>NC_137617.1:3978436-4678436 GCF_963280865.1 Gymnoscopelus braueri | reverse complement strand
AATTGCTTTTTCTGACAGAGGTGGTCTGGGTTTTAAATAGAATGCTGCTGCAAGTCCTTTGCAGATTATTTGGTGGACACACACACACACACACACACACACACACACACACACACACACACACACACACACACACACACACACACACACACACAATGCCTAAGGGCCAACAAAGTCCATAGTTAGAGAATGCGATTGGACTGCAACATGAGAAGCTTTACAACTTCTGACTCTGAAGAAGATGTCTAAGAAGATAAACAAAACAATTTGCGTTACCTGGCCTGGACAACTTAATGTCCTTTTAAACTAGGGTAGGTGGTGATCACACAGAGATGCATCGCTACAGGACCTGACACCTTCATAAACATCTTAACACATTACCCACCAAGGACGCAGATATGCGTTCTATTAAATGCATCACTTGCTCGCCAAAAACGCAGATATGCATTCTATTTTCGAATTATTATTTTTAGAACATTTCTCAAGGGGCGCTCTAACACAGCTTAGGAATGATCCCTCGTCACTCAGAGAAGCAATAGACGGATGTGACTTCCTTCCAAAAAAACTGATGTCTGTCCACCCCAACGTTAGGACTTTTAGAAAAACACTTTTTTTTTTATAAAAACACCCGTTTTCAACAGGCCATAGCTCCAAAATGGCTGCTCGCGTTAAAAATGTTATTGTTCCAGTGGATACACGGATCCCTCCCCCAACTTAAAAAAAAAAACACAACGTGGCTTCCACAGCGTTTTAAAGATCGTCTATTTAAGGTAATAAATTCTGGCAAGGGGATAAAAAACAATGTTTAATATCTTGGCGGGTAATGTGGTAATATCCAGCAGTCAGACGCCCCTGGTCATGTGCGTTATACACGCCAAGTTTGAAGTTGATCGGTCGGACATTTCTTGAGATATGCAAAGAACAGATACGCACAGGTGCAGAGATTTCGTGCATTTATAGTAAGACTAGCTCCAAAATAAAGAAACTATGACACAACTGAGCTCTGGGTGGAGCTGGTGGGTTCAGGGCAGGGTTTTGCGAAAGGTTAATGGAGAATAGCAATTGCGGCCATTTTGTTTACCGGCTCTGGTTCCACAGATAGAAAGCCCATTCATTCAGCCCATAGAGATTTCCGAAAATATTTATATTAAGTACTTTAAGCCTGGAACCAAGCCATCCAGGCTCCTGGTGAATCATGACCATAAAGCATTTGATTGTGTCAAAAGTGCATTAAGGAAAATCTTTACAGTTTATAGTTTTTTCTGCAGAGTGGATACGCTGGTGTGACTTTAGGCTTCTTAACTGACTGAAACTCTTGTCACACTGTTTTACGCAGGTGTGTCTTCAGGTTACCTATCTGACATAAACTCTTGCCACACTGTTACAAAGGTAAGGTTTTTCTCCTGTGTGGATACGAAGGTGTGTTCTCAGGTCAGCAACTGACTGAAACTCTTGTCACACTGTTTACAGTGGAAAGGCTTTTCACCTGTGTGGATACGCTGGTGTCTTCATCTTATCTAACTGACTGAAACTCCTGGTACACTGGTTACAGAGGAAAGGTTTTTCTCCAGTGTGGATACGCTGGTGTGTCTTCATCTCTTCAACTTATCTACAGTGGTTATCTGTTCGTTCATGCGCGATCTTCAAACGGCCGCCTATTGCCGCCTATTGGACCTCAGAGGTACCTAAACATACCTTTAAAAGTTGACGCCCACAGAATCTTAGCGCCTCCCATTGCAAGGATTAGAACGTTTAGTGTGGCCGTTCAGCCACCAGGTGGCGCTTGGTATCAAAATTAAAAAAAGTTAAAGTACTCATTATAAAGAAAGTCCAGTTTCACATGTTATGTTAAAATTGAAAATAGCAGATCTACAAGCTTACAACATGTAGCTTAGTTCTGCTAAGGCTGAAGTGGTTAATGTATGTTTTGTAATAATAATCAAAATATGCAAAGTAACTAGTAGCCTAACTAGTTTTCAAACACTGCGCATTGCATCCGTCTGTGTGTGTGTGTGTGTGTGTATAAAATATATAAAACATATTTTGAAAGTAGCAGATCTACAAGCTCACATTGCCACCCCAAATGTAAATAAAGTATTCAATGAAACAGTCTTATATATTTATTTATTTTTCTCGCATCACACATGCTGTGTAGTATATATCCAAATTCTTTCCTCTGTAAATGAGACAGTCCAGTTAGTGTAGAGGTTAACACTGATGTCCAGTAATTTTACGGCCCGCGTTCGAATCCCACGCAAGGAGCATGATCGTAACTCGAACCGTAATTAGTGATTTAAACAGTGTATTTTCAAACATTTTACAGTGGTGTAGAGTAACAAATTACATTTACTGAAGTACTGTACATAAGTAAAAATATAAAAATAGCCGATCTACAAGCACGGCATAGTACAATATTTGCCTCTGAGATGTAGTGGAGTAGAAGTAAAAGTATTGAAAATTGGAAATACTCCAGTAAAGTAAAATTACCTCAAAATTGTACTTAAGTAGGACGACAGTACTTGAGTAAATGTACTTAGTTACTTTACACCACTGCGAGAGAGATTTCAGCCAAAATCTGTCTCTTGAGTTTCGAATTGTATTCTTTGATCTGCTGGTGCCTGGTGAAGATATAACTTAACTGTCACAACTTGGTATTTATAAACATACTTGTGTGAATTACGGAGAAATCTGAATGAAGTCTTGTTTGGGAGGCGCTACGCACTTATGGATTATGGATCTCTTTGTGTCAGTCGTGCGACCTATTTTTGGTGCGCGTGTTGTTATCAGCTATTTGAAAATATCCAATCTACAAGCTCACACGTTGTGAGCTTGTAGATTGCTATTATCTCTCTCTCTCTTTCTCTCAAAAGTATTGGTATCAAAACGTACTTAAATTAAAAAGTAAAAGTACTCGTTATGCAGAATGTCCCGTTTCACATGAAAATAGCAGATCTACAAGCTTGTGAGCTTAGTTCTGCTATTTTTAAATAGCTATAAGGCTGAAGTGGTTAATGTATGTTTTGTAATAATAATCAAAATCTACAAAGTAACAAGCAACTAATGTTGTCAAACACTGCGCATCGCATCTGTGACACACAAGCCACCACAAGCAGGCGGACCTATATTCACACCTCAGACCGCCTGGATCATTGAAAGAAAAACCCATAAACAGTTGAATGTGGAAATACACGGTTTCTGCCCATCCCTCTAACCCATGTAGGCTACCTGTATAAACCATGCTGTTGCATGCACATGAAAATGTAGGCCTACTTAAAATCTCAAAATCGGCCGGGCTGAATTTGCATCTGAACAAATACATTGATAGAACCCCCCCCCCCCCCTCAAAGAAAGCCCTTCCCTTCCCCCAATAATGTTTGCAGATGGGCTATTTTCAGCACAGGCTACTGTAGTATTGCCTATAGATAAGACTGGGGATTTGTGTAGCCCAGACTGATTGGGTGTCGTTGATAAAATGTTCTTAAAAGGGAGATTTTTTAGGTTAACATCAAGAAGGGCCGGTCAGCTCCATTCACGGCTTTAGCAGGCAAACCCCCCAATACAATGCTTTGTTTTCAAGTGTTGCATTGCGCACAAACGTCAGTAGTATTACAAAGTTATACAAAATGTGCATGACAAAAAAATAACCCGAAAACCTACCACTTCCATACAGAATGGGAGGAAGACTTTTTTCCCCCCATTCCAAGTGTGTTTGTCTTATATGCAACGCCAGCGCCGCTATTCCAAAGCCCCGCAAAAAGCACAAAGTACAAACGTATAATAATAATAATAAATATTTATTTATATATTTTCTGAAACTTGACATTTTGCATGAGAGAGAGAGAGAGAGAGAGAGAGAGAGAGAGAGAGAGAGAGAGAGAGAGAGAGAGAGAGAGAGAGAGAGAGAGAGACTTAAATCAGGGGTCTTCGACAGGAGGTCCGAGACCCCTAGAGGGTCCTCAGAGTTACTGCCGGGGGTCCAGCACAGAAAGTAGGCTACATTTGGGGAAGCATTGTGAGCTTGTAGATCTGCTACTTTCAAAAGATGTTTTATATATTTTATACATTTGAAAAGCACAGCGACTGCACCACTGTAAAATGTTTGAAAATACACTGTTCAGATCAATAATTACGTTACGAGCGTGCTCCTCCAGCCTCCTCGCGTGGGATTCGAACGCGGGCCGTTAAATCACTGGATACCAGTGTTAACCTCTACACTATCGGGGCTGTCTCATTAAATAAGGAAACAACTCTAGATAGTACACAGTATGCGTGATGCAAGAAAAAAAAAATATATATAATCCGTCTGTCTGTCCGAAAGTACATTTGGGGTGGCAATGTGAGCTTGTAGATCTGCTACTTTCAAAATATGTTTTATATATTTTATACACACACACACACACACACACACACACACACACACACACACACACACACACACACACACACACACACACACACACACACACACACACACACACACACACACAATGAATGATGAATGAATCAATGTATTTACTTAAATTAATCAATTCATAAATAGACATATACCTTAATGTAATGTAATCTAGAGTAATTTCTTTCCTCTGCAAACATTTTAGCTCTCTTATGCCACCTACTGTCCACCTACTGTATTGCAGCCCAAAACACACCTCCAAGCCATAGCCACACCCCCAACCTTTCACAACCTAGGGTGAGCTGAGTCCTGGTAGGTACCTTTCAGAGACTGGGGCGTATAGGTCAGCAGGTAACCACTGTAACTGACTGAAACTCCTGGTACACTGGTTACAGAGGAAAGGTTTTTCTCCTGTGTGGATACGCTGGTGTGTCTTCAACTTATCTAACGGACTAAAGCTTTTGTCACACTGGTAACAGAGGAAAGGTTTTTCTCCAGTGTGGACAAGCTGGTGTCTCTTTAGATCACCTAACTGATTGAAACTGTTGTTACACTGTTTACAGAGGAAAGGTTTTTCTCCAGTGTGGATACGCTGGTGTCTCTTCAGGTGACCTAATGCACTGAAACTCTTGTCACACTGGTTACAGAGGAAAGGTTTTTCCCCGGTGTGGACATTCTGGTGTGTCTTCAAGTTAACTAACTGACTGAAACTCTTGGGACACTGGTTACAGTGGAAAGGCTTTTCTCCAGTGTGGACAAGCTGGTGTGTCTTCATGTTACGTAAATCCCTGAAACTCTTGTCACACTGATTACAGCTGTGTTTTCTCTCTCCTGCATAAGTGAGCTGATGTCTCTTTAACTCTCCTGGCTGAGCTATAGTCTTGGTCAACCGTCGATGCATGTAAGATCTTGGTTCATCTGGTTCTCCTTGTTTCTGGCTGGTTACAGAGGTGTCGATTAGCTGTCAAGCTGCTATGGGGACCGGTCCCTTCCTCAGCATTTGGCAGCAGGGGTCTTTGTGGCTCATCTGTGTGTGTTTATGGAGGAAGGCCTCAGACGTGAGGGCGTATGGACACTCTGAACAGAAGGCCTGAGTCTGGGTACAGCAGGATCACTCCTGAGATGACAGAAGAGAGTGTTAAAACCACTCAAGACCGGTTAACCGGGAAGTGGCCGGCTGCAGGGTATCTGATAACTTCCACAGCTATGTCTGATTCAGGAATGTTTGTGGTTTGACTATAGGTTAAATACTTGCTTTTCTGCTTGCTCTTTGTAAAGGATTCTCTTGTATGGCTCTCTTGTATCTCTCTGTATCTCTCTCTAATGATGTCCCTCACACTCTGTGCATAGCCTTTAAGACATGCGCTTCCTTAAATCACACATCATCACATATGATGTCAGCCATGTCCAAATATGGAGTTCTACACGTCTCCAGGTGGCCTTGAAGTTGGAAATATCCGTGACCATGGCAACCTGATTTCCACAAACATGCAGGCTGTTAGATGCCCCTTTGAAAATGTGATATTTTGTTTTTAAAACAGCTCTATATTCTAAAGTAATATATAAAGTAATCAATGTTGGTATAGGGGAGTTGGTATGAGTGAGTGTTTGTTCAGTAACAGGGGTCTCCATGTATCTCCACATCTTTGATAAAAGACTATTGTGTCTGGTGTGAATGCTCCTTTAGTCTTGGTCCTCTTTTGTCTAGACCAGGGGTCTTCAACGTTTTTTTAGGCCAAGGACCCATTAGCTGAGAGAGAGAAAGATGAAGCATGGACCCCCACTACATATTGTATAACATTATGTTTCGGATTAAACTTTTTAATTAATTTCATAGATAGCTTTATAGACATGTTTGACAGCACTAGCATCTTATCCTCAGAATAGGGATGCTAAGGTCATGTGGTTAATGTAAATACAAAATTATGTATATACTGTACAAACATCCTATCACACAAATTTGGCGGCCCCCCTGTATTAACTCTGAGGACCCCCTAGGGGTCCCAGACAGGGTTGCCAGGTTTCGCTCGCGAGAGAAACAAGCAACCAGGTCTATGAAAACAAGCCCAAAAGATACTTGGCCACCCAAGTCACGTTAATATTTCCGTAATGTTCGTGCCATGTACATTCCAAAGAAAACATTATTAACCACGTTATCGTCTATATAAACAGTTCCGCGTGACCAAAAGAAAACAGAGGGTTTTTTTTACCTGTCACACGTAACTGTTGTTTACAAAGACAATAACGTGGTTAATAATGGTTAATCTTTATTTCTTTGGGATGTACATGACACGAACATTACGGAAATATTAACGTGACTGGGGTGGTTAAGTACATGGAACTGAGGAAAGGCGGAAGGGGCACTTCCTTTTATGGAGACCGCAGAGAAGCTGGCCTCGATAGGTAACCAATGTTGGTGTAACTGTCGTAGATTTCGGTTGCATGTCTACGTCACATCTGCCACGTAGCCAATCACAGATCGGAACGGCATTGACGACGACGATAACAGCAAACAAACAGCAAACAAAAAAACAACAGGGACATGGAAAAGCAGCAAATGTAATAATAGATGGCTTCCACTTTTATGACTCAGCATTACTGTTGCTCTGTCATAGACACTTTGACACTTTGCAGGGGTCGACATTATAAATGGCCCGGTGGCCCGGATGTACTTTTTAAACCGTCAGGGCCAGAAGAACGCACCAAGCGCTTGCCCGGTGGGGCCAGTGAAAATAATGCCTTGAAAATAAAATTAAAATATTAACATCTAATAATTTCACATAATTTCCCTGTACTATTGTGTTCTGTTAACATTTCTGTAAAATCGTCTCTGTAATTACCTTTGAAACATAGTTAAATAATATATTTGGATCAAAGACAAAGCGGTCTGCTGTGGCTCTGCCCCGGAGTCAGCGCACCTCGCTCGCTCCCGTGAAACAAGCACGTTCATGTACTTGAGCAGGGCAGGCTCACATAAGAGCCTTTTCCCGTCATCCTTGGACCTTTTCATTCATTTTCAAAATGTCTTTAAAACCACCAGTATTCGGTCAAACACCAGGTAAAAACAAATACACAAAAAAGAAGTTGCCAGAGTGAAAAGCAGTATGAGACGAAAAGAGGGAGAGAAAGTTTCAACCACAATGGCGAGACCGCTAGAATTGGCTTGCATAAGATAAGTTAAAAGCGAGCACGATAACTATTATGTGCGTCCACACTGAAGAACAATAATGTTATATGTAAACAGTGCATCAAACACGCACTGTGCAGTCCAGATGGAGGGAGAGAGGGGGAAAGATCTCCAACTCCTTTGAGCTGAAACGGGATAATATGGATAATAATAATAAACTAGACGCGTCGCAATTCTGGGAAATTGCAAAGTGTGGTTGCGCCGACGCCGGTCGCGGGCGGCCGCCGGGACTCGAGGAATACCGTCGGAGGCCGCGTGACGTGCGATTTGAATTCGTTGCCGATCGGATCCCGCGTTCGTGACACGTGCCGTTTTGATTTGAGGAAATAGGATTTTTTTTTGTAGAACGGGCCCCTCCCGCTAACTTTGGAATCCAATTACGGCCGAAGGGTATAGACTATCAAAATTCCGCTTGGATATGTTTATCGCATGGGTTCAAGAGTTATAGGCCAAAATGTAAAGTGGGCTGTTATAGCGCCACCATGTGGCCGACTGGTGTAATTATTTTGTAAATAATTTTGCAATAAACAATTAACCTCCCCTCCAAGTCTTGTAACTGTAGCCCTTACGGTTTCCGAGACAAAAATACTTGAATGGGAGATTTTGCAATTCCCATTAAAGTGGATGGGGAAATTTGATGCACTAATAAATCATTATCAAAACATCTATCCAGACGCAAATGGGCGTGATAGGCGAGATTTTTTTATTCTACGACCTACGGTTCAAGAGCTATAGGCCTAAACGTAAAGTGGGCTTTTATAGCGCCACCATGTGGCTGAATGATGTAATTTTTATTTTAATAATTTTACACTTAATTATGAACCTCCCCTCCAAGTCTTGTAACTCTAGCCCTTACGGTTTCTGAGAAAGAAATACTTGAATTTGAGTTTTTTCATTTTCCCATTAAAGTGGATGGGGACATTTAATGCACTAATAAATCAATATCAATTAAACTATACAACCTATCTCTTAGCAAAGTACAAGCCCTGGATTCTCGATGAAGCCGGTGATTTTGACATATGACACAAAATTGGGGGAAAAAAACTGTGGGAGAAATAGCGCGATGAAATAAAGTTTATCTAGAGGAATAAAGTCGGTAGAGTACTATAGTCTGTTTGCCCATTCGGGCAACCACACTAACTAGACGCGTCGCAATTCAGGGCAATTGCAGAGTGTGGTTGCGCCGACATCATTCGCGTGTTGCGGGTTTCGGGGTCCCAGGAATCAGTTGTGGGTTCAGTTAGGAGTAGCCCAAAGTAAATGTAGTGTGGCGAGATTCTTTGCAGTGGAGGTTATGTAATGGTTTTATTGTTCATGTGGACATGAGCTGTAGAGGATTAATATTGAAGGCTGTAGCATGGATATGATTAAATTGCCAAATGACATGCAATGCTTACTTTAGTTTTTCTAAAGTATAGTAAACAATGGTACAATCTAAAGATGTGAGGTTGCACCTGTTACAGGCTAGATGTATTGGCTTTATGAGGATATCATTATAAGTGAATAACCCAGTCATAAAATAGGACTGTGTCTTTGTGTGTGTGTGTGTGTGTGTGTGTGTGTGTGTGTGTGTGTGTGTGTGTGTGTGTGTGTGTGTGTGTTTGTGTGTGGGCACACAAATTACAGTATTGGTTCCTAAGTGACTTAGGGCTAAGTAAAGTATTCACTTTAAAATATATTCTGTCGGAAGGTATATTATTGTTTTGGGGTATTTTGCTTTTAACAATATGTTTGTATTCTTGAAAGAAAGGGGGTATTAATATTATGGTGAGATCTATTTTTCTGAAATACTTTGTTGTGTGAATGTATTTCTTTGTATACCTTCTGGATAGAGGTAAGTTCAGCCAGACTTATTTAATATACTTTGGGTTATAAAACTGCATGAACAGGTTCATTCATAATATTGTGACTTGGAAAGTGCGTGAGCATTTATTATTTTAAAAAGAGATCGAAGCTAATTATAACTGAGTTAATCAGAGTGAAGTGTTTTTTTTTAAGAACTCAAAAGCCTTACCCTTAACCATTTGACGTTTGACGGGACCATTACATAAATATATAGGTTATATAGACAATATCATTTGACATTGTGTGTTGTGACCCTTGCAATACATTTTTTTAATCTTTATTTGTTAACTTTGTGATGCTGGCCTTCTGTTTTAAATGCATTGCCATATGAAATAAAGTATATTCCACTTTGTGTCTATGTGGTTGTTGTCATTCTCTTATACACTGTATTATGTATGTTAGTTAGAGTTAATAAATAATAAATGATAAATTTTCCTTTCGGCTATGGGTCATCTAAACAGAGATAACTGTGCATTTATTTTTGACAATTGTCTAAATTGTAATATGTGCACTGCTGTAGATAGCCTACAGGTTTTTGGTGATGAATATGTAGGTTTGTATTATATAGTGTATTTGCCCACAATACATTATACAGTTGTGTACAGTACGTGATTTGTTCTGTTTTACATTGTGTCCCTGTAACAGTTTGGCTATAATAATACTGTATAATTAATTATATACAAGAATTGGTTTGTTTGATATTGTGTATTCCACATTATGTAAATAAACGTTCTCAAAATTGTACAGGGCTTAGTATAAATCCACAATTGATCATAAAACAGTTCATAGCACATGAGCTGTATCTCCATAACATAACAAAGGTTGTCACCGCAGGATTTGGGAGTAAAAACAGGTTGTAAAATGCGTTTCAATTACATCTCTTTGGTATATAGTAATGCACTTACACCAGTATTTGTTGCTCAATTGTTACAACATTCCATCATATTGTCTCCTTAAAGGGGTACAAGTGTAAAGACATTTATTTTAATGTATCCATAAGGTTATTAAAAATGTGCATTCATGTATAGCCTACAGTATATTAAGGTCCAGGGTATCATTATGCCATATTATAAACATCTTTTTTGACATGAGGTATAATGATGAATGGCGCAGAACAGTGGAGAGGTGTTATGGTTAAAGTTTGAGGTAAGGGGGATGAAGGTAGGATGGACAGTCTGAATGAACAGTGTGATGTTTACTAATTGAGGAAATAAAACCATCCTTAAATAAAGATATGCATACATTTATAAAGCAATATGCTGTGGACAACTTGTAGTCATGTTATTTAAATATAACCTATTTTAAGTCATGTTTTAGGGTGGGTATATCTGTACATTTTGCGTGTAGCCTTGCAAGTAATTTAACACTGCATTACAAGTTTAAGAGATTGTTTATCACTCTTCTGCTTGAACACAGGCATCTTGTTTTTAAGAATTGATGCAGTTTTAAAAAATCCTTTGATTCAACTTAAGTGTCTTAATATCAAAACATGTACGTTGCCTGTAGTACCATTTGCGCCCGTTGGCAGTAGGCCTATAAGGAAAAAAAAGTTTTCCTCGGGACCTCTTTTTCCAAAAAAAGAACCACGTTGGTGGAAGTACTGGAGTATATGTACTTAATTACTTACACCAATACCCAACGCGTCGATCCACGGTCCGTGACAAAATGAACCCAGCCATTCCCTAAACACACACACATAATATAGCACCGTGCAGTAGGGGTTGAAACTCACGTTTTGTAGACAACCATTGCTTTTGTCTAGTTTGTGGACTAGTTTGTGTCTTTTATTGCGTTGTTTTGGCTAGATGCTACAATGCTAGTTTTATGTTAGCGCTGTTGCCAGGTTTTGTGAGAGAAATAAGCAACCAGGTCTATGAAAACAAGCCCAAAAGAATCGACTAGGCCACATCACATGAAAATAGCAGATCTACAATATATATTTGAGAATCACTGGTTTAAATAATAATTGGCCCAAATAAGCAACTACACTTTAGAAACAAGCCCAAATAAAACCGCAACCACCAATAAAAAAATGCTTGTTTGTTTACAAGCAACTTTACAGAAAAATAAGCCCAAAGTTGCTTATAATAAGTGGACATGGCAACACTTCTCAACACTTAATTGCTCGCAACTGCCATCTAGTGGATTAATAGGTGTACGACGCCTAAGTGATAGTCCACAAAAGGCAGTCATTTTATACAAATAATACAGTAATTGAACAAGCTTACCCAACTTACCAGTAAGACTTAGATCAACATTAACTTCAATATAACCTACCTGCATTGTGCAAAACTGTACACATAAAACAATATGGTTACAGCAAAGTTTTGGAGCCTCTGATCAGAGACATTCAGATATTGGAGAACACTGGTGTATTTGTTCAAAGTCTTGGGTCTTACATCTAAGTTACTGTTTTGTCCGTGGCTGCAAGGAACGTGTTTTAATGTTGACACATGTTGTAAATTGAAAGACCTTGTTGAGCTGTTAACCAGCCTCTCATTCGCAACTGAAACCCTGTGCTACCTACAGACAAAAATATGTGACCACATACAATTGCTTTTAGAACTATTTGACTAAAACTAAATTAGGATCTGTGACAGAGTAGCTTGACTAATTTACTAATGTTACACATTCATTGTATGTTATGCTGTATTGTATAACTTGTAGATTATCAGTCCCAGAGAAGGTGCACATTCTGCTGTGACATGGAATCTAATATACTTGTGTTTATCTGTTTATCAGATGCTGTAAAGGGGAGGCTGCCTTGAAGCCTGAGGAGCTGATTAATGCTACATGGGGAGCAGCTTGGGTGGATTTCGAATGCACTGGGTTGGTTGTTTGTAGCCATGGGTGGGGTCTGTAGACTATATAAAGGAGAGCTGCTCAGTAGAGTTGGGGCTGCAATGGAGTGAGGTTGACACCATACCGCTGTTAGTTATGTTGTGTTGAATTTAAGTTTATTTATTTATTTTGTTGTTTCACCTATTGTTGTCCAGGCCTGGAATAAATACTGTTATTTTTACCTGCAAGCCTGCCTCCTGGTCCATTCATGACATTTAAAGGGTTTTTTCACTGACTAAAATGCCGATATATAATCCCACTTGGTAACAAATGGTGGCAGTGGTGGTTTTTCACTGACTAAAATGCCGATATACAATTCCACTTGGTAACAAGATCTAAACATTATATTGAACATTATCCTTTGCCGATAAAACATTTGGTCCATTAATTTGGACCTGATACAAAACATTCTTCCTTTAAAAAACTGTTCCCCTCTTGGTGCAGAAAATACAATCTCTTCATTCTATGCTGTGATAGGAGGGTGCGTCATTCAGATGGTCAGGAACAGCTATCAATGAAACACAGAGAAAACAAGAACACATGTTGCATTAACCATGTTGGTAATGAAACATTAAAAACAGAAGAGGCTAATTGCATATCATAAAATAAATTAGGAGCAAATAAGTAGCAAGTAATAGTGTCTCTACCAGGCGATTAAACACTGTGAATATTTAAACATATTTTGTACCAAGGAGGGAGACGAGAGGTAACCAGAAGACACGCCCCAAAACACGCTCGCCCCCATTTTTCTCACCGACCAGCGGTTCTTGTATTCTTGTATTTGTTTAACAGAGGATAAGGTTTGAAATAAGTTCAGGGTTAGGCATAGTTTTACTGAGGTTCAGTTTAGGAATAAGGTTATGTTTTGGCACCGTTTTACTGAGGTTACGTTTAGGAATAAGGTTATGTTTAGGCATAGTTTTACTGAGGTTACGTTTAGGAATACCAGGTGAATCCCGGCGCGTTTTCCCCGGGGCGAGTGTGTTTTGGGGCGAGTGTTTTGGTATTCAGACGGAGCTGGAAAGAGGGAAACAGATCTCCGATGTCAGTGGTGCTTGTGCTGAAACTTGACTCATTCAATAAGATATAAAGATAATCTGATAAACCACATGAACCCCAGTTTACGTATTCTGGGGGGAACATAAACCAAACATTGCCAATCTAGCTCACAGTTACACCGCGTCGCGTTCCGACGCGCTGTGAGCTCATAGATTGGCAATGTTTAGTCTTTTTAGTCACATATAACTTAATAAGACAACTTTTCCGAGGGCGAGTGGACGATTGTGTTCCAGCTGTCCTTCTGATGGATTTTTCTTGGTTGACAATGTTTCTATTGTTCATAAAATAGCTCTGAAAGTGATCCAAACGATCGTGTATGATGTAACTCTATGAGGCAGATCGTTCTGTTTTCCCCCAAGCTAAAATCGAGTGGGGCGTTCCTGGGCGTTCCCGTCTATCTCCGTGTGTATCTATAGTATCCCAGTCTTTTCTTGACTAAATGTGAAACATTTAAACAACACATACTCAATGAAACATTACCGTAACATGATGGTCTGTGGGAGTGATGAGTAGATTTCCTTCAACAGGGTAGAAAGCGAGGGACCGGTCATTCAGACGGTCAGAACAGCAACATCACACCAATAAGACAGCAGCTGAAACAGAGAAAACATTATATTGACCACTTAAACCCTCTACACTTGGTAAACTTCATTGCAGACAAAACTAAAATCACAAAATACAATTTTGGACGCTGACTTGTACAGTCCTACTGTAGTTGATGAGTTTGGAGGGTGGATACCTTGCGGCCTTCTTGTGTCGGGGAGGTAGCAGTGTCGAGGAAAGCCTTTGGTTGTGTAGGGCTTGCCTGGGTTCGGGTGCTCAGGTCCCTGGTCAGGGAGAGAGAGGGGTCACATCAATTAATTTATCATCATCAAAGTCTAAACCATTTTTTTTTTGTGCAATTTATTTGGTTCCGGCCACAGTACACAGAGTCATACACCAAGATCATCTCTGCTCAGACAACCTAATTTTTGTGGTTTTGTGAACAAACCAACATTCAATAACGCACTTAACAATACTAAAAAACACACAAAAGAAAAAAATACTACACCAACCTAACTAAACAAGATTAGAAGACAACAACAAAAAAACAGTATACATACAGTAAAATGTACAGGATCCATCACATTTTCTCAAAACCTGGAACAACTACATTAATGAATGGCTGTCACGTCTTTTAGAAATCTTTGTGATTATCATGTAGGCTGTATGTAAAGTTCTCTAGGGGAAGTATCCTTAACACTGTTTCATCCCAAAGAAAAAGTCTAAAGCTTAACACATTTGGTTACGGATCGGTCACAACAGGGGGGAATCACACATTGGGGGGGAATCACACATTGGTCTGTGTCATACCTGAATCGTGTTGTACATGATGCGTATGGTTTTGCTGTATCCATCTTCCATGCTGGCTGGTTGCCTGTCTTCACACCGTAGATGGTCTTACAGTTGGCCCCTCTAACCTGGAAGAGAGGAGAGAAGTTTAAAGTTTACCACCTAGAATCGTCCACCAGTCTTGTTGCAGTGATGATAACCTTCATCATGCCTGATGAAGGTCCAAGCAGCCACAATGTTGCATCCTAAATAAAAACCTCTTTATAAGTGAAGACAGTGTGTGGGACTCCCTCTCTCTTCCATTACAATCACCTAAAAATAATATAAATAGTACTCCGCTATATTTTATCTTTTCAAAACAGGTCGAGACCGTTCCAGAAACTCATTCAGCAAATCCAGTGATGAGTGGATCAACAAGCCCATTTACACCAAAACCATACAACGCTTCCGTCATGACCTCATGAAAAGTGTGCTGGCCAGGAGAGATGACAGATCAGTTGTCTACTCTGAAAAGCCGGTTCAACGTATGCAAGAAAACAGGCTGCGTGAAAATATAGCCAAGACTAGAATGCCTGACCCTGCAACATTACTAGAGAAACGTCTGGATAGGGGCACAGCATTCAAGTAGTAGATAGAATAATTAGAAATAGATGTTTTTATTCACATAATTTTGAAAAAAAAATCAACAGATAGTGTGAGATAGATGTGTTTGATTGCTAGTTCAAACACGCTAGTTTGATTGCTTAGATTGCTACTCAACAGACATATTTGATTGCTTAGATTGCTACTCAACAGACATATTTGAACAGATGTTATTGAAAAACAATTAGTTACAGTGTTTAGTCTATATGATGTATTCCTAACAGAAATAAAAGCAAGTGCCTAATTGTGTACACAAAGCTATATCAAAGTATTCAGAGTTATTATTATGTAGAGCATACACTACTTGTAGTCATAATGCACCCCAAAATGTTTTCTTTACAGCGATTGAAACTGTTATTCTACAGTAAAGTGCACCATTACTATCAGTTTATCTAGCGATTAGAGACTAATGCAATACATATAAATGTTTAGGGTTCTGGGACCCCAACAGGCCATAGCTGAGTGGTTAGTGAGCCCGCCTAGGGAGCCAGAGGCCCTGGTTGCCCCAGGTACGATTCCAGGCCACGCCAGCATATGTGTCGATGAAATGAAATTTGTCCATGAGCAAGACTCTTAACCCCTAATTGCTCACAGGCCCTCATTGGAAACAAGCCCGCAAGGACTTTCATGAACGTCCTGTTAAAAGGAATTATCCTATCCTTATCCTTTAGACCATTCTAGGGGTCCCCAGCTAAATTATTTATAGTTAGGAATCTAATGGTGTCTTACAGGTTTGTTTGGTTTCATGTGTACACAGGGTATGTGGCCTATTATGCATAACAAACTGTGGGTCTTTGAAAATAAGCCTTCATCACGTTGTAAAACTCAATCTAATCTTCCTCCACCTCAGTGCTTCTGAAAGTGTGTTTCAGGGATCCTCAGGAGTCCTTGGCAGTATCCCACGGGGTCCACAGCAAAACCTTTGATTTGTAGGTCTATGAGACCTATGAGAGTGTAGACATGGGGGTCATAGGGTCTGTGCTCTGTGGCCTAAAATGGCTAAAATACTGTGGGTTTTTTAAACTCAGCCTTTATCACATCGTAAGTCATTTTCTCCCTCCACCTATGTGCTTCTTTAAGTGGGTTCCGGGTACCATAAGAATTGGTGGTCTGTTTTACATTCAACATTGTTATGCACTGTAACTTACAATAGCATTCTTAGGATGTGGAAATGACAAGTACATCTAGTGGCTATCTGCAATCAATCTACATTCAAATTGGCAGATTTCTATGTGTGAAAAAACAGCAACAGTATTGATGGGTCACTCAAAGACAATGATCATTGAAATAGGGACAATTTGCATGTCTATACAGAGGGCTTTGTTTCTAATTGTCATTTATACAGACATTTGAGATGTTCTTTTTATGAGATTTATTTCTAGGCACAATCCTGCAACATTACTGAACATTACTGAAACAGGGACAGTCAAATCTGGCTAAAATAGTCAATCCTGCAACATTACTGAACATTACTGAAACAGGGACAGTCAAATCAAAATTACTCAAAGCTCTTGAGAAGATAACTAAATGTTTTGTTGAAAACATTGACACAGGTAAGGAGAAAAAGTAGTAATGTAGATACTAGTAGTATATACTAGTAGTACAAATACTGGACAGTTCTCTGTTATAATTCACACCATACAGAAGTTGAGCTTTTTTACAGTCCTTGTAAGAAATATAATAAGATAGATAATAGTAAGAATGTAGATAGTAAAAAATACTGGACAGCTACATTGTTTCTCCGTTATAATTCACACCATGCAGAAGTTGAACTTTTTTACAGTCCTTGTAAGAAATATAATAAGATAGATAATAGATAATAGTAAAGACATAGAGGGGATCCCTGAAATACACGGTTTAGAGCATACTATCAAATGCATCTTCGATTTATTTGAATCCAACATAAATCCCAGTTGGAGATGGGTAATTTCTTCTCATAGCCATTTTGATACAACTCGGAATTACTTTTCGATCTCTTTTACCGAGAGTCACTCCTTGAAGTGCCCACTCCAGGACCACACGGTAGGCAACAAGTCGATATTGGCTGTATGGGAAAGAAAACAGTCTTTGAATTAGCCTATAATAAATAACGGGGAAACTGACATATCATACAAGCAGAATAGGGTAACATTTACAAATACACATAATTAGTAAATAACGGGACAGTAGGTTTTATATAGCTATTACTTTGATTTGAAAAATGTAGTTACACTCACTCTATAGATAGTTGTCCATTTGGTCCTTTTGGCTCCGGTTGACTGTCCCAGTTTTTCCCAGACATGCGGAAGACGGTTCGAAGAACAGACGCGGCGGGCAAGGGCGGAAACTCCTCACACTCAGTTACACAGCGTTTCTCTGTGTTTTCCAAAAAAAGTTCTGGAACTAATTCTGGAGTCAAATAGTCCCATTCTTTACAACATGTACATTCTTTCTCAGTGGGCAGTGAGACACAATGACCACAAGTACACCATTCCGTATTATTGAGTCGACTGGGTGCATCTGGATTTTCTGGAACAGAAGCTTGTTGTTGTTTTTGCTGCTGCATCCGTCTTGCCAGCTCTTCGTCAGTGTACTCTGGCTCAAACAAATATGGACGACCGTCATAGGTGAATTCTAATTCGTCATCCGTGGAATCTTCAGAAGAGTAGTATGCCGCCATGACGATGGTAACAGGTAGAAGAAACTGTAGTGAATACTGTCTGAACAAACCGGAACAAACTAACGTGCTGCGCAGGGGGCTGCCATACTGTTTGTAGTGGAAACAACTCAGAACTCTGAACTCAAAGGTTGCCCCCCCCTTCCATTCGATGGGTCCCGTGGTCTTTGCTGGCCAGATGTGGGTTATTTGGGGCTAGAAGGGCTACTGTAAGTAATAAAAAAGAAATCGCCGGGTTATTGTGTAAAAAAAATACATATTTAGCCACCGGACCGAATGCCCCAGCCACCGGACCGAATGCCCCCGCCCACTGTAAAAAAAAACGCTAAAATGGCTAAAACTAAAGAAAGCAGTAAAGGTTTTTTTTTTAACACTCATCTTTTATTTACTTTAATTACAAGCTATAACATAAGCCTTGGTTGTAAAAAAACAAAGTTGTCCTTTAAGGAAACTATCAGAGATCTGCTTTGAACAATGCTTTAACTTATAAGTGCCTAAGTAACAATTCACACGACACCCAGGACAATCGTGAACATGATCGTTAGTATAACGTAACATACAGTTGTCAAACAAGACGTTTGGTGATACTTTACCTTATAATAATGTCAATCTTCTCTTCTTCTCATCTCAATAAAGTCTGTGTCGGTAGTGCAGACAAGTTTGTAGCTGAGAAAACTTGCCTCTTCTCCCGCGGTTCACATACGTGCGGTGTGATGGACAGGTCAAACATCCAATGGTGATCTGTTTGGGAGCGTATCTCCACACCCCTTTGCGGTTGGATACGCGTTGTGGTTGTGACAGACAGGTCCCACTTCCAATGGTGATTATTGTTTCAGCGTATCTCCACACCCCTTCAACAGCCGTTACATACGCGGTGTGATGGACATGTCAAACATCCAATGGTGATGCGTGTTAAATAGATTAGTAAATAAAACACCTTTTCATTGGTCATTTACACATCAGCCTAGACCAGTAGAGAGAGAAGAACGGCTATATTCCATCTATAGTAAAAAGTGAATAATGGATTTACGTAGTTTTCATTGGACAGCGACGATATATGAATATGACACCCTGTATTTATAAATGTATTATGAAATGCACGTACATTAAACAGAGAATAAGTATATTCAGACTTCAACAATATTGTATTCACTCATTAATAAGTATATTCAGACTTCAACAATATTGTATTCACTCATTAATGAATATGAGTGAATATGAAATAATTGTATTCACTCATTAAAGGTAGGGTAAGTGATTTTCTTTGGTTAAAATAAGTGTTAAATAGCTCTATATTCTGATAGTACTCATTGCTATAGAGTGTTTGTTCAGTAAAAGGAGTCTCCTTGTCTCTCCAGCTCTTTATAAAACAGAACATGCATTTTCGTTTCAGTTTCAGTTTCATTTCCAATTTTATCCAATCAGGATAGAAAACTCAATCAGGATATAGATTAAACAAGTGAAATTGGAAGTGATGACACTAAGAAATGAGCAGGCAAAATTGGAACTGGAACACTATAAAAATTAAGCTTAAAAAGGGGTACTTTCTCCTGATTGGCTGAGATTTTGACACCTACCGGAAAATGTATTTTCTGTTTATTAAAGAGCTGGAGAGACGGGGAGACTCCTGTTACTGAACAAACACTCTATAGCAATGATTACTATCACAATATAGTGCTTTAACCTTTTTTAACCAAAAAATATCACTTACCCTACCTTTAATGAATATGAGTGAATATGAAATAATTATCTAATCTGAGTCAGGTCTTAAGATGTTCTGCTTATTGACCCTTATGTCATGGTGAGAGGTCAAGGTGCAACAGCTGACCAAATTAGACGTTTTATTGTCACGGTTCAAATTTGCATTTTTCTGTCAAAGTTGTTTCCATGGAAGTATACTTAAGTGTTTTCTATGTTCTAAACCCTGGCGGTGGTGGTGGGCTGCTTTGTGAATGTAATGTTATGAATTAAGTTACCATAAACAAGTTACACCTCAAACTATCTCTGATATGAAAAGTAAAATATACATCTAATGTCACCTTTTTCTGTAACAGTCATCACTGCTAACCATTTATCATGTCCTGCTTTCATTTACATTTACAATAAATGGATGAGTGGATGAGATGATATTTGCCACGATTGCTCCTAATTCCTTCAGAACAATACAACTTGGTGTGGTGAAGGAATAGCTGCTTGCTATATTATGTTCATAGTCTTCATTGTACATCACAGCATCTTCACTTAATAAAAAACTGCTTAAAAGAAAAACAATGGTTCTGTTTCTAATTATAACTGTTCACAATAATTTTTCATTGTAGTGTGCGTGCATGACATTTTAGGCTGCTTAACAGAGTAAAATTAAATCCACATCAGGATTATAATCATGTGTGAATACTCTGGTGTCTATTTAAAGAAGATTGTGTCGTAAAGTTGCTCCCACACTGTTCGCAGCTATAGGGTTTCTCTTCAGTGTGAATTCTCTTGTGTGTTTTAAGGCTGGACATTAGAGAGAAGTGTTGTCCACACTGTTCACACCCATAGGGTTTCTCGCCAGGGTGAATTCTCTGGTGTGTTTTAAGGTGCGCCATTCGAGAGAAGTGTTGTCCACACTGTTCACATCCATAGGGTTTCTCTCCAGTGTGAATTATCTGGTGTCTTTTAAGGCTGGCCATTTGAGAGAAGTGTTTTCCACACTGTTTGCAGCTATAGGGTTTCTCTCCAGTGTGAATTCTCTGGTGTGTTTTAAGGTTGGCCATTACAGAGAAGTGTTGTCCACACTGGTCACATCCATAGGGTTTCTCTCCAGTGTGAATTATCTGATGTGTTTTAAGGGAAGACATCGCAGAGAAGTGTTGTCCACAATGATCACATCCATAGGGTTGCTCACCAGTGTGAATTATCTGATGTCTTTTAAGGGTGGATATATCAGAGAAGTGTTGTCCACACTGATCACATCCATAGGGTTTCTCTCCTGTGTGAATTCGCTGGTGTTTTTTAAGGGTGGACATCAGAGAGAACTGTTGTCCACACTGATCACACCCATAGGGTTTCTCTCCAGTGTGAATTCTCTGGTGTGTTTTAAGGGTGGCCATTTGAGAGAAGTTTTGTCCACACTGGTCACATCCATAGGGTTTGTCTCCAGTGTGAATTACCTGATGTATTTTAAGTTTGTACATGTATCTGAAGTGTTGTCCACACTGACCATAGGAGTGTCGTTTTGGTCTAGCCAAGCTTCTTTGTTCATTCATTGCTGGTAGCACAGGGAAGCCAGACTGATGATTCAACACTGGATTGCGGTAAGACAAAGGAAATATGGTTGAGAGGTGGGAATAGAGTACAACTTAATTACATTAAGCGGTTCCGTAGAAAATTGGAAGTTAACCACCAGCCAACAATGGTAATGGTAATATAATAACACAACAGCAGGGAATCATAGCAAAATAATGATATATTGGTTAAGAAACTATAGCTTATAGAACTGAAGTCAAGTTAAAACTCTTAAGTAGAGAAAAGACCAGTTGAATGGATCTAGTACTACTGGGCTATCAATCCCATCATGCATAGCGGGATTTACATATCCCTTGTTTAAAGGGTTAGGGTTAGGCTCTCTTTGTTATGTATGCTCTCTTAGACCAAGTATTCGCCACTGCCCCCTGCTGGAACCGGCTGGTTCCAGTGTGCAGGAGGACTTAACTCAGATGCCTTTTCACAACAGTTTTAACAAAATATGATTGTTTATACATCTTTATTTGACATTTACATTAGACACAAGCCAACAGACTAGTGATACCTTTCAAAACGATCGGGTAGAAATAGCGGATTTTACCGCGATTTCGCGATGTTTGGGTGGAAACTGAGGATTTGGTTAGCAATGCTAGCTGTAACCTTATATTTTACTACATGTTTATGCATTTATTTCATATTTACACGTTGATTTAAGCTCTGTTTTTTTCTGTCAGACACACTCTAGTATGTGAAGATTATTATTTTATTTTTTTTGACCCAAAGACCAAGGAGATATGATTTTTCGAAGATCTAGACTCCCATCCACTTCCTTGTTAACTTAAAACTTAAACATTTTGTATCTCGGCTCCTGAGTACTTTTTTTTTTCAATGAAAAATCTCTGTCAGTGGGCAAACTGCCAGAGAAAAATAGTTCTGGCAGTGAATGAGTTAACACATTTTGTATAAAACCTTTTTTTTTTTAAAGAAAAGTTTTTCTCTTTTCCTGAACAATGGGCACCAGCGAAATGACAGTCAAAAATTGTCACATAATATTATATATAGGCTATAGAGCAAAGCAGCAACACACTAAGACAAACGAAACAATGCAGCAATAAAGAGCAGACATAATCTACAGCAAAGCTACAATTAAAATGAAAAACAAAGTATAAGATTGAGACAAGTAGTGAGACTGCTTAATTTTAAAGTAAGTACAACAGAGCAGGGAAATTAAAACTATAAAGGTGGTAGAGAAAGTAACATACCATTTTCTTTGGGTCCCTCCTGTTCAGCAGAACTGTCCCTGGTTGGGTTGAGAGAGCTCATCTTCAACTGAATTATGGAGTCCACAGTCAGATCTGATCAGAAATGATTGATATCCTGGAGAAGTGTCTAAATGCACCAATAGTGTGTTGTAAATCTAGTTCAAATGGCATAATAGTACATTATCAGTAGTAAAAAAGTGTATTATAAAAACACTTTTATCATGTTTATAATACTTTTCAAATGTACTTTAAAAGTGTCCCATTTAGTTCAAAAAGTGTATTTATAATAGATTTCTATTATAATTTAAATGATATATTAATGTACTTTTAATCTAGTGTTATCATACTGTAGAGTAGCATAGAAGTACATTATAATAGAGATATAATACTGCTTATATAGTGTTTTAAGTACAATACTGTATTACACTGCAAGACCTGTACTGTGTGCTACAATTAGTACACTTTGAATATGTCTGACAGACACACTTAAAATACATTCTGGAACAATGTTAGTGTACTCCTTTTATTTGGAACAATGTTAGTGTACTCCTTTTATTTGGAATTAGGTTATCAACATTTAAGTACTTAAAATAAAAAAGATATTGGCATCAAAATGTACCAAAGAATGTCTCACAACTAGGGTATCAATAAGTACGCACAACAACACCTCGTACGTGGTTTTGATGCGCTGACTTGTCATGGCTTCACAGCTTCACCCCTCCTCCCCATGCGACAAGTCAGTGCATCAAAACCACGTGACTTCCATAGGGAATTAATAGAAATGGCTTCACCCCCCCACGAGGCATGCGAAAAGCATGCGTGAAGTGCTTCAAATGTGTGAGGGAGGCCTGGGGGGTCAGCTTCTTCGGGATGCAGCGCACGCGCCTCAACAGCTCCTGGGTCTTGGCTTCCTCTGGGTCGTTCTCCTCAACTTCCTCTGGCACGTGCCTCGGCCTCCATTTCACAACTGGGGTATCAAAAAGTACAAAGAACGAAGTCAAAACAGCAGACTCATTTTCCATCAGTCTGAAAACGCACCATCAGACAGTACCTCAGGAACAGGAGAGACATAAAAACACTTTTTAAAGGGGTGCTGTACCAACACTGCATTAGCACTGTCCCAACAACAGTTATAAAAGTAACTTATCAAAATTATAAGTAAACAATATTTTAATCAAAATTCTACAACTAGGTAAATACAGTATTTATCCACGACTGGATCGCTAGGCTTGTTCGGCTGAGAAATCTTGCTGGTGAATGCCTCGTTGTTGCACTTGCGCCGTATCAGTGTCCTGATTTCATTTACTTGCGTCGTGGGGAAGCGCTCCCTCACAGCATCTGTGAAAACATGAAGGAAGCGTGTTTAAGACTTGGTCAAAATATTACACTAAAATCCATATAATTACACTGACACGACAATAAATAATGAATCCGAAGACATTAAAACAGATCATCGAGAGGAGACCCGCACAGAGGAGTTGCCAAGAAACATCTGTAAAAACACAAAGAAGCACATTAATTGCTTCCATTAAACACTTTCATTAAAACCGGGAAATCGGTCATTTAAGAAAACAGTTTTTCAGAAAAGGATTTGTAGAATAGGCCTCAGATCTTAATGGGTTAATACAAGGAACAAAACTACCCCGAAAGTGCTCTAAAATCTCAGTGGACCAAACCAGCAGATGACATGACACCTTCAGTCAGTGATGATTTGGGATGCCATGTCATCTGCTGGTGTTGGTCCACTGTTTTATCAAGTTCAGGGTCAACACAGCCATCTACCAGAGACACTTTGTGTTTCCGTATGTTGACAGGCTTTATGGATATGCCGATTTATTTTCCAGCAGGACTTGGCACCTGCCCACAGTGTCAAAACTAATAGTAACGGTGTACTGACCATGGTATTACTGAGCTTCACTGACCAGTCAACTGGCCTGAACCCCATAGATAATCTATGCTGCATTGTCAAGAGGAACTTGTGAGACACTAGCCTTAACATTACAGATGGTCATGTTTACTAAGTATTTAAGTGGTTTAAGGGTTTAAGTGGTTAAATGTCTGAAAATACATATTAACATGAACCCAACCTAATATAAAATATTGTGTAAACAAATAACCATCAGACAGTACCTCAGGAACAGGAGAGACATAAAAACACTTTTTAAAGGGGTGCTGTACCAACACTGCATTAGCACTGTCCCAACAACAGTTATAAAAGTAACTTATCAAAATTATAAGTAAACAATATTTTAATCAAAATTCTACAACTAGATAAATACAGTATTTATCCACGACTGGATCGCTAGGCTTGTTCGGCTGAGAAATCTTGCTGGTGAATGCCTCGTTGTTGCACTTGCGCCGTATCAGTGTCCTGATTTCATTTACTTGCGTCGTGGGGAAGCGCTCCCTCACAGCATCTGTGAAAACATGAAGGAAGCGTGTTTAAGACTTGGTCAAAATATTACACTAAAATCCATATAATTACACTGACACGACAATAAATAATGAATCCGAAGACATTAAAACAGATCATCTCTACCTATAATGGCATCCACTTTCTCCGGTTCCAGTTGCTGCTTTTCCTCCCCACGTTTCCCCTTCCCAGTAAGTGTCGAGCTGGCAAGCCTCTCTCTCCCAAAAACCAACACAGCAAGGTCCTGTGTAAACAGAGACACCCGCCTCGAGCTGATCCTCTTGTAGAGACGAGAGGAGACCCGCACAGAGGAGTTGCCAAGAAACATCTGTAAAAACACAAAGAAGCACATTAATTGCTTCCATTAAACACTTTCATTAAAACCGGGAAATCGGTCATTTAAGAAAACAGTTTTTCAGAAAAGGATTTGTAGAATAGGCCTCAGATCTTAATGGGTTAATACAAGGAACAAAACTACCCCGAAAGTGCTCTAAAATCTCAGTGGACCAAACCAGCAGATGACATGACACCTTCAGTCAGTGATGATTTGGGATGCCATGTCATCTGCTGGTGTTGGTCCACTGTTTTATCAAGTTCAGGGTCAACACAGCCATCTACCAGAGACACTTTGTGTTTCCGTATGTTGACAGGCTTTATGGATATGCCGATTTATTTTCCAGCAGGACTTGGCACCTGCCCACAGTGTCAAAACTAATAGTAACGGTGTACTGACCATGGTATTACTGAGCTTCACTGACCAGTCAACTGGCCTGAACCCCATAGATAATCTATGCTGCATTGTCAAGAGGAACTTGTGAGACACTAGCCTTAACATTACAGATGGTCATGTTTACTAAGTATTTAAGTGGTTTAAGGGTTTAAGTGGTTAAATGTCTGAAAATACATATTAACATGAACCCAACCTAATATAAAATATTGTGTAAACAAATACACGTAAACATTGATACAGCACTGATAGTGCTGTCAAACAAGTCTATTAAGCCATCGAAGAGGAGAAGGAGGAGAGGAGAAGTGAGGGCCGGTTGTCACAGTCCATGAAATATGTGTTTCCAGTGTTCTTATTAAAGGTAGGGTAAGTTATAATTTGTTTTATTGTGATTTAGTAGTTTCACACTACTTGCAATGTCAGATATTGCTATAGTTGCATTTGTCATGGGTAGGTTATATCTCAGCCAGTTAATTCATGTATTATATATGTTTTGTTTTTTTCATCATCTCATACAGTTAGAGAGAGAAACAGGGACATTATGGCACCTGTACAAGTGTGGTCCAAGTATAAGTGCTACTTAGCTGACATCACTAACACAAAAAAAAACAAGATCAACGGAAAACTCCCAAAAGAAGGTATTATTAACTGTTATTGTATCATATATAATTATACAATTGTTTATTCATTTAGATTAAAGAATGCCTATTCATAGATGTGCTGGGAAGTGTTGTACAAAAGAACAATAATAATCTATCTAAATGATGTAACAATGTTATAACATAGTAAACATTCTGTCTTAAAATTTTCTTTTTCTTTTGTTTTTGTTAGACAAAAGTCAGAGTATGTAAACTCTACAAGCAGTACATTCACAACAGTGATGTTGTAGTCCCTATAAGGACAAAACACAGAAGAGAAGTAAGTATAGCTATAGATTCAGATAGAATCGCTACAGAATATTGTTTAGGTTGATTGCTCTTCTGATGTTTCAACACAGCCGCCATCAGAGAATCACAGTGACAACCATAAGTATCCGCTTTTGTACTTGTATGAAAGTACAACCAAAGTTTTTTTTGGAGCCGGACAAACTATTTGATAGATACGGTTACATTTACATTAAACTTATATTCTGCCCAGTCCGTTTCTGGCTCGACAGCATGCCAGCTGCAGTCTGTGCACGAGGCTGTAAACATACATGTTTTTAGAAAGTGTCTTGGTAAAAAACAACATTCAGCTTTTAAAGGATGGCAGATCATGTATTTATCCACTTGTATTTATACCGTGTAGACTTAGTTAACTGGACGGGTTCTTAGACAGTTTTTCAATGAACATCAAATCTGTTAACCATCAATAGCCAATCTGTAGCCAATAGAGCTGCTATTTTTGGCTTATGTTCCCCTCCAGAATATGGCTGCTGGGTGGTGAAAGAAAAGTAACCCAAACGCTCACATCTTTATATGTTCATATACAGTACAGTATTTTTATGTTATGTGCCATTGATTTACTGTGTTAAAGTAGAAATGTCCACATGCATGCTTGCATATACATGCACACTCGATGATATACAACCAAACTATCACAAAGCTTACATTTACTTGAGTCTCATCGTCATCAGAGGTATTACAAGTGAGGGGTTCTTTGCGTGACTGCAGTTGCCTCTTTAAGTTTTCCCCAGACACAGCCGCCATCTGAGAACCACAGTGACAACATACACGTTTTTTGGAGAGAGTACCATGGTAAATGACCACACACATTAAGATTGTAATGTAAAAGGTGACACTCAGTCCAGAACTATGACTGCACCCGTGTCTGAAATTAGTGGCATAAGTCGTCAATGCTGCTTCATGACCAGAATGTACTGTACATGACAGAACACTTTGTTTCACAAGACATACAGTATGCCAATCACTAATTATATGAAGCAACTTAGAAAAAAAACATTCATTGCCATTTTAAACAAAAGCTAAAACAAAAGCTGTCGAAATACTGTAATTGAAGGGGGAAAACAAAACGTGGAAAAAAATAAAACCTTTAGAGGTCAATGTTATAACAATATGCAAAGCTGCAATCACAAAATGTCAGTGATCTTAAGTCAAACGCATTACCATTCCTTTCTTGGGTACGGTTTCCTCTCTGGTCTTTCTGACAGTTTGAGACTTTGATAAGGTCCTCCCCCCTGGCAAAAGCGTCCCGTTTTTGGGCAAAAACTTTGAAGACGTCTGTGAACAATACAGTATTTTACGTTAACAAACGTCATAACATTATACATATAATTTCAGATAGACTGGTTTGAGACCATAAACTGCTTCACTAGCTTAACCAATTAAAACGGGAACACATCGGTGTAACTACTTAAACCATTATTTTATACTTTAGCTATTCAAAAATGGCAGATCTACAAGCTTATAGTGCGGAACTCTGTGCCGCGCTATGAGCTTTTATATCTGCCATTTTGAAATAGCCCAAAGTATAAGATAATGGTTAAGATGGTTAAAATCTAAAATGATAGATGCTTTCCCGGTCTTAATGGGTTAATCAAGATAATCAGGCTAGTTGATTTAGGTAGAACACATGACAGCATCAGTGTCTGGTAAGACAAAAAAAAAAGAATCTTATAGAATAAGACAAGTTCAGTGAGAACATCTGTGTTCCAGGGTCCATGAAAACAAAAATACATCAAGTACTTCAGCACACAATGGGCCATTTTCAAGGTAAGGGGGCATCATTCTCTCTCAAATATAGCGTACTGTGAAAACAAATGTATCCTTCCAACAACTTTATTCTTCCCCAAAAAATATTGCTACGC
This sequence comes from Gymnoscopelus braueri, assembly GCF_963280865.1. Classification (NCBI taxonomy): domain Eukaryota; kingdom Metazoa; phylum Chordata; class Actinopteri; order Myctophiformes; family Myctophidae; genus Gymnoscopelus; species Gymnoscopelus braueri. Next base: position 4,650,048 of record NC_137617.1, on the reverse strand, counting down.
AAGACATCAGAATTGTATTTCTACCCTCACATATTCATGTTACTGCACATAATATATTGCCTACATCATGATGACAGGAGAACTGGGCCAATACTTACTTAACCATGTACACAGTAATTAATCACATTATTTTAGGATTGATCACATACATGCTCATTTTGAAACCATCAACATTCTGACAGACACCCAATTAATTAGTTATAGCATTGCTTCAAAATTCAAAAAAATTATTCACCTGTTTCCGTGGGAAGTTACTGGGGCAAGTATCGTTCAAAGACATTTAACGGGTAAGATTAATTTCTACAAGGCATTAAAACAAATCTGACCTGGCCTGGTCCACGGCAGGGCTCATTGTGATTGTGTCGCAAGCGATTCAACCTATCACAAACAAAAAGTTGCAACGCATTTATGGTCACAAACACATGTACTAATCTGTCATTTGTAACGTCACACACACGCGCTGTGTGTGTGTGTGTGTGTGCGTGTGCGTGTGTGTGTGTGTGTGTGTGTGCGTGTGTCTCAGACACACACCCACGCACAGCGCTAGTCTTTTTTTTCTTCTCCACACACCTTGCCAAAATAATGGCCTATTTCTAGACGCAAGCAACTCTTTTGACAAAAATATAATTTCCCCAAAAGAATGATGTAGGCCATTATTTTAGGAAGGTGACGGTACAACCTCAAAGTCCAAAAAGAAAAACAAGCATTTTTTTAAAGACAAAAAAATGTAATATGTTATAATCATATGTTTAATTCAGTGCCTTAAGCATGGTGGTGTGTTAAACATGTACAATTACATCTGTCTCAATCGATAACATCTACTGCAATAAATCTCATTGTACACTAAATATGTCAGTGCCCGCAGACGAGCCAGTTGCAATGGAGGCTTCAGAGGAGACAAATCCCGTGGCAAAGAGCTCACGTGATGTCCAGACACAGTGGTCAGACCCAGGAATGGAGGACCACATCTATGCCAAAGCTCCACCTGCCAGGACATCTAGCGTGCTGACTGAACCATCCCCTGAGAGCTCACAGTATGTTGCAGAGGATCTCCTAAGAGATGATGAAGACTGTCTTCTCTACACAGGGATTCCTCTACTTGAATTCAACACTCTTGTGTCATGCTTACAAAGTTTTGCCCGCACATCAACAATGCTTGTTGTAGATGGACCGAGGACCAAGGACCTCAAAGGAAACAAGTCCGCAAGGACTTTTTTGGTCGGACCTTTTAGACAAAAGCATCTGAAATGTACATAATGACTCCAGATGGCGCAATTACAACTAGATATTTCACAGCATTACAAGCATAGTAGTGACTGTAAGATTCAGTTCTTGAGTCCAGATTTTTTGCTTTCTGCAAAACACTTTCTGTATAGTCAATTACACAAGTAGTGTTTGGAAAATTCTCCAGGAAAACCTGTGGCATAGTAGCTTTTATGGTTTCACGAGGCAGCCATGGAATCAGATCCTTAGTGTGCTCAGCAATTACATCTATCCAGAATGACAATGTTTTACTAGCCTGACCTTTTGAAGCGTTTTGCTGAATCAAGTTTCATTGATGTCATTAAAATTTGATCTTTGATTGATTGAAATTTTTATTAGGCAAAAGAATGTAAAACAACACAGTTACATTTATAATACTTATGGTGGGAAATATAGCGACACATTCATAACCGAAAACTCTGTGCCCATTAATATTGTCCCTAAAATGGACAAAATACTTAGAAAAATTAATCCAACTTTATTATCTCATTGGTAGACAATACTGTTTCTGGATTATCTCATTAGAAACTAGAAAAAGTGCTCCTCGGAGCACAGGTCTCCGCCAGGTCAGGTAGGTTATTGTGGCCTCCTGGTGGCACTATAATAGGCCAATGTTTAAAGGGTGCCATTTTTTCTTGGGCCTTGCACGGCAATCGGACACTGCATTCATGGTTTGAGGCATTTTGTGCAAAAAAAAGTTTTGCTAAATTAGACCTGCTGGTGGCGCTATAACAGGCCAATGTTAAAAGGGTGGCATTTGTTCCTCAACATAGTGTGAATGTGCATGCAAAGTTTGACCGCAATCGGACGGTGCGTTCATGATTTGCGGAATTTTGTTCAAAACAAGCCACTACAGCAAACAGTAGATGTCAATCTTAGCCAATGAGGATGGAATATGAAAAATCAAACACATCCGTCTTGATCACATGACTATGGAGATCATGTGTAACGCTTTGCGTGAAATTTGGATAAAATTGGAAGGGGTAATATTAAAAAAAATGTTTTACATAAGTTGGCCTCCTGGTGGCGCTATAAAAGGCACGTGTGAAAAATGCAGGGCAAAGGTTTTTCCTTGACCTCTAGGGAGTGCGCATACAAAGTTTTACACAGATCGGTGCAGTTATAGGTAAAAACATGAATCGGCCTGTTATAGCGCCACCATGAGGCTGATTTGAAAATGTTCAAGTGGCATTTATTTCTCGGCATAGTGGAAATATGAGTGCAAAATTTCACGGAAATTGCATGCTGTGTTCATGATTTGAGGCATTTTGTTGAAAACGGAGCAGTCCTGCAAAGTTTGGAAGCCATTCTGAGCCAATCAGGATGGAATATGAAAAATCTGAAAGACACGTTTTGTTTAATGACTATAGAGATACTGTGTATCGATTTGCGTGATTTTTGGGCAAAATCTGTAGGAGTACTGTCAAAAAATATGTTTTGCACAAAGCGGCCTCCTGGTGGCGCTATAAAAAGCTCATGTGAAAAATTTGGGGCAGAAGTTCGGAATTGGCATCCAGGGAGTATGTGTGCACAGTTTCGCTGCGATCAAGCCAACGGTGCCGGAGATTAGGTGGTCACAGACAGACACACACGGACGGACGGACACACACGGACAGACAAACGGACGGAGGGTAAAACATACTCTCTCGCCATGCCTTTCGGCCTGGCGGAGACAATTAGATAAGCATTTATTCAGGCCTGTCTAAACAGAAATATTTAGAAATAAGATTTCGCACTGTGTTGTGTACTGTAGGTTTACGTGTGTGTGTGTGTGTGTGTGTGTGTGTGTGTGTGTGTGTGTGTGTGTGTGTGTGTGTGTGTGTGTGTGTGTGTGTGTGTGTGTGTGTGTGTGTGTGTGTGTGTGTGTGTGTGTGTGTGTGTGTGTGTTGGTAACACAGTCTCATTCCCAAGTCGGCAGATATAGTCTTTTGAGCCATCCCCCAAGACTGCACATCTTGCCGCCGCGGGCCGCCGCCGACGGCAAATACGACAAATAGATGGTGTGTGTTTGTGTGTGTGTGGAGTGTGTGTGTGCATGACCGCTCCCGGCAGTATGCAAATCAACCACTGGTCATAATATGATCTCATTGAAACGACAGAACGTGCTAAAAAGCATATTTTAACTGCATTAGACCACACACCACCACCCACAAAAAAACTATGTATTATTCTGAGCATTTTCATACTATTTTGGTAATTCTTCGATTGCAATTTGTTGAGAAAGACCACGTTAAAATACCTTTCCAAACTTTTCCAAACCGTGACGTCACGTCGCATGCTTCCTTAAACGTCACAGTGACTGACGTTTGGTCACGCCAATCAGAGGAAGGTAAGGGCGGGTCTTTTGGCACGGACGGCGCTGTGATTGGCTGCTTCCCGCTGCGCGGGGGAAGTTGTATCATGTTTACATCCAGCTCTTCTAAGGTAAGACGACATGATTATACTCCTGACATCTATTTAAATAAATATATCGTTCAATATGCAGAACCCCGACCACTAAACTATAGAACCACTGCACGGTGTTGTTGTTAACATGTTGCAATGTGTACTGTAGCAAGCTAGCCAGTCTGTAAGTTTAAAACTGCTTTTCTTTAGACCTAGCCTAGCCTAGCTCTGTTCTCACCAAAACTAAGGTGGCTGTAGTGTTTACATGCTAGTGGGATAACATTCCACCACAAGCCTTAAACACACTTTTTGCCCAGCAAACATTTCACCTTCTAGGGACCTCAATTGATTGATTGAAGAATTTATTAGAAGAAGTTTGCATAGGAACAGTTACAGTTTCATGACAGTACAGATTCACTGGTACAAAGTCAACTAAAAGGTTTAGCCCCAAGAAAGCATTACACTTGATTACATTGAGGACCTTTTTAACCCATATAAATGAGTTACAATGAGCCATTGTACTTTTTTTTTAAAACTATATACTATATTGCATTGGTTCTTAAAGTGAGGGGTCCTTGAGGGAGTTCCAGGGGGTCCCCAGCTAAATGATAGCCAGTAACCAAATGTACTCTTATTGGTATGTAACTTATAAAGACTAACAGGTCCATTTGGTTCCATGTGTAGGCTCTCAAAGTTACATTAACATTGATTTTACAGTAAAAATTGGGGTCTCAGAGATGCAATTAAATGGGGGTCTGCAGCCTAATGCATGTCAAACTGGAGACCCTGAAATTGAAATGGCATAGGTCAAATCCTTCAAGCTAGTTAGTTAGTGTCAATTTGGGGGTCCTTGACATCAAAAGGTTTGAGAACCACTGCTATATTGAATACATCTCATTAACAGTACTGGTATTACAGTCAAATCTTATGCTAACATAATGCTAACAACAAGCCCCAGGGCCTTGTTTTAATGTTGGTCCAAATTTGTACTCAATAAATGTGTTATACATATAATATGGTACCAGGGGTTAAAGTATTTTGAGAACAGAAACTATTTAAACACTTAATTCAAATGTAACATGGGGTAAGTTTTTTTTTCTTCTGGGATATTCAATTTTTTTCTCAGGATTTCAGTGTATGCAGCTAATAAAGCTATTTTGATGTGTTTTAAGTCTTTATGAACAAGCACAAGATTCTGTATAGCTGGTTTAGGTCTATTTTTCCTTTTTTACATTCTGAATAGATTGTTCTCTCTTACAGAAAGATCCTTCCAACCAAACTCCAAACTCCTGAACAAACAAATTAAAACCAAAAGGCACTTTTAAGAGCCCCTCTCTCTCTCTCTCTCTCTCTCTCTCTCTCTCTCTCCCCCCCCCCCCCCCCCCCCCCCGTCACTCCCCCTTCCCGTCATCTTCCTCTTAGTGTGTGCCTGTGTGTTTGCACTTGTTTGTCTTGTCATTGTCTTAGTCTGTTTTTTGTTATTACCCTTCACCATGAGTGATCCAAAAGCTGTGGCGGAGGAGTTGCAAAGGAGTATAGAGCGTGCCAAAGCAGAAGCTGTGGCCAAAAGTCTGGCTGATTTGGTTCCTCCTGAATCACAATGGAGAGAATCGCCCACACCAGCCAAGAAAGCCAAGGCACCTCGGCCGATGGTGACGTGGAAAACGAGGGACAGCTTTGGGAAAGTCATCCCTGCGAGGCAAAGATCAACCATAAATCTGTCACATCGGGGTCAGTCTTGTTATACCATTAACTCATTTTGACCTGAGGCTGATTTTAAAATTCACTTGAAATGTTCAAAAGCTTTTGCTGTCTGTGTCATTGAATGATAGACGAATAGAACACAGTATTGAGCATAAGTTATCCAAAAACAGTCGTACAACAAGAAATACAAGTAAAATATTTTGTATTTACAGTAGAAAGGGGGAAATATACTCTACCAAGATAAAATCCTATGGGGAGCAAGCTATAAATGGATTGGATGGCTATTAGGAATGTGCCTGAAGGGTTGGTGTCTTTAGGAATGACACTGGACTGCTCCTGATGAGGAGATTGGTGCCTTGCTCTGCAGTCTGTGTTGATGTTTGTGAATGGGTCCTGTGCATGTAATAAACACTTAAAATCACTCTGCATTTGCCAATGGGCAGCCAGACAAGACATGTTTTTCAACCAATCTACAGCAAGCATATTTTCCTATTTAACATATATCCTATTTGATTGCATATTCATAGTCAGAAAATTGACCGTTGTCCACGTTACTGTTGGGGGAAAGTCGGTAGGCTAATATTGCTCTCATTGTAATAACCATGCTGACACTAGTCTTACGGTAATTAGTTGTAGTTATTATAAATGTTGAACAAGAACCTGTACAATAACAACCAAAACATCAACATCACTAATCTGTGCATTAAAGACTTATTTCCTGAAGCTTCTGTGGGTGCTGACATTAGTGTGTTGTCGCGTTTGCGAAACGGCGACACTGCATTGATGTCAGCCCCCACGGCAGCGCTCAGGAAATCAGTCTATAGCGTCACACAATCGGATGCCAAGTAGAAAATATGGCCTGACATCAGTCTATATAATAACTGACATTTTAGCCATTGCATAAGCATGTAAACTTGTTGAGGGTAGGCAATTCATATGATACGTGCTATAGGCTAAGGTAGGTACTGAGGAGCACAAACTGTGACGGGCAGATCGTTGTCCAGGGTGTTTTAGCAAAGGTTCTCTCAGCTTCCCTGTGTTTGTTCATCTGAGTAAGCAGGAGGGGTTGTAGGGTTCGTCAGGCTTTGAAGGTACAGTTGCCAGGTAGGCCTCCCGCATCAATGTTTTCTACTCAGTGCAGGCAGCAAGTGGGAGCCAGTGGAGGGAGTGTAGAAGGGGGAGACGTGAACATTTTGGCTGGTTGAAGATCAATGATGCTGCGGCATTCTATATAATTTGGAGAGGCTTAAGTGCAAATGCCGGCAGGCCAGAAAGCAAAGGGTAAACGTTGAGTGTATTTTCTTTCTTCCTGTTATAGCTGGTCCGAGTCAGATGGCTCATCCTGGTGGTTCCAGTCAGACACCTGACACTAGCTTTGAGGACTTTTTCACTCGAGATGACGTTGGTATGTATTTAATTAAGGCAAAGCAATATGTTCATAATTTATAGTAATGATCTTTTAATGGCTTTGAATGTTAATTATGCCTTTGTATTTCACATTTGTCAGAATAAATGTGCAACCATCATTTTCACAGCCATTATATCATCTTATATTTTGATATCCCATTCTATTTTAACAGAGCGCTTCATAGAAGAGCTCCAGCAATCACTCAGCAATGTGTCGGGTGACATGGAGGCCGACCCAACCCCAGCTCGTCTCCTGGCTTCCTGTGACTGGAGCACACGTAATCGTGCTCTCTTGGAGAGTTGGCTGGCTGAGAGACCTCTGCTGATCAACAGCACTGCAGCAAAGGCAGATGTAGGCACACATATGTGCCAACAGTGTGCCACCGATGTAGCTGTTGTCTGTTGTCGTGGCTGTGAACCACGGCCGTTCCTGTGTTCTGAGTGTGATGTAGCCATGCATAAAGACACCAGATACGTGCTCCACAACAGGGATGCTCTGATTGGAGGGTTCTTCCAGCCTTTGCCTCCAACCACCTGCATTGTGGAGAAGGCTCATTGCCGCTGTGGTAAGTTCTTATCATAATTATTATTTTTTTGAGTACACAATAACTTAGCTCTGGTCCAGAACGTCAGCGATTTCACAGTAACGGTCTGATGGGCAGCTGACTCAGACAGGACCAGGAATGTCTCTGCCCTACCCCTTGTTTAGGTGTGCAGTTAAGTAGTTTTGTTTATTTTGACTGAAGTTTAGCCCTTATAGGGCAGTTAGTGAGAACCCACTGACTCTGGACCAGAGATAACCATAATCCGAGAGACTCCTTAAGCTCATCAGTTTGATAGCTTTAACCCATTAAGACCTTTACACGATGTCTTCTAAACAGTTTTCTGGAAAACCTGTTTTATCTGCAATCTCTTATAGCTAAACTGGAAAATAATGAAGTTGTTAAAGTATAACACAGATAACACAGATTAAACAATCACTTTTTGGTTTTGTCTTATAGCTATTGAATCTTTTTAACCTTTCTTAAGTAAAGACTCACTCTCTTCAAGTAGTTCCAGCAATCTAAATGTTCTGTTTCCCAATAGACAGAAATTATCTAAATTCAATAGTGTGGTATTTTTTCAGATCGCCTTGTACCTGTGCGGATGCCAGACAGCATCTGCACTTGTCCAAAAGAGGCACTGAAGGTCAACCCAGGAAAGTCTGTTGCTGTGATCACGATGGATGGTAAGTATTTATATATATATATATATATATATATATATATATATATATATATATATATATATATATATATATGCCACACCAAGTTTTATATTACAGTGTGAGTGTCTTTGATTTTTCTAGGACGTTATGATCTCAGTTTGCCTGAACTGAGTTGTGAGTTGTGCAAAGCCACGTGGACTGCTGGGGTGGATGACCTAATTCGCAGGAACTACTGGCCTGCCACCCCCCTTCAGTTTGCTGCAGTCTATGACTCGGACATTTTTTTTTCATTTGAGAAAATGAAGATGGCTTCCCCTGGTTTGTCCTGTCAGGCATTTTTAAGAATGCTTGATCATCGAACTGTCCACTTTGGTCGTGTGAGTATTTATATAGCCTTCAGAATATCTTTCTTCATTTTGTCATTGGGTGCACATTATTAGCTGTTTGTTTCCCTCTTCTGAAATAGACTGGGAAGATCTCAACTGATACCTTCCTGAAAAGCTATTTTCAGTGGCAGGTGGCTCAGTTTGCGATCCTAAACATCTGCAAGGAGCAACCCTTCACATGCCCAGCATGCACCCCAGACATGGTTTCCATTTCGGTGGATGGAAATAGAAAGCTTTATCGCTTTAAGAGCGCATCCAGGTACTTCAAAATTAGTGTAATGTAACCACATTCATATTACCAAGAAAACAAAAGACTTGTATTATTTGCACCAAAGACCTGAAACTGTAAGACATTGAAAACTATTGAATAAACTTACTGTCTTTCTTTCTTAGATCGGAGGAACAGCCACTCTTTGAGGGACTCTTCATTGCAAGGGATGAAGATGTGGCCAGCTTTGTGGACTACATTCACCAGACTACCGATCATGTAAGATTGCATACTATAATTATATTTAAAACTGTGCTGTCCTATCATCTTTAGCTTATTTGTTCATCTTTTACTTGTTTCACTAATTAACTGTATAGTATCTCTTTCATCCTACAGAAGTATTTATATATTCTGTAACTTGCGGACCCACTTGAAAATGAGATTGTTTACCTCAAGGTGCTATTCCAATAAAGAGCTTCATGATTCATATTTTAACAACTACAATAAGCTCATACGAATTTATTTTCATCATCCATTTTCAATATTGTAGGTCTCAGGAAGAGGCGTATGTGGTGGTCAATGGTCTGCTGCGAAGGAGGTTGCGAAAAAGCACACAAGCAACGTTGATGAAAGCGGAATCGTACACGCCGTTTGCCGCCACGGAATAACCCTGTCTGCTCTCAATATGAAAGGCGGGGAAATATATGCATACCCCTTGTACCTACAGAAGCAGCTGGCTACTAAGCCAATCCAGTTCTTCTGCACGGATGTGGCGTGCAAGTACTATCCCTACCTGGAGAAGGTTGCCGGGAAATGTCCTGAGCTACAAAACCTGCTCAGCATGAAGCCCCTTCTCTCTGTGTTTCATGCCAAGGCTCATGACTTCAAGTGTGAGGTAAGGAAACATCATGTGGTGTTATAGATTTATCAGAATGCCAGCACATGAAGATACAACAAACTCCCAGTTGCACTTAGAACAACAGACTCACTCCCTAAATTCCGCCATGATCTAAAGACCACCTATTCACACTCCACTTTAGCCCTTTGATTAGCCTAGTTTATTTTTATTATTATTATTATTATTTTTTTATTTTATTTTTTTTTATTTTTTTCCCCTGCACTTGTATAATTATGCGGCATTACCTGCTTATTGTCCAACTGTTTCTTTTTCTTTATTAGCCTAGTATGTCTTTGCAATTGATGTATTATGATGGTGTATTACCTCGCTTATTGTAAGTCGCTTTGGATTAAAAGTGTCTGCTAAATGCTTAAATTGTAAATTGATGTCAACATCATCTTTTTTTCCTATTTATTTTTTATTTATTTTTTACCAAGGTGAACTTGAGTGGAAGTCATCTGGAGGGGGCAGGGCTTACACTAGGGGAGGAAGTCGAGATGACTAATGCGTTCCTCTCTAGGATTGGGGTGACCACCAAGCACATGACAAAAGCTGGTGAGATGAAGTATAATAATACTTACATAAATTATGATAATGTTACCAACATTTTCAGCACGAACAGACAAGTGGACTCGCAGGACCATGTTCTGTAATCAGCAAAATATTTTCAATTTGGATCATATTTGCAATTTTGTATCAATTTATATTGACAGGAAGGACAGACATGTTGAGTCTCATGGCCATGCAGTGGAATCAGCACAAGATTGACAACTTAACCACATCACTGTCTCGCAGATATCAGAAGGTAACAACATCAGTAATGCTCTTTGTTTAATGTGTTTAAGGTGTTTAATATTCCATGTGGCAATATTTGACATGTTTGAGACAACATGTGTTTTATTGTCTCTTGTCTTGTAGACTGTTAAGGATCTTCAAAGGCAGCAGCAGAAACTGGAGTCACTGAAAGTTGAACTTGCAGTGACAGAGAGTCAGCTGGAGGACTGGGTCAAGGATGTCCAGGAGTGGGCGAAGGGTAAGGAATTAGTTATTGTCAATGCACATATAATTTGCCAGAATCATTAGAACTCTTTGCATGATGTCTTGTTAACATAGATTTTCAGGACTCTTGTGTTCAGTCGTGACAACAGATGAATTCATATTCCATAGTAACATGGACTCCCTGTACATACAATGTGCTCCAAATGATTTATAATACTATGGAAGTTATTTATATAGCACATTTGCAAAAATATTTGAAGTGCTTTACACTAAAAGAGCATTATGATAAGCATAGGGAAAACATCATAAAAAGATTAGTGAATAAAATTAACGCACTAGGCACTTAATGTAAAATGGGCACATGTGATACAATCAATGATAATAATAAAATGGGGTTGATCTGGTCACTTTACTGGAGTTTACTGACATTGGTTTCCTAATCCTTGTTTCTTATACTTCTGTTTATGTACCCACCAATTTACCCCTCTGCAGCAACAACTACTACTGATGAACAGCCAGATGCACTTGCACACAAGATAGAGACGCTGGTGCTTGGTATAAAAAGGAGATCTCAGCGTATTAATAAAGAAGCTGACGGTTGCAAAGCCCGTGCCAGGTTCCTCAGAAAAATGAGGAAGGAGAAAGAGCTTCTGACCTCTGTCGTGGAGGATTACAACAAGGCCGTTCCTAGTTCAGATGCGCTCAACATAGAAACCATTTTATCTGTTGACACAGCTTGGCCATGGCAACTACAACACTGTGGTATGTACAATATTCGGACTGCTTCTGACCAATGTGACCCATAACTACACATAATATACACACCCATTTGTTTGATAGAGTGTGAATTGGCTAATCCTGCTAATTGTTTCCTGTGAATCTTGGCATACATGCATTCCAGATTCTGTTGATCTTCGAACAAAGAGACGTGGGTTTGACGCCATCATGGCAGTGCGACGACTCCATGAAGAGAAGAAAATACTTGTCTCAGAAATGGAGAAACACTGGAAATGTCTTTCAGCGCGTGCCCATGGCTTGACGGAGCTGGTCTGCAGCGTTTCTACTGGGACGTTGAGAAGTATGTATAAAACGTATTTGTAAGACCTTCTATGTCTTCCATGTCTATAGTTCATATAAACATACTTCTAGTTTATTCAAATATGATTATAACACTATATATTAAGCACCCACAAAGAAGTGTCAATATTAAATGGTTTGTGATCGCAGTTATGAGTGTTTATAACATCATCGTCATTAACATACTTTGATCTTAATACAATGCATTTGTTGTGTTCTACCTCAGATTCACCGTGGGATCTAAGTGAACAGGGGTTGAAAGGTCTGACGTGCATACTTCGCAGAAAGCAGTGGGAGATGAAGGAGGTGATGAAGCAGTCACGACACCGCTACGTGCAGGTTTTGCGAGGAGCAGAGAACATCACCTTTATGGACACTGACGCTGAGGAGGATGAGGATTATTATGACAGTGACAGTGACCAAATGGAATAGGGCCTCGCCTCTCTTGCCCTCTCATCCACTCCTACAAGTCTTTTTTAATTTTTTTGGTCTTTTTACACACTGGACCGGTTTACTTTGGAATAATAACATGTTGGATTTTGTGGATTCCCCCTTTGCGGAATAGTTTCCTTTTCGTGCTTCCGTCAACATGAAAACCACATTATATGGATTAATTACAACAGTAGTAGCAGATACTTTATTCACCTCGCGTTGCAATTGCGACCGGTGTGATCTGGGGGGTCTGCTGTTCTCACCTTTGCATGGCGGAGCATAAATTAGCTTTGAGAGAATACAGCTGGACGATCAAGGACCGCCGCAGACTGCAGTGATATTCAAAAGGGGGCCCGTGGGACATGTTTTCTTGTGGTCGTGTAACACATTCCAACTAGAACACATTCTACATTCTGAAATAATATAGTACATTGGTTGGATTGTTTGTTGTACATGATGAGAAGGTTTAAGCTTTTCATGATCGTTATCCAACACTTGTTACATCAGTTTGCTGCTTACTGACCAGTGATTTGTGCTTTAGTACAAAAGAAAGTCCATTGCACATTATATTGGTAAATGGTGCATATCTATAGTGTTTGTACCAAAGCGCTTTACATGATCATGTATTCCATTACGACCACTGATGGCACAGGAAAACAATGGTTAGGGATGCACCGATTATAGAATTTAAAATAACATTCTAAATCGGTTAATTCCATACTTGATTCTAATTGGCTGGTTTACCCACATGGAAAGAAAATATATGAACCTATATTGCCACATATATGTTCAACATATATGCCACATATATGAAATTGGACCCCTACATAAAATGTCTTTCAACATATATGCACATATATATGCATATATATATGTATATATGCACATATATTTGAATGCTGCATATATGCCCATATATGTAGGGGTCCAATTTCATATATGCATTATATATATATGCTAAATATAGGTCATATATGTATATTTACACATATATGTTAAATATAGGTCATATATGTTTATTTACACATATACAGTATGTTAAGGATATGTATACCTACATAAATACAAATATGCATACCTACATGAATTAAATAAAACACAACATCTGGAAGTTATTAAACATTTATTCAAAATCAGATCAACCAATCAGAAAATAATTGGTTGATCTTAGACAGGAATAATAACTTCTATAACTTCTAAATTATTGGTTAGAATTATGTAATAATAATAATAATAATAATAATAATAATAGAATTATGTAAGTTTGTCTTGTCGAATGATCTCATGGTATGTTTGACATCACATGAACTTCACTTGTACGAACAACAGATTATCAGCACAGGTTGTTTACCAGAAAGAGCAATAAGATATGCTTCGCAAATAAATTAAAGGCATGAATGAAAATGAATGTTTTGCACATAACTTTCACTCAAAGCCAATCGAAGTCCATCAATCGCTTCAGGAGGGAGGAGACAGGAGGATAGACCCACTTTTCTGGCTGAGCAGCTTTGTCGTGTTGGTGCCACCGCCAATGGGTTGATCCCAACGAAACATCTGAAATCACAAATCACATATGGAAAAGGTGCACTCATAGCTGCTCTACAAGAGAGCACATTTTTCGAGTTACATATGATGGTTCTACTTCAAGCAGAAAGTTACCTTTGAATGAATTCCAGTGTGTAACAGGCGTGCTCCTGTGCACCAGAGTGAAGTTGTAATAACTGGAAAAGCTGCCAGTCCAGCCAGGAAGTTGATCTGTGGAGCCACAACGACCGGACCCTCAATGCTCAGCATCCATTTTGTAGCTGTGAGAACTTCACCTAAACATAATTAGACATATATGGTTTGCATGTTAACAGTGTTCGTCTGTTGCTTTCCACATAACAAAAGATTGTTAAACTAAAACATGACCTCCATATAGTCTCCGTATTTGCAATGCTTTAAAACAGATTAGAAAAAAAACAGTTTACACTACCTAAGACAATTAGACGAGTCGGGAAGCTTCATTATCCTTTCAACAACTGCTGCTGTCGCCAACACCTAAAAGACAGAAAAACAAATAAAAAATGCGTAGTCATTGACCCCAGCTCAACAGTTGAGGGTAACAGCTTGGTGTAAAAGAGTGGCATAATTTTTTGTACAAGCTATTCATTGTATTTGCATACATAGTATTAAGAATTATAAAAGGAGGAAAATGTCAAACAACAAAAAAGAAAAGTATCAAACGAAAGTAAAAGGTATCCAAACATGTAATAAAAAAATAAAGACATCCTCAGACTCTATTGCAAGTAGAGACATCACGTAGCAGCAGATGTTTTTCTCACCTGAAAATCGTCTTCGCACTTCTTCGTGTCCAGTCTTTGCACTGGTGATCAGTGCTCACTGCAAGCCAGGTGTTTCTTTCAGCATCTGTGATAGTAGAAATAGACATAGATATTATTTGTGCGTCAGTAATTTAAAATGTAATGTTAACTCATCAGATTGCTCATAATTTGCGCCACCGTGCCCCCTTCTCATCATTCAGTTCTTCTGATGAATTTGGCAAAGTGTTTCACAATGCAGAACTGATTAATGATTAATGTTGTACAAATCAGTGGTTCTCAAACATGTTCACGTCAAGGACCCCCTAATTAGTAGTCTATGTACTTGGCTAAGGACTCAAGATTTGAGTTACAAAAGTGTTTCAGAAATATTCCACACAGTTTGTTTACAGTGTTTTTTAGTTTTTTAATAGCTGATCTACAAGCTCACAACGCATCACCATGCGCTGCACTGTGAGCTTGTAGATCTGCTATTTTCAAATAGGCAATTTATAGGGTTTAAGTGTTTAAACTGATTTTGATGCTATATAACCTCATTTACCTGGGGACCACCTGGAAACCCCCCAATGACCCCTGGGGGTCCCTGGAGCCCACTTTGAGAACCACTGATAAACATTACCTGCTTTTGTTAGCTACTGTCTGCAAAACAAAACTAAGTAAAACAAATTGATTACCAAATCTGTCAGCTGATTTGATTTTGTTTTATCCATTGGTACTATTTGTACTCTCTTTCTCTTAATTAAATGATTGTACTTTGTACTGTAGGTTTCAAACAAAATTCATAGATATGATAATAATTAATTACAGTCAAAACAAATGAGGCCAACATTAGCTTTCACTGTTGTGGAATGATTTATACCTGAAATAAACACTGATATGCACCACATGGAAATTAATATGCTAATGCCATGTCTAAGACTGTGTTACACGCCCCAAAAACCTTATCTACAAGCTCACAATGTGTCGCTGTGAGCTTGTAGATCAGTGATTTTTGGGCGTGCAACAGTGTCTTACGACGAAACATAATTTAAGCTTTAGACCCGAGCGAATCACGACATTCATGACAGTCATGAGGAAACTTCAACCTGGTTTTTGCACTTTCTCCATTTACGGCCCTACATCTACATAAACGTTCATATTTCAAATATAAAGTGCTTATCTCATGGCCACGGATGTTAAAAGTCACTTCGGGTGGGTGTAAGTATCCGTATAT
This sequence comes from Gymnoscopelus braueri, assembly GCF_963280865.1. Classification (NCBI taxonomy): domain Eukaryota; kingdom Metazoa; phylum Chordata; class Actinopteri; order Myctophiformes; family Myctophidae; genus Gymnoscopelus; species Gymnoscopelus braueri. The sequence continues at coordinate 4,634,548 of NC_137617.1, read as the reverse complement.
TCCGGATTGTTCATAGAAAAGCATTTTAATCCGATCGGTGGCCATTGTGTCATAGACTTAAAATGTATCAGAGTGCAGTACACCTCCCAACCGATAGGGTCACGTAGTTGAACGCATAAGGAAATACGGAGAAAATGGCCACCGATCGAATAAAAATGCTTATTATTGAACAATACAGACAATACGGGTATTTCTGAGTGCCCGAGTAGACTTGTAACATCCATGGCCATGGAGTAAGCACTTTATATTTAAAATCTGAACGTTTATGTAGATGTACAGGTTCTAAATGGAGAACGTGCAAAAAAACTGGTCTAAGTTCAGCCATGACGCTCATGACGGACGAGCGTCATGTGATCCATGGCTAATACACAAATATAACTGCACATTTACGATACTAACAAGTTGGATAACATTTTAATTCCATAAACTAATTAAACGTACCTGTTATCTAGTAGAGAGAAGCATGGAAGCAACCGGTTTGTAAATAAATGTTCGCTCAGCAGACAGACGTTACTTCCTCTGTTTCAAAATGAATAGGCTCCGCCTTCAGATGCATGACGTAATGTGTCATTGTAGTAGTTCTCAACCTGTGGGGTCGGGACCCCGAGGGGGGTCCCCAACATGATTTTGGGGGGGTCCCCAGATGACAGTGAAGTAACAATTTATGTAACCTTTTTAATACCAAAAAAAATATATATATAAAAGAAAGCAAAGAAAAAGACCATTACTGCATCAAAAGTAATCAACAAAGTATACTAAAACAACTGGTCAAACGTTGGCCAAATTGTCCAATAATAATATAAGAAAGAGGCAAAAATAACCCACCGAGTCGTTGTTGTGAGCTTGTAGATCGGCTATTTTCACAATATTGATCTGTGGAACGGAGTCAAACTAAATGCATCAACTCCTACGTGCATATTGGTTGGGGCGGGGGTCCCCAGTTCAAATTATTTTGGGGGATCTCGGCCTGAAAAGGTTGAGAACCACTGCTGTAAGTAACGGGCACTGCATGGGATATCTACACACCTCAATGTAAAATTGGCTATTTTGTCCAAAATGTAAAAAGAAATGTAATATTTTGAAAATATTTTTACGTAAAATAAAGTATTATATTTATAAATTATTATAAGTAGTATGATTAGAAAATTCTTAAACATTTGACAATCAAGGTCTAATATTTCTATAATTGCTAAAAATTGCTACAAAACCTGTATAGCAGTCATTTTGGGGCATAAACAAGAAGTTGAATGATAAAATTAATAATGCTAATAATAACTGATAATGATGATTATGTTCACATCAAGTAAAACATTTTAAATTGTTGTGCCTTTTGTTTATAAACCCTGTAGCACTTTGTGATTTCCAAAAATGTAAAGTGCGTTAAAAATAAAATGTATTATTATTATCCTTATTATTATTGTTATGTATACTTTACATTACTGTAAAACTATGTTCAACAGTTAGAATATAACCTGACTGTAATTTAGAGAAAAGAGAAAAATGTGTAGAGAAAAGAGAGAAATAACTCAAATGCAGTGGAAAACAGAAAGGTCTTTAGTTGTGTTTTAAAATTAATAAGAGTAGCAGCAGACCTAATTAAACAATATTGTCTTTATACATATCTTCCACAATCCACAAACCACAATCTACATTGAATGGAAATACGTAGATATAGAACTTTGGATATTACCTTGCAAATAAAAAAAGTGAGCTATATATAGGCATTATGTATGACATATGCAAAAAGTCAGATATATACTAGCTATTATGTAGGCATATATGTAGGCATTTATGACATATATGCAAATATATGAACCTGATTGTGGCATATATGTGGACATATATGTTGATATATAGGGAATATATGTCTCATATATGAGCTATATATGAGACATATATTCCCTATATATCAACATATATGCACATATATGAACCTGAATATGGCATATATGAGGCATATATGAGGCATATACCTGCCATATATTGACATATATGTTCATATATTTTCTTTCCGTGTGGGTATGATGAGACCAGTGCCTAAAACACACGATAACGCACACCTTGAATCAAACCTAGGCATGTTATTTGTTTCCACAGTGTTGTGCAGCTTAACTAGAGAAAGGAGCGATTTCTTTTTCTCAAATCCTGCTGTCCTTCTAAGCAGATTTCAGATTTTTCATTTTCAAAATCATTTCTGAGACAGACATTTCTTTTGCACAGGCTGTCATTATATGAAAAGATGAGAAAATAGGATGCATTTTGTTCTGTGTGCACTGTGTATGTTTGTGAAAACAGCAGCAGGAGCAGGACTTACACTTGCTTGAACTGCACCTTAATTTAAATATACTAGCCTACTAGGCCTGTTGTACATAGACATTTCTTTAATTATTGTTAGTATATAAATACTGCTGCATTGTCTGAAGGAAGCAAAAACAATATGTCTTACTCAATTACCTTTACACATGCATCTGTGCAGAACATGTAATCCAGTTATATACAGTTTACTATTGATTGTTGCTTCTGGACCATATGAATGTGAGATTCACACAGAAATGATGTAGCATTTGTAAAACTAATCTGCAACTTTAATAAACTTCAACTTAACATTTTGTGTTGTGCCATTCTTTTCTTATATTGGTGATTCTGTAATATATCCTTCTCTGTATTGTTGTATCAGACATTTAATCTGTCATCTTGTAACTGCTACGTGCTCCCTCTGGGCAAATTGTGTTTCCTCTGTGGAATAATACAGGTATGTATAAAACATATTGTGTGCCACTAGCACACATTCCAATTAAAAATGAGTTACAGGCAGCTACTTGTAGAACACCAGGGAACACCAATAATTCAGACAAAACTGAAAATCAGGCTTTTCTTTATACCAGCTGAAAGACATAAGTGGACAACATTCCAGGTAGAGCAGGGGTGCCCACACCTCTTTGACTTTACTAACTCAGCATCCGAAAATGTTTTACCTGAGGGCCTAAGGGGGACTTTGGAACAGCGGCACTGGCGTTCATATAAGACAAACACATTTACTTTAAGGGGTAAATTAATGGGAAATACTGGAGGAAATGTGTTCATCCCATTCTTTAAGGAAGTGGTAGGTGTGTCATGTGGTCTACCTGCACATCCTTTGTGATGTTGGGCACCCCTGAGGTAGATAGTTAAGACATTCAACCAGTAGACCAGCCTATTAACACACAATGCCAAAATGGTTATTTAAAAGGTGATTTCTGTCTGGCGGTGCAGCACTAAGTTGTATAATAGCGTAGTAGCTCTCCAAAACAGACAAAATTGTTTATTACTATGCTTATTACTATGCTTAAGTCATGCATTGTAGTTGTAGGCCTAAATGAAAGCTGGGGAACACATAAGGGTCACCAGATGCCACTCAGTATCATCAAGATTTAGTGGCAAAAAAAAGGAGCATGAAGAATTGGAGTTTAGAAGCACTCGTTGGGAAACTGTGGGACTCCTCACTCCTGACTCCTGCTGACACTGAATCCTATTGACTCCTTTTTTTTTGCCACTCAGTAGGCATTCACTCATAGATTCCAGTTACGATAATGTCACATGCATACCCTCTATTGTCTAGAAAAGACCTACACCTTACATATTTAGTAACCAAATATATAACCCTAACTACAAGCATTTCACGTAATCAAAAGGCCAATTATTGCTCTGTATTTGAGCTGCTAGCTCAGCAAGATGAGCCTTAACATAACATTATTACGGTACACATTGAGATGAGATGAGATGAGATGAGATATACTTTATTAATCCCCGAAGGGAAATTGAAACGTTTCAGCAGCAAGTACATTATGATCACAGTAAACTAATAGACAAAGACAAAACAGGACAGAAACAAGTACAAGGACACAACACATGGGACCAGGATCGACCATAAACATAAGGGCGAGAGTTCTTATAAATGTTCATTGTGCAGTCTGATGGCAGTGGGCAGGAATGAGAGTCTATAACGCTCTGTATGCATGTTAGGAGGGAAGGTGAGCCTCTGGCTGAAGGTGCTCTTCCTAGCCTTTAGCTCAGCATAGAGTGGTTGGGAGGGGTTAACCATGATGGAGTTAAGTTTTTCCCTAATCCTCCTATCTGCCACTGACTGCAGTCCTTCTATACGGAGGCCAACTACTGAGCTGGCCTTCTTAATGGTTTTTTTCCAGCTTGTTTCGCTCCCCAGCCTTGATGCCACCTCCCCAGCATACCACCGCATAGAGCAGAATGCTGGCTACGACTGACTGGTAGAACATGTAGAGAAGCCTACTACAAACATTAAAGGACTTGAGCCTCCTCAGGAGGTATAGTTTGCTCTGTCCCTTTTTGTAGACAGCCTCTGTATTATTTCCCCAGTCCAGGTTTTTATTCAGGTGGACACCTAGGAACTTGTATGAGTCCACAATCTCCACCTCTTCCCCTTGGATGGTAATGGGTACTGGGTTTCCTTTTATTGTAGTGTCATGTCTCTTAAAATGAATCATTTGACCTTTCAGCTTAAAGGTCAGAACACCTAATAGGATCATCATAGTCTGTTTTTGCTATCTGGGCTATGATGTATAACTAATCTGTCAAACACACTCCGTAACACCCAGTTCCACTGGGTCTTAGGCTTCAAATCATTTTCCCCACTCTGTTCTGTACTGTTGTTTACAAATATTAAGATGCAACACATGGGACTCACACAGTATGTCCATATATAGGCTATCCAAGATATGGGCTTAATATTGACATCAAGGCTCTCTATATATGGGCGTAACAGGGACAAGGACAGAATGGTTATCACCACTAACATATGGATAGGCACTGACAGATACAGAGATATCCATTTATGGACATGTAAGGGACAAATGGTATGACGGAAATCGTTTGCCAGTGGATTCCCCGTGACTCACGACAGGACAGCCACACTTCCATCACGGAATGCATCTGTCAACACCAGGGACGCCGTCGCGGGGGGACAGACGGTCAGCCTGCCCCCGGACCTTTTAGGCTATCGACCTATTTTGTCCTGTCTTTCTTCTCACAAACCGGCGTCACCTACCCACGTTTCCAGTGTCTCTTTGCCTATTACACTTTGGTGTAATTACACTTATTACCCTGTGTCACTATAACACTGTCTGTCATTACAGTGATTAGACTATTACACTCATTTTTAAAATAAGCTTATTACACTTTTTGCCCTATTATACTTTTGGGTAATAACACTTATTACCCTGTGTCACTATTAACACTGACTGTCCTATAACAATTACACTATAACACTTATCTTTAATAAATAATTTGCCCTATTACATAAATGCACTTATGTATGTGCCAACAACCTTCAGTTTCATACTGGTGTTACTCAATTAAAGCACAACTAATTATATCACATTATTTCAGAAAGTGACTTAGAATCACCCCAGTCTAATTTGTAGAGATTGACAACTTGGAAGAAACACAACAATCAAAGTGCAAATGTATTTTAATGGAACAAGAAATATATACTGCACAGTACAAATTTATATAAAAGCATACAAAAGTAAAAAAAAGTAAAGTGCTCATTTTGCATAACGTTCCAATTCAAGTTACCAAATGTGACATTAGCAGCCAAACAACAACAGATGATGATTACTTTCTCCAGCAGCAATCAAATAACAGTGAACAGTGCTTTTCAGCTTTTTACATATCAAGGGGGGAGGGGGAAAAAAAGGGGGGGGGAGAGAGAGAGACATACAGAGACTGAGAGATACAGAGAAAGAGAGACAGAGAGAACAGAGATAAAGAGAGAGAGAGAAACAGAGAGACGCATAGAGCAGGGTTTCCCAAAGTGGGTTCAGGGGTTCCTCAGAATCATTTGTTAATATTTGGAATTCACCAACATCACTTCAGTAAGTTAAACCACTTAGATCCTCTATGCTTTGTAAAATACCTGATTTGTACTGTACTTGATTGAGCTATTTTTCCATCTACACCAACTCACTTCACCAAAAATAGCAGATCTACAAGCTTGTAGATTGGCTATTTTTGGTTAATGTTCCCCCCAGAATAGGGATGCTATGGTTCAAGTGGTTAAACGTCAAGTATAAAGTTATTGTCAGTCAGTACTGATGGAATATTTCTCAGTCACATGCTGTACCTAAAGTGGAAAGATGTGCATATTTTCATAGAGTAATAAGATTCAGTGTAATTCCGGGGTGCCCTGGATGAGAAGGTTACTTACAGGGGTTCCCTGAGTCAAAAAAGTTTGAAAACCCCTGGCATAGAGACAGACAGAGAGATAGACACAGGGAGAGAGAGGGGGGGTTTACATCCTCTTTGCAGATGTAATTGCAGATGTAATTCTATTACGGACATAGTTTTTAACCGCCGTCCAGTCTCTCTCCGCCAGGGACTCAGGGCACGCAGCGATGCACCTCTGGCATTCGTCTTTGCCAGGTGTCTTGCGGAGAGTGATGCACTCCATCAGACAGCTCTCCACTGCTGTCACCTCCTGTGGTGACCATTTCTTTTTAGCTGTACCTTGGAAATGTGAAAGAAATGTATATATTTATTACACAAAAACAAAATGGATGTTTAACATTGTCAGACAAGATGAAACCATACAGCACATTATGCGCAACACCTTTTAAAACAAGATGCGCTACAGAGCACCACGGTAAGTTATTTCCACCTGGTTATCAAACTAAAGTCTATAGAGGGTATAAGTTATGCAGGAACACCTACTGAGTAGCAAAAAACGACTTCCTGGACCTTACAGTGCATAAATCAGAACAGAAAGGTCCTATCTGATTGCATTAAACGATGTTAACCTCAATTTGCCCCTCATTTTGCCACTCGATTTGCCATTCACTTTAAGCATGCGCATACCCTCTATTGACTTGAGTTTGAGAACTGTTTCGACTCTAAACCGATAATTTCTCTAGATTATAGATCTTAAAAAGTGCACTACAGACATAATTAGTATAGGATTTAAAGGGGAAAACCACCCATTCTCAATAATGAACAATCAACAATCATCACGTAGATGTTAATGCTGATGAGTGGACATTATCACAATTCCCCCCCCCCCTTTCTACTGAGCACATAACAGAGTATTGATGATATGGGAAACCAAATATGGGCAAATGATTTACTCTATTTCAGTGTAGAGAGTAATAATAGCGGTAGTAGTAAATCCAGCTAGTTTTTAATGGCTTATGGATAGGTTCAAGGTTCAAGTTTATTAATGTCCCTGAGGGGCAAATTGGTTTGCAGCATTTAGGCACCAGTACATTAAAACATAAAACAACAAAACTAGAAAAACACAGAAAAAAAGATAACTACAGTACATCCAAAGTCGGTACAAAGAGTTTGCTTTAAACCTTAAGGTGCAAAGTACAACGTATAGCGTATAAAGTGCTATGCAGTAAGCTGCACTAAGACCATGGAAGTGGATGTGCATAGACAAAAGGAGACTGATAAGGTGCATGTGTAACCTAAAGGCTATCTCCTCCTAGGCTTCTCCATGACAGAATTCAGACTGCCGATAGAGACAGGAATAAAGGGCAAATTGTGCCTTTTGTTGTGGAACTGGGGGTCCGCAAACGACGGGTTTATACTCAGCATTAAGTGGCAGCATCTGAACGAATGGATAGGGCTTTACTGAGCACCTGTCTATTGAAGAGAAGTCAAAGGCTGTTCATATTCACCTTGGAGGCAACTTTTACACATTATTCAAGGAAATTCCTATCTTTGATACAGAAATTACCATACCAGTAATTTTTTTGTCAACGCTGAACTTAGCCAATTTCCTCAGACAGTATTAGAAGTTGCTGGCTTTTTTGTACATCATGTCCGTGTTGAGGTCAAATTTCAATTTGTCATCGATTATTGTGTCCAGATACTTAGCTGTTTACAATATCTACTGTCTCTGTTAGCCATGCTCTTCAGGGGAGATTGTGAGAACTTTCTAGTCTATGCAGAGCTCCTTTGTTTTAGAGACATTAAGCCTTATTGAAAACCTCAAGGGATGTGTCCGTGACTTATAAACCTTGCAACCAGTTAAACTTAAGATTTCCAATGATAGCACTTTTGGCTCAATACATGCACACGGCGTGGTGTCATCAGCGCGTCATAGCTGGGGGCGGAGACGAGCGTGGGGGAAAACATTGCACTGCCCTCGTTTACTTTGCATGGTACTTCCGCGTTTTTCAAATGCGATTTTTTTACTGTTTAGTAATTTTAAAACTAATTGCAATGTCTTGCGTTGATTCCTTGGTTGCCAATGGACAAAAAACGATGCATTAAAAAAAGTAACAGCACCTGGATTCATTGTTGTCATTATATTATTAAGGACTGGTCTAGCCGAACTCCCCTGGAGAGCTTCCACCCTGGTGACCAAAGTAAATGCTCTCCAGGGGAGTTAGCTGTAGCAAGTGTTAGCCATATTCTTAGCCAAATATCAATTTAGTTTCTGGGGCCAAGTGAGCGATAGTGTTCCAGATGTCCTCCGGTTGATTTTTACTTGGCTGTCGATGCTTCTATTGTCCCAAAAAGAGCTCTGAACGTGATTTAAAAGATAGTTTGCGTCTGTACGCTGTATAAACCGAATGGGGGGGAAGTAGCATGTTTTCCCCTACCATGCTAACCGGACGTGACGTTTATGGGCGTTGCTTTCTAGCTTTGTGTGAATGTATAATGGAATATATTATAGTATGTTGTGGGTTGCATATTGCGATGGCAGTTATATCACATTGAAAAGGATAAATCAAGAAAATGGGACACTTTATGAGAACAAAAAAAGACATCGGTGCAGCCTCAGTAATCAAACAATGAAATTACAGTATTTTGTATTGCACTGACAGCTGCAGTACTTCGTTCTCCCATACCCGAAGTGGGCTGTGATTTTGTAGGAGCCCGTGTGACTCCATAATAACTCTCCTGGTGCCACTTTACACTACAAATATTCGCTTAAAATAACGCTGTAGCTATGTTCACTGAATGTACCCAGCAAGCACGGTCAGGACCGGTGACGTCTTGATTGGGGCCAGATCAAGTCAAACCAAGACTAGTCTTGATCTGGCCCAAAACATCACCTGATTTGCACCAGGACGTCAAAAACAGACGTCCTAGTGACGTCTTATTGATGACGTCCTGGAAATGACGTCATGATCATCCCCATATGGGCTGTGATCCAGCCTTGTCCTGAACGTCATCGGAGTCACCGGAGGACGTCATCATGACGCCATTATGACGTCATTTGGCTTGCTGGGTACACTTAAGACATGTGAACAAATGGGAGCTTGTAGATCTGCATTATTTCTCTCAATTAATTGTCCTACTATGCTAGAGTCACAATAATCATGGACTTTGGAAACTATAGACTCCAAACTATGGACAAAACCTACCCTCTTTCCTAGTCTTTTTGGGGTTCACGTCCTCAGTCTCATTTCTCCCTCTCTTCTGGGCGGAGATGGGGGGAGGACAGACAGAGGAGGCAGAAAGAGGAGGAAATTCGGAGGTGGAAGGCTTAGGGGTGGAAGAGGAAGAGAGAGGAAGACCATGGTCAGTGGAGACAGTAGGAGAAGGGTTAGTTGTGGGAGGACAGACAGGGGGGGGAGACTGAGGTGGAGACTTAGGGGTGGAAGAGGAAGGGTTAGTTGTGGGAGGACAGACAGGGGGGGGGAGACTGAGGTGGATCCGTTGCTGGGCAGGGAATCAGTTCCAATATGATGGTCACATCTGTGGTGGATCTAGGATAGAATAGAGATTTTTTTTTTGGTAAAAGTCAACCTGGTCCACTACATCAAAGCGAACACATGACGTTGGTACTACCGAGTATCGATTCAATGAAAAACAAACGATACCTAGTTTTGATACTCCTGAACACCCCCGTGGCCGGTTACGCTACTAAAATTATATTGAATGCTTGAGTGTACTCGTTACTCTGAAAATAGCCGACTATTGCCGATAATATTTATTTTGATGATCCAACGTCTATCTTCAAACAAACACTTGTATAGATTATAGCCGATGCAATAGCAGCCAAAGTAACAGTAGACACATCAGACTACAGTAAAGCTAGAACTTGACATAAAATGTCTGAATGACTTTATAAGATGGCATGTCAAATGGCCTATAGAAAAAATGTAAATAATAATAATAACAATGATCAATAAAAAATCGAAAACTGGTATTCTTTTCCCAGGTATCAAGTATCGTATCGATTCAAAAGCTAACAACGCATCACGCTTCAAAACTTTGTGAGCATGAAAATCTCAGCAGCCACGATCGAATGCAAAACATTTCCAGTACTGGAAAATATTTTTCTAATTTCTAAATATTTCAAGCAATTTCATGGCCGTGGGAACCCAACAACTATCAATCAGTGGTGGCCAGCGCAGTCATGTATGCGGCAGTCATGTATGCGGTGGTGTGTTGGGGGGGGTACTATCAGGTGGCAGCAAGAGACTAAATCAAGCTGTTTCTGTCCTTGGAAACAACTTGGATACTGTGGAGGAGGTGGCCAATAGCAGAATGGACAATAAACTCAAGGCCATCACGGACATTCATCATCATTCGTCTAGTACTGTGGCAGGACAGAAAAGCTATTTCAGCAACAAAACTGTTAAACCCAAGTTGCAAGAAGGAGTGCTATAGGAGATATTTCCTGCCTTGATCAAGCGGATTAGGATGGAAGATGTGGGATACAATGATAATAAAAATTAAAAAAAAGACTGCACAATGATTACATAGCTTCCAGTCAGGTTTTTTACAACATTTCGACACAAGGTCTTTTTCAGAAGTCCTCTTTAATCTTTGGGAGGACTTGTTTTCTAGATGTGGGATGCAAGCCATTGGACACTTTATGAAGTATCTACCTACCTAGCTAAGACCATTTAAAAAGCTGACAGGGAGAAGTTACCTCTCATTTGGTTCCTCAGCAACCAGCTCATCTTCGTCGTCCCCCTCAAGAGGTGGACTCCCCTCCTCCTCACCATCAGCATGCTGGTCAGCAGGTGGACTCTCCTCCTGGTCAGCAGGTGGACTCTCCTCGTGGTCAGCAGGTGGATTATCCTCCTGGTCAGCAGGTGGACTCCCCTCCTCCTCAGCATCAGCTAGTAGACTCTCCTCCTTGTCAGCAGCAAGGAGCCGATGGACTTCGGGTGTAGCTGCTGTGATTAGCCAATTAACATGATTACTTTAATTTTAAAGGTGTACATATCAATCCATCAAGGGAATTGTCATTAAGAATTCTGAAGAAAATAAATACATAATTATAAATAGGGCTACGTGTATGTGTGTTCTAGACCAGGGGTTTTCAACCGGTGGTCCGCGGACCCCTAGTGGTCCGCGGAGGTATTGCAGGTGGTCCCTGGCCATGCATTATTTTTTTTATTTTTTTTTACTTTTAATAACTTACAGGAGTTCGTCACTGTATGGTGTTTGTGATATGACATGTGAGCTTACCATAATCACAGTAATCCTTAATCATATTCCATCATATTCAAACAAAATCACTGTATTTTATTAGATATTATATTGATATTATAGCTATTTTCTCCATCTCCCTGCAGTGCATGAACCCCCACCACAATTGTGTGGGGTGGGTATATGATGGACCCACCACGCACAATAGTGGTGGTCCCCAGGTTGCTCTTAGTCAGGATGGTGGTCCCTGGGTCAAAATCAGTTGAAAACCCCTGTTCTAGACTTTTAGATTAATATAATGATGATAATAATAATCAGTTTCTTACCAATGCTTTGGAGATATCCATACGCATTCTTCATTGCGTCGAACAAATGCATGTCTTTCTGCTGGATATTAATGAACTCGAAGTGGTTCAGGGCATTTTTTTGGCCAAACTGGGTCCAAAAGAGAATGGGCTTTAAGCCCAAAGCTCCGAGTTTTTGCACCTAAATGAACAGATGAAGAAAAGCAGTTGGAACACTGGTTAAAAGCAATTATTTAACATGATGTGCAACCTGTCTTGGATTTGGATGGTTATGTCATGGGAATATTGGACTGTCATATATATTGATCTCAGGATATGCATATTACAAATTGCCATCTGCCAGACACCACTTTTGTGTGTTTCCTGTCAGGAAGTCACACCCTACCTTATCAGGTGGGGTGTGTGGTGTACATGGTAAGTTTTATCCAAACGAAGAGTGACAGCATGTTTTAATATTTAATCAAGTACATATTACACTGGCGAGGGGGGTAAGACACCTCTTTTGTGTTTATTGTCCCTGTGTTAATGAGACATTCTGATTTAGCTGTATGTAATAGGCCATGCCACACCTTATGGGTCTTGGTTATGGGACCCATAGAGATACATAGAGAGAACATTAGGCAATGGCGGACGTGCATCGAGAAACGGAGGGACTATCCCATGATTCTCCGCGGCACACGGAAGTTGGTAGCCAATCAGAGGTAGATGGGGACGGGTGTTTTCCTACGCAGCCAATAAAACAGCCGAGCCGTGCTAACCAGGAACTGCTCTGTTGAATTGAATATTCATGAGTCCCGGAAAAGAAGCGCTGTGATTGGCCAGTAGTAACTGTCACGCAGCTATCCCTCCGTTTTCTCGAGGAAGTAGGGCTTCAGGTTGTTGCATGTCGCTCCAATGGAACACAGAGCCTAATGCGCTCTCTATGTATCTCTATGATGGGACCCCCTGTGGCCTGTGCATTGCTGAGAGAACAGGATATAGAGACAGTCATATGTATTCAGTATTATCTAACAGACAATATAACTTCCTCTCTCACAGTTTATGGACAGAAATGGCTTCTTCAACATTGGATTTAAACATTGAAAATATCATAATAATGCATATGTTATGGACACCATGTTTACACCAGTGGAACATTAACCTACTTCAACCCTTAACCTTTTTGATTGTCATATTAATATGATAACCCATTTTGACCTTAAGATGATTGTAAAAAAAAAACATCTAAATACGGCTGTCATGATTAGGACATTTTAAATGACAATTACAATTTAATTGTGTTTTTATTGTGGACAGTTACAATTCCGTTTGGCTAAGGTTGCACATAGCAGATATGATACATAACCTTGACATACAAAGAAATTACAAATATTATGACAACTTTATACTTAAAAAAGTTCTCTGATAGTGGGAATAGTCAATCTACAAGCTCACAACACGTTGCAATGTGACGCGTTGAAAGCTTGTAGACCGTATACATTTTTATACTATATTTGTACTTTGATACTAATCCAGGGCATTGGATTGGTATAATTGCAATATTACGCTGAAAAATCGGTGATGGAATAAGTACTGACATTTTGTGCTAGTAAAAGTAGATATAATACCACCATGTAGAAATACTGTCACAAGTAAAGGTCGGGTACAAAAGTATTGGCATTAAAATACATTTAAAGTTCAAAATTAAAAAGTACTCTAATGTTCAATAAAAATATAGAAGAAAAGGACAAAAATAACAATGTGTCACAACACAACACTGAGTTTATAGATCTTCGTTGTGTATATTTTGAGATAGGGATTTTGTGTTTTATTATAATTTCACTGGCAATGAATCTAGAAGAAATAAAAGATTCATTTTCAAAACGTTGTTTCTTTAAACTTTTTCATGATTTTAAGAAGGATCTTCATATAGTTTTACTTACCGCTACTATTGCAGCATTGACGTGTCTTGACCCGTTTTTATTATTTTTATTTCTTTTTTGGCCCACTCTGGGCCAAACTTCTTGCATCTTTCTGCCACCCGTGGCTTGATGGACAGGGGTGCCAAACACTGGGGGCACGTCTTCTGCCAGACAGAGCAGACCTTCTCACACGAGTAACACACAATCTTCTGCCTTTTTGTCATTTTTAGAACTGTTGAGACAAAGAAAAAGAAAGAACTTTACATTATGTATTTAAGAATGTAGAGAAGGAACCAAACACACTCTTATAGCAGTGGGGCTTTGGTCTCATATGATAAGTTATTTAAAACCAAACCTACGATAACGTGGGTTAAAGTGGTAATTCTCATTTTGTTGGGGACACCATGGAGGAATATATGACTATATGACTTCTAATCCCTAGCAAGGTTTGGGTAGACTATATTATATTCAGAATCCGTTTGCCTCCGAGGCTTTATAAACAAAGTTAAATTACACAGATGACGGCTGACACAAGATAAACCAGTGGTTCTCAAACTGTTTCATTTCAAGGACCCTCAAATGGAGACTTATCAGCCCACGGACCCCTAATTGGGGAATATACGGCAGGGACCCCCATAAGAGAAGATTTGTACGTCTCTAGCAGTAATTCTCAGCCATTTTAATGTCAAGAACCCCCAGTTGGAGCCCCATTTAATAGCATTTCTATCTCTGGGACCCCAATTTATCTTGCAATGTTAATTTAACTCTCAGACGTGTACAAATGGAACCAAAACAGGTTCCATTTGGTTCAATTTGTACACTCTTTGAGTTACATACCCATAAGGGTCCATTTGGTTGTTAACTACCATTTAGCTGGGGACCCCCTGGAACTTCCTCAAGGACCACTAGGGGTTCCCGGACCCCACTTTGAGAACCATGGAGCAAAACCATAGTAGTCGTGTTGTTGTTTTAGCTTAAAGGAGGAGTTCACCCAAAAAATTACTTATTTTCTATCAATTACACACCCCATGAAGCCTTGATTTCATGGATTTATTTTTGTTTTTGTGGCATTCCTAAGACAATAATTTGATGACCGTGTGTATTTCCGGTAGGAGACACAAATAATCTACTTTGTGTCTCCTACCGGATACATTAGCCGGTAGGAGACGGGAATCAAATTATTAGCTTAGGAATGCCACAAAACAGGATAGATAAAATAATCACACATCTCATTCACCCTGACCAGGTGGGCTTCATTCGTAAAAGATCCTCCTCTGACAATATAAGACGTTTCCTGGATATTATGTGGGAGGTCCGTAATGAGAACTCCCCGGTCGCCGCGTTGTCGCTTGACGCGGAAAAAGCGTTCGACCGAGTGGAGTGGAGATACATGTTTCATACACTTAAGACATTTGGATTCGGTCCAAATTTTATTAGATGGCTAGAGGTCTTGTATGATAAACCTGAGGCTGCGGTACAGACGAATGGGATCATCTCCTCATACTTCACACTGGGTAGAGGGACACGCCAGGGTTCCGGGCTTTCTCCAGCCCTCTTCTGTCTTGCGCTAGAGCCGTTAGCGGCAGCTTTACGCCAAAATACTAGTTTTACGGGGGTTAGGATTGGGGATTATGAACACAAGACTATGTTGTACGCGGACGATATTTTGCTGACAGTGTCGGAGCCTGCCACTTCTATCCCAGCAATACTTAAAACGATTGACTCTTTCTCAAAACTATCGGGCTATAAAGTGAACTGGGCGAAGTCGGAGGCTCTGGCGTTGACTTCCTATTGCCCTAGATCTTTATTTCAGGAGGGGTCATTTCAATGGCCTCGAGAGGGGCTGAAGTATTTAGGCATTCTCTTTCCCAGTAAAATGAACGAGATAGTGGAGAGAAACTTTGATCCTCTATTAAGGAAGATTTTCTTGGATACTGATAGGTGGTCTACACTGTTTTTATCCTTGTGGGGCAAAATTAATGTGTTAAAGATGAACTGTGTGCCTAAGTTAAATTATCTTCTCCAGTCTCTCCCTGTCAACATCCCTAGGAAGTACTTCAAGCAGTTTGATAGAATCTGTACAAAGTTCTTATGGAATGGGAAACGTGCTCGGATGCGATTAGACAAACTTCAACTCCCAGTGGAAAGAGGGGGGCTGGGACTTCCCAAATTATTGTTCTATCACTACGCCTTTAGCACAAGACACCTGGCTCATTGGGCTCTCCCTCCTGAGAGAGCACCGCCCTGGTATCAGATTGAACAATTGGCTCTTTCCCCTCTTCCACCTATTACCTGTTTATCCACCAAAAAGTCTCCCCGAGCTCAAGCGCACCCTGTCATTTCCCATTTACAAGACACATGGAAAAAAATATGTCAAATTTTCAATACAAACCCATACCTTAACTCAGAATCGAGCATTTGGCGGAATCCTAAATTACACATTAACAAAACTCAATTTTTATGGAAGGAATGGGTTAATAAAGGGATTCTTACATTGGGCGACTTATACAAAGAAGATTCTCTTAAATCATTTGATGATCTAGTTACAGAATTTGACCTACCCAGATCTACATTTTGGCAATATTTGCAACTGAGACACTTATTATGTGGAGTATTTGGTTCACCTAGAACTCTGCCTCAATATTCTGAACTGTTGAAGGGCACCACCATGGTGTTTGGTACAGGGCACGAGGCCTCATTTTACTATTCTAAGATATTTATGGAAAATACCAAGGTACCTAATGTGTTGAAAACACTATGGGAGAAGGACTTGAACCTAGATATCGAAGTGGAGGAGTGGGATGAAATCTGCAAAAATTCAACAACAATGTCTACAGATATCAGAATCAGGTTGATTCAATTTAAAATTCACAACCGCTTCTATTGGACACCCTCACGGTTGCACAGACTTGGTCTTAAGGACACAGCTGAGTGTTGGAAGTGCAAGGACCCATCATCGGTGGGCACCCTAGTTCACGCTCTTTGGGACTGTCCCGTAATTGAGAGGTTTTGGAAGCAAATACATAACTGTATCTTAGAAATGACAAAGGTTGATTTTCCCTTCTGCCCCAGGCTTTACATACTGGGTGACCCAAAGCAGGTTGCCCACTGTGATTATGTGAATTTCATCCTGACTGCTATCATGATCGGTAGACAGGTTCTGATGAGGGGTTGGAAGGATGCTGGGAGTCCTTCATTCCAAGAATGGTTTGTAGAGATTGGCAAAGTTGCTGCTTATGAGCAGATAACCTATAGGAGGTCTGACAGATTGGATAAATACATCCGTAAGTGGGGAGGCTATATAATGTACATTGCTAACAAGACTTGAGATGTGGTGGTAGCGCAACATACGATTATTCTTTTTTCCCCCTTTTACCTCATTGAATATAATGTATGTAAAGGAAATACCCAGGATCACTTGGCATTGTTGTTTTTTGTTTTGTTTTGTTTTGTTCTTCTTAATTTGACTTAATTTGATTTATTGTATTGTATTGTATTGTATTGTATTGCTTTTGTTGCTTTTGTTGTCTATTCGTATGTATGCTTCTGGTGTTTAACATTCCTTTTGTTTATATTCTAATTTCTGTGTATAACAAAAAACGAATAAACATTGAATCATAAAAAAAAAAAAAAAAGGAATGCCACAAAAAAAAATAATAATCCATGGATTCAAGGCTTCATAGGGTATGCAATTGATAGAAAATAAGTAATTTTTTGGGTGAACTCCTCCTTTAACATGCCTCATGCATAGTCACTCCAAAACGTCATTCCCACCAGATAAAGATGTTTTATAGTTTTTGTGGTGCAGAATTCACAACTAATACTACTTGATTGATTGAAGAATTTATTAGAAGAAAATTGCAAAGGATCAAGTACAGTTTCATGACAGTACAGATTCGCTGGTACAAAGTCAACTAAAAGGCATTATCCCAAGAAAGCATTACACTTGTTCACATTGTAGACCTTTTTTTTAACTCATAACAATGAATCAGTGAATCTGTACTGTCATGAAACTGTAACTGTTCCTATGCAAACTTCTTCAAATAAATTCTTCAATCAATCAATTGAGGTCCCTAGAAGGTGAAATGTTTTCTGGGCAAAAAGTGTGTTTAAGGCTTGTGGTGGAATGTTATCCCACTAGCATGTAAACACTACAGCCACCTTTGTTTTGGTGAGAACAGAGCTAGGCTAGGCTAGGTCTAAAGAAAAGCAGTTTTAAACTTACAGACTGGCTAGCTTGCTACAGTACACATTGCAACATGTTAACAACAACACCGTGCAGTGGTTCTATAGTTTAGTGGTCGGGGTTCTGCATATTGAACGATATATTTATTTAAATAGATGTCAGGAGTATAATCATGTCGTCTTACCTTAGGAGAGCTGGATGTAAACATGATACAACTTCCCCCGCGCAGCGGGAAGCAGCCAATCACAGCGCCGTCTGTGCCAAAAGACCCGCCCTTACCTTCCTCTGATTGGCGTGACCAAACGTCAGTCACTGTGACGTTTAAGGAAGCATGCGACGTGACGTCACGGTTTGGAAAAGTTTGGAAAGGTATTTTAACGTGGTCTTTCTCAACAAATTGCAATCGAAGAATTACCAAAATAGTATGAAAATGCTCAGAATAATACATTGTTTTTTTGTGGGTGGTGGTGTGTGGTCTAATGCAGTTAAAATATGCTTTTTAGCACGTTCTGTCGTTTCAATGAGATCATATTATGACCAGTGGTTGATTTGCATACTGCCGGGAGCGGTCATGCACACACACACTCCACACACACACAAACACACACACACACACACCATCTATTTGTCGTATTTGCCGTCGGCGGCGGCCCGCGGCGGCAAGATGTGCAGTCTTGGGGGATGGCTCAAAAGACTATATCTGCCGACTTGGGAATGAGACTGTGTGTGTGTGTGTGTGTGTGTGTGTGTGTGTGTGTGTGTGTGTGTGTGTGTGTGTGTGTGTGTGTGTGTGTGTATGATCCATTTACTTAAAGAGAGCCATATACTTTTAGCAGAGATGTCACTTTTTCTCAGTAAAATCATCAGCTAATTTAGGTAGCATGTGTAAGAAGTAGAACTTCTGCAGTGTTGCACATGTCCATCAGTGTAGTCTTTATTAAATGGGACGTCCACTTCTATGTGCTCACTTGGTGTCCAGACGACCAGCTGGCAACTTTGTAGGCCAAGGCACATCATGGTCAATTGTGTCTGAAAGCACATTGGCACTGTCGTTAACTGTCATTAGCACGAGTGTTCAATACACTTGTAGTAATAATGCTATTTTTTTATTTAACCTACCTGGAGGTAGTACCCATCTTTTCCATTGGTGCGCATTAGATACTGTCCATCATCCAAGGATTGGATGTCACTATTTGTCCGACTCAGAAAGTCTGACATAGATGTGCAACTCTTGTAGGGGCACTTGATCTCAAGGAGCTGTGTTCCATCAAGGATTCCATCTGGGCTAGCTCCCAACCAAGGATGTTCAGGGTGCACAACCAGGCCTCTCCTCTCCACAACTTGCCCTCTGCTCTCCAGAAGTGCAATTACATTGGCCTCATTATCTTTGCCGTGTTTTGTTGCTGCATTGCCAGTGAATGTTGGGTACACATGCTCATTTAAAAATGTCTTTGGGTCTGTGGTCTGTCTTTTGGGGACTCGTTTTGCTGTGCTGGCTGTTAGACACAGCTTCCTAGCATCATGCCATAGCTGTGAAGCACTTTGTATTTTGGTTTCTTCCGTCAGTGTAGCTGCTTGGATTGGAGATAGTTTGATGTAGCCTGTTAACACTCTGCAACTGAGCTGAAGAAGACCATCTGTCTGGAGGTGAAATAGGGGGGCCATTGCTGAGGTGTTGATGTGACTTATGTATTCTGAATGGTTCAGAAAAAGTTGGGGGGATGGAGTGGAATCTTGCTGTGGTGTTGATGGGCCTGCATGTGTGTGTTGGCGTCTATGGTGTTTGAAATGTATGTATTTTAATTTCTTCAGCCGTTGATTCTTCTTCACACCAGAGTTCCATGTCCGTTGGACATCAGTACAAGCCACATTTGCCTCACGCTGCCTGACTGCATTTTCCACCTACAATAAGGAAATATCTAGTTATTACCTAACATAGCGTTTCCAATCATGCTGGAATCACCAGTGGTGGAAAGTATCTAAGTACATTTACTTAAGTACAGTACTTGAAGTACTGTACTTTAAGTACAAATTTGAGGAATCTTTACTTTACTGGAGTCTTTTCAATTTGCAGTACTTGTACGTCTGGCCACTACATCTCAGAGGCAAATATTGTACTTTTTACTCCACTATAATTATTTGAAAACTTGAGTTACTAGTTACTTTGTAGATTTTCATTATTACAAAACATGCATTAAACACTTTACCCCATACTTTGGCTATTTGAAAATAGCAGATCGACAAGCTTTCATTATGAGCTTGTAGATCGGCTATTTTCAAAAGAATTTTAAACATTTTGAAGACTTGTGAAATGGGACATTTTGTATAATGAGTACTTTTACTTGGTTACTTAGTTATGGTAAGTGTAAGCCGTGTGTGTGCGCATAGCGTCTCTCTCACAGTAAAATCCTCAGTGTTCATTATCCAGACCAGTTGTAATTGTGAGTGTGCAAATAGAACCATGCTTTCATTTGTACAGTCATAGTTATATTAAGAAGGTGAGAATAGCCACCACACAAGACAATACATGTCCTTTCCTTTGTTGACAGTGGGATAATATGAGCGTCATATGCAAATTAGCCATGAGGTGGTCTTAGAATGTCAACAAACAGCACGTGTTTCCTCACCGACCCAAATAGACTACCCAAATAAAATACTGGAGCACTTGGCTTGGGCCTGCACGTTTTATTATATTGTTCTACAGTGGTCACCTGCTGACCTTTGCGCCTCAGTCTCTGAAAGGTACCTACCACTACCCACCTCACCCTAGGTTGTGAAAGGTTGGGGGTGTGGCTATGCCTTGGGGGTGTGTTTTCCGCTGTAATACAGTAGGTGGACAGTGGGTGGCAGAAGAGAGCTAAAATGTTTGCAGAGGAAAGAAATTACTCTAGATTACATTACATTAAGGTATATGTCTATTTATGAATTGATTAATTTAAGTAAATACATTGATTCATTAATGTAATTCATAATCCTTAAATCTTATAATTTAAATTCCTGCTCATCTGCCATCTCTGTCCCAAAAATAATCTGTGGGCTAATAATAATAATAATAATAATAATAATAATAATAATAATAATACAAAATCTAGATTATTTAATTGTTCAATTATTTTATTTTTTTAAGTAACTAAAAAGTAATATGTAATATTAATATATTGCAGAATGTCCCGTTTTTTACCACAATATAAAAATGCTTGCTCTGCTTTTTGCCCAACAACCAATTTAATCAGCTTCGCTGGGCTTATACTGTCCTGAAGCAAATGAACGACTGGAGCAACAAGCGAGCACTGCCGAGCAGCGCTCGCAACGAGACACACTCAGTCTCTGACTGTCGGAGTGACTAGAGTGAATGAGAGGCAGCGCACAGCCGCACACCTCAAGGTCTGAACACCATGTGAAACCCGACACCCATCCCCCGGAAGTCTCGCCCCAAAGCACGCTCGGTCCGTGTATTTCCTGGCAGTTGGATTTTCTTTTGTAAACCACAAACAGAAATCCGCCCATTGCGCTCATTTTTCATTTTTCATTTTTCATTTAGGGTCGCGTCGGTTCTTTCGCTCCCGTTTGCTCCCGTGTTTCATTTTTCATTCTTCATTTTAAAACAAGTTACGTTCGTTTCGCTCCCGTCTTTCATTTTTCATTCTTCAATAAAAAATAAAAAATGAAACGTAAGAAAACAGGGTTTTGCTTTTTCATTCTTTCATTTCTCGATCTTAATCAAAGATACTGTAAAGATAAGACCAGAAGCGGAAGTAGATTTAGTACTTAAAAATAAAAGTGTATATATATATATATATATTAAATATAATTTTATTATACCGTAGGCTACATGATTATAACATTACTATGGCTACATCAATGTTAGACAGATGGACATATATATAGATAGATATATAGATATATAGATAGATAGATAGATAGATAAAGATAGATAGATAATATAAATATATTATACTGTAGGCTACACGGTTATAACATAAACATAATTATGATAGGCTATATTATTATATTAGGCTATTAACATTATGCAAGCTAATTATATTTACCATGGTTACGTCAATAAGAAGACAGACAGATCTATATCTATGTCTGTCTGTCTGTCTGTCTGTCTGTCTGTCTGTCTGTCTGTCTGTCTGTCTGTCTGTCTGTCTGTCTGTCTGTCTGTCTGTCTGTCTGTCTGTCTGTCTGTCTGTCTGTCTGTCTGTCTGTCTGTCTGTCTGTCTGTCTGTCTGTCTGTCTGTCTGTCGGACGGACGGACGGGCGGGCGGGCAGATATAGGCCTACGTGATTCTCTTCTTTTCATTTAGACATGCGTTTTTTTCATCCAAAATGTGTGTTATATTTATATTATTTAGTTGCAGCATGATTAATTAATAGCAATATTACGGAATAGGAAAACAGAAACAAATCTACCTATATAATTTGAACTTGGAAAGTTGGGTTGAGACTTGAGAGCTATAGGCGTCGCTACTCATTGAACCATCGAAATTACATCTCTGCTGACGTTTTAATCGGATACAGCATAGGTGGGCACTAGGGACATCTGGGCACCAGGAAGAGTGGGTACCATTGTGCACTGCCTGTGAGATTGAATTCTTTATTAACAATGATTATTAACACCAGTTTTCCTGGTGCCCAGTCTTCCTGGTGCCCAGATTTCCCTAGCGCCCACTCTTCTCCACCCCTAAGTGCCCACTCTTCCAAGTGCCCACATGTCCCTAATGCCCACTCGTCCAAGGTCCAATGTTGATATTGCAGTAGTAATTTTAAATCGAGTCTTTACAACTGGCTGGAAATCTGGAATCTCATGAACTTGGATGTATAATACGCTACAATATTCAGACCCTGCCCTATGGCACACAGTGCCCGTGATGGGATCATTCCTTACAAATGGTTACATACGGTTGTAGCCTATGTTTGTCATAATTGTAATACTTTTGGAATAATCACCATGAACGATCGAGCTCAATCTCTCCCCTCCATTGCGCACTGGAGTCTGGACGTTTGGTTGTTCATTGATTAAAAGTTACACAAATAACACAAATAACCTCTTGCATTATATGGTCAATAACGCCCAAAAAAAAAGGGGAATTGTTAAACCAGTAGAGAACAAATAGGGCTCTAATCATTATGATTAGAGCTCTATTGGTTAAATATCTCCCCCTCTTTTTTGGCATTATTTGTGTAAAAATAATAAAGTAATGCAACATCCAGAGCTGATGTGCATACCCACGGGCCACGGCAATGTGCAGGATGTCATTTTACAGGTTTTGAATTCATTCAATACATTTTACATATTCTACTGGTGAGAATCAATAGCGTTGCGCCTCGACAACCTGTGGGTTTCAAACGGTAGAAGCATGCGCAGTGGCGTTTTAAATGTAGAACTATTGCAATCCCAGATTTGACCACCAGGCGATGGCCGCTTCAATGTTCTACCGTGGCTCTTGGTGCCACCTCCTACCAATACAATATTAACTACCCCCCACAGTTAAGAGGTTCACGTCTCACTCTGGGCAGATCTGTTCTTTTCGGTTTCCTCGATTGCCATGGTTGGTACACACTGTATGACTTAAAGTCGTCAGGTTGTATTACTATTAATCATACTGCAACTAAAGCCAACACATTTTGGATGAAAAAGCTGATGTCTAAATTAAATAGATTGGCTAAAGTACATGTATGCATCTTGATATATCTGATTCCTAATAGTGTTGCAAGGAGAAAAACAACCTTTGTAACTGCTGGGGATTTCAAAAACATTATAACAGTTGGGTTACAAATGTTCAGTTGGCCATTAGTGGGCCTATTTGAAAGCAGACATCGTTAGTTGGTGCTATAATCTATATACTATATATACAATATACGCAGGCCAACCCTTACCTCTATTAATGGCCTACAGCCGCACGAAGTGATCAGAAGCGACACTATCCAGGCACGCACCTTTACGCATCCTAATTTATGTTATCCTACAGTGTATAGACCAATTATTTGTTTAAGATCAATCTAACATTGAGACTGGACGCACAGGTGATTGTTTCATGCAATCAATTCTCAACCTGTTGTTTCGGAGTGCGAGAGACCTGATAGAATAGGTTTCATTGCGCGCATACTGGTTCTTATCAGTGTGACGTCGTCTGTTAAGGGGTCTATATATAGGCGCGTTCATTAATTCATTAATAGTGCGTGCTAAAAACAAGGCATTTCGTACCATAAACAGCACCGTCCGCATTGATATATTGTAGGCCTACAACTGGTGTGTGGGGCAATGTATCCCACTGACGACGAGCACCTGCAGAGCCAGGACTACACTCGGGGTTTTGCTTAGCCTAATTTATAAGAAAATAAACAGTTAATAAAGCACATACAGTAGGCCTATATACCTTCAATGAAATGCTCCCGCACAACACACCACCAGGAAGAAAGAACAAGCCAGCTAACTGGCGGCTGCGTAAGGCTTTGAATTTGTTTATGCAGTTATTTTTGTCAATAGCTGACAAGCATGCTCCAGATAGAAAACAAACTAACCTGTATAAGAGCACCTTGGATTGGAAATTAAGAACTGCACGGCTTTAGAAACACTGCAAAGCAAAAGGCAAGTGAATCTGTCAGTCTGGATGACTGGCAGATCTACTGTAAATTAAGGAATAATGTGACAAAAATGAATAGAAATAATTTATTAAGCCAATGATAGATGGCCCTCTGTTTCATGGTAATTACCTAGTACTACACGTCACAGCCTCAAGGTAGCGACAATCAGTGGTGATTGGGGTTGGCTCTGGGTATATGGACTATTAGACATATTGCAAAATATATACAAAATAGTAAAACCATATAATGCCATATCAAGATAAAGTTAAAGCAGTGCACATATAGAAATAAGGGACGTAAAAGATTAGGCCAATACCAAAACATGTTAGATCTTTTTAAGACACAATGCAAAAAAGAGAACATTTTCAAAAATGAAAGGCACCAAAAACACAAAATACACATGAAAGCCTCAGGGACCGTCTACAGGAAGCAAGAAAGGCTCTGCTCTTCGTTTAGACCATGGGTGTCAAGGTTGTGGATCCATTTAGTACTTCTCTGCGAAGCAATTTATTAATGATGTCACCACCCCGTGATGAGGCTGCAAGATTTTCTCTATTCCCCAGAATTTAAGGGATGCTGGGGAGCCATGCTTTGCTTGTTGACAGTGCCTGGCCATGGCATATTCAGGGTTGTTAGTGCGAATAGCAGTTCTGTGCTCACCAATACGAGTTTAAGTGGTCTCTTAGTTTGACCAATGTATGCCAGTCCACAGGGACATTTAAGCATGTATACCACATGAGTTACAATTTATAAATGAGGATATTTTATATTTTTTACCAGTAGGTGGATGGGTAAAACATTTGGTATTTGATGAATTAGAGCACTGAGCACAGTTGCCACATTTATAAAAGCTATGTGGGGGATTGGGAAGCCAGGTGTGGGGGGGGGGGTGTTCATATTGGTGTGACATATTTACAAATGACATGCCACTGGTCTTAGACAGGGCCAATAGACCAATTATTTGTTTACAAACATTGAGACTGGACGCACAGGTGACTGTTTCATGTAATCAATTCCCAACAGATCCCCAAACCTGCTGTTTTGGGGTGAGCTTGTTTCAGTTCATTCAACCTCCTCTGTGTGTAGGCTAGTGGAGTGCGCCCTGGCAACACATATATACTCCATCGCGTAACGGTATTGCGCACCGAGAACAGCTGACATACAAGCTCACAACCGCGTCACGGATGCGACCGCTGTGAGCTTGGAGATCTGCTATTCTCGGCCGTTCTCTGTGCGCGACACCTTCGCGGGACGGAGCATAAATTAGTCTTGACGGGCTGCTGCTGCGCGAGCCAAGCAGGTTCTGGTGCCATGATCATAGAGCGCTCTCTCCGTTCTTATATGACAGCCACTGGAGGTGGAGTTTTGAGGACAACTGCTTTGAATTGTTATTATTGTTTACACACAACAGAAACCAAGGATTTCAAGAGCGAGAGATCACAGTAAAAATCCTAAGCATTCTTCCTCCACACTGGGAGAGAAACAGCATCTGAAAGTTTGATGGGATGCATTTTTACACGTGAGACTGTGAGTGTGACCACTTTTACATTGCATTTTATGAGCGGTGGGGTTCTTTTGCTGCCGACATGCGCACGCATACTGTTTCGTATCAGTGTGACGTCGTCTGTTAAGGCGTCTATAGCCATGTATTCTGACGACACAACTTTGTCTGCTATGTGGAAGACCTGTTGTCTGTAGCTCTTAACAAGGCACCAATACATATCAGAGTGGGTGGTGGTCCTGAACATCTCAAAGACAAAATCCATTGTATTTGAATCACAGTATAATCACAGTAGGCCTATCATTCACACAGCGAGCAAAACTTGGGGAGCCCGATTTGGGGGCTACGCAAACAGGGACTATTAATTAACCATGCTACAAGTAAATAATATACATTTTGGGTGAAAAGGCGCATGTGTAAATGAAAATAAAATAATATATTGGCTATAATCAAGTCTACTTATCAATCTGTCCGTAAGTCCGTCCGTCCGTCCGTCTGTCCATCCAGACAGACAGACAGACAGACAGACAGACACCGAATATTGATAATAATAACTGGAAATAACTGCAGTGTGTATTTATGTATAGGCTAGTAACGGTAACAGCATGGATAGGTGGGCACCAAAACATTCTGGGCACTAGGGATAACTGGGCACCTTGGACGAGTGGGCATTAGGGACATGTGGGCACTTGGAAGAGTGGGCACTTAGGGGTGGAGAAGAGTGGGCGCTAGGGAAATCTGGGCACCAGGAAGACTGGGCACCGGGAAAACTGGTGTTAATAATCATTGTTAATAAAGAATTCAATCTCACAGGCAGTGCACAATGGTACCCACTCTTCCTGGTGCCCAGATGTCCCTAGTGCCCACCTATGCTGTATCCGATTAAAACGTCAGCAGAGATGTAATTTCGATGGTTCAATGAGTAGCGACGCCTATAGCTCTCAAGTCTCAACCCAACTTTCCAAGTTCAAATTATATAGGTAGATTTGTTTCTGTTTTCCTATTCCGTAATATTGCTATTAATTAATCATGCTGCAACTAAATAATATAAATATAACACACATTTTGGATGAAAAAAACGCATGTCTAAATGAAAAGAAGAGAATCACGTAGGCCTATATCTGCCCGTCCGTCCGTCCGTCCGACCGACCGACCGACCGACCGACCGACCGACCGACCGACCGACCGACCGACCGACCGACCGACCGACAGACAGACAGATATAGATCTGTCTGTCTTCTTATTGACGTAACCATGGTAAATATAATTAGCTTGCATAATGTTAATAGCCTAATATAATAATATAGCCTATCATAATTATGTTTATGTTATAACCGTGTAGCCTACAGTATAATATATTTATATTATCTATCTATCTATCTTTATCTATCTATCTATCTATCTATCTATCTATATATCTATATATCTATCTATATATATGTCCATCTGTCTAACATTGATGTAGCCATAGTAATGTTATAATCATGTAGCCTACGGTATAATAAAATTATATTTAATATATATATATATATATATACACTTTTATTTTTAAGTACTAAATCTACTTCCGCTTCTGGTCTTATCTTTACAGTATCTTTGATTAAGATCGAGAAATGAAAGAATGAAAAAGCAAAACCCTGTTTTCTTACGTTTCATTTTTTATTTTTTATTGAAGAATGAAAAATGAAAGACGGGAGCGAAACGAACGTAACTTGTTTTAAAATGAAGAATGAAAAATGAAACACGGGAGCAAACGGGAGCGAAAGAACCGACGCGACCCTAAATGAAAAATGAAAAATGAGCGCAATGGGCGGATTTCTGTTTGTGGTTTACAAAAGAAATTCCAACTGCCAGGAAATACACGGACCACGCTCGCCCCCATTTCTCCCCCGTACCAGAGCAGGGGAATAACGCCGGATTTTCCCCGGGGCGACTGTGTTTTGGGGCGAACTCAGTCAGAGTACCCACGGTTGCGCAAACTGCAGTGAAACTGGTGGCGAAATTAATCAAATTAATTTTAATCCAAAAGGCTTATTACAACGAAAACGAAGGGCATTTTGACTATAATTTCAGTTAATTTTAGTTAGTTTTGTAAACACACAATACAGTTTCAGTTAGTTATCGTTTTTCTTTTTTCTTTTAGTTTTTATTTAGTTCAGTTAACTGAAATGTTTTTTCACCTTTAGTTTTCGTTATTTCGTTCGTTTTCGTTAACTATAATAACCTTGATGTGTGTGTGTGTGTGTGTGTGTGTGTGTGTGTGTGTGTGTGTGTGTGTGTGTGTGTGTGTGTGTGTGTGTGTGTGTGTGTGTGTGTGTGTGTGTGTGCAGCGTGTGCGCACAGACAGACAGACAGTAGGGGGGAGGGGAACCTGATAGCAAAACCGGTTATGTTAATGATATACTGTGTAGCCTATACACTACAGTATTCCAACTAAACCAGGGGTGTCAAACTCATTTTGGGGTGAGGGCCAGATTGGTCAAATGGTGACTTGATGGGAGCCGGAACCAGTTGCGGACGCACATGCGCGCTCACACGCACTCAGACACTGCTACTAACTATGCATATCACTTTTTCAATGCATATCAATTTTTTATGTATTAAGAAGAATAGCTACTTTAATTATTGACATTAAAAACAAACAATGCAATTTGTAATAATAACAATAATAATAATAATAATAATAATAATAATAATAATAATAATAATAAACCATAGTAGAAACCAAGTAGAATAATTCAATTTGAAGTTAAACAATACCTGGTAATGTGTGTGGGTGGTTAAATAATTAGATTTATAGAACAACAGTGGTGTAAAGTAACTAATTACATTTACTCAAGTACTGTACCTAAGTAAAGATGTTAGGTATTTTTTACTTTACTAGAGTATTTCCAGTACTTTTACTTCTACTCCACTACACCTGAGTCACTGCTATAACTACAGTATATCAAATTCTTGGCCGAAACCGAATACCGAATATAGGAAACACTTGGCCGAATGGCTGAAAATGATTATTTAAAAAAATATATATATACATTTTCTTAAATATTATTTTGTACCATTGCTGTCATGGCTATGCCTCTGTTGTAGAGCTACATGATTATGGCAACACTTATCATAACTATAATCCATAGATCAGTTATTTAAAGCATATTTTTAGAATTATTTATTTACTATTGTGTAATAATATAATACAATATGTCTCAAAACCTTAGCATGCCATACAGTTGAAGTATTGCAAATTAAATAAATATGATTTCAAGAAATTAAAACTAACATTGAATAGCCTAACAAAAGGCAATATAATGTCTGCAGTTCAGGCCTGGAATTTCGTCATTTTAGAATGTCAAGTTTCAGAAAATATATAAATAAATATTTATTATTATTATTATTATACATTTGTACTTTGTGCTTTTTGCGGGGCTTTGGAATAGCGGCGCTGGCGTTGCATATAATAAGACAAACGCACTTGGAATGGGGGGAAAAAAAGTCTTCCTCCCATTCTGTATGGAAGTGGTAGGTTTTTGGGTTATTTTTTGCCATGCACATGTTTTATAACTTTGTAATACTACTGACGTTTGTGCGCAATGCAACACTTGAAAACAAAGCATTGTATTGGGGGGTTGCCTGCTAAAGCCGTTAAGGGAGCTGACCGGCCCTTCTTGATGTTAACCTAAAAAATCTCCCTTTTAAGAACATTTTATCAACGACACCCAATCAGTCTGGGCTACAAAAATCCCCAGTCTTATCTATAGGCAATACTGCAGTAGCCTATGCTGAAAATAGCCCATCTGCAAACATTATTGGGGGAAGGGAAGGGCTTTCTTTGAGGGGGGGGGGTTTCTTTCAATGATCCAGGCGGTCTGAGGTGTGAATATAGGTCCTAACAACGCGTCTCTCCCATGAGCATTGCAGCTTGAAGATCTGCAATTTGATGGTTAAATAAATAATAATAATATATATAAGACGTCTGTCTGTCTGTCTCTCTGTCTGTCGGCGCGCACAAGCTGCACAGTCTCTCACACACACACACACACACACACACACACACACACACACACACACACACACACACACACACACACACACACACACACACACACACATACACATACACATACACACACACACAGCATAGAAAGTAGGCACATTTGGGGATCTGTATAGGAAAGAAGCACGTAATACACACCAATTCATTCGGGATAATAATAATAATATATAAGACGTCTGTCTGTCGGTCTGTCGGCGCGGACACGCTGCACAGTCAGACACACACACACACACACACAGACGGATGCAATGCGCAGTGTTTGAAAACTTTAGTTAGACTACTAGTTACTTTGCAGATTTTTATTATTATTACAAAACATACATTAACCACTTCAGCCTTATATAAACGTTGTCTATTTTAAAAATAGCAGAACTAAGCTACATGTTGTAAGCTTGTAGATCTGCTATTTTCAATTTTAACATAACATGTGAAACTGGACTTTCTTTATAACGAGTACTTTAACTTTTTTTAATTTTGATACCAAGCGCCACCTCGTGGCTGAACGGCCATATAAACGTTCTAATCCTTGCAATGGGAGGCGCTAAGATTCTGTGGGCGTCAACTTTTAAAGGTATGTTTAGGTACCTCTGAGGTCCAATAGGTGGCAATAGGATCGTGCATGAATCGCGCATGAACGAACAGATAACCACTGTACCTATCTGTGTTGCATTTTTACTGCTGTTGATGATATGACCTCAGCACAGGGACTGATGGTTATCTTAAATGATAATAACGGGTTCATAAATGACATATTGATTACGTGAATCAGCTGTGTCTGGAGATATCTAAAACATTCAGGACAGGTCATAATAATGGATCCGTACATTTACATTAGCCTACTTAGACCTACCTTCCACAGAATTGCAGCAGCATGACTGCATGAGCGGCCCGGCCCTGCAATGCAGGAACAACCTGCTGTCTGTATGACACCTCTCTTTGTTGACAGAACCCATGCCTTATGGTG
Organism: Gymnoscopelus braueri; assembly: GCF_963280865.1. Taxonomy (NCBI): domain Eukaryota; kingdom Metazoa; phylum Chordata; class Actinopteri; order Myctophiformes; family Myctophidae; genus Gymnoscopelus; species Gymnoscopelus braueri. The sequence goes on along the minus strand of NC_137617.1, from coordinate 4,603,640 downwards.
ACTCACATGCAGACTCTGGCTCGGTTCTACGTCTGCTTTTAAATAGAGGAGGTCGTTTCCGACCTCCTTCAGGAACACTACACCGACCTTGTTGCTGTGAAGATACTGGTAGGCCTCAGAACTTTTCAAGTTCTGCATAGCTTTACCGTCACTAGCAATAGACTCCACAAAGTAATTAAAAATGCTACAGTATGTTATACGAGGCCAATTCTTAACGTCATCTTCCCAATTATCTATTGCAGTAAGCAACAATAGGCTAATATCACCTTCATTGAGATTGTGTTCCCACATTATTGAATAATACGTTCCGTTACAACAGCTCATACAGTATGACTCGCAGGTGCTTGTAGGCTAATTATAATTAAAAGACGTGTCAAGCAGCTGCGCCAGAGTCATACTGTATGAGCTGTTGTATTGTAACGGAACGTAACAATTAATAATAATGTGGGAACACAATCAATGACATTAAAAAAAGGTGATATTAGCCTATTGTTGCCTACAATAGATAATTGGGAAGATGACGTTAAGAAGTGGCCTCGTATCACTTTGTGGAGTCCATAGTTCTAAGTAGGCTAATGTAAATGTATGCATCCATTATTACGACCTGTCCTCCTAAATGTTTTAGATACCTCCCGACACAGCTGATTCACGTAATCAATATGTCATTCATGAACCCGTTATTATCATTTAAGATAACCATCAATCCCCTTGCTGAGGTCATATCAACAGCAGTAAAAATGCAACACAGATAGGTAGATCAATAAACGTGCAAGGCCAAGTGCTCCAGTATTTTATTTGGGTAGTCTATTTGGGTCGGCGAGGAAACACGTGCTGTTTGTTGTCATTCTAAGACCACCTCATGGCTAATTTGCATATGACGTTCATATTATCCCACTGTCAACAAAGGAAAGGACATGTATTGTATTGGGTGGCTTCTTAATATAACTCTGACTGTACAAATGAAAGCATGGTTCTATTTGCACACTCACAATTACAACTGGTCTGGATAATGAACACTGAGGATTTTACTGTGAGAGAGACGCTATGCGCACAAAGACGGCTTTCACTTACCATAACTAAGTAACTAAGTAAAATTACTCATTACATAAAATGTCCCATTTCACAAGTCTTCAAAATGTTAAAAAATCTTTTGAAAATAGCTGATCTACAGGCTCATAATGAAAGCTTGTAGATCTGCTATTTTCAAATAGCAGAAGTATGGGGTAAAGTGTTTAATGCATGTTTTGCAATAATGCAAATCTACGAAGTAACTAGTAACTCAAGTTTTCAAATAATTATAGTGGAGTAAAAAGTACAATATTTGCCTCTGAGATGTAGTGGAGTAGAAGTAAAAGTACTGCAAATTGAAAATACTCCAGTAAAGTAAAGATTACTCAAATTTGAACTTAAGTGTAAATGTACTTAGTTACTTTCCGCCACTGGTGATTCCAGCATGATTGGAAACACTATGTTGGGTAATAACTAGATATTTCCTTATTGTAGGTCGAAAATGCAGTCAGGTAGTGTGGAACAAATGTGGCTTGTAGGCTACTGATGTCCAACGGACGTGGAACTCTGGTGTGAAGAACAATGTGCGGCTGAAGAAATTAAAACATACATTTCAAACACCACACATGCCAACACACACATGCAGGCCCATCAACACCACAGCAAGAGTCCACTCCACCCCCCCCCCCCCCCAATTGTATAGGAACCATTCAGAATACATGCAGCATAGAAGTGGACGTCCCATTTAATAAAGACTACACTGATGTGTGATGACATGGAAGTTCTACTTCTTACACATGCTACCTAAATTGATTTTACTGAGAAAAAATACATCTCTGCCAAAAGTAAACCCACAGTGTGAAGTATTTCATCAATGTATTTGTCCTAGGACACAAATCATCTTTCATGATAGAAAAATAAATACAACTGGATTATCTAATTGGAAATTAGACAATACTGTTTCTGGATTATCTCATTAGTAATTACTAGGCATTTTTTCAGGCCTGTCAAAACAGAAATACATAAAATAGAATTAACTCATTCAGTGCCTGACTTATTTCTGGCAGTTTTGCCACAGCCAAAATTAATTGTAAAAAAAAAAAGTGCTTAGGAGCCGAGATACAGCCTTTTTCAGTAAGAAGTTAAACAAGAAGTGAATGGAGCAGAACATTTTCAGATCATGATATCTTGGGCTCTGAACATTCCCCCCCCCCCCATTTTTTTTGACACCAGTGGCACAGGGCTTATGATACAACGGACGTCTTAGACGTCGAGTGGCACTGACATGTTGTTTGTGATCTACATTCATTGTGTCTATTTGCTTGACAGAAGCTCTCCTCTCAGATTTACAAGGGCTGCACAAATTCTAAGTATTTTGTCCATTTTAGGGACAATATTAATGGGCACAGTGTGTGAGAGAATTTTGTAAACCTTAAGACGCCTTATTGCTCGTTCCACATGGATGCGGACATTAGCAATGCGTCGCGTGCGAGTGACCTGCTCAGTTGTCAACTGGGCTTGCTTGCGTGTAAATGCTGGTAAGACCAAGCGTACTTTACGCTCATCTAGCAAATCTTGAATTGTGGAGCCACGGTCTGCCATCACCTCATCTCCAGCACGCAAATGACTTAGAAAGCTTGGGTTTTCTGTTATGAATCTGTCGCTACATTTCCCACCATAAGCATCTGAAATGTACATAATGACTCCAGATGGAGCAATTGCAACTAGATATTTCACAGTATTACAAGCATAGTAGTGACTGTAAGATTCAGTTCTTGAGTCCAGATGTTTTGCTTTCTGCAAAACACTTTCTGTACAGTCAATTACACAAGTAGTGTTTGGAAAATTCTCCAGGAAAGCCTGTGGCATAGTAGCTTTTATGGTTTCACGAGGCAGCCATGGAATCAGATCCTTAGTGTGCTCAGCAATTACATCTATCCAGAATGACAATGTTTTACTAACTTGACTATGACCTTTTGAAGCGTTTTGCTAAATCAGCTAATACGAAGTTCTGTCTAAGTTTCATTAATGTCATTAAAATGTCATCTACAACAAGCATTGTTGATGTGCAGGCAAAGCTTTGTAAGCATGACACAAGAGTGTTGAATTCAAGTAGAGGAATCCCTGTGTAGAGAAGACAGTCTTCATCATCTCTTAGGAGATACTCTGCAACAGACTGTGAGCTCTCAGGGGATGGTTCAGTCAGCACGCTAGATGTCCTGGCAGGTGGAGCTTTGGCATAGATGTGGTCCTCCATTCCTGGGTCTGACCACTGTGTCTGGACATCACGTGAGCTCTTTGCCACGGGATTTGTCTCCTCTGAAGCCTCCATTGCAACTGGCTCGTCTGCGGGTACAGACATATTTAGTGTACAATGAGATGTATTGCAGTAGTTGTTATCGATTGAGACAAATGTAATTGTACATGTTTAACACACCACCATGCTTAAGGCACTGAATTAAACATATGATTTTAACATGTTCAATTTTTTCATCTTAAAAAAAAAGCTTGTTTTTCTTTTTAGACTTTAAGGTTGTACCGTCACCTTCCTGGGAAATGATATTTTTGCCTAAAGAGTTGCTTGCGGCTAGAAATAGGCCATTATTTTGGCAAGGTGTGTGGAGAAGAAAAAAAAGACTAGCGCTGTGCGTGCGTGCGTGTGTGTGTGTGTCGTTACAAATGACAGATTAGTATTTAGTACAAACACATTATCAGACAGGCCTACCATTGAGTGTTTACAATAGCACGTTTTAAATAGATTGTAATAGATTTCAGGCCAGGTCAGATTTGTTTTAATGCCTTGTAGAAATTAATCTTACCCGTTAAATGTCTCTGAACGATACTCTCCTCTGGAGGTCTCTCACCCAACAGCAGCGTTGGATATGGGTTCTGTGTAGGTCTCTTGTCCACAAAGTGAAATGAACATACATACACAGCTTTGGGAGTTTGGTGTAAGTTCAAGTTCCTTAGCCAACTTCTTTTCGCATCGGCGTCCTTTGGGATGCGATGGAATTCATACCATCGTTGACACGAACATTCGAACTAAGTTTTCGGTTGGTGGACGAAGCACTCTAGTTTAAGCCATTCATTTAGTTTGGTTCGGTTGTAATGACAGCCACGCACAGCACACGTTGTCCCCGAGCTCAATGTGACGTTAAGCAAAGCCTAGTCTTAATAAGAAACGTTCTTGCAGTCAGAATCGCTATGCGACCAGTGAAGCTACAGCTACGTTCTGCTGGCAAATGTAAACACACTGAGCTGCTACTTCCTACTTCCGGTCCCTCCGCACATCAGGAAACTACCCGCGGAAACAGCTGAATAGGGATGTGTATTGCACCCTGATACATAATGAGGAAAAAAAGAAAAAAACTTAAAATGGCCGGCCGCCGATCGGATACGGAAGATACGGGTGCTTATACCCGTACACTTTAACTTTTAACATCCATGGCAGGGGGGTCATCACTTTAGATTTTAAATCTGAACGTTTATGTAGATGTACTGGTTGTAACATTTAAAAAAACAGGAACAAGTAGCGCCATGACGCTTGTGACAGACGAGCGTTATGTGAACCAGCCAACTTGTATCATATCCAATGTTACTGGCCACCACAAATTAAGCCTCAATATTTTTTCGGCGTACAAAAAAGTCACATGCCGTGGCGGATCAAAAATAGCAGACCTACAAGCTCCACTGCGTCGTGGCTGCAAAGTGGTTTGAGTTTGCAGATTCGCTATTTTGGGTGCAGCACAATGACATAGCTAACCAGAACCCTCGCCCCAAAACAGGCTCGCCCCTGAAGTTACGTTTAGGAATACCTGGTTGTGCCCGTTCCGAGGTTGCCGGGTTGCGCCCGTTCCGAGGTTGCCGGATTTGCCAGGGGCAACTGTGTTTTAGGGCGAGCGTTTTGATATTCAGCTTTCGAAGTAAAAATCAGGTTTTAAGTTGGAAATTAAGGCAACATATCTTTGAGTTCCATCTATGCCAATCCAGTAGAATGGTTTTAATTCTAGTTTTGATCATTTAGTGCCGACAATAGGTTTATATGCGCCATGATGAACAAGTCACCGTGTGACTGTATGTCTGATGTCTGAAATTAATGAGCTCAAGTTGAGAGCAATTAAACTTTGAAATCAAGTTTGGCTATATTCTTTTACATTGTTGTCTCTCCGCCAGGCCGAAGGCATGGCGAGAGAGTATGTTTTACCCCCTGTCCGTCCGTCCGTGTGTCCGTGTGTGTGTCCGTGTGTGTCCGTCTGTCACCAGCTAATCTCCGGCACCGTCGGCCCGGTCGCTCCGAAACTGTGCACACACACTCCCCCTGGATGCCAATTCAGAACTTCTGCCCCAAATCTTTCACATGGGCCTGTTATAGCGCCACCAGGAGGACGATTTGTGCAAAACCCTTTTTTTTATATTACTCCTACAAATTTTATCCAAACGTCATGCAAATCAGTACACAGTATCTCTATAGTCATGTGATAAACACGGATCTGTCCGATTTCCCATATTCCATCCTCATTGCCTAAGGTTGGCTTCCAAAGTTTGCAGGATTGGTCCGTTTTGAACAAAAAGCCTCAAAGTATGCACACAGCTTGCGATTTCCATGAAATTTCACACGCACATTCCCACTAGGCCGAGGAAGAAATGCCAACCTTCTCACATTGGCCTGTTATAGCGCCACCAGCAGGTCTAATTTAGCAAAACACATTTTTGGAACAAAATGCCTCAAATCATGAATGCAGTGTCAATTCAAGAATAAATGGCACGGTTGTCACCCTTTTCACATTGGCCTATTATAGCGCCACCAGGAGGCCAGAATAACATACCTGACCTGGCGGAGACCTGTGCTCCGAGGAGCACTTTTTCTAGTTTTATTTTATTTATTTCAGAATCAGCTCACAAATGTTTAAGAACTTACCTGCTAAATAAATAACTTTGGCTGCCAATGCCTGCCTCTCCTGCGTTCTCCTTTTTGGAGGCCACACGACTTCCACCCATCCGTCGTCCGAGTCGATGTCTTCTCTGCTGCTGCAGGTCCCTTTAACATCTTTACCAGTTACATTTTGGATGATCGACGAGCTCTCAGCTTTCACGGAGCCGTCTTCAAAGTAAAATAAGGCGAATAAAGGGCAAGAGATCTTTAATTCTACTCAATACTTTACTCCTGATACACGTTTTATCTCTCACTGCAAGCAACTGACTCTGAGCTTCTAGAAAGACACAGGTGAAGCTCATTAGTTCTGAGCTTCTAGAAAGACACAGGTGAAGCTCATTAGTTTGATTACCGTAGTAAATGGCTACTCGACCCCAGTACTTGAGTAAGAGTACAGATACACATTACACCTGCTCAAATTTACTCCACTACAGGGAAAACCGCTCAGTCAAGAACATTTCTTAATTTTTATATTAATGAATTGCTATAATGTTTTCACAATGGATTTAAAGGACCTTGTAACTCTTATTTCAAATAAGTAACTCTATGGAAAACCACCTGTACTGCATGCACTCTGATCTACTCAGTAGGCTACTTTCTTCCGAGAAATGTACTTGAGTAAAAGTAAAAGATTTGTCTTGGAAATGTACTAAAGTAAGAAAAAAAAAGTAATCTAATACTCAAGTAAAGTACAGTACAGATCCTCAGAATCTGTACTTAAGTACAGTACTCAAGTACATTTACTCCTTTAATGTCCACCAGTGGTTAATGCCCAGTTTGGTCATACAGGGTGTACCCATAATGCAACATGCATGTGACATGTGATTGGTGTGAACCAATCACAGCGCCACTCACTAGATCAGTTAGTCATTTGAATGTTCCTTTGATGTTCACAGTGGATTCACGGGTTCCAATGAATCCAATCTCTCTGGCCACAATGTCCTGAGGAGAAGGAGGAGAGGAGAAGTGAGGGCCGGTTGTCACAGTCCATGAAATATGTGTTTCCAGTGTTCTTATTAAAGGTAGGGCAAGTTATAATTTGTTTTATTGTGATTTAGTAGTTTCACACTACTTGTAATGTCATATATTGCTATAGTTGCATTTGTCACGGGTAGGTTATATCTCAGCCAGTTAATTCATGTATTATATATTTTTTGTTTTTTTCATCATCTCTTACACACATTGACTGCCAGAGTTCTTTTAGAACAGACTGCCCCACTGCCAGGCATTTTGACCATTCTGACTCATCTTTGAGGGCACACAGAATATTTTGTGCTATGACTATGAACACATGGAATATCTCAAAACAAAGATTAGAATGTCTTCTTTCATCTGGAAAAAAAGTGAGTTGACAGCATGTTCTGTTTTTTAGCTAGAGGTAGTTGAGTACAGTTTGTTTTCACCAAAAACAGCCCATTTTCTTTAGATTCAGAGTTATGAGCATTTTACTGAAAGGACACACTTTAGAGGCATAAAATGATTTCAAAAGTCTTTGACATTTATTTTGCGCCTTCATTGACATCAGTCATGTAAACAATACTTGTTTATAAAAATAAAAAAATTTGATTGTACATGTATCGCTCTGTTTCACTCCAAAGTGAATGAACAATGAACACTGAAGTGACTATTTTTATTTTTTTTATTTTTTTATTCAAACAATTTTTCAACTCAAGTTATATACATCACATAATAATGAATTAAAGTTATATACATCACATAATAATAAATAATAATTCAAAGTTCAACATCAATACATTTGCCCACACAAGTCAAAATCTCAAGCTACACCTGTATTCATAGCAACAAATAGCAGATCTACAAGCTTTTACTGAGCTTGTAGATCAGCTTTTTTTTAAAAATGCCATTTATGACAATTTGTGAATCTCTAGGGAGTAAAGCAGAAATCATATGAATCCCAAAACAGGGATGAATGATGACAATGACTCAATGAGTCATGCATGAATGATGCAGTGCAACAGTGCATGGTAAGTGAGGTTGGAAGGCAGTGCAAGTCATTTCAAACTAAATGTAACTGCATCAAATAATAAATAATAATCATTCAAAGTTCAACATCAATAAATTGGTGCAATTAGTGCAAAATAAAGAAATACAAATAAAATCTCTGCCTATAAATCACACCCAAAATAGAAAAGTGTCGAAGGGATGAATAAGCAGGTTGAGCATAGTAGCGGCCGTTTCACTATAAACCACAAAGTGCAAGTCGTTTCAAACTAAATGTAACCACATCAAATAACAATAAATAATAATCATTCAAATCAATAAATTGGTGCAATTAGTGCAAATAAATAAACCAAAAAAAAAAAAATGTCGAGGTCTCATACCTTACAGTTTCACCCAGGTATAGTCCTTGTAGAGGTGGTACCGTGTTGCACAGCGTTCTTTATGCAAGGGAACGTGACAGCCTTTGCAGTCATACCTCGTATACAGCTTTTTCACCCTCATCGACTTGACACAAACCCTACAACGCCTTGTTGGGTGTTTCTTTACAGGATTACGTGGCAATCTGACCAGTTCATGGTCAGCAATCTTGCCATCCAACCTGGTCTCAGGGTCCACTTTCGGTGATCTTGGGTGGTACCTAGGTCGGGCATCTGGTTCGTCTTCCTCAATCTCATCCTCCTGAGGACGGGCTCCACCGTCTTCCTCACCCCCTTGCTCAGGGGGGGGTGCTCAATTCCATCCCCCTGAGGAAGGTCTTCACCCTCTTCCTCAGCCCCTTCCTCAGGAGGTGGGGCCTCATTCCTACCCTCCTGAGGAGGGGCCGGGGCCACACCCCCAAGCCCGAGGGCGGTCCAGGACTTCACCACAGCCATGATGAAGGAGAGGAGGTTCTGATGGCTTCCACCTGGGTGCCTGTCCTTGTAGAGCACGAAGGCGTTGTTCATGGCAATCTGGAACAGGTAGAAAACAAACTTTTTCGTAGTAAGACAGGTTTTGGTCCAGTTTGTCGACCCCGTTCATGTACAGGTTGTAGTCATTGACACACACTGGCCTCTGTTCGCCCACCATCTCGCTGTTACCTTTCTACCTGTATTGCGCGGGCTCCATCACATCAGGGTGCAGTGTGGAGATCATGGTGACGATCTTAGTCTTCTTGGATCGCCATGCCACTACCATCACGCCGTTGTGATGACGTGACATGGTCGACCCAAGTTTCAGCGTCTTCTTGGTCACCTCCTTGATGTCTGGTGGCTGCCCTCGATTCTGTCGGAGGGTCCCGCAGACGTGGGTCTTCTTCGCCAGGAGCATAAGGCACATGTCCACAGAGTTATAGAGGTTGTCCATGTACAGCCTGTATCCATGACCTGCTAGGTCACCTACTAGGTTTGAGACCGTTTCCGGAAGGGTGTGCCCCACGCCACAGTATGGCTGCATGCCGTAGCAGTAGCCTGTAGCAGAGTCACACAAGATGTAGCTCTTGATGCCGTACCTGATCGGCTTTGCAGGAGCATACACCTTGAAGCCTAGCCGTCCACGCCACAACATCATGCCCTCGTCAATGGAGATGTTCTGGCTTGGCAGGAAATTCTCCTGGAAATTGGCCAGCAAGGTCTCCAACACTGGGCGCACTCTCCAGAGCTTGTCTTCCTTCTCTTCAGGCTCAAGGACAGGGCGGGGGATGGTGTTGTCGACGAAATGCAGGTTGCTGAGAATGGCCTGGAACCGGTTCCTCGGCATGATCTTCCCGAAGTACTGGGTCGCTAGGGGCTCGTCAGTCGACCAGTACATCTCGATCTCCGGCTTGTTGATGATTCCGGTGAAGAAAAAGAGCCCCAGAAAGTTTTTGAACTCTCTAAGACGCAGAGGATCCCATTTATGGGATCTGGCATAGGGCAAAGGACTGGTCTCCATCTGCTCTGTAAACAGGTTGGTCTGAATGCAGATCTCCTCCAGCAGCTCATCAGACATCAGTAGCTCCAGGAAGTCGACCGGGGCATCAGACTGCAGATCAGCAGCCCTGTTGCGAGGACCCGGAGTCCCGGCATTGAATGGAATGTCCCGAGGACACCAGTCTGTGTCCGACCACACACGAGGAGGACCCCTACGAGGCCTGCCACCACCTGTGAATTATAAAAATAGATAATTACCATAAAATGTTTACACACACACACACAGTTATTTCTTACCTCGTCTAGGACCTCCAGATGCTCCACCCATGTCGTCCTCCACAACCATGGCTGGCCCTGCAATAACACATCAATTCAATTTAGGAAAAGCATTTATCATCATCATATTAGATCACATGCATGCATATATAGACACAGAATAAATACATATGAGAGAATACATTTACATTGCCCTGTGGGAATTTAGATTTTTTTTTATTCCTGTGATTATAATTCTTACCTCTACTGCCACCGCCAACAGCTCCACTCGCTCCCTCCACACCAGCCTCACCAGTGGAATCTACAATAAAATTTCAAATACTTTGGTGAACAAAGTGTTGGGGCAAACACTCTTATCCAGACAGAGCAGCTTACAATAGGCACACATGAAATAAAATAGTACATGTTACAGTCATGGTAGAATTACAAAGGCAATTTTTCAAATGCTTTGTTGACATGACCTGGTCATGACAAGATCATCATGCACAAGATGGCTGTCATAATAAAATACATCAAAAGCTTTCGTCCAGGTCAGAACCACAACATCAACAAAAACACTTTGATCCTATAGCGTTGTTAGGCCTTGAGAGCTCGCTCCGTTGTGGTCGCGACCCACAGGTTGAGAACCACTTGAAACATGGGCATGTCGGCTTTTTGGTTGCCAGATTGTGGGAGAGGAATAAGCAACCAGGTCTGTGAAAACGAGCCCAAAAGAAGCGACTAGCCGACTATAGGCCACATGAGCACTTCAATAGCACTTCAATGAGCATGAAGTGGAACGGGGCCACATGAGCACTTAAATTTTCATCTGAAAATAGCCGATTTACAAGCTCACAACCGCAATCACAATGATTTATAAGCATCTTTACAGAACAACAAGCCCAGCGTGGCTTATAATAAGCAGACCTGGCAACTACACACAGCTGTTTGCCAGTACACACAGCAGATCGCGTGCATGTGACGTGCACACCCTTGTCTCAGCCGCGCTCACTCTGATGATTACAGGCAGACTTGTCAGAATGTGCTGCTGAGTGGTTCAGATTGTCCTCTTTTCGTCTTTAGTGACTAGATCACATCATTTTTCAACTTTTCTGTGGTCTAGATGGATGATATTCACTGACGATGTGCATAAGGAGTCAATCTAATGTGAAAGACGAAAAGGGGAGAATTCTCCTCTCTTGGCGAAAAGTGCATCCCCCGAGCGTGTGCACGTCCGAGCGTGTGCACATCTGAGCGCGTGCATGTGACGAGCACACGCTTGTTTCAGCTGCGCTCTGATCATTACAGGCAGACTTGTCAGAATGTGCTGCTGATCAAACCTTCGTTTTGATCGGAGCTGAGTGGTTCAGATTTTCCCCTTTTCGTCTTTAGTGGTTTGTAATAACTCATTTTATGTTATCACGTGACTAGATCACATAATTGTTCAACTTTTCTGTGGTCTAGATGGATGATATTCACTGACGATGTGCATAAGGAGTCAATCTAATGTAAAACACAAAAAAGACTAAAAGGGGAGAATTCTCCCCTTTGGCGGATAACGCCATTGAATGAAAAGGGGAGAATTCTCCCCTTTGGCGGTGAGTGTGTAAAGAGAGAGAAACAGGGACACTATGGCACCTGTACAAGTGTGGTCCAAGTATAAGTGCTACTTAGCTGACATCACTAACACAAAAAAAACAAGATCAACGGAGAACTTCCAAAAGAAGGTAATATTAACTGTTATTGTATCATATATAATTATACAATTGTTTATTCATTTAGATTAAAGAATGCCTATTCATAGATGTGCTGGGAAATGTTGTACAAAAGAACAATAACTAGAAAAAGTGCTCCTCGGAGCACAGGTCTCCGCCAGGTCAGGTAGGCTATTGTGGCCTCCTGGTGGCACTATAATAGGGCAATGTTTAAAGGGTGCCATTTGTTCTTAGGCCTTGCACGACAATCGGACACTGCATTCATTTGAGGCATTTTGTGCAAAAAAAATGTTTTGCTAAATTAAACCTGCTGGTGGCATTATAACAGGCCAATGTTAAAAGGGTCGCATTTGTTCCTCAACATAGTGTGAATGTGCGTGCAAAGTTTGACCGCAATCGGACGGTGCGTTCATGATTTGCGGAAGCCACTACTGCAAACTTTAGATGTCAATCTTAGCCAATGAGGATGGAATATGAAAAATCAAACACACGACTATAGAGATCATATGTACCGATTTGCGTGAAATTTGGATAAAATTGGAAGGAGTGATATAAAAAAAAATGTTATACATCTCCTCCTGGTGGTGCTATAAAAGGCAAATGTAAAAAATGCAGGGCAAAGGTTTTTCCTTGACCTCTAGGGAGTGCGCATACAAAGTTTTACACAGATCGGTGCAGTTATAGGTAAAAACATGAATCGGCCTGTTATAGCGCCACCATGAGGCTGATTAGAAAATTTTCAAGTGGCATTTCTTCCTCGGCATAGTGGAAATATGCGTGCAAAATTTCACGGAAATTGCATGCTGTGTTCATGATTTGAGGCATTTCGTTAAAACCGTACCGATTTGCGAGATTTTTGGACAAAATCTGTAGGAGTACTGTCAAAAAATATGTTTTGCACAAATCGTCCTCCTGGTCGCGCTATAAATGGCCCATGTGAAAAATTTGTGGCAGAAGTTCGGAATTGGCATCCAGGGAGTGTGTTTGCACAGTTTCACTGCGATCAAGCCAACGGTGGAGGAGATTAGCTGGTGACAGACGGACACACACACACGGACACACGGACACACGGACGGACGGACGGAGTGTAAAACATACTCTCTCGCCATGCCTTTCGGCCTGGCGGAGACAATAATCTATCTAAATGATGTATCGATGTTATAACATAGTAAACATTATGTCTTAAAATGTTCTTTTTCTTTTGTTTTTGTTAGACAAAATTCAGAGTACGTAAACTCTACAAGCAGTACATTCACAACAGTGATGTTGTAGTCCCTATAAGGACAAAACACAGAAGAGAAGTAAGTATAGCTATAGATTTAGATAGATTGAATCGCTACAGAATATTGTTTTTATGAATATGAAGAAAATATCTATCTCTATATGGTTAGGTTACACAAGGTGTTCTGGACATGCTTGCTAAGTTAATACATTTCTGCCTAGACAAATGCAATTCCCAAAATTAACATTTCTATGAAATGACTATGAAATTGTTGGTGATAACAACTGTATTGTAGTGTCAAAGTCCAATACGTTTTGGGCACTACTGGTTGCCGACGGCTAGGGTTTGTTTCGACGTGTGCTCAAAAGACTGTTGTCCAAACCGTCCGTAAAGTTCATACATAAACACTTTATTTCTTAGTAGCTTAGTCGTGCCAATCACTTTAGCATACCAATTCATAAATAAGATTAAACTTAAATGCACGGTGGCTAAACCAACAGCCCTGTTTACACAGTCAAAAAACTGTTTGCCTCCCATCAGCAACACCTGCCCTTGATTTCAGACCTGGTTAAATACCTTGGCAACCTTGGCCTTGACCGCACCCTGCGGTGACGTCATCAAATAGAAAACATGCTCAAATGGCTCTTACATGTATCTACAGCCTCTTGAGCTGACACTCACTTCAGAACATTGATAATGCATTAAACATTCTGTAGCCTAATTGATCCCTGCTCAGAAGTGTGTGTGTGTGTGTGTGTGTGTGTGTGTGTGTGTGTGTGTGTGTGTGTGTGTGTGTGTGTGTGTGTGTGTGTGTGTGTGACACCTATCTCCCAGTGTAGTTAGTTTATTATAATTATTATAATTTAGTTAATGTAATACATGCTTAAGATTAAGCGACTAACTTGATAAACATTATACCAAAATCAGACTGGTCCAGGCGATGGAGATGATGCTATGGTAGAAGGACAACAGACTACAGAGGGACAGGGTGCAAAAAAACCGAATCAAAGGTAAGATTACAATGACTCACCTGTCAGGTGTTATCAGTGCATTTTTATTTGATTTTTTTTATCGGTGCTTTAAGAACACACTCAGTCTGTAATGATCATTTGTTTTATAGTTTGTTGACTACTAACAATGTTTGTAATGGACAATACATATAATATATAATAAAATAGTTGTTGTAGCAATTACTGACAATCTGACTCACTGACATGATTAAGATTTCAACATTGAATCCTGCCTACCCTATCTGAGTACATGGTCACATTTCCTTACTTTAATACTTGCTTTAGATTAAGCGACTAACTTGATAACCATTTTATACCAACATGCAGACTGGGCCAGGCGATGGAGATGGACAACAGACTATACAGGGACAGGGGGCAGAAAAACCTAACCCAATTCTGTCACAGGTGAGACAACAATGACTCACCGGTCAGGTGTTAACTGTGCATATGCATTTATTTCCTTCATGTAACATGCTTTAGATTAAGCGACTAACTTGATAAACATTTTATAACATCAGACTGGGCCAGACGATGGAGATGATGCTATGGAAGGACACCATGGGCCAGGTGATGGAGATGATGCTATGGTAGAAGGACACCAGACTATGTGCAGGGACAGGGTGGAGAAAGACATCAACCAAATCTGCCACAGGTAATTGATTACAATGACTCACCTGTCATGTGTTTTCAGTGCATAGAGATTTTGTGTATTGCTTTCAATATTTGCATTAGATTAAGCGACTAACTTGATAAACATTTTATACCAACATCAGACTGGGCCAGGCGATGGAGATGATGCTATGGAAATACACGAGACTGGGACAGGTGATGGAGATGATGCTATGGTAGAAAGACACCATACTGTGCAGGGACATGGGGAAGAAGAAATACCCAACCAAAATTCACAGGTGAGATAAAATAATCTTTACGAAATATTTGTGAAATTACCAGGAGCTCTTAAATAATTAATTTCTTGTTTAGAATCCTAGGCTTGATGCTATTAGTGGTTTAAAAACTCTTCATTGTAAATACAACTTTTTCAATTAATGTTTTCATTTTTACTTCAGAGGGTCTTTCGTCAGTAGACTATTCACTGTTTAGGGCAAATTGAAATTGTATTTCTTGTTTTCCCAAAACTTGAAGCTATATATTTACAACACTGACTATGTTCTAATGAAATGTAATCTCAAATTCGCAACAGATCTGTTTGATCAATATATATAAGAACCTTGACAAATACCGTTGTTGCTGAAGAATATAGTTTTTGCTGAAAAATATAGTTTTTGCTGAAAAATATTTTTTTTGTCCAGAAAATATGGTGTAGGGCTAATGAAATAGATGTGAATATGCAAGAGTAAACACATTACCCTTTGACCATAATGTGACTGATTGACAATGTCATGACATTTTGATCCACTATTAGAACACCATATTGTATCTGTCATCATGCATGGTTGCATGATTGTTATTTTAGGGGGACTCTTTATTGTTGTACACACACACACACGCACACGCACACACGCACACGCACACGCACACACAGTTTACTGTTGACACACGATTAATCCTAATTCCTTTAGTTAAAATAAGTTATTCAGTCAGGCAAACAAAAACATAACTCATGTATTCAACTGTATGAAAGGTTGCGGAAATGGTTTAGTTTAAGTCATACTGTAGGTGCAGGCAGCTGGATTCCAAGTTCACAGTTATAATGCACAAAATGATATTAATATATAATCAATATATTTAGGAAATCATCAAAATTTAGCCAATGCTATTCGTCTTTTACTTTAATCATATAGTATAAAGTTTATTCCAGCTAGAAACCACTCTACTGTTAGTTGATACCGAATGTACTGTACTAACATGTTTAGAATGCTGACAAGAATATAATATTAACTTTAAAATGCACTATTGAAAACATTTTGGCATGATTATTAATCTAGATCTCCTGTTCTCTTTAGGATGGAAATGATGGAGATGATCTTTTGTACCCTGGAGCACCAATCACCAAAGGTTAAAGTCTGCTCCTTCTGATGTCCTATTTCCTGAGGCAACTTGACCGGGATTGCTCTGGATCATCTGCTACAGATCTTTAATGAACATTTTCCCGGATTGATGCCAGCCACCTCGTATCTCTTCCATAAATCGTATGGTCAATATGGAGAATATGAGCCACATTTTTACTGCCATCATTGTTCAAACTTTATTGGAACTAAGGAATGTGGTTTGACACAGTGTGCTCTATGTCAATCCGCATTTATCGTCACAGATCAAATCTATTCTCGAAACTCTCACAATCTCGAAGCATACATCAGTTCCAGGTGTCATATGTGACATACAATGTGGAGGAGAGTACAGGAAGCTGAAAGACAGTGGTGAAATTGGTGATGATGACATCAGTCTGCTCTGGAACTGTGATGGCATTCCAGTTTTTAAAAGCTCCACTTGCCAAATATGGCCTATTCAGTGCCAGATTATTGAGTTACAGCCTGCAGAACGTAAAAACTAAATTGTAAATGTATTTAAATACATTTAAAAATAATTGTACTTAAGGTAAGTACATTACTAATGTTGTAAATTGTACTTTTAAAAAGTATACTAAAATGATGATTATTATTTTCATTTTAGTGTACTTTTTAAAAGTAAAATGTTATAACATTTTTAATGTACTTACCTTAAGTAATTTTTGTTTTAATATATTGAATTACATTTTTAATATAGTCTAATTTAAGTGCACTTTTATCTAGCATACTAAAAGTGTATTACAAATAGTAGAACAATAAGTGTACTTTACATAGATACACTTATTTGTCACTAAAAATATATTTTTATTTAGTGTACTTTATTAAAGTACACTCTTAAAATACTTGTATTATACTTACATTTAAGTACACTAGCCTCAACTATATTTAAATACATTTCTAATAGAGTGTATATAAAGCACACTTTATTAAAGTATACAAAAGGTGTATTTAAAATGACTTGAAAGTAAGTGTACTATACTGTAGTACACTAAAATAGCAATTAAAATGTTCTACTATTTAGTATACTTTTTAAAAAGGCACTTATAAGTTAGTTGAAATGTACTTTCTATAAAGTACACTTTGAATAAGTACATTTAAATTATACTTTTAATATTGTAAAAAAAAAAAAGTATATTTATTTTTAGTACATTAAAGTTGAATTTTATTAGATCTAATTTAAAATATAGTTTTTAAAAGTATATCTTTAATATACTTTAGGGTGTGTGTGTTTAAGTACAAATGTTGGATAGTACATGTTTAATAGTTTTTGTAAACTTTAAGTATATTTTTAATGTATTAAAGTATGCTACTTTTTTACCTGGGTGTCTATTACAAAGTTTTTGAAAGAAAAACAAGATTGGAGGTGCCTGATATTAACACCAATACAGTATTGTTGACATCACTGTGGACCCCTTGGAGGAGGGGGGGGGGGGGTTCACCTTGCCTGGACAAACTCCGCAACAACGTCTGCCCTTCAAGTTCCCCTCGATTATGGATTAATACTTGATTGAAGACACCCAAGGTCATAATGTATTTTTTTTGCTGAATGGCTTTTCATTGATTGTCCCTACAAGAAGCTTTTTTTCACAGCTGCGTCAGCCACGACAACCACGTTAGCGTTAGCTACATGCTACGGTAAAAGTGTGTTAGCGTTGGCCACTAATCACTCAAATACAACGAACGCTATCACAGTAGTGGACATAAACATTGGTTACATTAGTAGCAGGCTGCAGTGACCTAAAAGTCTTGACAATATGAATGACAGGGCGATTTATTAGAGAAATGAGGGTGATTGTGCTGTCCAGCTCAGCTCGCCCAACTATCACGGAGCCCTGTTGTTGCTGCGTCTGACTGTAATGGCGACAGCAAGCTCTCTGCGATGCCATTGTCTGGAAACTGGCCTCAGGATGACACTACCAATGAGAGTGAGCGCTTTCGTTGTTGCTAAGATACGGTGTATGGCACATAGCGTCTCTGCCCCATAGCTTGTGGATATCTGTCACATGATTGGCGTAGCCTGCGTTGCCAGGTCTGCCTTTTGTATAAGCGATTTTGGTCTTATTTGGGCGCGCATCTGGGCTCGTTTGCATAGACCACGGCAGTGCTTGTTTCTTTCCCGTGGCAAAGGTGCTCAGTTTGGTGAAACGAACCATCCGGAAGTAAATTGTGAGATGAAATATATAGCACTTTATGATTATTAGAGAAGGACACACATGTGAAGGTGGAAAATTAAATGTAGGAGATTATATAGTTTTGCATGAGCGATTTTTGTAGCAAGTTGGGAGAGAATTGGGCCACTCCTGTGGGCGGGGGGTTGATTAGAAAAATTGGCGTTTGAAAAGGGGACAGCTCTCTGATTGAGGTGTGAGATGTTATCTGCTGCTATGCTATGGGGTGCTATCTTCCTTGTTAAGATTTGGAATATTGTTGCGACTTGCTGTTGTGCACTATGCAATATACTGTGAGAAGCGGGTGATGCCGTAACGCTCCTGTATAATGAAGTCTGTCAGTGTGTGTGTGTGCGCTCACTTGCTACGAATGACACTGACAAGTCAAAAGTTGACACGGAAACCAGTAGATTATGGTGCTTTTAAAGGCTGGGAGAGTGTTGTTACTGTTTTAGTATCGTTTGAGTTATAGTTTATATTTGGGAATGTGAGTAGCAGTAGGCTAGTGTGTGTGTTTGGAGGGGTACTGTGTGTGTGTGTGTGTGTGTGTGTGTGTGTGTGTGTGTGTGTGTGTGTGTGTGTGTGTGTGTGTGTGTGTGTGTGTGTGTGTGTGTGTGTGTGTGTGTGTGTGTGTGTGTGTGTGTGTGTGTGTGTGTGTGTGTAACGACGGGTCCCCGTTACTAGAACTAATTCATATTCAAACACAGCTCTGCATAGGTATTGTATAGGTAAAGAAAGACACAGATTGTACCAAATGCATTTATTGAAGTTATGGGAGGTGGGGGCAGTGTGTTTCACTCTGAAGGTGCGGAGGTGCTGATTTCATCATACACCTATGAAAGAACAGAAAGGCCACATTAGTAGGACTCCACAGTAGTAGCATACTTTGAAATTGACAAGTATAATGGGAAGGTGAATCTCTGATGTCTAAACTTACCTCTGTCTGTTCTCCCCCCTTCCCAGTGTGGTGTTCGGGCCAAGGAGTTCCCTCCGGCAACACACACCCTATTTATTAGTTCCGGGAGGGTGATACCAAGTGGGAAGTGGAGAGAGGGGAGATCGGCATCCACTGTAATTAATTGAACCATATATGGGGTGGGTATATTTAGAGGGCTCATTGGGAATTGTAAATATGTATTGAGGGTGCATATACAGTAGTCTAGTGTTTTAAGGACAATTGTATTGTATGTTTATAGGTGTGGGAATATTTTGGAGTTGCCTGGGGAATGGTAGGAGCTAGCCAGGTAATAGGGACCCACCTATAAAAGGCAGTCAGTCTATGGTATGTGAGATGAGTTGACAGGTTGTGCCAAATACTTGTCAATGAAATTTGTAAAAAAGATTTAAAAAATAAAGACTTCATGATTGAAGGTCGCTACTGGACTGGTCTCCACTGATTTGCTGCCTTGGCCGCTCGAGCAATCTTACAGTGTGTGTGTGTGTGTGTGTGTTTGTGTCTGTGTCTGTGTCTGTGTCTGTGTCTGTGTCTGTGTGCGTGTGCGTGTGCGTGTGTGTGCGTGTGCGTGCGTGTGTGTGCGTGTGTGGACCCCGTAAGAATATTCAGTATTTTGCCTGGAAGCACCTGTTAATCTCAAAGACAAAATTGAAGGCAAAAGTATTAATTGAATGAATTACACTTGCGCGCGCATACGGCCCACCCACTCCTGGCCAGGCCCAACCAATACTTCAGTTCTGGCTGCGCCACTGCCTCACAATCTCAGTCTCACTGCCACTGTCAGCCTCATATATGTATGTGTGCTGGATGGTCTAGTAGATGTGTGCTTTATGTCTACTAGACACACTGTCAATTCACATTACGTGAATAAAGGTAATTTAATCTTTGAACAGCAGTGAATTGCTATTGATTACATTCTAATTGAGTCCCCTTCGTTTCGCTCTTAATGCTCATCCCTTTAGTCAGTATGAGTAGAAGTGAAGACAGATCGACTCACAGGGTAAAAGGAATTTCAGGACAGAAATAGATTAACTTTGATTATTTAATTAGCTTTGATTTTAGCGTACCATGCTCCAGCACGTGATCCAGCCAGTATTTTTATGCTTCACAAACTAATGTATCTCTCATTTGTTGCCAGAATACTCCCACAGGTTTTGACACCTAGTATAATAAAACTGACACTTTGAGGACGAAGCCGAGGGCTGTTTTCAAAGCATCAGAGATATCCATTATGGTCTCATTAAAAATATGCTACAAATGCAAGGCAAACACACCTACTGGACAGCTGTAAATGTGCCTAGACAGAACAAATGTGTATATGAGACAACGAAATTGGAAAGACCCATATACTATTTGTCTCACTATCTGAAAATAGAAATAGAATAAACACAAATCTCTCCAGGCAGACATCACACCCCCAACAGTGAAGCTGACAGCAGATATATGCTTACTGCCTGTGGTGAAATTCAACATGGCTACAGCGATCTGTCCCATCTTACTATCACATAAGAGGATAAAGACGATAAAGTGATGGATGAAAGAATTGGCGACTGAAGAAGTGAAGATGAAGGCTGGGTGAGTCTCTGAATCTTAAAGAGAGACACGTCAAGGTGTAGAGCATCAGTTTCACTCAGCGCTCATCCCCAATGATGGCCAATAATGATGTTTTTCCACGCTCGCCAAATCATGCTGATGGGGAACAAAATAATCTTGCAAGTGACTAAGCAGCTGACTAACCTGACTCTGCCAGATGGGGGCGGTATTGAGTAACTAGTTTCTCAAGACAGCATACATCTGAGATCGCTCAAGGGGTTGCGCTAACGTCGAACCGCTCCCGTTGCGAACCAATCAGCGTGAGCTAAGGGCGGGATATGTGCGAAAACGGATGTGACGCCATATAAAGGCGGCTGTTGTGTTGTAGTTTTTTCACTCGTCAACATGGCCGCTACCATAATGTAGCCGACGTCTGGACAACCTCTCAACAGCTGGGAGCCAGGCCGGTGGCGTCAGCAAACCTTCAACAACAACAAGGGGCTAAACAAAGCCGTTTGAAGTTGTCCCACCACCATCCACTTCTGATAAGACAACAGAACAGGAAAGGGGGGGAGAAAGCCAGGCCAACCAAATGGCCACACACACACACACACACACACACACACACACACACACACACAGACAACTTCCCCCCTCTCTCTCTCTCACACTCTTTCTCCCTCTTTTTGAGCGCATCAATCATGAATCATGTTTTCACCACAAAGAAGACATTACACGTGACCTCATGGAGAGACATGTGGACAATAATGGACAATAATGTGAAAATGTAGTACTATGCTGTATTTCCAGATGCTTGGTGTGTAGAAGTGACCTGGGCATGAACCAAGGGGCCCATGGCTGATCTCGGTCATAAAATCCACTGAAGGGTCTGCTTCCCCCCCCTGTGACTCAGAGTCAGCAATCCCACAGCAGATAAAGAATTAGCATAGTAAGGACATTTGACCACATGAAAGGGTTTTAGGGTATATAGATCCCACACAGACCACACTCTTAGCTCAAAGCCGCCAAGGGATGAACCACCCCCTGGCTCTCCCATCACCAACCAACCAGCCTTCCTAGGGCTCTTCAACACGGAACCACCAAGGAGGAGGTCGAGGTCCAGGCCGCTGCAACCCGCAGCCGCGGCAGGAGCAGAGACTGATCAGAAGGTCTACGCTCCACTCATCTCCATCGCACACGCACCCGAGCCGTGAAGTGCGCCCTTCTCCAAGAGGACATCACCGCGGTCAACTCGGCGACCCGGCCTCCGCCACCGTCGACGCCAACTCAGTATTGCCTTTACACTGAGATTCCCGAACTCTGAGACCACTCGCTAGAACCAGTGCCAAGTTGGGCTTAGAGCGCGGCTGTGTACCTTTCTCCCGAACCCAGAGTCTCCGGACTCAGGCCCTCTCCGGGTCTAAAGGTGTGTTGAACCATTTTGATTTGTGCATTAATCTTAAGGCGACGTTACTGTGTTTACAAGAGAATATCTGTTATAGTCGAGCCTAGCTCAGAAGGTGTCACAATAATGCATTCCCAAAGCGATTCCTTCTTTTACTCTCTGTGACTTTTTCTCTCTGCTGTTTTCTTATCTCCCCACATTAACTACATACACAACATAAGTTTCTGTTTCCCAAGCGTTGCTTTATAAATACTTGTAACGATGAAGTCTGAATAAACCCAATTTTATTGTAACAAGGAAAGTAATGATGTTTGGTGTCTTTTGTCCAACCAGTTAAAGATTATCTCTCTCTGATTAAACTGACATTTATATAAACCTGTCCAAGAACTCACGTTACATTACAGTGACGTAAGTTTCAATAATAATATATATATATATATATATATCTATATGTATGTATTATTATATTGTAATTGATTCATAAATTATATTTATATGGTTTATGAGATAATTACGTCCTGTGTTCATATGCTGCGATATCATCCAGTGTGTGACTCACTACAATAAGCAACACCGATATGACGATTGATGCTGCAATAACAACAGTTATTTCTCAACTGGACAATATTTCTTCGTTGAAAGAAGAGCAAACAATAGCATTGAAGGCTTTTCTGCGTGGAAAAGATGTATTTGCTCTCCTCCCGACTGGCTTCGGCAAGAGTTTAATTTACCAACTAGCTCCACTGGTAGTGAAAGTACTGGGGGACGAAGCCGAAGCCTATATTGATCGTGGTTTCTCCTTTAACTGCACTCGTAGCAGATCAAATCAAAGAGGCTACGAATCTGGGACTCTATGCTGGGCAACTTGTAGATAATGCAGCACACGCCGCCATCCTCGACGGCCGATGTCAGCTGGTCTTTGGTGGCCCGGAATTGTGGTTACTGGAGGATAAATGGCGTGATATGCTTTCCTCAAAAGTGTATCGTGAAAACCTACTGGGCATTGTCGTCGATGAAGTTCACGTCGCATACAAATGGTAAGCTAAACGCCGTTAAATGGCTGTATAGTGTAATTGTTACACTACACATTACACTGTAATGTTAAACTGTAAAACAGAGCAGCGTGTTTATAAATACGGTTACAGTAGTTCCAAGACGAAGTGTTGTAACATTTGTTTTATTTAGGTCAAACATTCTATTATAAACAATAAGCTAACACACACAAACAGACCAAATGTTAAACACAGATCTTACTGTAACTGTATTGCTGTAATGCAACTATGCACGTTACTGTTGCTGCTACCTAGACTCAATGTAGGATTTATTTTTCTTTCAACCAGGGGACTGGGAGCAAACGGGAAGCCTGCCTTCAGAGAAGCCTTTTCCAGGCTGAATGAACTAAGATCCCTAGTCAAAGAAGGTGAGTTTTGAAACACAGTAATGCTACATGATTAAATACATGATTAATTAATATCAATACAGAAAAGGGGCATTGATTGTGTTTGGAAGGGGGGCTGCATTGTGCTGCTACCTGAGGGGGGGGGGGGGTGATGTTGGGGGGGCTGTTTCTTTTGTGTGTGCATTGGGCTGGCAACCTGGTTGGGTTAATCCCCCTATTTTTAATGTTAGGGGGAGGGGTGTGTTGTGCTGGCAACTTGGGGAGGCTAACCCCACTCTTTAGCCAGGTTAGGGGGAGGGGTGTATACACTACAGAAGCAGGTCATAGAAGTTGGTGCTGTCCAAGTGTAGTTATTTGTCATGTAAAGAAAATGCAGTATGATATCTGGAAATGTCAGTCTTTACCTGAAGCTACCCGATAACATAAATAACCTAATTATTTTGCCTTTATAACGCTCTAGAAAGTGTAGCCTACAGGAATTCTTCATTAATGCTTGTTTGCTGATACATGTGCACTTATTGTCTTTCAGGTTTACCTGTGTTAGCGTTGACAGCATCTGCTGATAACAAGAACAGAGGCCGTGTGACCAGGATGCTGAATATGGAGGAGGCAACTCTCGTGACTGTTAGCCCAAACCGGAGAAACATCAGGCTGGGACTGAGTCGGGTTCCTGCCGATAACTTGAACTGTATGGACTGGGTAGTAAAGGAGGTCAAAGATAAGGGTCTATCAATGTCTCCCATCATAATCTATTGCAGAACACTGAAGTCAGTTGGCAGAGTGTTCACCTATCTTAAAGCAGAATTGGGAGAAGATGCTTGGGTTAACAGAGACCGGGATCAGAAGTCTGAGAACCACCTTTTAGGAATCTTCCACAGAAACACACTGTCAAAGTACAAAGACAGAGTTTTGGCCTCCTTTAGTGGAGAGGGAGAGGGGAGCTGCAGAGTGGCTGTTGCAACCATAGCTCTTGGGATGGGCTTGAATTTCCCTAATGTTTCTCATGTTGTAATGTATGGTTTGCCAGAGGATGTTGAAGACATTGTTCAACAAGCTGGAAGGGCTGGCAGAAATGGGTTACAGTCACATGCAATTTTGCTTGCTATAAAAAAAACTGAAAGGGCTGCTCCAGAAGTGAAAGAACTGATACACACTGGCACTAAGAGCTGCTTTAGAAAAGCACTGTACAGTCATTTTGAAAACCAGCCCACAAGTGTAGAGCCAGGGCATGTCTGCTGCAGCTATTGCCACTCTGTATGTTCATGTGCAGGTGAAAATTGTGACGAGCCTATCCCCAAACATGAGGTAATAGAACAAGATGTTGGCATGCAAGGGAAATGTAGAGTGGTAACACAAGAGGACAAATCTCTTATCCGGGAAATGTTAGAGGAGTATATGAGTTGTTTAGAAAAAGACACAGCACATGTCTACACTAGCAAGTCAGCATGTACTGGTTTCAGTGCTGAGCTCATAGATGCAGTAGTAGAACGCTGCACACACATATTTGACTTGTCTTACATTCTTAGAAACCTTCCAGTATTCAGAAAAAAACGAGAGAAATTCTGCTAATCATCAATGAAGTCTTTGGTGACATTGAGGATGTAGAGCCTTCTTCTCAAGAGGATAGCTTCACTGAGCCAGACATCGATTATACAGGGTATTTTGATGAAGATGATGAGGACTTTGAGATGGGAACACAGCACAGCAGCTCAGAGTCGTCTGACGAATAAGCAGTTGACCATTAAAGGCCCTTATAAGACTCAGATTGGTTGTCAACTAAAGCTGTGGAATATTTAGTTGACTGAATGCTCATGATTAAAATTGTTTTGTATGTAATTTGAACATAAGTGATTAAAAGTTTGTCGCTGCAAAAAATCTGTTGTTTATTTTCCAGGTATGCAAATATATCACTTTTAGATTGATAATAACCTTTTATCACAAGACTGGTACTGTATGTCCCTGCTTTCCCCCATGTTCAAATTGATTGTTTCAAATCATTAGGCTAGAGGCATTGATCAGTTTGCCATTTTACACATGGGATTCAACTTTGATACTGTAGAAACATGTTATGACGTAGTTTTAGAAAGTAAACATGAACAAGTGAGGCAAATGAAAATATTTATTTATAAAAAACTAAATGCCATAGTTGCGCATATTCAGGTAGGGGAAAATCCCAACAATATATATATAACAGGATTATAAAAACACAACATGCGTAGCCTATATTCAATAGGATCCCAACTAGTCATATCCTTTTCAAGTACCCTTCGTTAAAAAGTGCAAATTCGATATACATATTTTCTTACATCCTGCAATGTGTGTGAAAGTAATGAGAAAAATAAAGATGCCATGTAATGACAGGCTGTGGCTGCTGGGTTGAAGGACAGCTAGAACTCTAGGCCAAGAGCATTCGGTGGCATCTGTACTGATGTGCCGTGGCAGACCTGTCACTCTTGGTTCAATAAAACCCTAAAGTCTAGTTTATAGACGACATACACAGAAATTACCGTTCACATGCGCAAGGCATCTTTATTGACAAACAAGGGAGATTCCCTCTATACTATGTGAATAAAAGAACAGCAAATTAATATTAAAACAATACGACCTGATATATCACGAAGGCAATTCGCTCCACATCTAAGTCTGCATGCAAACAAGCGTTCGGTTGAGCGCCTGGAGAATTCTCAAGTTCTTATCTATTACATTCAGTATATCAACGCTGTGGCTATCAAGGCCTGTCTTCTGACTGCACTCTATAAAGTAAAGGTTGACGGCCCAAGGTTCCACAATGGACCATCAACCCCTCCTTGGGTACGAATTTAGTACCCACAACAACACAAGATTAAAATCTAAACAGTACTTTATAGCAATTATCATCTAGCATAACATATTGCATGTTTTAAAAAAATCAGGTCCCATTTTTCCTATTTGAGTCATGTGAGCCGAGGAAAACCCTTTTCTTTGAAGGGGAAACTCTGAACTAGGCTGGGGCAGTCCCAAACCTACCATCTGGACATGAGCTCTTAATGGGGACAATCACACAACATTTGTCATTTGATTCCAATAAGTGTATTACTAAACTTAGGGTCCCTCAGTGGGGCACTCCCACTGAGTTTTCCTTTAGAAGCAAGTATTCTAACATGTGTATTATTATTTTCTCTTGTAAAATGTATGCATTTTTGTTTCTTCTTCTCCAATTCCTCTGGTTGAGGTGGTCACTTTTCCGAGCCCGGAGGAGGAGGTTCCGACAGAGCCCAAGACTAGGCCCCCCCCCTCCCCCAACCCATCCAGTGCCATTAACAAATGTACTTGGCACTGAATGAGCTAAGAGACGGAGGTCCCACTCCTGAGCCCCCGGGTCCGTACCCTCCTGGGGCCTGAGACCGGAGCCCCCCGTATTATACACAGGGGCCCCAACCCCCAAGCGCCAGTCAGATCCGTACCCTCCTTGAGGTCAAAAGTCGGGGCGTAGATATCGTGCAGGGGTGTTCTTCGTCAAGTTCAGCATGGGGGCCCAGGTGGCAATAATGTTTCTGTGGTGTTGATGGGATTCCTCTGTATCTGCTCTCTTATCACTTGTCATGTGCGAAGGGCAACACAGCCTATATTTAATGTGCCTAAAGCTGCCAGGGAGGTCGCTACGATCAGATTACGTCCCCCAACAGTACTGCGGCTGCAGAGGGAGAGAAAAGGGGGGGGGGGGGAGACACAAGGGTGCAGGTGTGAGGGAAAAAGAGAAAAACCAATAAAATGGTCATGTTTGTCAATGGAAGACAAAGGCTTTATTCAAGCTGAATATGTTATTAGATGAGGGTAAGTCTATCCACTGAGGTAGTACGGGATTAGTGAATAAAGTGTAAACACGTTTTACTGTTATGATTACATGGATGTTGACATCAAAACTGAACCTTTGATGCAAATATTGTTCAGACGGCATAGTGAAAACAAGGCAACACACAGGGCAGTATGAATAGTGTTGAAATATGAATTGCATACCCCATAGCTGAGTGGTTACTGAGCCCGCCTGGGAAGCCAGAGCCCTTGGTTGACCCAGCCGTAGAGCCGTTACTGCTGTGAAGCTGCAGAGTTGTGCTGGATTGGAGCAGACACTCTTGGGGGAACCATTATGGACGTCGCTACTGCGTATGATTCCAGGCCAGGCAATGTGTCGATGTGTGTTTCCTTGAGCAAGACTCTTAACCCCTAATTGCTCCTAGTTGTTCTAGGATGTGTAAAAAGCAGAGGATGAATTTCACCTTTGTGCATATATATACATATAATTATGTGACAAAAATAACACCCCAATGGAGTGGGGACTATACCAGTATTCAATTTTATCTATGCGTGCAAGAGGTGAAACGTTATTTTCGGGATGTTGAAGGAGACTTAGCTCTTGTGTGTTCTTGCCTTGGTAGGACAGGAGAATCATTTTTGCACAGGGCTCAGCGCAGGCCAGCTCTGGACCAGGGGGTGATGACATCGAGGTGCAGCGTGGGTCCTGTGAAGTGTCGGTTTTGAAAAGGTGGAGCAAAACATTTGGAAAATAGTTAACAAGGCTGTTTGATTCAGAATATGTACAGTATATATAAAAAGAGAACACTTTCATTTTTTTTTTACCCCAACTTGTTCATGTTGGAAAACTGTTCCATGATCTCTCTGGTAGAAAGTTGGTTTTGAAAAGGTGGAGCGGGAGGGAGAGAAAATGAATTCTCTGTTCGCGGTGGTGTCTGCGTCACACACTTTATGTAATCTTAAGTAAGTCTCTGAGTCTGTGAACCTTATGCTGTCATTGTTCAAATAGGGACACCCTTCCACTCCTTCAACTTCGACCTCATCCAACCCCACACCTCGCTGTGCTTCACTTTTGAAAGCAGGTTTCTGTTGAACTTGGGGAAGGCTGTGAACTGTCTGCCTGGTTGGTTTTTGAACAGCTCGGCCTCTCTGAGAACCTCAACAAGTGCTATAATGTCGTCAGTCTGGTCACGGGCATGATGGATGCCGCTGGACTTTGAAACGTCCAGCTCAGTGTCTGTGATGTCCATCATGTCCTTCAGAACCCCAATGGACTTGCTGATCCTGTCTGCTGCTTTCTCTGTCATGTTTGGGCCTGTGCGCTTCAGGAACGATTTCAAGAAATTGTTAAGGTGTTCCAGATGCAAATCAAGAGAAATATTCTTGCCCATCCCTCCGCTCCCATTCCAGAACCTGTTCCAGGTCAGACTGTGTGCTAGGCGAGGGGAGAGAGTGGCGTTGACCTGCACGGTCAGCAGGAGTGTACTGTAGGAGTATTGGGTATGGCCATAGGCCTTGTAGAATAGCAATGCTACAGAGTACATCCTCAGTAACCTCTCTCCATCTCCCTCCTTCACTGCATCCTGCATGTTGGACAGCATGAAGCCAAAGCTGAGTCTTGCTTCTGTGTGCTGTTGTTTGTGGTCCACGGAACTAGGCATGACTGGATCTGGCACACCCACTGTAGGTACAGTTAAGCCGTGAATTTTATGCTCGTGGTTCTCCCTGGCCTTGCTGTACTTGTATGTTTTGGGACAACTTGGCATGCGGCATTGGAGCTCCTTCCCCGGTGGAGGACGATCACTGGCACATTGTCTGATACCTTTCACAGTGTCTGAGATGTCATTAAACATGACAAACCGGTCCACAATTTGGGTCACGGCTTTATGCAACCAGGTCCTTTTCACATCTGGTGACCCAGACCTGATGTCCTTGGGGATGAAGTCCTCTGGCACATCTGTTGAGACATATTTAAAAGAACAAGAATTACTATAACGTAGTCGTGGAAGCAATAGAAAAGACAAAAGAGCCATGACATTTAAACTACAATTCCAAAAAGAAATTGAGATGCCCAGGAAATTTGCATCAGCCAAGTGCTGGTGAAATGGGTAAGTTGACGATAGATTTCAAACACAAAAATGATAAAATCTACTATTATAAAATCTAGTGTCTGGCGAATAGGAGTTCTATCTGACATGTGTTCACATAAAAAAAGAATAGATATCCTAGTCAAACATTTTCACATTCATAATTGAAATGTTTTGAAAGAATATATAATAATGTGGACAACTACTATGTGACCATAATTAGTGACAATCAATTGTGTACCTGTGACATTGTTCAGTCCAAAGTGCTCCATTGTGGCAGCCAGGAAAAGAGCAGCAGTGTCCTTTTGCACCATCTCTTTATATGCGTTGAACGCAGCATGTGGACCTTTTTTTGCATTGCTGCAACTGCAAAAATATGAGAAGTAAAAAAAGAGGAAGGAGGCAAAGAATAATAACTGCTGATGATGATGATATGTAGGGGACCACCAGACAAAATCGTGGTGGCAGGAGTTACTTAACAGGACACACATATATTAGTAAAGTATTACATAATAATACAAGAATTAGTTAATTACTTGTATACCGCTTTGCAAGAATTCAAAGCCGCTATACAGTACAAAATAAGGAGACAATGTTAGTCAAACAGTCGACAAAACATGAGACGGACAGACAGACATCAGTGGATGGGAGAGGAGTTAGACTTGGGGGTATAGAAAAGGCAAGTTTAGGTGGATCTGGGGGACTGGGAGGGTAAGATGGGTTAAAAGTTGTCAGTGAAGTAGGTGAGGGGCTTTATAGTCGATTGAAAGGTTGAAATCACATGAACACAAACACACATAAACATATACAGACAATACAAACACAAACCCGGGTCATCGCTCATCAAGTCAGAAATCATCAGTCGTCAGTTGTCAGTAGTCAGCCCCCCCCCCCCTCCCCCCAGCAGTACCAAGCCTGAATTCATGTTGGCTGGACTGGATTTCCCCTGGCGGTAGAACAGAGCACAGTAAGTCGTAATGATGAAGTACCAAGCCGGAATTCATGGTGGCTGGAGTTCATCAGTGACAAGAACATCGCTGCAAAAGATTTGGAAAATAGTTAACAAGGCTCTTAGAATCAGAATATGTATACGGTATATAAAAACAGAACAGAAGACTTTGAACATTTCTTTTTTACCTCAACCTGTTCATATTTGAAAACAGTGTCCCATGATCTCTGGCTGAATCCTCCTTGTAAAAGACCAGATGATAGATCTAAAATCCAAATCATTTTGTAGTACAGTAAGCAAACAATTTCATTTAGGAGGAAATTATTTTCATGATAATTAGCATGATAGCATAGATAAGTCAAGTTAGTCCAAACTTTGTTTTCAGGGGAAGTGGTACAGTAATTGGCTGCTAGTCCATACTGTTGTGAATAAACAGTTTGAGGTCAAACATTGAGTGAGTTCACCCACCTCAAACAGGTTCCGGATTGCATGCCAATCCTCAAACTTGAAGACAAGGCCTTCCAGTCTGTCTTCCCTGCTCTCTCCTTCTGCAAAGGACAACTGGATGTTCCGACTGTTCCCCTCTGTCAGTCTGTCTCCACCTACAAACACACTTTCCAGTCCATGTGGGTCCTTTGGCACATACCTACATGACACATCAAATAGACTTACTAGCTTTATCAAAACCCTTCCCTTCAGATGCATATGCAAGTAAAAATATATATTTTCCTTAGTTCAAAACTAAATAAGGCCTGTGGGGCACATGCAGCATGTAATAAAGCCCCTGCACTCAACAATATTGGTGTCTATGACATGCAAAGTTGGGCAATTGTGCGATGTCAATCCGGTAATTCCATGATGTGATTGCGATGACTAGTGTTAGAAGAAAATCACTAATTTGGCAAGTTCAAGTGTCACTTTTTGATAAGCAATGGCCGCTGAAATGCACAAACACTGACTCTTTTTTTTGCATGCCGTGGAATTGACAAACTGCACGAATACAAACATTGTGTTTCATACATTCCAAGACAAGCCATACTTACTCATTCTGGAGGTGCTGTAAAACGTCAACCAAGTCCCCAGTTTTGTTCTCATCTTTGAACAGAAGTCCAAGAGGATGCTATGAAGGAAGAATATATGGATTATAATAGCATAATGTTTTTAGTTTATAACCTATGCCAGTAAACAAGTTATTACTTGCTCAACTTAAAAAGTTAACTCAATGGTACAACTGACAGTTGTAGTGTACGTAATTTAATACTTACGTGAGTGGAGGCCTCTGACATTGTGTCTGAATATTGGTGAGGGATGTGACTAGCCACTACAGAAGATAATGGCTTGAAAGCCTCCAGGTACTTGGTCAGAATGCGGCTCCCTAGGACAACAAACTCTCGTCGCATATGGGCTTGGATCTCAGGACCAGGAAGGGAGTTCCCAATGTCATAGTCCATAATTGGCTGAGTTGGCTTGTCCCTGCTGAGATGGGTTATGGACACTCTGTCTTCTACAGCCATGTGGTGAACCCAGTGGATAGATTTGTTCGCTTGGCTAGTAGACTGCTGGTGTGGGCGGATGAAGAAATCCAGATTGTCAAATATGATGGAATATGTGGATGGTGGTGTTGGTTGTGATGGTCCTAGCGGCAAGACACTGCCGGATAGATTTGTGCCATCGCCAGTCCCTTGATCAGTCTGTGAAGTGCCGCTGGGGAGTACAGCACCTCCCTGTGCATCGATGGTGTTCTCCATGGTGCTTTGGGTGGTTTCATCTGTATAACACACACACACACACACACACACAGACAAAAAATGTTAACACATAAAAGGACTCATAAAATTAAAGGTTAAAACACTAATGCAGCGACAAAATAAACAACGATCAACAAAAAGAATGGCCCTTCTAACCTGACACGACAGACAGATCAAAGCTGAGGATAGCTTCATCAAGCTTCTGGATCGCTGTGTCACTCAGTGGGCTGATTTCAGGAGTTCCATCTGCAGCCATAGCACCTCCACCTTCAGCAGTGTCTGTGAGGCTGACTTGATCAACTCTGTCGGCAGTGTCTGGGTTCCCGAAGATTTCACTGGCTACTTGCAGTATGTGAAATTCTTCGCCGCAGGTGTTTGCCAATTCGGTAAGCTTTTTCACAGCGTTGGTGTGTGTTGTGGTTATACCCAGTTTGCTAAGCCTTTTAAAAACTGCCTTCTTTGCCCCTCCATACTGTAGAACACTGTCCACATAATAAGCAAAGGCTGATAATCGTGGTTCCCTTCCTCTCAGAGCTATTGCAGCAGCAGCACAGGTGACATGGGGAGACTGTTTGGT
The DNA here is from genome assembly GCF_963280865.1 of Gymnoscopelus braueri. Lineage (NCBI taxonomy): Eukaryota > Metazoa > Chordata > Actinopteri > Myctophiformes > Myctophidae > Gymnoscopelus > Gymnoscopelus braueri. Next base: position 4,571,006 of record NC_137617.1, on the reverse strand, counting down.
GAGTTGATTAAATATAGAAAATATGAATGGTGACATAGACTGGAGATCTGACAGCAACTTGGCGAATGAAAATTCCTTCAAATCATCTGCCAATGACCACCACAACATAAAACCCTGGGATGGACTACACATTTTTTTGCTCTCATCCTCTATTAATTGTAGGACATTGTTCTTAAGTTCTCCAAACAGTTCTTGGTGTCTGACAATCAGATTGGCTGCTGTTGTCCAATTTTCCTTGGTGAGGTGTTCGACAATCCCTGCGGTGTTGTTGTCACACACTATTGTTCTACCCCTGATAGTAACCTGAAAGAAAAACAAAGGGGTTTATTATTAAATAATCATAAGTGTGACTATGCATTTTTAAATATAATGGATCATGATTATTGGCCTAATACGTGCTCACTTAAAAGGAATTATAATCCTTTTTTGTTACTCTTAATGCACTGAGACAGAAAACTGCTACAAACCATGACAACAAAGCTGAACAGAGGCAAACATAAATATTTGCTACTATGCACAGATATATAGATATATATATATACAGTACAGTATATAAAAATCCAGTATCAGTATATAAACTGTGCAAATAAGACAATATTGCAGCATGCAAAGATGCTGGAATAAATATGCAATTTATTTGTGTTCAATTAGTTTAAATTATACACAAAAGAGGTAGGTGGTAAGTTAAGGTAAGTCCCACTGTGTATTAGAATGTCGATTGGTTAGGGAGAATGGCTGTTTGGTGTTACAGGTTTATTTCACATGTATTGTTTCTGACACCATGTGACTCATTTAAGTCTGTTTATCCAACACCCTTCCCTAACATCTGCCTGTTTAACAACCACCCTCCCCCCTCTGTAGGTAAGGTTGGAGGGAGGATGGGCTGTGAGATGTTAAGGGAGATTAGACCCTGCCAGATAACAAAGATAAATGATGTCACATTATAGTAGTACGAGCCAAATATTATCTCCATGGAGAGGGAATATTAGCTAATGACAGCCTGCCTAGTCACATTTCCTTTGAAAAGTCATTAACCAGTGTAGTATATTTTAAAAGTTGTGAGTTACCAGGCCTGCTTGGAAGAGATTTGTGAAGTAAGTGAGAACAGACAGTGAAGCAGGATTTGGGGGACAGCCCCCCAGCCTGCTGTAAAATGAGACCCTTTCTAATTTCTTGCCCTGAGCCAAGTGTGCTTATCAGATCAACAGAAGAAAGGCCCTTTGTCCCTATTGTCAAGATAGAACAGACTTCCAGCCTTCTAGAGCAGTGGTTCTCAACCTGTGGGTCGGGACCCCCAGGGCTGTCCCCACATGATTTTGGGGGGGTCCCCAAACGACAGTGCAAGTGACAATTTATAACTTTCAAGACTTTTTAATACCTATTTTTGTTTTACCATTACTGCATCAAAAGTATTCAACAAACTATACTATAAAAACTGGTCAAACATTGGCCAAATTGTCAAATTATATAAGAAAGACGCAAAACATTGAAAATAGCCGATCTACAAGATCACAAGTTATGAGCTTGTAGATCAGCTATTTTCACAATATTTATCTGGGGGGTCCCCAGTTCAAATATGATTATTTTGGGGGGTCACGGCCTGAAAAGGTTGAGAAGCACTGTTCTATAGAGTCATACATTTTAAGATGGTTCTATTTTTAAATGAACGGATACAGAATGAGATGAGAATATGAATACATGAAAACCCAGTGTATTAGTGTACACTGGATACTCAGCAGATGTATACAATTTTAACTGGCAATGCAGCTGGATTAGCGCAAGTTGGCAGCATTAGGTTAGACACAATTAGAAATAGTTTCACAATATGAACTGACCTCCAATAGGCTTCGCCGTACGGGCATCCCAGTTGTTGGTTTAGACAGCCGACGAGATGGGGTCGTTGTCGGGGAGTCAGCTGGAGCAGTCGTTGTAGGGGTGCGAGATGGAGTGAGAGCTTTTTTACTCTTCCGTGGTGTTTTAGAAGGCGTAGGTTCCCTGTACCGTTTATCTGTCCTCGCGGATCCAGATGCCTCAGGTGACGTCGGTGTTTCTACTGTAGCGGTAGCCGTTTCTAGAGGTCTTCTGTCCTTGTCCTCTTTTTCCCAGCGCCTTAAAATGGAAAAATCGTCTTCCATTCTTTGAAGCAAGCGAAGACATGACCTACACATCCGACACGATACGGAGGGGTCTTTAAACAGTGTTAAACCTAACGCTATCAGGCGTTCGTTAATACTTGTTTCGTCAGGCTTAGTAGGCCTATCAAATATCTTCCTTGTATTCGTTAAAATACCTTTTATGCGCAGATTCGTGTTACAAAAACGGCAAAAATCTCCGAGCTCCATGATAACTTTTTTTTGGCAACTTCTTGAGAGTTCTTGTTGTGGTGGGTGAAATACTGGACTACGATGTTGACTTCCTGGTGTCGCGCCTACCATACGTCACGTAGACACGTCAATATGATTGGTTGTGTTTGCACGCCCACACGGTGATAGACAGACGGTCCCATCCAATCATCTACCAAGTATCTTGAAAAAAAGGAACAGCCCCTTCATCGAATTGGCTCCCGAGAGCCCAGATCCAAATAAGCTGAGAAACAAATGTGACGAAAGCTTCTTTGGATCTGGAAGCGTCAGGTTAGCAGCTGACAGCATTGTCAACACAACCAGTGGTGTTGCTGACTCACATGGTACTTGCTATATTTTCACTTCCAGATGCATGTTCGGCTGACATGGACTAAAAATGTGGGGAACTAAGGAAAGAAACATTATTCTGGATTTTGTTTTAAAGGTAGTGATGTATATTTCTGGTCGAAAGAGTGGCTGTATTAGTCTCCTGGAGAAGGGTTCAAGAAGGGAAGCTCCAGTCCAAGGTTTTCAGTTAGGTATCATTTTATTCCACCCAACAGGCAAACTGTCAGGTTAAGGTCTGATTCTGCAGCGCGCAGTCATCACATACAAGCATGTCATTTTATACTCTGTCTACCTTCTGCTCACAAGGGGAGGGGTCAGGTAGCTAAACCCAGCCCCTAATCCCAGTGGGCCTATCACATCAAATACAGGAATACTTGAGGAGTCGTGGCCGAGCCCCCCCCCCGCTTTCTGATTTGCATGAGTTTACAAAGTACCAACTTGTATTATGTCCAATTATCAAACTTTACTTTTGCACAAAACCTTGTTTAGTAACCCTTGTTCAAAATCTCTTAAGCTTTATAATAAGACCACACACATTATACATTCACAATTGCATGAGTGATTTAGACAGAAAGAGATGATTAAATAGCCTGACCTTATTCCTTAGATTCAAGAAGAAAAGTTACGTACAATTAGCTGGTTTCTCCTCCAACCACTTTTCACCACGGTTCATTCTTGTGTATTTACTACAAAATAAGCATTTAGTGTGAAATCAGAATAATTACAAGACTTCAATCTGAGTCTGCATGACTTTCTAGAAACAGAGATTTCTTGGAGAGAGAGAGAAAGAACAGCTGCATTCACCTTAGCCCTCTCCCTTGCATAAAGACAATAGTACTGTAATCAGCTCAAACCAAAACAAAAGAATGGCTCTGTTGGCCTCCAGGGGGGCGAGCTTCAAACAGTCTGTATACAATAGGACAATAGGTCTCCCTTGTAGGTGTAAACACAAGTTTCTTTGGTTAATCAAATCAAGGCGCTGTCTCTGTACCTTCACCTGCGAGTGTCAACACCGGAATTCTAAAGATTTACTCCTCTAAAACAAGACACAAAGGGTCTACCAGACAGCCTGTTCCATCTTTACATGTCAATGCAGAGACATGCATCTGGTATTCTCGGGGGTTTGACAATCCTGGGTATTTTCCACAAGCTCAGATCCGCCTAATTCTGTATCCCAGTTATGGAATATGATTAATTATATGGAACTTATGTTTGAACGGATACTTCAGTAGCACTTGTACTGATACAATGACTAGTTAATAAAACATCAACTGATGCACAAACTTGGACACATCATCAGTGTTGTTTCCTGGAGTCACCGGGTGTTTCGGGTCTTGCAACAGACACCTTCCTCCAGGCGACCCGACCGGGGCTGATCAGACCCCGGCCTGTGTCCAAGTGGCATGCTACTGCCCCCACTGTCTCTTAGGGGTTAGAGACAGTGCTGATTAGGGATTAGGGTTAGCCTGTATCTGGGTGGAGAATGGATGTTTTTGAAAGAATGGGTTGATACAAAACTACAAATAGAAGAATTAAGATAGTAGTGTGATGAAAAGTGCTGAAACATGGTACGTTGACGCTGACAAACTTTCACATCATTGTGTGTGTTACAGGACATTTGAACAACTCAAGTCTGACAACTTGTCACATTTAACACCAATCTGTCATCAGTTGTGGGTTTTTAGTCCTAGAGGTGCTGGGCACATCATAAGAGTCTGTGAAGACTGGGAATCATACAGCTTCACACATTATAAGACTCAAAAAGTATTCTGCAGCAGAAGTTTTACCATATCCCTCCCTTTTCTTGCAATAAACATCATGTCCATGTACAGTATTTGACTAGAGTTTAACTTTTTGGGGCAATTGATAGTACACTGGTAGAATTAATTCACTGTTCAATTGAAATTGTCTTTATTGACAATGCTGTTGCAGATTGATTTTCACTATTGTGTCCTACTGTTACACTCAGCAATGTTTTCATTATTTAACTAGAAAAAGTGCTCCTCGGAGCCAGGTCAGGTAGGTTATTATGGCCTCATGGTGGCGCTATAATAGGCTAATGTGAAAAGGGTGCCATTTCTTCTTAGGCCTTGCATGGCAATCGGACACTGCATTCATGGGTTGAGGCATTTTGTTCCAAACATGTGGTATGCTAAATTAGACCTGCTGGTAGCGCTATAACAGGCCAATGTGAAAAGGGTGGCATTTCTGCCTCGGCCTCGTGGGATTGTGCGTGCAAAATTTCATGGAAATCGCACACTGCATTCATGATTTGAGGAATTTTGATCAAAACAGACCTATCCTGCAAACTCCGGAAGCCAATGTTAGCCAGGTAGGATGGCATATGAAATATCGGACACATCCATCTTGATCACACGACTATAGAGATAATGTGTACCAATTTGCGTGATTTTTGGACAGAATCTGAAGGAGTAAGAGCAAAAAATTTGTTTGACAAAACTCAGCCTCCTGGTGGCGCTTTAAAAGGCATAATGTGAAAAATGCAGGGCAAAAGTTTTTCCTTGGCCTCTAAGGAGTGTGCGTGCAAAGTTTCACGCAGATCGGTGCAGTTATAGCTAAAACGTGAATAGGCCTGTTATAGCGCCACCATGAGGCTGATTTGAAAGTTTTCAAGTGGCATTTATTCCTGGGCCAAGTGGGAATCTCTGTGGAACATTTTACGGAAATTGCATGCTGCGTTCATGATTTGAAACATTTTGTTCAAAATTAACCAATCCTGCAAACTTTGGATGCCAATCTTAGCCAATCAGGATGGAATATGGAAAATCGGACAGATCTCTGTTGATCACATGGCTATAAAGATACTGTGTACCGATGTGTGTGTTTTTTGGAGAAAATCTGTAGGAGTAATATCAAAACATTTGTTTTGCAAAAGTCGGCCTCATGGTGGCGCTATGACAGGCTGATCTGAAAAATGTGGGGCAGAGGTTCTGCTGTGGCATCCAGGGATTGTGTGTGCGCAGTTTCACAGCGACCGGGCCAATGGTGGCGGAGACACGGACGGACGGACAGGAGGCAAAACATACTCTCTCGCCATGCCTTTCGGCCTGACGGAGACAATGATTGCTCACAGTCTCCCGTCATTTTTTAAGGCTCTTGTTAAAGTCTGTCTTTACACTCATTTGATTGCCTTGTGGGTTAACTCCTTGCTGGTGATATTTTCCAGTCCTCTCTCTGGACACTAAAACAGTGGCTTATGTCAAGGACCCCCAAATTGAATGTATTTTGCCACGGGACAGATCTGAACAGATTGTGTGCCAGGGATCCTCAGAAGAGATTTGGGTTTAAACACTCTAAATCCTTCAAAATGTTTCACGCTCTTTCACGATGATGTTTTTTAATCTACAAGCTCACAATGCATGGCATCATGATGTGTGAGCTTGCAGATCAGCTAAATAGCCTAAGTAATTTATACCAAGGGACTCCCTGGAACCCCTTCATGTGTGAAGTTGTTCCATTCAGCTCATTGGATAATGTACAGGTCCACAGTGAGAATGATGAACAGTAACCTCATTCATTTATAAAAAATATATATTTGAAAACTAAATTATTAAATAATAGTGCACTAACTGGCGGCACAGCCAGACACCAACTTACTGTGATTTTATCATGAATACCGTGAAAATTCTTCATACAAGAAATGAGAAAACTAATAATTAAGAATCAATCAAGAAGGGTTTATTTGTCACTCACTTGGTACAATAAGTGTAATATTGATCATGTTCAGCAAAGACAGTGATAACACAACAATGCAATATAACAACTAGGTGTAGCCTATTGAAGTGAAAAAATACCATTATATATAAGGAAACAATAGCCAATACGTAGTTACAAAAGCAGGTATGCTAAACCTATTTAAGACAGGTATGGTATCTATAACAGCAATCAAGAATATACAAGAAGTCAAAAGGCATACACATATAAAACAATGTGTACTGTCTTCAACACCAGACACCACCATACCTGTAATGTTATAATCATTACTTTGAAAACTACATGCACTACAATGTATGTTAACACATTATTAAATAGTGGTCTTTAAGAGACAAGAAGGTGGCTGCACACACTGGTAGCCAAAGTGCCAATATTTTATTATAGGACGCAAAGAACAGAGACCTTTGTTTTTTTGCGTCCTATAATACAATATTGGCTACCACTGTGCAGCCACCTTCTTGTCTCTTGAAGACCACTATTTAGTTTATTCTGCTGTGGGCCACCACCTCAAGAACTTGAGTGTGAGTAGCATTCTCGTGCACAGTGTTAAAACATTAGTATCACTAGTAACACTAGTATCTACACATCTATAACGGCAATGCTAATATACTAGTAGCAGGTTCATAACAGCTCAGCGGTCTTAATAAACAACTGCTTAAAAGAACAACAATGGGTCATCATGTTGCATGTTTCTGATCCTTTCTAAAGAAGTGCTTGTCACACAGTTCACAAAATGTTATCTTTGATGTGTGCACGCATTTTAGGCTGCTTAAGCGTGTAAAATTAATTCCACATTGACCAAAATTAGGATTTTAATCCTGTGTGAATTCTCTGGTGTCTATTTAACGAAGATTGTGTCGTAAAGTTGCCCCCACACAGTTATGGTCTTTCCAGTGTGAATTCTTCGGTGTCGTTTGAGGCTGCCCATTTGAGAAAAGTGTTGTCCACACTGGTCACATCCATAGGGTTTCTCTCCAGTGTGAATTCTCTGGTGTCTTTCCAGGCTGCCCATTCGAGAGAAGTGTTGTCCACACTGATCACATCCATAGGATTTCTCTCCAGTGTGAATTTTCTCGTGTGTTTTAAGGTTGAACATCGTAGAAAAGTGTTGTCCACACTGTTCACAGCTATAGGGTTTCTCTCCAGTGTGAATTATTTGGTGTCGTTTAAGGCTGGATATTTGAGAGAAGTGTTGTCCACACTGGTCACATCCATAGGGTTTCTCTCCAGTGTGCCTTCTCTGGTGTATTTTAAGGGTGGATATATTAGAGAAGTGTTGTCCACACTGATCACAGCAGCGTTGTTTTGGTTTAGCCAAGCTTCTTTGTTCATTCACTGCTGGTAGCACAGGAAAGCCAGACTGATGATTCAACACTGGTTTGCAGAAAGACAAAGGAAATATGGTTGAGATGTGGGAATATAGTACAAATGTACTTATTTACATTAAGCTGTTCCCTAGAAATTTGGAAGTTAACCAACCATGGTAATATATATATACAAGCTACAAGCTGAGTAGAAACCACAGGACCAAGGAGCCAAAGCAGCAATAAAGAGCAGAAATAATCTACAGCAAAGCTACAGGTCAAATTCAATTGAAACACAAATTATAGGTTTGAGACACAAAGTATAAGATTGAGACAAGTGAGACTGCTTAATTTAAAACTTGAAAAGTAAAGTAATAAAAGTACAACAGAGCAGGGTAATTAAAACTAGAAAGGAGGTAGAGAAAGTAACATACCATTTTCTTTGGGTCCCTCCTGTTCAGCAGAACTGTCCCTGGTTGGGTTGAGAGAGTTCATCTTCCACTGAATTCTGGAGTCCACAGTCAGATCTGATAAGAAATGATTGATATCCTGGAGGAGTTGTGGATAAATTACAACTACAAACTCTTCTTATACTAGAGAGCCTGGGGCGGAGCCAGTAACTGCTTTGAATGATTGGACAAAGAGAACAATACAAGCATCTCTCCACCAATCACACCCCAACATACTTCTACATGCTCCACCTTCTAGACATTTTGTTACAAGAGAACCAAGAGCATCCATGTGTGGATGAATTGATTTGTAATCTTCATGTAATTCAAATATGTCTTAATTCATATACGATGTATATAAAATACATGAATATGACACCCTGTATTTATAAATGCATATAGTATGAAATGCATGTAAAGTAAACAGACAATCAGTATCTTCAGACTTCAACAATGTTGTATTCACTTAATAATGAATATATGAGTGAATATGAAATAATTCTCTCGTCTGAGTCAGGTCTTAAGATGGGATGTACAATGTTCTGCTTATTAACCCTTGTGTCAAGATGAGAGGTCAAGGTGCAACAGCTGAGAAATTGGATGTTTTATGATCAAGGTTCAAATTTGCATGTGTGTGTCAAAGTTGTTTTCATTGAAGTATATTTGAGTTTGTTCTAAACCCTGGTGGTGGTGGGCTGCTTTGTGAATATAAAGTGATTAATTTAGTTACCATAAACACATTACATAAATAGTTCACCTAAAACTAAGTTCACCTTTTTCAGTAACAGTCATCACTGCTAACCATTTCTCATGTCCTGCTTTCATTTACATTTCAATCTTGCTATTCAAGCAGAGCCATTAAGATAGATATGCCATTAAAGTTCCTAGTTTACACGATTGCTCCAAATTCCTTAAGAACAATACAACCTGTTATGGTGAAGGAATAACTGCTTGCTATATTCTGTTCATAGTCTTCATTGTACATCACAGCATCTTCATTTATGTGGCAAACATCTTGTGTTCTCTAGAATTACGAGAGGTCTTTAGAAATATCTCCCTCACCCACTTCACACCTACACTGCAACATTCCTTTTGTCCTGTGAATGATTTCTTAGCTGTCTTTAGAAAATGACCTATATCCATGCAAATGTGATCATTGATTACAGTTAGATGTGTCACTATCTCACCAGGTGGCCCTGGTGTGTGAACAACTGACAGGAATGATTTGACCCCAAATCAAGGAAGGGGAGACATCTGAGAGCTTCATGCTCAAACACAATAAACCGCACAGTAAGCTGCATCTTGACTTTAAATGTTTATTTCAAACAAGTCAAAAGACACAGTCTACATAAACAGTCCATTGTGAGTGTATAGAGGGTCCACTGTTATAGTTTTGAAGTAGTCACCGTATAGTAGTGGTAGTACTAGTAGCTATCACTAATCATTCCATTGTTCAAGTTCAGTATTACTCTATGGCCAAGTTCTTGACCACAGCAATTAATCACGCATAACGGTCACTACAGTGGACAGCTATTAAAATGTCATTTTCTATTATAAGAATAGGTTTTGATGTCAGAGTTGCATACTAGCCTATACAGGGGACGCTAGAGCATCACCTCAATACTGCCATCCAGTGGCCAGGTGTTGTAACTGCAACATAATTTTTTCAACATCCAAGATGGCTGACAGAAATGTAAACAAGCCCAACAGCTCAGGAATATCTATCCATTCCTTCTAAAGTAGGAGACCCCTGCAGGTAAAAAAAATATTATTACATCAAGTAACATCTAATAAGCACTATAGTTGTGAAAAATTCCAAGTATTGATTTTATATTGGGAGGAAATTATGATTGATCATCTGTCCACTAAATTGGACTGCATGCATCACTGGCTCTATTTCAACTACAATTCATACTTTTGCTGCCACAGTTTGCTCTTGAAAATGCTTCATCTGCAGTTACCTTTCTGGATATAAATCAATGTATTCATGTTATTAGAAAGTAACCTGCATTGTTTGTATCAAAAATAATATTTTATGCATATTTTTTTACATTATAGGAGTACATTTGTGTCTATTTATATGTTGTAGAGGTCATGTGCAGCTTATTATAGACCTAGGCCTACAGGATAGTGGAGTAACTATTATATGACTAAAGTGAGGATGATGATAGTGGCCAGTGGTGATCAGTGGCTGCCAGAAAAAGAAGGATAAGCAAATATGATTAGCAGTGACAGTGAAGCTGTATGATGATGATGATAATAATATAATAATAATAATACGGGTAATAATAATAATAATAATAATAATAATAATAATAACCTATTTGAACCTACAAGGGAAATTCAGTTTTGACCCAAGTGGTCAGACTTCAGCAAAAACCTAACTGTGTGATGGGTGATGGTTGATTGAAGTAGTCTCACCTGGCCTGAGTCAAACTAATTGGACTCACAGTGCCCAACTCTGAGTCCAATTAGTCCAATTAGTTTGACTCAGGCCAGGTCAGCCATCCCCCATCCCACACAAACAAAAACAATCCCCATGGAGCTATTTGAATTGATTACAGTTGTAATAAAACTGTTGCAGTAGGTTATCAGCAGTCATTACTGTTGGAACACATAACATGTTGCCTATCCAATCATTTTGGCATATAATCCTTTTTGCTAAAATGCACAGAGAAAGAAATTGTGTGTGTGTGTGTGTGTGTGTGTGTGTGTGTGTGTGTGTGTGTGTGTGTGTGTGTGTGTGTGTGTGTGTGTGTGTGTGTGTGTGTGTGTGTGTGTGTGTGTGTGTGTGTGTTTGCATCATCAGGCTATTATTGTGGGTAGCCTACTTGTGTTGTTGTGGAGTGGAGCTCTTGCTATAACAAAGTATAGGCATATAGTAGTGTCATTACTGTAACCTGGTATCTGGAATGTGATGCTGTTGCTGCAGGGTGAACTATATAGGTAGCTTATAGTATAATAGATTTCTTAGCCCCCCACCCAAAATCACCACCAACCGCCACCATTATTTTGATGAACATTTTCTACAAAAATAACAGAGGACATTGTGAGTAACTCTCCCAACACTCTCTTTCAGATGTATTTCAGTAATACAGTCTCTTCAGTTTTACTGACCTATATCCTGTACTATATCGCTTCACCAAGTCCATCTTGTATGAACATTGTGAAACACATTGCCGTGTCCAAGGCACCCCTGAGACCAGGTTTGCCCCTGGAAACCACTGGCCCCAGCATACAGACACAAAACAATGCAAACAGATGCCATGATGTTGCATGCACAGGAACATCCAAGTACATCTGCATAAAATGCTTGCAGGCTTTGTGCCCTAGGTGCTTAGTCAATTTAGTTTGACTCAGGCCAGGTGCGACTACTTCAATCTAGCCTGCACTAGTCTGGCCATGCCAGGCTAACTTCAATCAGCCATCACCCATCACACAGTTTGGTTTTCACTAGACAGTAAGCACTCATGTTGGTGTTCAATTTAGAGTTATTTTGGTTTTCACTTGACAGTAGAAACACTATTATTTTTTTGTGTTTGTTGAGCCGAGGAGTCAAGAGAAAGTTAATAAATAGTATTAGAATATGTTAGAAATGTGAAAAATGTAGTTTTACAGCATTACAAATATATTTGATTTGATATTATTAGATTTTTATAATTGTATTCATTGGTTGTATTTTATCCTTATTCTTTTCAGTTAAAAACACAAATGCATGCTGTCCTCCTGAGTGGACAGGTCAATAACTCCTTAAAAAAATGTTGTTTAAAAAAAGATTAAGTGCAGTTGTTATATTTATGTCTAAAGACACATAAAAACACTTAGTAACATTTTTTTTTCTCAGGTTATCATAATTCATGCGTGAAAGGGTTAAGGCATGGACTCCATCAATAGCATAGTGAAGATGTACAAGGTCACTGTGCTTTCCTTCTTTCCCCCTAAGACACTTGAGATTTGAGAACTAAATATAAAATATAATCCATAAATTATCCCATAAACATACAAGTCTATCCGTGTCTTATTGATGGTCATGTATAGTTTTTGGGCGGTGTAGCCGCCCCTATAAGTGGGGTTGGGACACCTCATTAGTATTAGTTTCCTGCACTGTGATTGGCCCACTTGGCCCACTTTCCTGTACTGTGATTGGCTGACTCTATTTGCTGACTCTATTCAGCACTGTGATTGGCTAGCGAGACACATGATGACATTAATAACCTATAAATAGGATTATGCACTTCCAAAAAATGATTTTTTTTGGAAGTGAGCTTCCATCACTATGATGACCACTGTGATGACCACACCGCCCACTTCACACTGGGTGGTGAAACCGCCCCTATAAGTGAGATTTGGAAAAATGTACAAATATCTTGGGCAGTGAAACCGCCCCTAAAAGTGAGGTTTGGAAATTCGTACAATTATCCTGCGCTGTGATTGGCCAATCACAATCTATTCAGGACTGTGATTGGCCAGTGTCACATGACACATGTGCATAGCCCTATGCAACCATAACTTAAAAAAAACCATACATTTGTTTTTTTTAAAGTTATGGTTTTGTCCATCATAAAGAGTGTTTCAATAAATGTATTTATCTTTTGTACATGATTGATCGACTCCATTCAGTATTGTGATTAGCTAGCAAGACACATGCTGTGATTGGCTAGTGATACATATGACGAAACTAATCTTAAAACCACTGTGATGTAACACTAGTATATTACTTAGATACTGTCCATTTCGTGAGAACAGTAAAGTAGAAGTCAAAGATCACTATGGCTGAAATGAGAAAAGGGAAAACCGATATTGAGAAGAAAATAGAAAGTCTTCCTAGAAGTGGCTCTTTAAGATCAAAGCATATATCAGAAAAGGTTAAAGATGGAATTGTGACAAAGCATAGATCTGTCCAAGGTTACAGAAGAATTTCAGGCAAACCTAAGATTTCTAAGAACACAGTTACCAACATAATCCATAAATGTAAGAGACGTTGGTGAGAAACGTAAAGAAGAACCCAAAAAAGGAAAAGCAAAAGGATAAAATGATAATGGTAAGATCAAAGGGTATTCCAGAAGAGCTCAAAGACAGAATTGTGGCAAAGCACAGATCTGGCCAAACTTACAAAATAATTGCCGCTGCAGTTAAGATTTCCTGGAACACAGTAGCCAAGATAATCGGTAAATGGAAGATGTTTGAGAAAAGCAAGAATGCTATCAAGAATGCAAACAATGTTATTGCCAAAAAGATTTTGTTTCAAAAGATATTTAGACTTCCCACTTCATTAATGCCAGCTACACAAGACAGACTTATTACTATTCCCATAGAAGACAATGATGTAATGAACACTCTGCACACTCTTCCGAGAACTCCATCTCAGGCAGGAATAACTACCATTGATGTCAAGATGTTAAGTGGCTCTTTCAGATCAAAGCATATATATTGGTTGACTCCATTCAGTATTGTGGTTAGCTAGGAAGACACCGCCCACTTCACACAGGGTGTGATTTTTAATAAACAGATGATGAATCATTAAAATTGCATTATATAGTTCCGTCCCTCAGTCACATTCAACCATGTTACACAAGTCATTCCCCCCTCTGTAAAAAGTATGAACTGTCCATTTAGTGACATTAAAACTAGTGGCATTCTTCAAGTCTTCTGAACAAGATGCTACAGAAAGAGGAGAGTTCCCACCTTCTTTTACAACTATGTATAGTCATTCATGCTCTCATAGTGTGGTTGAGGCTTAAAGGTTCTATGACATTCATTTTCCTTTTTCTTTATTTTTAATGTTTTTTGGGGGGTTTTATGACCTCAATTACACCCCAAAAAACTGAACTTTGAACATTCAGTGGATTTTCTGTGGTCTGGGGTCTTCTGAATAATTAGGCTGAAAAGTAATCTGAGATTGGCCCTTGGATAGTGAAGACACAGGCCATTAATCCCGCCCACTCTCCTCCTCGCCCCTCCCCTATCCTTTCCTTGGGGGGGGGGGGGGGGGGGGGGGGCGGAGCAGAGGTGATTATTGACAGGCAAAATCCCTGAATAGCGACACCCGCAGGCAAAGATTTATTTTTTCATTGCAGTTGAAAATGCTTTAGAAATGTGAGAGAAAAACACCTGCAATGAGTGGAATTTTCAGTTAAAACTTTTTATACACGTTTGAAGGACCATGACAAAGACTTTTAATGTGTTGTAAAACTGCTTGTCATGAAACCTTTAACAGCTCAACTCTATTACATGAAATAAAGGTAGAACACTATTATTTGTGAAAAATATGTTTTCATCAATATAATCTGATTTATTAATCTCATGCAAGTCCTGCTGTCATTTACATGTGAAATAAACGACTAGTAGTGTCCTAATTTATAACAGTACATATTTTTTTCTACAGAATGTATCCCCCCCAACTGCCTGCACAAATAAAAAATAAGTTGCTATGTGAATGCATGAAGGTTTAATGCAAAGATGTGCTGCCTTATGGACACTGTAGCCCCCCTTAAGTTATCTTAAGCCTTTCGTACATTGATTCACCCACCCTGGGTTAACGACGTGACTGGAAGGACATGTAGATGTGCTGAACGTAAATGGAAAGCTTATAAATTATGGAGCAGTTTTGCTGCCATGAAATAGCTTGTGTTGTATACTTGTAAAGTAAACACATATATTTCTCACATCTCATTGCTGCAAACCCTCAACACACCAAATTACTATTCCCTCCCATTTCCAATGAAGTCATTTCTATTGAGAGATGTGAGACATTCCGGTCCTTCTTTATAGACTGTAGCATCAGAGACCACATCATGGTCTTTATTGTTTTATAATTATTACTTTGAAAACTCTTGATACAAATAAGAAAGTACTACAAAATAATAAAGAATCGGTAAGGTGAGGTTTATTTGTCACTCATGTACAAGAACTACACATTTGGTGGGACAAGTTCCACAAAGACAATTTGCAATTTGACACGGTCTAAGTTGAAGTTGTAGTTAAAAAACATACACTGATACAATGACTAGTTAATAAAACATCAACTGATGCACAAACTTGGACACATCATCAGTGTTGTTTCCTGGAGTCACCGGGTGTTTCGGGTCTTGCAACAGACACCTTCCTCCAGGCGACCCGACCGGGGCTGATCAGACCCCGGCCTGTGTCCAAGTGGCACACTGTCCCCACTGTCTCTTAGGGGTTAGAGACAGTGCTGATTAGGGATTAGGGTTAGCCTGTATCTGGGTGGAGAATGGATGTTTTTGAAAGAATGGGTTGATACAAAACTACAAATATAAGAATTAAGATAGTAGTGTGATGAAAAGTGCTGAAACATGGTACGTTGACGCTGACAAACTTTCACATCATTGTGTGTGTTACAGGATATTTGAACAACTCAAGTCTGACAACTTGTCACATTTAACACCAATCTGTCATCAGTTGTGGGTTTTTAGTCCTAGAGGTGCTGGGCACATCATAAGAGTCTGTGAAGACTGGGAATCATACAGCTTCACACATTATAAGACTCAAAAAGTATTCTGCAGCAGAAGTTTTACCATATCCCTCCCTTTTCTTGCAATAAACATCATGTCCATGTACAGTATTTGACTAGAGTTTAACTTTTTGGGGCAATTGATAGTACACTGGTAGAATTAATTCACTGTTCAATTGAAATTGTCTTTATTGACAACGCTGTTGCAGATTGATTTTCACTATTGTGTCCTACTGTTACACTCAGCAATGTTTTCATTATTTAACTAGAAAAAGTGCTCCTCGGAGCCAGGTCAGGTAGGTTATTATGGCATGGTATATCATGGTGGCGCTATAATAGGCTAATGTGAAAAGGGTGCCATTTCTTCTTAGGCCTTGCACGGCAATCGGACACTGCATTCATGGGTTGAGGAATTTTGTTCCAAACATGTGGTATGCTAAATTAGACCTGCTGGTAGCGCTATAACAGGCCAATGTGAAAAGGGTGGCATTTCTGCCTCGGCCTCGTGGGATTGTGCGTGCAAAATTTCATGGAAATCGCACACTGCATTCATGATTTGAGGAATTTTGATCAAAACAGACCTATCCTGCAAACTTTGGAAGCCAATGTTAGCCAGGTAGGATGGCATATGAAATATCGGACACATCCATCTTGATCACACGACTATAGAGATAATGTGTACCAATTTGCGTGATTTTTGGACAGAATCTGAAGGAGTAAGAGCAAAAAATGTGTTTGACAAAAGTCAGCCTCCTGGTGGCGCTCTAAAAGGCATAATGTGAAAAATGCAGGGCAAAAGTTTTTCCTTGGCCTCTAAGGAGTGTGCGTGCAAAGTTTCACGCAGATCGGTGCAGTTATAGCTAAAACGTGAATAGGCCTGTTATAGCGCCACCATGAGGCTGATTTGAAAGTTTTCAAGTGGCATTTCTTCCTGGGCCAAGTGGGAATCTCTGTGGAACATTTTACGGAAATTGCATGCTGCGTTCATGATTTGAAGCATTTTGTTCAAAATTAACCAATCCTGCAAACTTTGGAAGCCAATCTTAGCCAATCAGGATGGAATATGGAAAATCGTACTCTCTCGCCATGCCTTTCGGCCTGACGGAGACAATGATTGCTCACAGTCTCCCGTCATTTTTTAAGGCTCTTGTTAAAGTCTGTCTTTACACTCATTTGATTGCCTTGTGGGTTAACTCCTTGCTGGTGATATTTTCCAGTCCTCTCTCTGGACACTAAAACAGTGATGATTCATGTCAAGGACCCCCAAATTGAATGTATTTTGCCACGGGACAGATCTGAACAGATTGTGTGCCAGGGATCCCCAGAAGAGATTTGGGTTTAAACACTCTAAAGCCTTCAAAATGTTTCACGCTCTTTCACGATGATGTTTTTTAATCTACAAGCTCACAATGCATGGCATCATGATGTGTGAGCTTGTAGATCAGCTAAATAGCCTAAGTAATTTATACCAAGGGACTCCCTGGAACCCCTTCATGTGTGAAGTTGTTCCATTCAGCTCATTGGATAATGTACAGGTCCACAGTGAGAATGATGAACAGTAACCTCATTCATTTATAAAAAAAATATATTTGAAAACTAAATTATTAAATAATAGTGCACTAACTGGCGGCACAGCCAGACACCAACTTACTGTGATTTTATCATGAATACCGTGAAAATTCTTCATATAAGAAATGAGAAAACTAATAATTAAGAATCAATCAAGAAGGGTTTATTTGTCACTCACTTGGTACAATAAGTGTAATATTGATCATGTTCAGCAAAGACAGTGATAACACAACAATGCAATATAACAACTAGGTGTAGCCTATTGAAGTGAAAAAATACCATTATATATAAGGAAACAATAGCCAATACATAGTTACAAAAGCAGGTATGCTAAACCTATTTAAGACAGGTATGGTATCTATAACAGCAATCAAGAATATACAAGAAGTCAAAAGGCATACACGTATAAAACAATGTGTACTGTCTTCAACACCAGACACCACCATACCTGTAATGTTATAATCATTACTTTGAAAACTACATGCACTACAATGTGTGTTAACACATTATTAAATAGTGGTCTTTAAGAGACAAGAAGGTGGCTGCACACACTGGTAGCCAAAGTGCCAATATTTTATTATAGGACGCAAAGAACAGAGACCTTTGTTTTTTTTGCGTCCTATAATAAAATATTGGCTACCACTGTGCAGCCACCTTCTTGTCTCTTGAAGACCACTATTTAGTTTATTCTGCTGTGGGCCACCACTACAAGGACTTTAGTGTGAGTAGCATTCTCGTGCACAGTGTTAAAACATTAGTATCACTAGTAACACTAGTATCTACACATCTATACCGGCAATGCTAATATACTAGTAGCAGGTTCATAACAGCTCAGCGGTCTTAATAAACAACTGCTTAACACATCGGGTGCCAAACACGGTCTGAACCGTGTTTGCGCAGAGTAGCGGTCCGGTGCCGAACACGGTCCAGACCGTGAAATATGTCTTTTTGTTTTTTTCGTTTTTCTCCACACGGGCGGGGCTAGAGCAGCTCTGGGAGTACCCATTGTGATCTTGAGAAGGATAGGCCAGATAGATCACCGGAAAAACAAAAACATGGCTCCCATCCACTTCCTGTCTATTTCCTTCTTTAAAACACCTATATCTCCGAATCCGTTTCCGGTGGGGAAAACCGGTCATGCGCGATGCGCGATCCCCCCCCATTGTAACTCGCGAGTGAAATGTTATCGTTCCAGGCTGTAGCCAGGGTCATCGCGCAACATGAATGGATGTTTTTTTTTACATGGATTTGCTCCTCGTGGAGTCTAGAGCTTTAAACAGCAAAGCGCAGTCAATGGGGAGAATGCTGGCACCCAACGTAAGTTGTTATGAAAAAATGCTGGCACCCAAAGAACAACAATGGGTCATCATGTTGCATGTTTCTGATCCTTTCTAAAGAAGTGCTTGTCACACAGTTCACAAAATGTTATCTTTGATGTGTGCACGCATTTTAGGCTGCTTAAGCGTGTAAAATTAATTCCACATTGACCAAAATTAGGATTTTAATCCTGTGTGAATTCTCTGGTGTCTATTTAACGAAGATTGTGTCGTAAAGTTGCCCCCACACAGTTATGGTCTTTCCAGTGTGAATTCTTCGGTGTCGTTTGAGGCTGCCCATTTGAGAAAAGTGTTGTCCACACTGGTCACATCCATAGGGTTTCTCTCCAGTGTGAATTCTCTGGTGTCTTTCCAGGCTGCCCATTCGAGAGAAGTGTTGTCCACACTGATCACATCCATAGGATTTCTCTCCAGTGTGAATTTTCTCGTGTGTTTTAAGGTTGAACGTCGTAGAAAAGTGTTGTCCACACTGTTCACAGCTATAGGGTTTCTCTCCAGTGTGAATTATTTGGTGTCGTTTAAGGCTGGATATTTGAGAGAAGTGTTGTCCACACTGGTCACATCCATAGGGTTTCTCTCCAGTGTGCCTTCTCTGGTGTATTTTAAGGGTGGATATATTAGAGAAGTGTTGTCCACACTGATCACAGCAGTGTTGTTTTGGTTTAGCCAAGCTTCTTTGTTCATTCACTGCTGGTAGCACAGGAAAGCCAGACTGATGATTCAACACTGGTTTGCAGAAAGACGGAGAAGGAAATATGGTTGAGATGTGGGAATATAGTACAAATGTACTTATTTACATTAAGCTGTTCCCTAGAAATTTGGAAGTTAACCAACCATGGTAATATATATAGAAGCTACAAGCTGAGTAGAAACCACAGGACCAAGGAGCCAAAGCAGCAATAAAGAGCAGAAATAATCTACAGCAAAGCTACAGGTCAAATTCAATTGAAACACAAATTATAGGTTTGAGACACAAAGTATAAGATTGAGACAAGTGAGACTGCTTAATTTAAAACTTGAAAAGTAAAGTAATAAAAGTACAACAGAGCAGGGTAATTAAAACTAGAAAGGAGGTAGAGAAAGTAACATACCATTTTCTTTGGGTCCCTCCTGTTCAGCAGAACTGTCCCTGGTTGGGTTGAGAGAGTTCATCTTCCACTGAATTCTGGAGTCCACAGTCAGATCTGATAAGAAATGATTGATATCCTGGAGGAGTTGTGGATAAATTACAACTACAAACTCTTCTTATACTAGAGAGCCTGGGGCGGAGCCAGTAACTGCTTTGAATGATTGGACAAATAGAACAATACAAGCATCTCTCCACCAATCACACCCCAACATACTTCTACATGCTCCATCCATGCAACCTTCTAGACATTTTGTTACAAGAGAACCAAGAGCATCCATGTGTGGATGAATTGATTTGTAATCTTCATGTAATTCAAATATGTCTTAATTCATATACGACGTATATAAAATACATGAATATGACACCCTGTATTTATAAATGCATATAGTATGAAATGCATGTAAAGTAAACAGACAATCAGTATCTTCAGACTTCAACAATGTTGTATTAACTTAATAATGAATATATGAGTGAATATGAAATAATTCTCTCATCTGAGTCAGGTCTTAAGATGGGATGTACAATGTTCTGCTTATTAACCCTTGTGTCAAGATGAGAGGTCAAGGTGCAACAGCTGACAAATTGGATGTTTTATGATCAAGGTTCAAATTTGCATGTGTGTGTCAAAGTTGTTTTCATTGAAGTATATTTAAGTTTTGTTCTAAACCCTGGTGGTGGTGGGCTGCTTTGTGAATATAAAGTGATTAATTTAGTTACCATAAACACATTACATAAATAGTTCACCTAAAACTAAGTTCACCTTTTTCAGTAACAGTCATCACTGCTAACCATTTCTCATGTCCTGCTTTCATTTACATTTACAATAAATGGATGATGTCTCTCTCATCTCAATCTTGCTATTCAAGCAGAGCCATTAAGAAAGATATGCCATTAAAGTTCCTAGTTTACACGATTGCTCCAAATTCCTTAAGAACAATACAACCTGTTATGGTGAAGGAATAACTGCTTGCTATATTCTGTTCATAGTCTTCATTGTACATCACAGCATCTTCATTTATGTGGCAAACATCTTGTGTTCTCTAGAATTACGAGGTCTTTAGAAATATCTCCCTCGCCCACTTCACACCTACACTGCAACATTCCTTTTGTCCTGTGAATGATTTCTTAGCTGTCTTTAGAAAATGACCTATATCCATGCAAATGTGATCATTGATTACAGTTAGATGTGTCACTATCTCACCAGGTGGCCCTGGTGTGTGAACAACTGACAGGAATGATTTGACCCCAAATCAAGGAAGGGGAGACATCTGAGAGCTTCATGCTCAAACACAATAAACCGCACAGTAAGCTGCATCTTGACTTTAAATGTTTATTTCAAACAAGTCAAAAGACACAGTCTACATAAACAGTCCATTGTGAGTGTATAGAGGGTCCACTGTTATAGTTTTGAAGTAGTCACTGTATAGTAGTGGTAGTACTAGTAGCTATCACTAATCATTCCATTGTTCAAGTTCAGTATTACTCTATGGCCAAGTTCTTGACCACAGCAATTAAGGCATGGACTCCATCAATAGCATAGTGAAGATGTACAATTTATTTGGCACATAGGAATTTCACTTCATGAACTTTGAAGGCTCAAAAAGTAATGGGAGACCACTGCACAACCTATCTCTGACTTTGAAAGGTAACATATAAGCCGCTATCATTGCTATTTTGCATGTCCTGCTGTCATTTACAAGTTGAATAAAGCATAATGATAAGCCAACGTTTAATGCAACCCATACTGTTCAAATCATGGACCTGCCTGGATCCCATT
This sequence comes from Gymnoscopelus braueri, assembly GCF_963280865.1. Lineage (NCBI taxonomy): Eukaryota > Metazoa > Chordata > Actinopteri > Myctophiformes > Myctophidae > Gymnoscopelus > Gymnoscopelus braueri. The sequence goes on along the minus strand of NC_137617.1, from coordinate 4,549,542 downwards.
CAAGGTCACTGTGCTTTCCTTCTTTCCCCCTAAGACACTTGAGATTTGAGAACTAAATATAAAATATAATCCATAAATTATCCCATTAACATACAAGTCTATCCGTGTCTTATTGATGGTCATGTATAGGTCATGTAAACTTGAAGAGTAAAGTAACGCAAGTACGGAATTAAATTAAAACTAGAAAGGCGGTAGAGAAAGTAACATACCATTTTATTTTGGTCCCTCCTGTTCAGCAGAACTGTCCCTGGTTGGGTTGAGAGAGTTCATCTTCCACTGAATTCTGGAGTCCACAGTCGGATCTGATCAGAAATGATTGATATCCTGGAGGAGTTGTGGATAAATTACAACTACAAACTCTTCTTATACTAGAGAGCCTGGGGTGGAACCAGTAACTGCTTGGAATGATTGGACAAAGAGAACAATACAACCTGATCTCTCCACCAATCACAACCCAACATATTTCTACATGCTCCGCCCCTCCCACCTCCCCCAGACATGTTCCATCCATGCAACCTTCTAGACACTTTTGACTTTCTGTTACAAGAGAACCAATATTGTCCATTTGTGGATGAATTGATTTGTAATACTTAAGTATTCAAATATGTCTTAATTCCTATAAGATGAATATAAAATATATGAATATGACACTCAGTATTTATAAATGTATATATTATGAAATGCATGTACAGTAAATAGACAATCAGTATCTTCAGACTTCAACAATGTTTTATTCACTCATAAATATATGACTGAATATGAAATCATTCTCTCATCAGAGTCTTAAGATGGAATGTACAATGTTCTGCTTATTAACCCTTGTGTCATGGTGAGAGGTCAAAGTGCAACAGCTGACGAAATTAGATCATTTATTATCAAAGTTCACATTTGCATTTTTCTGTTTTCATTGAAGTATATTTAAGTTGTTTTTCCGTGTTCTAAACCCCCCACGATTGCTCCAAATTCCTTCAGAACAATACAACCTGGTGTGGTTAAGGGATAACTGCTTGCTATATTCTGTTCATAGTCTTCATTGTACATCACAGCATCTTCCTTTATTTGGCAAACATCTTGTGTTCTCTAGAATTACAAGGTATTTAGAAATATATCCCTCACCCACTTCACACCTGCACTGCAACATTCCTTTAGTCCTGTGAATGATCGCTTAGCTGTCTTTAAAAATTGACCTATATCCATGCAAATGTAGCCATTTATTACAAATAGATGTGTCATTGTCTCACCAGGTGGCCCTGGTGTGTGTCAATGGGACTGTTCACCAGTTGCATTCTGGGTGATCACAAGTGGACATCCCTTCATACAGATGTAAATGCACTCAAAGAGGACAACAATCCTCTCAGAGGGGGTAAGAACGGTGAACATGTTTGACATCTCTTTCTTTGAACTGATCAAAGATATGATCGTGACGAGTCAGGCTTCAAAAATACAGCAAATTAAATTTACAAATGATCTGCAGATCATTCTTTCCACATGATCAATTTTCAAGTAGGTCTACTAGAATTATCTTTCATGTTTAGCAAATGATTTTATGAATGATTCGTAAAGCAAATATAAACCATTTGCAGACGTTATTGTGTGCCTTGTTCTATAAATATTACTTTGAAAACTCTTGATACAAATATGAAAGTACTACAACATAATAAAGAATCAATAAGGTGAGGTTCATTTGTCACTCAGACACAATAACTAAACATTTGGTGGGACAAGTTCCACAAAGACTGCTAATGCAATTTGCAACGGTTTAAGTTGTAGTTTAAAAAGAAAAACACTGTTTTTTTTCACAGAAGTTTTATTTTGTATTACAACCAACATTTCATTCCTCTGCACATTCATATTGTCACCCTATCTAAGATGAACATCCATATTACTTTACATACAGTTTACCAAGTCTTAATAAACAATAATAGAAAATGAAGCTCTCGTCATACTGTTCACATCAGATTTATCTTTCATGTGTATGTGCTCATGACGTTTTAGGTGGCTTGACTGAGTAAAACCTTGTCCACACTGACCACTGTGTGCAGCCACCTTCTTGTATCTGGAAGACCACTATTGAGTTTATTCTGCCTTGGGCCACCACTACAAGGACTTTGGTGTGAGTAGCATTCTCGTGCACAGTTTTAACACAATAGTAACACACCAGTGTCCACACATCTATAATAACAGCAATGCTAATTTACATGTAATAGGTTCATGACAGCTCAGCAGACTTAATACAAAACTGCTTAAAATAACAACAATGGGTCATCATGTTGCATGTTTCTGTTTCTAATGAAGTGCTTGTCACACTGTTCACAATATTTTTTCATTGATGTGTGCGTGCATGACACTTTAGGCTGCTTAACCGAGTAAAATTAAATCCACATCATGATTTCAATCATTTGTGAATTATCTGGTGTCTATTTAACGAAGAAGAAAGTTGCTCCCATAGGGTTTCTCTCCAATGTGAATTCTCTGGTGTGTTTTAAGGTTGGCCATAAGAGAGAAGGGTTGTCCACACTGGTCACATCCATAAGGTTTATCTCCAGTGTGAATTATCTGGTGTTTTTTCTAAGGTTGGACATCAGAGAGAACTGTTGTCCACACTGATCACACCCATAGGGTTTCTCTCCAGTGTGAATTATCTGATGTATTTTAAGTTTGGACATGTAACTGAAGTGTTGTCCAAACTGATCACATGAGTGTCGTTTTGGTATAGCCAAGCTTCTTTGTTCATTCACTGCTGGTAGCACAGGGAAGCCAGACTGATGATTCAACACTGGATTGCGGAAAGACAAAGGAAATATGGTTGAGAGTTGGGAATAGAGCACAAGTGTACAACTTAATTACATTAATCGGTTCCGTAGAAAATTGGAAGTTAACCACCAGCCAACAATGGTAATATAATATAACACATTATATATGAACCTATCTCTATCCAATGAATATTGCTACGGAAATATGCCATGGGACATAGAATCTATAACATTAATATATGGAAAGGTAGTTTTATTTGTATAGCACATTTAAACAAGGCAATTCAATGTGCTTTATACACAAAACCAGCAAAGGAAACACAATTATAACATAAAACAAAAGAAGTACAAAATAACTAAAACAATTATAGTGCAGAAGAGGAATAATTATAACTCAACCAAAGGCATGGGAAACAAAAATGTATTTTGAAAGTATTTAAGAACTGGAGTGATACTCGAACAGCAGTGTTCTGAATCAACTGCAGTCTGATTGATTGTTTTAGGGAGACCTGTAAAGACACTGTTACAGTAGTCAAGTCTGTGGACTACACCAGGTACAAATGACTTTTTGTTGCACTCCCTCATGGAGCTACATGCGGATTATACTAGGGTCAGTCCACTCTAGGTGGACACGCACTGACCTTTTGCACCTTAATCCCTTGTATAACGCACTGACTTTTTTGGGTCTTTTTTATTGTGCTCCTTTTCCTCTAAGCACCTTAACGTCCATTGTCTATCATGCACAGTATAGTATAACATGCACAGTATACAATACATTGCTGCTATGCTCAGGCACCTTAGTTTAGTTTTTTTTAGTTTTTTTTATTATCTCAGGTAATTTGTAAATATGTAGATAACTTGTCTGGCCTTCTGTTGCTCTCTTGTTTTGATCTCCTTCCCACCTGCCCCCCACCCTCTTCTTCCCCCCCCCTCTTCTTTCTATGGAAACTAACGTTGCGATGGGAACGATGTACAAAAAAGAATTTCACCCACTTTTTTACCTTGTAAACCTGTGATGTGACAATAAAACTGATTCTGATTCTGATTCTGATTCTGTCTACTGAAGATGAATGCATGGACATGTTTTTCTAGATCCTGCTGAGACATACGTTCTTTATCTGTGATATATATTTGAGGTGATAGTAGGCTGACTTTGTGATTGTGTTAATGTGGTTGTTTAGATTCAGGTCAGAGTCCATGACTACACTCAGGTTTATGCAACCTTCTATACATACAGTGATACCAAAATAATCAATCTATGACATGGAATTGCTTCTTCAATATATGAACATATCTCTATCCAAAGAATATATGCATGGATGTACATGTGATATATAATATCAATAATGTGGAATACATGTACAGTGTCCACATGATTCAACAATGAGTATCTGAGTAATATAGAAACAAATATCAACACCATATTAAAGTAGGAGTCAGTAGAAATCCAAAAGTACAGACACTGTCAGAGTCAAAGCAGGAGTCTGTAATCATAAATAATATATAGTTTAGATCTTAAGATGGGATGTACAATGTTCTCATTGTACATCCCCCCAAGGGTCATTATTAACCCTTGGGGAGGAGACCAGGTCCACGTAATATCTAGCCTCAATCTCCAGGCTTTTATTTTTTTCTAACATGGACAGTGAAAGTCTAACCTACAGAAGCCTAGACTAGACTAGACTAACTTATATAACTTGACTACAAGTGAAGATGTACATTGTTGATGTCTCTTTGAAACATGGAAACATTACTTCATGAAAAGGGAAGGAAATCTTGAAAAGTACTGAGGGACCACTTCACAAACTATCTTTGACTGTGTAAAGGCCACTGCTATTCATTATGCATGCCCTGCTGTCATTTACATGTTAAACTACTCTATGTCTTCATGTGTGAGTCTCTCTCTCTTGTTATTCAAGCAGAGCCATTCAAGTTGTTTATAGAAACCTCCTCTTTTAGAACAATACAACATGGTGTGGTGAAGGGCAAGTGCTTGCTATATTGGGCTTATACATAAAAACATAAACCTCCTATCTCCATATGTTTAATTAAAAAATTAACGCCCTGCTTGATCATACTACAGCATCACACAAAAGTAGCAGATATGCCCGCTTGAAACGCGACATGTTTCGAGTTAAATTTGTAGTATTAAATGTACAACCAACCATCTATCTAATATAATCTACAAAAACACATCTACAGGTCAAATTACTGTGAAACAAATAATTAGATTGAGAATAAAAGGTATATTAAGATTTGTTTATTTCTATCTGCAGTTCCACATAAAGCATAGTAAGCTCTGTAATGAAGGATACACAACATAATATAGATAGATATTCCATCTATATTCTAATAATGTATCTGAACACTCTTGACTCAATTACAAAGAAATACTACTAAAAATTTCATGAACAGTATGTTTAGAATTAATCAACAAATAAACATGTTATTACCCATCCTATTGTTCACATATCTAGAATCAACATGCTCATATACATGTAATGTGTGTATGACTGTTAAGCCATCTTAATAAACCATTGTTTAAACAGACTATAATGGATCATCATGTTACACTTGGTTATGTGGATGTGCTGATGTTTCTCGTCCTCTATAATGAAGCTGTTGTCTTACTGTTCACACTAATCAGATGTATCTTTCATATGTGTACGCTCATGACGTTTTCGGTTGCTTGAAGTAGTAAAACTCCGTACACACTGACCACAAGGAAACTGTTTAAATCCAGTGTGTACAACCTTGTGACATTTTAAATCATTTGAATGACTAAAAGCTTTTCCACATTGATCACACCCATAGGGTTTATCTCCTGTGTGAATTATCTGGTGTTTTTTAAGGCTGGACTTGTCAGAGAAGTGTTTTCCACACTGATCACATCCATAGGGTTTCTCTCCAGTGTGAATTATCTGGTGTGCTTTAAGGGTGGACATCCTAGAAAAGTGTTGACCACACTGATCACATCCATAGGGTTTCTCTCCAGTGTGAATTCTCTGATGTATTTTAAGGTTGGACATCATAGAGAAGTGTTTACCACACTGAACACACCCATAAGGTTTCTCTCCAGTGTGAATTAATTGGTGTGTTTTAAGGATGGACATTAGAGAGAAGTGTTGTCCACACTGGTCACAGCCATAGGGTTTCTCTCCAGTGTGAATTCTCTGGTGTGCTTTAAGGTGGACCATTTGATCGAAGTGTTGCCCACACTGATCACATCCATAGGGTTTCTCTCCAGTGTGAATTTGCTTATGTCTTTTAAGGTTGGACATCATAGAGAAGTGTTGTCCACACTGATCACATCCATAGGGTTTCTCCCCAGTGTGAATTAACTGGTGTGTTTTAAGGATGGACATTAGAGAGAAGTGTTGTCCACATTGATCACATCCATAGGGTTTCTCTCCAGTGTGAATTCTCTGGTGTGTTTTAAGGTTGCCCATTCGAGAGAACTGTTGTCCACACTGGTCACATCCATAGGGTTTCTCTCCAGTGTGAATTGTCTGATGTCTTTTAAGTTTGGACATGTAACTGAAGTGTTGTCCACACTGATCACAGACGTGTTGTTTTGGTCTAGCCAAGACTCTTTGTTCATTCACTGCTGGTAGCACAGGGAAGCCAGACTGATGATTCAACACTGGATTGCAGAAAGACAAAGGAAATATGGTTGAGAGGTGGGATTGTAGTACAAATGTACCTATTTACATTAAACTGTTCCCTAGAAAGGTTAACCAACCATGGTAATATATATATATATATATATATATATATATATATATATTCAAGCTACAAGCTGAGACAACAAAGGAGCCAAAGCAGCAATAAAGAGCATAAATAATCTATCAAATTCAAATGAAAAACAAAGTATAGATTTGAGACAAAAGAATATAAGATTGAGACAAGAAGGGAGACTGCTTAATTTAAAACTTGAAGAGTAAAGTAATGCAAGTACGGAATTAAAACTAGAAAGGAGGTAGATAAAGTAACATACCATTTTCTTTGGGTCCCTCCTGTTCAGCAGAACTGTCCCTGGTTGGGTTGAGAGAGTTCATCTTTCACTGAATTCTGGAGTCCACAGTCAGATCTGATCAGAAATGATTGATATCCTGGAGGAGTTGTGGATAAATTACAACTACAAACTCTTCTTATACTAGAGAGCCTGGGGTGCAACCAGTAACTGCTTGGAATGATTGGACAAAGAGAACAATACAACCTGATCTCTCCACCAATCACAACCCAACATACTTCTACATGCTCCGCCCCTCCCCCAAACATGTTCCATCCATGCAACCTTCTAGACACTTTTGACTTTCTGTTACAAGAGAACCAATATTGTCCAAAATGTATGAATATGACACTCAGTATTTATAAATGTATATGAAATGCATGTACAGTAAATAGACTGCTAATGCAATTTGCAACGGTTTAAGTTGTAGTTTAAAAAGAAAAACACTTTTAATTTAAAATTGTACATTTAATCCATTGAGTATTACAACCAACATTTCATTCATCTGCACATTCATATTGTCACCCTATCTAAGATGAACATCCATATGACTTTACATACAGTTTACCAAGTCTTAATAAACAATAATAAAAAATGAAGCTCTCGTCATACTGTTCACATCAGATTTATCTTTCATGTGTATGTGTATGTGCTCATGACGTTTTAGGTGGCTTGACTGAGTAAAACCTTTTCCACACTGACCACTGTGTGCAGCCACCTTCTTGTATCTGGAAGACCACTATTGAGTTTATTCTGCCTTGGGCCACCACTACAAGGACTTTGGTGTGAGTAGCATTCTCGTGCACAGTTTTAACACAATAGTAACACACCAGTGTCCACACATCTATAACAGCAATGCTAATATACATGTAATAGGTTCATGACAGCTCAGCAGACTTAATAAAAAACTGCTTAAAATAACAACAATGGGTCATCATGTTGCATGTTTCTAATGAAGTGCTTGTCACACTGTTCACAATATTTTTTCATTGATGTGTGCGTGCATGACACTTTAGGCTGCTTAACCGAGTAAAATTAAATCCACATCATGATTTCAATCATTTGTGAATTATCTGGTGTCTATTTAACGAAGAAGAAAGTTGCTCCCATAGGGTTTCTCTCCAGTGTGAATTATCTGGTGTTTTTTCTAAGGTTGGACATCAGAGAGAACTGTTGTCCACACTGATCACACCCATAGGGTTTCTCTCCAGTGTGAATTATCTGATGTATTTTAAGTTTGGACATGTAACTGAAGTGTTGTCCAAACTGATCACATGAGTGTCGTTTTGGTATAGCCAAGCTTCTTTGTTCATTCACTGCTGGTAGCACAGGGAAGCCAGACTGATGATTCAACACTGGATTGCGGAAAGACAAAGGAAATATGGTTGAGAGTTGGGAATAGAGCACAAGTGTACAACTTAATTACATTAATCGGTTCCGTAGAAAATTGGAAGTTAACCACCAGCCAACAATGGTAATATAATATAACACATTATATATGAACCTATCTCTATCCAATGAATATTGCTACGGAAATATGCCATGGGACATAGAATCTATAACATTAATATATGGAAAGGTAGTTTTATTTGTATAGCACATTTAAACAAGGCAATTCAATGTGCTTTATACACAAAACCAGCAAAGGAAACACAATTATAACATAAAACAAAAGAAGTACAAAATAACTAAAACAATTATAGTGCAGAAGAGGAATAATTATAACTCAACCAAAGGCATGGGAAACAAAAATGTATTTTGAAAGTATTTAAGAACTGGAGTGATATGCTCCACTTTCTTGGTAAGGACTCGAACAGCAGTGTTCTGAATCAACTGCAGTCTGATTGATTGTTTTAGGGAGACCTGTAAAGACACTGTTACAGTAGTCAAGTCTACTGAAGATGAATGCATGGACATGTTTTTCTAGATCCTGCTCAGACATACGTTCTTTATCTGTGATATATATTTGAGGTGATAGTAGGCTGACTTTGTGATTGTGTTAATGTGGTTGTTTAGATTCAGGTCAGAGTCCATGACTACACTCAGGTTTATGCAACCTTCTATGCATACAGTGATACCAAAATAATCAATCTATGACATGGAATTGCTTCTTCAATATATGAACATATCTCTATCCAAAGAATATATGCATGGATGTACATGTGATATATAATATCAATAATGTGGAATACATGTACAGTGTCCACATGATTCAACAATGAGTATCTGAGTAATATGGAAACAAATATCAACACCATATTAAAGTAGGAGTCAGTAGAAATCCAAAAGTACAGACACTGTCAGAGTCAAAGCAGGAGTCTGTAATCCTAAATAATATATAGTTTAGATCTTAAGATGGGATGTACAATGTTCTCATTGTACATCCCCCGCAAGGGTCATTATTAACCCTTGGGGAGGAGACCAGGTCCACGTAATATCTAGCCTCAATCTCCAGGCTTTTATTTTTTATTTTTTTCTAACATGGACAGTGAAAGTCTAACCTACAGAAGCCTAGACTAGACTAGACTAACTTATATAACTTGACTACAAGTGAAAGATGTACATTGTTGATGTCTCTTTGAAACATGGAAACATTACTTCATGAAAAGGGAAGGAAATCTTGAAAAGTACTGAGGGACCACTTCACAAACTATCTTTGACTGTGTAAAGGCCACTGCTATTCATTATGCATGCCCTGCTGTCATTTACATGTTAAACTACTCTATGTCTTCATGTGTGAAAGAGAGTCTCTCTCTCTTGTTATTCAAGCAGAGCCATTCAAGTTGTTTATAGAAACCTCCTCTTTTAGAACAATACAACATGGTGTGGTGAAGGGCAAGTGCTTGCTATATTGGGCTTATACATAAAAACATAAACCTCCTATCTCCATATGTTTAATTAAAAAATTAACGCCCTGCTTGATCATACTACAGCATCACACAAAAGTAGCAGATATGCCCGCTTGAAACGCGACGCGAAGCGACATGTTTCGAGTTAAATTTGTAGTATTAAATGTACAACCAACCATCTATCTAATATAATCTACAAAAACACATCTACAGGTCAAATTACTGTGAAACAAATAATTAGATTGAGAATAAAAGGTATATTAAGATTTGTTTATTTCTATCTGCAGTTCCACATAAAGCATAGTAAGCTCTGTAATGAAGGATACACAACATAATATAGATAGATATTCCACCTATATTCTAATAATGTATCTGAACACTCTTGACTCAATTACAAAGAAATACTACTAAAAATTTCATGAACAGTATGTTTAGAATTAATCAACAAATAAACATGTTATTACCCATCCTATTGTTCACATATCTAGAATCAACATGCTCATATTGTGTATGACTGTTAAGCCATCTTAATAAACCATTGTTTAAACAGACTATAATGGATCATCATGTTACACTTGGTTATGTGGATGTGCTGATGTTTCTCGTCCTCTATAATGAAGCTGTTGTCTTACTGTTCACACTAATCAGATGTATCTTTCATATGTGTACGCTCATGACGTTTTCGGTTGCTTGAAGTAGTAAAACTCCGTACACACTGACCACAAGGAAACTGTTTAAATCCAGTGTGTACAACCTTATGACATTTTAAATCATTTGAATGACTAAAAGCTTTTCCACATTGATCACACCCATAGGGTTTATCTCCTGTGTGAATTATCTGGTGTTTTTTAAGGCTGGACTTGTCAGAGAAGTGTTTTCCACACTGATCACATCCATAGGGTTTCTCTCCAGTGTGAATTATCTGGTGTGCTTTAAGGGTGGACATCCTAGAAAAGTGTTGACCACACTGATCACATCCATAGGGTTTCTCTCCAGTGTGAATTCTCTGATGTATTTTAAGGTTGGACATCATAGAGAAGTGTTTACCACACTGAACACACCCATAAGGTTTCTCTCCAGTGTGAATTAATTGGTGTGTTTTAAGGATGGACATTAGAGAGAAGTGTTGTCCACACTGGTCACAGCCATAGGGTTTCTCTCCAGTGTGAATTCTCTGGTGTGTTTTAAGGATGGACATTAGAGAGAAGTGTTGTCCACACTGGTCACAGCCATAGGGTTTCTCTCCAGTGTGAATTCTCTGGTGTGCTTTAAGGTGGACCATTTGATCGAAGTGTTGCCCACACTGATCACATCCATAGGGTTTCTCTCCAGTGTGAATTTGCTTATGTCTTTTAAGGTTGGACATCATAGAGAAGTGTTTTCCACACTGATCACATCCATAGGGTTTCTCCCCAGTGTGAATTAACTGGTGTGTTTTAAGGATGGACATTAGAGAGAAGTGTTGTCCACATTGATCACATCCATAGGGTTTCTCTCCAGTGTGAATTCTCTGGTGTGTTTTAAGGTTGCCCATTCGAGAGAACTGTTGTCCACACTGGTCACATCCATAGGGTTTCTCTCCAGTGTGAATTGTCTGATGTCTTTTAAGTTTGGACATGTAACTGAAGTGTTGTCCACACTGATCACAGACGTGTTGTTTTGGTCTAGCCAAGACTCTTTGTTCATTCACTGCTGGTAGCACAGGGAAGCCAGACTGATGATTCAACACTGGATTGCAGAAAGACAAAGGAAATATGGTTGAGAGGTGGGATTGTAGTACAAATGTACCTATTTACATTAAACTGTTCCCTAGAAAGGTTAACCAACCATGGTAATATATATATATATATATATATATATATATATATATTCAAGCTACAAGCTGAGACAACAAAGGAGCCAAAGCAGCAATAAAGAGCATAAATAATCTATCAAATTCAAATGAAAAACAAAGTATAGATTTGAGACAAAAGAATATAAGATTGAGACAAGAAGGGAGACTGCTTAATTTAAAACTTGAAGAGTAAAGTAATGCAAGTACGGAATTAAAACTAGAAAGGAGGTAGATAAAGTAACATACCATTTTCTTTGGGTCCCTCCTGTTCAGCAGAACTGTCCCTGGTTGGGTTGAGAGAGTTCATCTTTCACTGAATTCTGGAGTCCACAGTCAGATCTGATCAGAAATGATTGATATCCTGGAGGAGTTGTGGATAAATTACAACTACAAACTCTTCTTATACTAGAGAGCCTGGGGTGCAACCAGTAACTGCTTGGAATGATTGGACAAAGAGAACAATACAACCTGATCTCTCCACCAATCACAACCCAACATACTTCTACATGCTCCGCCCCTCCCCCAAACATGTTCCATCCATGCAACCTTCTAGACACTTTTGACTTTCTGTTACAAGAGAACCAATATTGTCCAAAATGTATGAATATGACACTCAGTATTTATAAATGTATATGAAATGCATGTACAGTAAATAGACTGCTAATGCAATTTGCAACGGTTTAAGTTGTAGTTTAAAAAGAAAAACACTTTTAATTTAAAATTGTACATTTAATCCATTGAGTATTACAACCAACATTTCATTCATCTGCACATTCATATTGTCACCCTATCTAAGATGAACATCCATATGACTTTACATACAGTTTACCAAGTCTTAATAAACAATAATAAAAAATGAAGCTCTCGTCATACTGTTCACATCAGATTTATCTTTCATGTGTATGTGTATGTGCTCATGACGTTTTAGGTGGCTTGACTGAGTAAAACCTTTTCCACACTGACCACTGTGTGCAGCCACCTTCTTGTATCTGGAAGACCACTATTGAGTTTATTCTGCCTTGGGCCACCACTACAAGGACTTTGGTGTGAGTAGCATTCTCGTGCACAGTTTTAACACAATAGTAACACACCAGTGTCCACACATCTATAACAGCAATGCTAATATACATGTAATAGGTTCATGACAGCTCAGCAGACTTAATAAAAAACTGCTTAAAATAACAACAATGGGTCATCATGTTGCATGTTTCTAATGAAGTGCTTGTCACACTGTTCACAATATTTTTTCATTGATGTGTGCGTGCATGACACTTTAGGCTGCTTAACCGAGTAAAATTAAATCCACATCATGATTTCAATCATTTGTGAATTATCTGGTGTCTATTTAACGAAGAAGAAAGTTGCTCCCATAGGGTTTCTCTCCAGTGTGAATTATCTGGTGTTTTTTCTAAGGTTGGACATCAGAGAGAACTGTTGTCCACACTGATCACACCCATAGGGTTTCTCTCCAGTGTGAATTATCTGATGTATTTTAAGTTTGGACATGTAACTGAAGTGTTGTCCAAACTGATCACATGAGTGTCGTTTTGGTATAGCCAAGCTTCTTTGTTCATTCACTGCTGGTAGCACAGGGAAGCCAGACTGATGATTCAACACTGGATTGCGGAAAGACAAAGGAAATATGGTTGAGAGTTGGGAATAGAGCACAAGTGTACAACTTAATTACATTAATCGGTTCCGTAGAAAATTGGAAGTTAACCACCAGCCAACAATGGTAATATAATATAACACATTATATATGAACCTATCTCTATCCAATGAATATTGCTACGGAAATATGCCATGGGACATAGAATCTATAACATTAATATATGGAAAGGTAGTTTTATTTGTATAGCACATTTAAACAAGGCAATTCAATGTGCTTTATACACAAAACCAGCAAAGGAAACACAATTATAACATAAAACAAAAGAAGTACAAAATAACTAAAACAATTATAGTGCAGAAGAGGAATAATTATAACTCAACCAAAGGCATGGGAAACAAAAATGTATTTTGAAAGTATTTAAGAACTGGAGTGATATGCTCCACTTTCTTGGTAAGGACTCGAACAGCAGTGTTCTGAATCAACTGCAGTCTGGTTGATTGTTTTAGGGAGACCTGTAAAGACACTGTTACAGTAGTCAAGTCTACTGAAGATGAATGCATGGACATGTTTTTCTAGATCCTGCTCAGACATACGTTCTTTATCTGTGATATATATTTGAGGTGATAGTAGGCTGACTTTGTGATTGTGTTAATGTGGTTGTTTAGATTCAGGTCAGAGTCCATGACTACACTCAGGTTTATGCAACCTTCTATGCATACAGTGATACCAAAATAATCAATCTATGACATGGAATTGCTTCTTCAATATATGAACATATCTCTATCCAAAGAATATATGCATGGATGTACATGTGATATATAATATCAATAATGTGGAATACATGTACAGTGTCCACATGATTCAACAATGAGTATCTGAGTAATATGGAAACAAATATCAACACCATATTAAAGTAGGAGTCAGTAGAAATCCAAAAGTACAGACACTGTCAGAGTCAAAGCAGGAGTCTGTAATCCTAAATAATATATAGTTTAGATCTTAAGATGGGATGTACAATGTTCTCATTGTACATCCCCCGCAAGGGTCATTATTAACCCTTGGGGAGGAGACCAGGTCCACGTAATATCTAGCCTCAATCTCCAGGCTTTTATTTTTTTATTTTTTTCTAACATGGACAGTGAAAGTCTAACCTACAGAAGCCTAGACTAGACTAGACTAACTTATATAACTTGACTACAAGTGAAAGATGTACATTGTTGATGTCTCTTTGAAACATGGAAACATTACTTCATGAAAAGGGATGGAAATCTTGAAAAGTACTGAGGGACCACTTCACAAACTATCTTTGACTGTGTAAAGGCCACTGCTATTCATTATGCATGCCCTGCTGTCATTTACATGTTAAACTACTCTATGTCTTCATGTGTGAAAGAGAGTCTCTCTCTCTTGTTATTCAAGCAGAGCCATTCAAGTTGTTTATAGAAACCTCCTCTTTTAGAACAATACAACATGGTGTGGTGAAGGGCAAGTGCTTGCTATATTGGGCTTATACATAAAAACATAAACCTCCTATCTCCATATGTTTAATTAAAAAATTAACGCCCTGCTTGATCATACTACAGCATCACACAAAAGTAGCAGATATGCCCGCTTGAAACGCGACGCGAAGCGACATGTTTCGAGTTAAATTTGTAGTATTAAATGTACAACCAACCATCTATCTAATATAATCTACAAAAACACATCTACAGGTCAAATTACTGTGAAACAAATAATTAGATTGAGAATAAAAGGTATATTAAGATTTGTTTATTTCTATCTGCAGTTCCACATAAAGCATAGTAAGCTCTGTAATGAAGGATACACAACATAATATAGATAGATATTCCACCTATATTCTAATAATGTATCTGAACACTCTTGACTCAATTACAAAGAAATACTACTAAAAATTTCATGAACAGTATGTTTAGAATTAATCAACAAATAAACATGTTATTACCCATCCTATTGTTCACATATCTAGAATCAACATGCTCATATACATGTAATGTGTGTATGACTGTTAAGCCATCTTAATAAACCATTGTTTAAACAGACTATAATGGATCATCATGTTACACTTGGTTATGTGGATGTGCTGATGTTTCTCGTCCTCTATAATGAAGCTTACTGTTCACACTAATCAGATGTATCTTTCATATGTGTACGCTCATGACGTTTTCGGTTGCTTGAAGTAGTAAAACTCCGTACACACTGACCACAAGGAAACTGTTTAAATCCAGTGTGTACAACCTTATGACATTTTAAATCATTTGAATGACTAAAAGCTTTTCCACATTGATCACACCCATAGGGTTTATCTCCTGTGTGAATTATCTGGTGTTTTTTAAGGCTGGACTTGTCAGAGAAGTGTTTTCCACACTGATCACATCCATAGGGTTTCTCTCCAGTGTGAATTATCTGGTGTGCTTTAAGGGTGGACATCCTAGAAAAGTGTTGACCACACTGATCACATCCATAGGGTTTCTCTCCAGTGTGAATTCTCTGATGTATTTTAAGGTTGGACATCATAGAGAAGTGTTTACCACACTGAACACACCCATAAGGTTTCTCTCCAGTGTGAATTAATTGGTGTGTTTTAAGGATGGACATTAGAGAGAAGTGTTGTCCACACTGGTCACAGCCATAGGGTTTCTCTCCAGTGTGAATTCTCTGGTGTGTTTTAAGGATGGACATTAGAGAGAAGTGTTGTCCACACTGGTCACAGCCATAGGGTTTCTCTCCAGTGTGAATTCTCTGGTGTGCTTTAAGGTGGACCATTTGATCGAAGTGTTGCCCACACTGATCACATCCATAGGGTTTCTCTCCAGTGTGAATTTGCTTATGTCTTTTAAGGTTGGACATCATAGAGAAGTGTTGTCCACACTGATCACATCCATAGGGTTTCTCCCCAGTGTGAATTAACTGGTGTGTTTTAAGGATGGACATTAGAGAGAAGTGTTGTCCACATTGATCACATCCATAGGGTTTCTCTCCAGTGTGAATTCTCTGGTGTGTTTTAAGGTTGCCCATTCGAGAGAACTGTTGTCCACACTGGTCACATCCATAGGGTTTCTCTCCAGTGTGAATTGTCTGATGTCTTTTAAGTTTGGACATGTAACTGAAGTGTTGTCCACACTGATCACAGACGTGTTGTTTTGGTCTAGCCAAGACTCTTTGTTCATTCACTGCTGGTAGCACAGGGAAGCCAGACTGATGATTCAACACTGGATTGCAGAAAGACAAAGGAAATATGGTTGAGAGGTGGGATTGTAGTACAAATGTACCTATTTACATTAAACTGTTCCCTAGAAAGGTTAACCAACCATGGTAATATATATATATATATATATATATATATATATATATTCAAGCTACAAGCTGAGACAACAAAGGAGCCAAAGCAGCAATAAAGAGCATAAATAATCTATCAAATTCAAATGAAAAACAAAGTATAGATTTGAGACAAAAGAATATAAGATTGAGACAAGAAGGGAGACTGCTTAATTTAAAACTTGAAGAGTAAAGTAATGCAAGTACGGAATTAAAACTAGAAAGGAGGTAGATAAAGTAACATACCATTTTCTTTGGGTCCCTCCTGTTCAGCAGAACTGTCCCTGGTTGGGTTGAGAGAGTTCATCTTTCACTGAATTCTGGAGTCCACAGTCAGATCTGATCAGAAATGATTGATATCCTGGAGGAGTTGTGGATAAATTACAACTACAAACTCTTCTTATACTAGAGAGCCTGGGGTGCAACCAGTAACTGCTTGGAATGATTGGACAAAGAGAACAATACAACCTGATCTCTCCACCAATCACAACCCAACATACTTCTACATGCTCCGCCCCTCCCCCAAACATGTTCCATCCATGCAACCTTCTAGACACTTTTGACTTTCTGTTACAAGAGAACCAATATTGTCCAAAATGTATGAATATGACACTCAGTATTTATAAATGTATATGAAATGCATGTACAGTAAATAGACTGCTAATGCAATTTGCAACGGTTTAAGTTGTAGTTTAAAAAGAAAAACACTTTTAATTTAAAATTGTACATTTAATCCATTGAGTATTACAACCAACATTTCATTCATCTGCACATTCATATTGTCACCCTATCTAAGATGAACATCCATATGACTTTACATACAGTTTACCAAGTCTTAATAAACAATAATAAAAAATGAAGCTCTCGTCATACTGTTCACATCAGATTTATCTTTCATGTGTATGTGTATGTGCTCATGACGTTTTAGGTGGCTTGACTGAGTAAAACCTTTTCCACACTGACCACTGTGTGCAGCCACCTTCTTGTATCTGGAAGACCACTATTGAGTTTATTCTGCCTTGGGCCACCACTACAAGGACTTTGGTGTGAGTAGCATTCTCGTGCACAGTTTTAACACAATAGTAACACACCAGTGTCCACACATCTATAACAGCAATGCTAATATACATGTAATAGGTTCATGACAGCTCAGCAGACTTAATAAAAAACTGCTTAAAATAACAACAATGGGTCATCATGTTGCATGTTTCTAATGAAGTGCTTGTCACACTGTTCACAATATTTTTTCATTGATGTGTGCGTGCATGACACTTTAGGCTGCTTAACCGAGTAAAATTAAATCCACATCATGATTTCAATCATTTGTGAATTATCTGGTGTCTATTTAACGAAGAAGAAAGTTGCTCCCATAGGGTTTCTCTCCAATGTGAATTATCTGGTGTTTTTTCTAAGGTTGGACATCAGAGAGAACTGTTGTCCACACTGATCACACCCATAGGGTTTCTCTCCAGTGTGAATTATCTGATGTATTTTAAGTTTGGACATGTAACTGAAGTGTTGTCCAAACTGATCACATGAGTGTCGTTTTGGTATAGCCAAGCTTCTTTGTTCATTCACTGCTGGTAGCACAGGGAAGCCAGACTGATGATTCAACACTGGATTGCGGAAAGACAAAGGAAATATGGTTGAGAGTTGGGAATAGAGCACAAGTGTACAACTTAATTACATTAATCGGTTCCGTAGAAAATTGGAAGTTAACCACCAGCCAACAATGGTAATATAATATAACACATTATATATGAACCTATCTCTATCCAATGAATATTGCTACGGAAATATGCCATGGGACATAGAATCTATAACATTAATATATGGAAAGGTAGTTTTATTTGTATAGCACATTTAAACAAGGCAATTCAATGTGCTTTATACACAAAACCAGCAAAGGAAACACAATTATAACATAAAACAAAAGAAGTACAAAATAACTAAAACAATTATAGTGCAGAAGAGGAATAATTATAACTCAACCAAAGGCATGGGAAACAAAAATGTATTTTGAAAGTATTTAAGAACTGGAGTGATATGCTCCACTTTCTTGGTAAGGACTCGAACAGCAGTGTTCTGAATCAACTGCAGTCTGATTGATTGTTTTAGGGAGACCTGTAAAGACACTGTTACAGTAGTCAAGTCTACTGAAGATGAATGCATGGACATGTTTTTCTAGATCCTGCTCAGACATACGTTCTTTATCTGTGATATATATTTGAGGTGATAGTAGGCTGACTTTGTGATTGTGTTAATGTGGTTGTTTAGATTCAGGTCAGAGTCCATGACTACACTCAGGTTTATGCAACCTTCTATGCATACAGTGATACCAAAATAATCAATCTATGACATGGAATTGCTTCTTCAATATATGAACATATCTCTATCCAAAGAATATATGCATGGATGTACATGTGATATATAATATCAATAATGTGGAATACATGTACAGTGTCCACATGATTCAACAATGAGTATCTGAGTAATATGGAAACAAATATCAACACCATATTAAAGTAGGAGTCAGTAGAAATCCAAAAGTACAGACACTGTCAGAGTCAAAGCAGGAGTCTGTAATCCTAAATAATATATAGTTTAGATCTTAAGATGGGATGTACAATGTTCTCATTGTACATCCCCCGCAAGGGTCATTATTAACCCTTGGGGAGGAGACCAGGTCCACGTAATATCTAGCCTCAATCTCCAGGCTTTTATTTTTTATTTTTTTCTAACATGGACAGTGAAAGTCTAACCTACAGAAGCCTAGACTAGACTAGACTAACTTATATAACTTGACTACAAGTGAAAGATGTACATTGTTGATGTCTCTTTGAAACATGGAAACATTACTTCATGAAAAGGGAAGGAAATCTTGAAAAGTACTGAGGGACCACTTCACAAACTATCTTTGACTGTGTAAAGGCCACTGCTATTCATTATGCATGCCCTGCTGTCATTTACATGTTAAACTACTCTATGTCTTCATGTGTGAAAGAGAGTCTCTCTCTCTTGTTATTCAAGCAGAGCCATTCAAGTTGTTTATAGAAACCTCCTCTTTTAGAACAATACAACATGGTGTGGTGAAGGGCAAGTGCTTGCTATATTGGGCTTATACATAAAAACATAAACCTCCTATCTCCATATGTTTAATTAAAAAATTAACGCCCTGCTTGATCATACTACAGCATCACACAAAAGTAGCAGATATGCCCGCTTGAAACGCGACGCGAAGCGACATGTTTCGAGTTAAATTTGTAGTATTAAATGTACAACCAACCATCTATCTAATATAATCTACAAAAACACATCTACAGGTCAAATTACTGTGAAACAAATAATTAGATTGAGAATAAAAGGTATATTAAGATTTGTTTATTTCTATCTGCAGTTCCACATAAAGCATAGTAAGCTCTGTAATGAAGGATACACAACATAATATAGATAGATATTCCACCTATATTCTAATAATGTATCTGAACACTCTTGACTCAATTACAAAGAAATACTACTAAAAATTTCATGAACAGTATGTTTAGAATTAATCAACAAATAAACATGTTATTACCCATCCTATTGTTCACATATCTAGAATCAACATGCTCATATACATGTAATGTGTGTATGACTGTTAAGCCATCTTAATAAACCATTGTTTAAACAGACTATAATGGATCATCATGTTACACTTGGTTATGTGGATGTGCTGATGTTTCTCGTCCTCTATAATGAAGCTGTTGTCTTACTGTTCACACTAATCAGATGTATCTTTCATATGTGTACGCTCATGACGTTTTCGGTTGCTTGAAGTAGTAAAACTCCGTACACACTGACCACAAGGAAACTGTTTAAATCCAGTGTGTACAACCTTATGACATTTTAAATCATTTGAATGACTAAAAGCTTTTCCACATTGATCACACCCATAGGGTTTATCTCCAGTGTGAATTATCTGGTGTGCTTTAAGGGTGGACATCCTAGAAAAGTGTTGACCACACTGATCACATCCATAGGGTTTCTCTCCAGTGTGAATTCTCTGATGTATTTTAAGGTTGGACATCATAGAGAAGTGTTTACCACACTGAACACACCCATAAGGTTTCTCTCCAGTGTGAATTAATTGGTGTGTTTTAAGGATGGACATTAGAGAGAAGTGTTGTCCACACTGGTCACAGCCATAGGGTTTCTCTCCAGTGTGAATTCTCTGGTGTGCTTTAAGGTGGACCATTTGATCGAAGTGTTGCCCACACTGATCACATCCATAGGGTTTCTCTCCAGTGTGAATTCGCTTATGTCTTTTAAGGTTGGACATCATAGAGAAGTGTTGTCCACACTGATCACATCCATAGGGTTTCTCCCCAGTGTGAATTAACTGGTGTGTTTTAAGGATGGACATTAGAGAGAAGTGTTGTCCACATTGATCACATCCATAGGGTTTCTCTCCAGTGTGAATTCTCTGGTGTGTTTTAAGGTTGCACATTCGAGAGAACTGTTGTCCACACTGGTCACATCCATAGGGTTTCTCTCCAGTGTGAATTGTCTGATGTCTTTTAAGTTTGGACATGTAACTGAAGTGTTGTCCACACTGATCACAGACGTGTTGTTTTGGTCTAGCCAAGACTCTTTGTTCATTCACTGCTGGTAGCACAGGGAAGCCAGACTGATGATTCAACACTGGATTGCAGAAAGACAAAGGAAATATGGTTGAGAGGTGGGATTGTAGTACAAATGTACCTATTTACATTAAACTGTTCCCTAGAAAAGTTAACCAACCATGGTAATATATATATATATATATATTCAAGCTACAAGCTGAGACAACAAAGGAGCCAAAGCAGCAATAAAGAGCATAAATAATCTATCAAATTCAAATGAAAAACAAAGTATAGATTTGAGACAAAAGAATATAAGATTGAGACAAGAAGGGAGACTGCTTAATTTAAAACTTGAAGAGTAAAGTAATGCAAGTACGGAATTAAAACTAGAAAAGGAGGTAGATAAAGTAACATACCATTTTCTTTGGGTCCCTCCTGTTCAGCAGAACTGTCCCTGGTTGGGTTGAGAGAGTTCATCTTTCACTGAATTCTGGAGTCCACAGTCAGATCTGATCAGAAATGATTGATATCCTGGAGGAGTTGTGGATAAATTACAACTACAAACTCTTCTTATACTAGAGAGCCTGGGGTGCAACCAGTAACTGCTTGGAATGATTGGACAAAGAGAACAATACAACCTGATCTCTCCACCAATCACAACCCAACATACTTCTACATGCTCCGCCCCTCCCCCAGACATGTTCCATCCATGCAACCTTCTAGACACTTTTGACTTTCTGTTACAAGAGAACCAATATTGTCCAAAATGTATGAATATGACACTCAGTATTTATAAATGTATATGAAATGCATGTACAGTAAATAGACTGCTAATGCAATTTGCAACGGTTTAAGTTGTAGTTTAAAAAGAAAAACACTTTTAATTTAAAATTGTACATTTAATCCATTGAGTATTACAACCAACATTTCATTCATCTGCACATTCATATTGTCACCCTATCTAAGATGAACATCCATATGACTTTACATACAGTTTACCAAGTCTTAATAAACAATAATAAAAAATGAAGCTCTCGTCATACTGTTCACATCAGATTTATCTTTCATGTGTATGTGTATGTGCTCATGACGTTTTAGGTGGCTTGACTGAGTAAAACCTTTTCCACACTGACCACTGTGTGCAGCCACCTTCTTGTATCTGGAAGACCACTATTGAGTTTATTCTGCCTTGGGCCACCACTACAAGGACTTTGGTGTGAGTAGCATTCTCGTGCACAGTTTTAACACAATAGTAACACACCAGTGTCCACACATCTATAACAGCAATGCTAATATACATGTAATAGGTTCATGACAGCTCAGCAGACTTAATAAAAAACTGCTTAAAATAACAACAATGGGTCATCATGTTGCATGTTTCTAATGAAGTGCTTGTCACACTGTTCACAATATTTTTTCATTGATGTGTGCGTGCATGACACTTTAGGCTGCTTAACCGAGTAAAATTAAATCCACATCATGATTTCAATCATTTGTGAATTATCTGGTGTCTATTTAACGAAGAAGAAAGTTGCTCCCATAGGGTTTCTCTCCAGTGTGAATTATCTGGTGTTTTTTCTAAGGTTGGACATCAGAGAGAACTGTTGTCCACACTGATCACACCCATAGGGTTTCACTCCAGTGTGAATTATCTGATGTATTTTAAGTTTGGACATGTAACTGAAGTGTTGTCCAAACTGATCACATGAGTGTCGTTTTGGTATAGCCAAGCTTCTTTGTTCATTCACTGCTGGTAGCACAGGGAAGCCAGACTGATGATTCAACACTGGATTGCGGAAAGACAAAGGAAATATGGTTGAGAGTTGGGAATAGAGCACAAGTGTACAACTTAATTACATTAATCGGTTCCGTAGAAAATTGGAAGTTAACCACCAGCCAACAATGGTAATATAATATAACACATTATATATGAACCTATCTCTATCCAATGAATATTGCTACGGAAATATGCCATGGGACATAGAATCTATAACATTAATATATGGAAAGGTAGTTTTATTTGTATAGCACATTTAAACAAGGCAATTCAATGTGCTTTATACACAAAACCAGCAAAGGAAACACAATTATAACATAAAACAAAAGAAGTACAAAATAACTAAAACAATTATAGTGCAGAAGAGGAATAATTATAACTCAACCAAAGGCATGGGAAACAAAAATGTATTTTGAAAGTATTTAAGAACTGGAGTGATATGCTCCACTTTCTTGGTAAGGACTCGAACAGCAGTGTTCTGAATCAACTGCAGTCTGATTGATTGTTTTAGGGAGACCTGTAAAGACACTGTTACAGTAGTCAAGTCTACTGAAGATGAATGCATGGACATGTTTTTCTAGATCCTGCTCAGACATATGTTCTTTATCTGTGATATATATTTGAGGTGATAGTAGGCTGACTTTGTGATTGTGTTAATGTGGTTGTTTAGATTCAGGTCAGAGTCCATGACTACACTCAGGTTTATGCAACCTTCTATGCATACAGTGATACCAAAATAATCAATCTATGACATGGAATTGCTTCTTCAATATATGAACATATCTCTATCCAAAGAATATATGCATGGATGTACATGTGATATATAATATCAATAATGTGGAATACATGTACAGTGTCCACATGATTCAACAATGAGTATCTGAGTAATATAGAAACAAATATCAACACCATATTAAAGTAGGAGTCAGTAGAAATCCAAAAGTACAGACACTGTCAGAGTCAAAGCAGGAGTCTGTAATCCTAAATAATATATAGTTTAGATCTTAAGATGGGATGTACAATGTTCTCATTGTACATCCCCCGCAAGGGTCATTATTAACCCTTGGGGAGGAGACCAGGTCCACGTAATATCTAGCCTCAATCTCCAGGCTTTTATTTTTTATTTTTTTCTAACATGGACAGTGAAAGTCTAACCTACAGAAGCCTAGACTAGACTAGACTAACTTATATAACTTGACTACAAGTGAAAGATGTACATTGTTGATGTCTCTTTGAAACATGGAAACATTACTTCATGAAAAGGGAACGAAATCTTGAAAAGTACTGAGGGACCACTTCACAAACTATCTTTGACTGTGTAAAGGTCACTGCTATTCATTATGCATGCCCTGCTGTCATTTACATGTTAAACTACTCTATGTCTTCACACTCTATGTCTTCATGTGTGAAAGAGAGTCTCTCTCTCTTGTTATTCAAGCAGAGCCATTCAAGTTGTTTATAGAAACCTCCTCTTTTAGAACAATACAACATGGTGTGGTGAAGGGCAAGTGCTTGCTATATTGGGCTTATACATAAAAACATAAACCTCCTATCTCCATATGTTTAATTAAAAAATTAACGCCCTGCTTGATCATACTACAGCATCACACAAAAGTAGCAGATATGCCCGCTTGAAACGCGACGCGAAGCGACATGTTTCGAGTTAAATTTGTAGTATTAAATGTACAACCAACCATCTATCTAATATAATCTACAAAAACACATCTACAGGTCAAATTACTGTGAAACAAATAATTAGATTGAGAATAAAAGGTATATTAAGATTTGTTTATTTCTATCTGCAGTTCCACATAAAGCATAGTAAGCTCTGTAATGAAGGATACACAACATAATATAGATAGATATTCCATCTATATTCTAATAATTTATCTGAACACTCTTGACTCAATTACAAAGAAATACTACTAAAAATTTCATGAACAGTATGTTTAGAATTAATCAACAAATAAACATGTTATTACCCATCCTATTGTTCACATTATCTAGAATCAACATGCTCATATACATGTAATGTGTGTATGACTGTTAAGCCATCTTAATAAACCATTGTTTAAACCAGGGGTCTTCAACCTTTTCAGGCCAGCGACCCCCAAACTGATGGGGAGACGGAGCAGGGACCCCCTACCTCGTAGGGTAGGGGGGGCTACCACATATATTGTATATTTATGTATACAATTGTATTTTATATTGCCTGCTCCTATACGCACCTGCCCCAGTAGGTGTGCAAAATAAAAATTCTCTACAAAATATGTATAAACATACCATGTTATTGTGCATTGTGCCTCCATTTATCTGTTTGCTATGGATTCATGTTATGTTTAAAGACAATTTGACATTTTGGGGGGAAAAATGAAAAAAAAAAAGTTTTTTTTTTTCAAACAAAAATATTGTTTAATCAAACAACAATTTCGCGGACCCCCTGCAGTACCTCCGCGGACCCCCTAGGGGTCGCGGACCCCCTGTTGAAGACCTCTGGTTTAAACAGACTATAATGGATCATCATGTTACACTTGGTTATGTGGATGTGCTGATGTTTCTCGTCCTCTATAATGAAGCTGTTGTCTTACTGTTCACACTAATCAGATGTATCTTTCATATGTGTACGCTCATGACGTTTTCGGTTGCTTGAAGTAGTAAAACTCCGTACACACTGACCACAAGGAAACTGTTTAAATCCAGTGTGTACAACCTTGTGACATTTTAAATCATTTGAATGACTAAAAGCTTTTCCACATTGATCACACCCATAGGGTTTATCTCCTGTGTGAATTATCTGGTGTTTTTTAAGGCTGGACTTGTCAGAGAAGTGTTTTCCACACTGATCACATCCATAGGGTTTCTCTCCAGTGTGAATGCTCTGGTGGCTTTTAAGGTGGGCCATTATAGAGAAGTGTTGTCCACACTGATCACACCCATAGGGTTTCTCTCCAGTGTGAATTATCTGGTGGCTTTCAAGGTGGGCCATTTGAGAGAAGTGTTGTCCACACTGATCACATCCATAGGGTTTCTCTCCAGTGTGAATTCTCTGGTGGCTTTTAAGGCTTGACATTATAGAGAAGCGTTTTCCACACTGATCACATTCAAATGGTTTCTCTCCAGTGTGAATTCTCTGGTGTATTTTAAGTTTCTGCTTAGCCAAGCTTCTTTGTTCATTCACCTCTGGTAGGACAGGGAAGCCAGATTGACAGGCAAAATCCCTCAATAGCGACACCCGCAGGCAAAGATTTCTTTTTTCATTGCAGTTGCAAATGCTTTAGAAATGTGAGAGAAAAACACCTGCAATGGCTCACTAGAGTGGAATTTTCAATTACAACTTTTTATACACGTTTGAAGGACCATGACAAAGACTTTTAATATGTTGTAAAACTGCATGTCATGAAACCTTTAACAGCTCAACTATATTACATGAAATAAAGGTAGAACACTATTATTTGTGAAAAATATGTTTTCATCAATATGTGACTGCTACTGGTGAGACCTTCCCCAAGTCGCCAGGTGAGAAAGACTAGATAATCACGAATTAAATTTGATTTTTTTTTTTGTGTTTTTAGTTTTTTTTCATATTAACACAGTTCTAATGTTGAAGAAGGTTTGTATTCTATCAGAAAGCCGTTTAGTAGTCATTAAATGGTTACAATTAGATTGTGAACAAGCCTCTGTTTGTAACAGAGTTTCTGTGTGTATTTTGGGGGTTGAACATTCATGTCCAGCATTTGCATAGAGGTTTCGATTGGCCTGGCTATAGGCTTTGTTCTCCAGTTTCACGCACCAGAGTACCGTAGCAGCGTTTCATTCATGTTGCTACAGTATCTTTGTTTATTCATTCATTTTTACAGTAATGTTACACTCTGCAGAAATCCAAAATAGCCGACCTACAAGCTCACAAGGTGTTGTGTTGTGAGCTTGTAGATCTGCTATTTTCATGAAACCTGAAACCTTTTGTATGTCGCACTTTGGCGTTGATTTTAGCGTTTGCTTTGCGAATGGTTTGCATCATTTTAATCACAAGGCCCGTACCTTTAAAATGGTATATAGATTGACTATGTAGATGACACACACACTAGTCTAGTGTTTGTTTGTCTGAAAAAATGCAAATAAAGGCTTGTTTCGCCGCTGCGGCCGTGTGTTTCCACAGCACCACCAAATCGTCTAAAATATTCTAAACCCACTATAGCAATCTGGTAATATCAGGCTACATATCACTTAAATGTCAGAGCTTAACTCGGCATGTAAATATGATATAAATGAGTTAATGTGAAGTGGAATCGAAAATGACAGTGGAGGACTCGACGAGCGTTAGCCGAATGTGGCTAATAGTTAGCTTGTATGAGGTTACTAACACTGTTTTTAGCCAAACGCGGTAATGTCCGCTCTGCATTAGTTATCGACGCAAGTCGCGTTATTACTCTCGTAATTTTCATGTATTGTACATCCCAAAATAAAATTTATTAACCATGTTATGGTGCTGTAATGACTTTATATTTGCGCAACATAATACTGTGTCTTTTTCAAAGGGCTTCCGCATTTTCTTCTTCGTTGGTGTAAACACTGACACGGTTGCCAGATTCTTGAGAGAGAAATAAGCAACCAGTTCAATGAAAACAAGCCCAAAGATTTAAGCGACTATTAGGCTATATGAGCACTTTAAACCTATATGCATCGGCTATTTGAAAATAGACGATTTGGAAATAGCCGATCTACAAGCTCACAACAAAATAGTAATTACAAATAAAAAGCAGCTACCAATATTTGCAAGCAATTTACAGAAAACGAGGTCGCTTATAATTAGTATACATGGCAACACTAGTTAGAAACAGATCTGCTATGAAAATAGCAGATCTACAAGCTCACAATGCGTTGCCGCATTGTGAGCTATTTTGTATTTTGATTGAATACTTTATGTAGAAAATACATTAATGAAACCAAATGGACCCATTTGGTTATTTTTTTCATGTAAGCCAGTAGTGAAAAGGGCAAACTTGCAGTTATGCATTAACAACTCAAGCCCTGTTTCAAACAGTGAAATTAAAAGACAAGTTGTGAGCTAATTAGTATACATGGCAACACTAGTATGTGAAAAAAAATCTATTATGATTATTAATATGCCTATTTTTTACAACACACCTCTATGGGGGTCCCTGGCACTAAATAGAGCTGACTGAAAGGTGTCAATGGGGGAGTGATTAGAGGGGTGGCTAGGCTGAATAAATTACCCATTGTTCACGCCCATTACCTGGAGCTCAGAGGTGCTCGAAGTGACAATTCTTTAGAAGGGATTATCTCAATTTGCACTATTATAGATAACCAGTTTCAAATGAGCACATCTTCTGAAAAATGCCCACTTGCGGCAGAGATGTCCACGAGTCTCTGAGCTCGAGTCCGAGTCAAGTCTCAAGTCTTTGAGGGTTGAGTCGAGTCGAGTCCGAGTCAAGTCTTAAGTCTTTGAGGCACGAGTCGAGTCAAGTCTCAAGTCTTTGAGGGTTGAGTCGAGTCGAGTCCGAGTCAAGTCTTTGAGGGTCGAGTCCGAGTTTTTTTTTTTTTTTTTAATTGGGGGGGGGGGGGGGGATTCTATTCTTAATTTATTTAATTATGTATTTATATGATGTAGCCTAAGGCTGAAATACAGTTATTATGCACACACACACTCACACACATTGATTCACAGATTAGAGATTTTATGTATTTTCCCCACAATTTATTTTCATTCAAATGAAATGTGATTGAACTTGCACTAATAATGACTTTAGTTGATTTTTCACTCTTTAAAATATAGTATTTCTTAATTATTAATAATTACAGCTTGTAGATTGGCTATTTTCACGATTTTAAATTGTTTTTAAATAATAATAAAAAAGGAACATACAAGATTTCCACCCGACAGCGATAATATATAGCCAATATGGTTCTGTATCAGTATATGAGTCAGTTTTTGCAGATTTCATTCTAATTGGCTACTATGCCTGCATATGAATTTCATGGGCCTGGGTAGGTCACCCTGGCTTGGCGGAGATATGCCCTGTTGCGCACAGGTTAGGCGAGCAGAGCAGTGGCGTCTTATCTTCTCAGCAGTGGCGTGATATCTCTGTGTCTCCTCAGCTGTCATAGACATGTCACTTGCTTGTAGTCAGTGGTTCTCAACCTGTGGGTCGGGACTAGCTGTAGTATAAAACCCTCGTAGACGTATTTATGATTCAGAATCATAAATACGTCTACGAGGGTTGTATACTACAGCTAGGTCGGGACCACAACGGAGCTCACAATGCCTCGCAAGCTTGTAGATCTGCTATTTTCACAATATTTATCTGTGGAATCGAGTCAAACTAAATGTGGATCCCCAGTTCAAATATGATTCTTTTGGGGGTCACGGCCTGAAAAGGTTTGAGAACCACAGCTTTTATGCAGTGAACATTACATGAGCGTAGCGTTTACCGTGGTGAAGTGTTGAATATTCACCCAGCTGGGTTTAACGAAATGAAAATCCGATGTTTCCTAAACGTGCTGTCACAGATGATCCGACCAGCTTATAAAAAATGTAAGCATACGCCAAGATAACTGAGGTTATATAGCTGATTCTGAGCTAAACATATTTGTTTAATTTCGAAGTTTTTATATTTAAACTTTATGATGAAAGGCTGCGGCGGCCACACACATAGCAGCTGTTGCGCTCGCCTCTCCATGTTTTAGTTAATGAGCAGCACGAAACAGCTTGACTGAAGCCGGCTCCGCGCAGCGCGCACTGGAGCGGAGGTTTCTTTGCGGGGGGGGACAGGGGAGTGGAAGTTTCTTGGGCATTTCATTCATTTATTTGTCAAAAAAAAAAAACATAAAACAAAGATTGTCCACGAGTCTTGAGTCGAGTCAAGTCTCAAGTCTTTGAGGGGCGAGTCAGAGTCGAGAGTCTCGTTTTTGGCAACTCGAGTGTGACTCGAGTCCGAGTCCCTAACTCGAGTCCCCATCTCTGACTTGCGGCATAAAGCATTGTACCCAGTCACATATGTCTGATTTCTCATGCAAGTCCTGCTGTCATTTACATGTGAAATAAACGACTAGTAGTGTCCTAATTTATAACAGTACATATTTTTTTCTACAGAATATATCCCCCCCCAAGTGCCCGCACAAATAAAAAAGAAGTTGCTATGTGAATGCATGAAGGTTTAATGCAATGATGTGCTGTCTTATGGACACTGTAGCCCCCCTTAAATTATCTTAAGCCTTTCCTACATTGATTCATCCACCCTGGGTTAACGACGTGACTGGAAGGACATGTAGATGTGCTGAACGTAAATGGAAAGCTTATACATTATGGAGCAGTTTTGCTGCCATGAAATAGCTTGTGTTGTAAAGTACTTGTAAAGTAAACAAATATATGTCTCACCTCATTGCTGCAAACCCTCAACACACCAAATTACTATTCCCTCCCATTTCCAATGAAGTCATTTCTATTGAGAGATGTGAGACATTCCGGTCCTTCTTTATAGACTGTAGCAGAGACCACATCATGGTCTTTATGGTTTTATAATTATTACTTTGAAAACTCTTGATACATATAAGAAAGTACTACAAAATAAGAAAGAATCGATAAGGTGAGGTTTATTTGTCACTCAGGTACAAGAACTAAACATTTGGTGGGACAAGTTCCACAAAGACAATTTGCAATTTGACACGGTTTAAGTTGAAGTTGAAGTTAAAAAAAATAACATACATGTACATGCAATTCATTGAGTATTACAACCAACAATAATAAAAAAATGAAGCTCTCGTCATACTGTTCACATCAGAATTATCTTTCATGTGTATGTGCTCATGACGTTTTAGGTGGCTTGACTGAGTAAAACCGTTTCCACACTGACCACTGTGTGCGGCCACCTTCTTGTCTCTTGAAGAACACTATTTAGTTTATTCTGCCTTGGGCCACCACTACAAGGACTTTGGTGTGAGTAGCATTCTCGTGCACAGTTTTAACACAATATTAACACACCAGTGTCAACACATCTATAACAGCAATGCTAATATACATGTAATATGTTCATGACAGCTCAGCAGACTTAATAAAAAAACTGCTTAAAAGAACAACAATGGGTCATCATGTTGCATGTTTCAGTTTCTAATGATCACTGTTCACAATAATTTTTCATTGACGTGCGTGCATGACATTTTAGGCTGCTTAACCGAGTAAAATTAAATCCACATCAGGATTTCAATCATGTGTGAATTCTCTGGTGTCTATTTAATGAAGATTGTGTCGTAAAGTTGCTCCCACACTGTTTGCAGCTATAGGGTTTCTCCCCAGTGTGAATTCTCTGGTGTGTTTTAAGGCTGGATATTTGAGAGAAGTGTTGTCCACACTGTTCACACCCATAGGGTTTCTCGCCAGTGTGAATTCTCTGGTGTGTTTTAAGGTTGAACGTTGTAGAAAAGTGTTGTCCACACTGTTCACAGCTATAGGGCTTCTCTCCAGTGTGAATTATTTGGTGTCGTTTAAGGCTGGATATTTGAGAGAAGTGTTGTCCACACTGGTCACATCCATAGGGTTTCTCTCCAGTGTGCCTTCTCTGGTGTATTTTAAGGGTGGACATATTAGAGAAGTGTTGTCCACACTGATCACAGCAGTGTTGTTTTGGTTTAGCCAAGCTTCTTTGTTCATTCACTGCTGGTAGCATAGGAAAACCAGACTGATGATTCAACACTGGTTTGCAGAAAGACCAAGGAAATATGGTTGAGATGTGGGAATATAGTACAAATGTACGTATTTACATTAAGCTGTTCCCTAGAAAATTGCTTAATTTAAAACTTGAAAAGTAAAGTTATAAAAGTACAACAGAGCAGGGTAATTAAAACTAGAAAGGAGGTAGAGAAAGTAACATACCATTTTCTTTTGGTCCCTCCTGTTCAGCAGAACTGTCCCTGGTTGGGTTGAGAGAGTTCATCTTCCACTGAATTCTGGAGTCCACAGTCGGATCTGATCAGAAATGATTGATATCCTGGAGGAGTTGTGGATAAATTACAAACTCTTCTTATACTAGAGAGCCTGGGGTGGAACCAGTAACTGCTTGGAATGATTGGACAAAGAGAACAATACAAGCATCTCTCCACCAATCACACCCCAACATACATCTACATGCTCCACCCCTCCCTCCTCCCCCAGACGTGCTCCATCCATGCAACCTTCTAGAAACTTTCTGTTACAAGAGAACCAAGAGCATCCATTTGTGGATGAATTGATTTGTAATTTTCATGTAATTCAAATATGTCTTAATTCATATAAGATGAATATAAAATACATGAATATGACACCCTGTATTTATAAATGCATATAGTATGAAATGCATGTAAAGTAAACAGACAATCGGTATCTTCAGACTTCAACAATGTTGTATTAACTTAATAATCAATATATGAGTAAATATGAAATAATTCTCTCATCTGAGTCAGGTCTTAAGATGGGATGTACAATGTTCTGCTTATTAACCCTTGTGTCAAGATGAGAGGTCAAGGTGCAACAGCTGACAAATTGGATGTTTTATGATCAAGGTTCAAATTTGCATGTGTGTGTCAAAGTTGTTTTCTTTTAAGTATATTTAAGTTTTGTTCTAAACTCTGGTGGTGGTGGGCTGCTTTGTGAATGTAAAGTGATTAGGTGTCGATGGGCCGGTTCACCATTTGCATCCTGGGTGATCAAAAGTGGTGTCTCATAATACAGTTGTAAATGTCCTCAAAGAGGAGGACACTCATCTACTCTCTAATAGGAGGAAAGAATCCCTTATACCTAATCTGTTTGTTTTGTAACCATGTTATTACTAACAGGTAAATAAATAGACTAACTTATGAAATGCATGGACTCCATCAATAGCACAAGTGAAGATGTACAATTTATTTGGCACAAGGGAATTTCACTTTATGGTATTTGAAGGCTCAAAAAGTAATGGGAGACCAGTGAAACATATATCTTACTTTGAAACGTAAAATATAAACCGTTATCATTGCTATCCTGCATGTCCTGCTGTCATGTACATGTTGAATAAAGCTTAATGAAAAGCCAATGTTTAATTCATGCAAAACCATAAATGATTCCATGAGCATACAAATCTATCTGTGCTTTATTGCTGGTCATGTTTAGTTTTTTTAATAATGTCATGCATTTCCTGCTGTCATTTACATGTGAAATAAACACAATTAGTGTCCTGATGTGTGTGAATGAGTCTCTCTCACCTTCATCTTGTTATTCAAGCAGAGCCATTGAGACACTTGCAAGACCATTCAAGTTGTAGAAACTGCATTTGTACATGATTGCTACAAATTCCTTCAGAACAACCTGGTGTAGTAAATGGACAGCATCTTAATTTTTGATGTGGTTTGTTGGCACAACTGTTAGGTTCACTAGTGGTATAAATAGTCACAGTATAGCAGTAGTAGTACTAGTAGTAGTAGTAGTAGTAGTAGTAGTAGTATTCAATTGTTCAACAATTTACTATTGTGTGTATGTTAACTGCAATATTACTCTATAGAGTGGCCAGGTTCTTGGCCACAGCAAGTAAGGCGTTATTTAAAAGTAATGACAACACTTTCTATGAAGGTTGCCTCTATAATGCTTTATAAGCTCATTTATAATGCATTATAATGCCCTTATAAGGCCTTATAATGCTCATTATAAATGTTTATAACCATGTACAACGACTTATAACCTCGTTTATAACGTATTATAACTGCTGGTCATAATGCATTATTATGCTCAGTGGAACAGCACATTATAACTACCCTAACTTAGTCAGTTGTAAAGGCTCATAGAGAAGTGCTGTAATGTGTCATAACGCATTATAACAAACATGTTTATTAAATGCAATAATGTCTTATAAACATCAATAATATGCTATAACATGACTTTGAGACCTTTAAGTAAAGTGGCCACATATTCATGCGTTATTAGACATTGTACCATACTATAATACCCTATAGCACGACACAGTGACCTTTAAGTAAAGTGGAAACATTCTTTAATGGTCATTAGTACTTGTATCATACTATAATACCCTATAGCATGACGTAGTGACCTTTAAGTAAAGTGACAACATTCTTTATCATCAAGTCATTAGCATTTGTATCATATTATAATACTCTATAGCTTGATGTAGAGAGAAGGAATGAGTCCTTATCAGTGTGTTTTGAGTAGAGTCCGACCGATATGGATTTTTGTGACCGATACTGATAACCGATTTTAGAGAGGTTTGGATTATATCGGTCACCGATAACCGATATACAAAAACCGATAGTGATTTTTTTTATCTGGAATGAAAACAGGCCTTTTCTGTGGATTGTGCAAAGATTTTGCACCAATATGATTATGCAATGGTACAGTCACAATGACAGTAGTACAGACACAGCTGCTTTCTTAAACCAATGTCTTTATTCAAGACTGTTAACAACATTGTTGAACTTGTCAGTCAAGCTGTCTGAGAAAAAGAGAGTGGAGTGACACAGACCACACCAATACCAGCACCATTTGCATCACAGTTTGGCACATAAAACAAAAATAAAATAAATACTGTAGCAGCTAAATAGTAGGCCTACTGTAACGTGTAGAGTAGTGTCAGTAAATTGTTGCTGTGCTGACATTTCAATAAATAATACATGAAAATAAATTAAATGGCTGTACACCAGTACTGTGAACTGCACAGTATTAGTAAATTTCTGACTATTTTAATAAAGAATAAAACAAAAATCAGTGCTGTCATTGTCTACTTCAGTATCAGCTGACTATTTAATACTTCCAGTCAATTAGGGGCAGGTTGTAAAACAAGAAGCATAGCTTCTCTGCATTTACACCAATCAGGTTGCTCCTCTTATCATCATAGATGCCAAATATGGGCGTTCCTGTCTATCTCCATGTGGGTCAGTGGTGCAAAGTAACTAAGTACATTTACTCAAGCACTGTACTTAAGTAAAACATTTAGGTATTTTCACTTCAATGGAGTATTTCCAATTTGCAATACTTTTACTTCTACTCCATCTCAGAGGCAAATATTTTATTTTTACTCCACTACAATTATTTGAAAACGTTACACAGACACACACACACACACACACACACACACACACACACACACACACACACACACACACACACACACACACACACCACACACACACACACACACACACACACACACACACACACCGCCCAATGGTTTTGAATGGTCATTATAAACAAGATAAAGATACAAAATATTTAAAAACTAATAGTATAGTATAATGTATAATGTTTAGTGCACTAACTGGTGGCACTGCTAGACACCAACTTACTGTGATTATATCATTATTACATTGAAAGTTATTCTTACAAGAAAAAAATAAGAACATTATTCATACAAGAACAAATGTATGTTACTTACTCTCCCTGCTTTTTCATTTTTTTTTACCTGTTCTCACATATTTCCGTCATGTTTTGTTACTTTTTGAAAAATACAAGTTTCAGTATGAATTGCATTCTCAAACTTAAGATGTGTGTCATTGTAATTTGACCTGTAGCTTTGATGTAATTTCAGTTTTGTCTCACAATTCCTTCAACCACACATTCACTATATGATGCTAAAACTTGTATTAGGGTACTACTTAGGTCTTAAGTAACAGCTTAATACATAAACCTATATATTTAGTTATCTAAAAGCTTGCAATGTGTTGCATAATAAGTTGTTGTGAGTTTGTGGCATGGCTATTTTAGCCCCATTTGAAGATATTATATGTGTATAAGGTTGCAAGGTTTTGAATGTAGGTCCCCAATACAATTTGGAGATTTAAAGGTAGGGTAAGTGATATTTTTTGGTTAAAACAAAAAGTATTTTGTTAAAAGGTTAAAATACTATATTCTGATTGTAATCATTGCTATAGAGTGTTTTTTTCAGTAACAGATGTCTCCCTGTCTCTCCAGCTCTTTAATAAACAGAAAATACATTTTTCGGTAGGTGTCAAAATCTCAGCCAATCAGGAGAAAGTACCCATTTGTAAGCTTAATTTGTATAGTGTTCCAGTTCCAATTTTGTCTGCTCATTTCTTAGTGTCATCACTTCCAATTTCACTTGTTTAATCTATATCCTGATTTAATTCTCTGTCCTGGTTGGATAAAATTGGAAATGAAACTGAAACTGAAACGAAAATGCATTTTCTGTTTAATTAAGAGGTGGAGAGACAAGGAGACTCCTAATACTGAACAAACACTCTATAGCAATGAGTACTATCAGAATATAGAGCTATTTAACACTTATTTTAACCAATGCAAATCACTTACCCTACCTTTAATGTATAATTAATTAATTTATAAAATTCACAATATATGTGAAAGTTGTTAATTGCGGCCATTAACTACTTGCAATGCAATTTTAAGTCTGTGAAGTTGCGTTAGAGCGCCCTCTTGTGGAATTTTCAAAAAACTCATTGTTAATCAACGTTTTCACCAACGGTGAAACCACTTCACACCACTTCACACACATGTCACAACCACCTGTCAGCATTGCACGACCCTGAGGCAGTCGACACTCTGATTGCCAAGGAGGGGTTCATGATGGGCCTCATCGTGGACCTCTCCTCCCCCCACAATTCATCCATCCACCCCCAGCATCAACAGCCTCATTCCCAGCCACAACTTCTCAATGCACTACGCCACCGTCAACCACGCTATCAACCTCATTCACCTCACAGGCCGCGGATCCATGCTATCCAAAGCCCACATCACCAACGTTTTTGAAGTCATCCCCATTCACCCCAACTTCTGGCCCTTTTTCAGAGTCCTGTGGAAGGGTTCCTACTATTTTGCAGTTCACTTGACCTTCGGGTGCAAAAGCAGTCCCAAAATTTCCAATTCCCTATCAGAAGGCTTATACTGATGCAAAACCGATCCTCCCCTCAGCCCTACGAACCAATATTCTGTTACATCGCCATGAGACGTTCTCTCAACGCCACACCACAAGACCCCCTGTTCATCGGTACCATAGCCACCCGCTTCTGGTTACACCATCACCTCCGCCAAATCCTAACCCTGTCCGGCCTTCCACCCCAGCTCTACCCCGACCATTCCTTCCGCACCGGCGCATCCTCGGCCGCTGGTCCTCTCATGCCTATACCATTCCTACATCAGGAGTAACATCCTAGACGTTCGATATGCCCATCTCCATCTGGGTCGAAAGTAATCCGTCCCCCCCCCCGAAGGGGGTCCCCCACTCTCGCTCCTCCCCGAGGTTCCTCCTCCATCCTCAGCCATTCCGCCATTCCATCTCCCAGACAGCTCTTTTAGGGGCAGTTTCCGAGCAAACGAGCACCAGTGGCCGTCCACTCCCGAGACTATAATACCCCCATCCTGAGTCTCTCCCTACCCGGGTTCCTCATCCATACACATCCATCCCTTTTCGTTCAATACAATCTGTTTAACTTTAAGCAGAAGGTGTGGTCTCTTATTAGTGAAAAAGCTCTTTGAAAAAGTTATTTATAATTTTTTCATCCCAGAACAAAAGTCTAAAAATGTCTTGTCCACAAAATAAATTGTGATTTTGTGATTTATATTTTGGCATTTTTTCATTTGGGAACGCTAAAAGATCTTAATTTGTCTGTTTTTCTTAATTCATCTAGAATCTAAAAGTCTGACATTACAATATTAGCATTTTCGTTGCAGATTTCAAAAAGCCTGAATAAAAAACAGCTTCTATTCATTTTGTTATTATTTGAGATGGGATTTAATAACAATGTCAGTAATGTTTTACATCCTTTTACATCAAAACATAGAAGTCATATTGTTATGACCCTGGGGTCTTTTGTACCAGCTCTTCTCAACGCCAGGTGTCCTCCCTCTTCACTCCCATGGAGGACTGCCAGCAACCAACACCACACATTTTCTGTTCTCTGTATTACATCCCTGAACTTATGACATGATTTAAACAGCCAGGTTTTGGTAAGGGTGGGGGGCTCATTCTTTCAGGAGGGGCGAACTCCACTTGCGACCGCGACGGGTCGCTTCGACGGCTGTCTGAGTCGTCGCAACGAGTGCCCATCGTCGCGGGTGCCTGACTCGTCCCGACGGGTCGCCACAGGTGCCCATCGTCTCGACGGGCGCCTGACTCGTCGCGACGATTGCCCATCGTCTCGACGGGGGCCTGTTTTTGTCGGCGTTTCACCCGTGCGTCGGAGAACGGGCGCTCGTGGTCGCATCTGCCTCTCTCCCTCCTTCCCTCCATCCTATGTGTGTGCTTCCCCCCCCCCCCCACCCGACCGCCTCCCCCTGTGGGGTAGGGGGTCTGCGGACCTTTGGGGGGGGGGGGGGGGTCCGGGTCCCCTTGGGAATCCCTTTACGCATGCCTTCATTTGTCCCCGTGAATTGCTTCCATTATTTTAATCCAATAACCATATGTTGCATCACATTTTATCGATTGATATAACTTCAATAACCTCCGGAAATAAGGATTTTTTTTTATTCGATTTGAACGTTTAATGGCCTATTGAAAAGACAAGTGTTTCTTTTTTTTTTCCTTTTACGCACGAGAGAGAAAGAGAGAGAGAGAGAGAGAGAGAGGGGGGGGGAGAGAGAGAAAGAGAGAGCGCACGCACGCAGACGGAATGTGTTCACGCTCGTCCTTCTGGGGGGTCCCCGGGAGACCCCCCCAACGCAATAGATAACACAGATATCACACTATACAATGCATTTACATTCAGCCGATCTACGAGCTCATATCTGCTTCTTTGCGAAAGCCGCGCATTGCGACGTATTCTGTCTGTCTGTCTGTCTGTCTGTCTGTCTGTCTGTCAGCGCACGCTGACAGACAGACATGTTTAAGTTTTCCATTGAACTATTCAGCACCGAAATAAATTACTCATCCATTCATTAATGCATTCATTCATTCATTCATTCTTTCATTCAATTTACTGCTTTAAGGAAATTATGTCTGTATAGGAGCCATGAATGGGATTGTTGCAATGTGTGGTTATGTTGATTATATGTTTGGTCAATGAAATGAATGCGCTGTCACTGGTGCTATGGATGCTTGATTGACGGGGCCTGATTAATTCATGAACGTCACCTGTTTGGCACACACAGTGAGAGAAGCCCCATGTATAGAGGCATCAACCTAAATGTCACTTGCGTCTATATGGAGACTCCTGCTTCCACACAAGGATGCCTCGTGGCGGAAAAAAGAAGAAGTCGACTGGTCCTTCGACTGGGCCTGGTAAGCAGACAACTTTAAACATGAGTCTATGGCAAGCCGTTTTAACTTAAGCAATATTAGGCCTACACGAGAGGTTGTGGGTTAACGTGATTATTGCCACGACAGGGATGCGGTGAGGAACGAGGATTCTTAACACGTTCATGTTGTAGTTTACTTTACCCAGGCCAGCGTAATATTAACTGTTATGAAACTCTCTAAGTACTAGACCCTCGTCTGGTTCTGACCGACAGGTGTGTGTGCAGGCTGGGTGGTGTGTGACAATCTGGTTGAATCATTCCTTTGGTACGGCGACTGCGGCTGGTCTGGAGGCAATATAACTTCATCAAAAGCTGTCGGAACTTCGGAAGTCCTGTCGGGTTTACTGCAGGAGGAGCTTAGCCTACTGCTGAGTGACTTCGTCGAAATTCAATCTGGTTGAATCATTCCTTTGGTACGGCGACTGCGGCGACTGCGGCTGGTCTGGAGGCAATATAACTTCATCAAAAGCTGTCGGAACTTCGGAAGTCCTGTCGGGTTTACTGCAGGAGGAGCTTAGCCTACTGCTGAGTGACTTCGTCGAAATTCAATAACTTTTATTCAAGGGGGGGGGGGGGGTGTTGTAGCCTATTTGCTAGGTGGGTTGGTTAACATGCTGGACTAAAAAAAGAGGCTCCGAGAGGCGAGAGAGAGCTGAGAGAGAGAGTGTGTGTGTTTGGAGAGAGCGCGTGCGTGCGAGAGAGAGAGAGCGTGTGTGTGTGTGTGTGTGTGTGTGTGTGTGTGTGTGTGTGTGTGTGTGTGTGTGTGTGTGTGTGTGTGTGTGTGTGTGTGTGTGTGTGTGTGTGTGTGTGTGTGTGGAGAGAGCGTGTGAGAGAGAATATGAAATCTTTTTATAGTTTCACAAGATAGTATTAGTATTACTCAAAATGTTAATGTAACACATCTGTTTACACATTTATTTAATTCCTATTTATATTCAATATTTATTTGTACATACATTGTTTTATATTGATTGGCTGTTCCACTTTTGCTTTGGCAATGTAAACATATGTTTTGTCATGCCAGGCAATAAAGCTAATTTGATTTGATTTGATTTGAATTGAATTGAATGGAATGGAATGGAATGGAATGGAATGGAATGGAATGGAATTGAATTGAATTGAGAGAAAACCTTTAGCTGAGAAAGATGAAGCAGGAGCCAGGGACCCATTTTGTTGCAGATTAAACTTTTCAATAGATTTCATAGATAGCTTGCCCACTCTGTTTTGGTGCCTACCTTTCCCTGGTGCCCAGTCTGCCCTCCTTTCCCTAGTGCCCACTCTGTTTTAGTGCCCACAGCAGTCTTGTGTTGGATTCATGTTCAGTATTTTTAGGCGCCCACTTAGTCGCAGCATGAGGCATCGTTTGTGAACTTGTAGATCTGCTATTTTCGACTACTGTTACTCTCAGAATAGGGATGCTAGGGTTTTAACAAATTGCCTTTGTTATGCAGTACGATCTATAGGACTGAAACCCTGGCTGCCTGCCTCTCCAAGGCCCATGTACTGCTGAGAGGAAGACGTTTGTGTTGTATTTTATAAAGGCTCTGGTTGAGGCAGATATTCTGGCTGTAACGAAGACTCTGACTAGGACGTTGGGCTATATGACATATGACATGTATGACAATCCCTATATTTGGGCCCGAGCCGACCTAGTGCTGATATCGGATAGATATGGTAGAGCCATATATGGATAGATCTAACTGGCTTAGTCATCGTGACAAGCATAGTCGGAGAGTATATAACTAGGGTCGGCTGCAGGGAGAAGGCAGAAGTCGAAGCATCCTGGTTTAAGTTCTAACCGGACACCACTGCGGGGTCCTAACCTAGTAATCAGCAATACAGCATTGAGCTATTTTATATGACTCCTCTTGAGAAAGCCCCCAAGCTGGGCCCTGGCTATCTGGCTGGCAGGCAGGACTGACTGGCTGACTGACTGACTGACTGACTGACTGGCTGGCTATATAACTGGCTGGCTGGCTGGCTGGCTAAGTATATGTATGTTCATGTTGGACCCATTGTAATTTAATTTCACATTTCTTATTTGATTTGTACTAAAGAATGTTTATGAAGGAGTGAATTATTATTGAATAAAAATGGATGACTAATAGATCTTAATTACTTTGTTGTGGTACTTTAAGGTTTATTTAGCATATTTAGAGTTCTTTTTGCTCTAAACACATTGATTATAGTCCTAGATAACTGTCTAAAACCTTAAAAGAAAAAAAAACACTCCGCAGAATCCCTCCTGCCGTAATCACCGCAGAAAAACAGAAAAAAAACAGCAGATTCCGTTTGGCCTTACTTATAAGCACATTATAATGCATTATAAATTAGCTTATAATGCATTATAAAGGCGACCTTAATATAAAGTGTTACCAAGTTGTATTTCAAGATATGTAGAATTCAGTTCTTCCTAGTAACAATAACGTTTTGGATATCTACAATGACATTCCTCCTATCAACAACTGTCATTTCAGATATCCATAACCTCATTCTTCCTAGCAGGAATGATGTCACGTTTCCCATTCATGTGTATGGGGCTTTTAGTTTCAGATATCTGTAACTGCATTCTGGATATCTAGAATCAACATTCTGGATATCTACAATTGAATTATTACTAGGAGAAACTACTAGTAGTAGTAATGGGCACTTCGGTAGCTAAATGCTAAGCTAACAACATGCTAACATGCTAATTGTGTTAGCATCCGCCATTTTGTTTTTAGTGACGTCATCATTAGGGGGCGTGCCCAAGCATGCCCGGACATGTCTGACCCCCCTGCTGTGTGAAGGGGGAGTGGAGGGGTCGGTTTGGCGCCCCCTGCTGGGGAGGGGATGAAATAGGAGGGGGTTAATTCAATTACTGTGTCTAAGTGGGTGTGTCCCAGACAGGATAACGTGTATTGAAAGGTGAAGGGAGTGGGGGGGGTGTAGGGGGGATATGGCTGGGTAACCTAGACAGTGATAATTGAATACACTCAAAAAGGTTAGTGGGGTTTCTGTTTTGTTTTATTCTTAAAGAATAAGAATTGTTATTCTTTGATCAAATGTTTGCGTATAATTGACTGCTGCAATGTCACTTGAGATTTACAGGCTTCAAGTGGTTGTTTAAAATGTAACTTTGATTGACTTAGGGCACATGATTGTCTTATTTCAGAAAAATCACTCTTTTATAAATTATTCTTAAAGGGTATAATAACTTTAATACCTATAATGACTTTAGAACATATGCCGTAGCAGGGTTTTATTTTCTAACAGTATTCCTTACTCCCTTGTAGTTAAACTGGGGAACATGCAAAGGAATCAAGGTGCATTAAGAGTGTAACAGGCTGGCAAGTGGTTCTTTAGTCTAGTCTTTTCACAGACGGTTTGATTAAAATAAAAATCTTTTTTTTTTAAAGCAACGGTAGCTAAACCTTAATGTGACACAATACAACCCTAACAACATCACCAT
The DNA here is from genome assembly GCF_963280865.1 of Gymnoscopelus braueri. NCBI lineage: Eukaryota > Metazoa > Chordata > Actinopteri > Myctophiformes > Myctophidae > Gymnoscopelus > Gymnoscopelus braueri. The sequence goes on along the minus strand of NC_137617.1, from coordinate 4,507,077 downwards.
GTTAAACATTTATAACTTTTTTTTTACTGCATACACAGCTTTAGAAAAACAAGTATTTAAAAATACCCCCAGTGCATGCTGGGTAATTATTTCAACCAATGGGAGGGGGCCCCTAGTGACATAGATGGTTGAAAATGCCCCACTCACAGGGTGTTATTATACAGTGTAAACAAGTAGAATGCACCATTGACACAACCTATGTATTGTGTTTAAAGCTGCATTTACTCGCTACTCTTTTAATTCCCTAAAGTACACAGTCCTTTAACAAAAAGGTTTGAACACTTTGAATGTGATTCTAAAAGATGTTAACACATCAGGATAGAGGATACATTGAAAGTCTAACAGGTTTGGTACCACTGTCTAGTTTCTAGTCCTTTCACTGCAGGTTTTAAAAATGTATATATATAAATTAAATTTTAAAAGGCTAATGGTAGCTAAACCTTAATGTGACACAAAGACAACCCTAACAATATCACCATATTAAACATTTATAACTTTTTTTTTTACAAGTGGAGTGCAACTTGATATGATTAATGTAATGATAGGACTCAGGTTGCACTTTAAAAGGGAGACAGGCTGGCAACTGGCTCTAGTCTCTAACCTTTTCACTGACGGTTTGATTAAAATAAAAATCTTTTTTTAATTTTTTTTTAAAGCAACGGTAGCTTAACCTTAATGTGACACAACACTGAACAACATCATACAAAAACATGTTCTAACTTAGTACTGCATATACAGCCATAGCATGCAAGTATTCAGAATTTACCGCAGTGCATGCTGGGTAATTATTTTTAACCAATAGCTGAGCTTTGATGTGGTTGATCCATCTTTGGAGAGCTTACACAGTAACTGTTTCACTTTCATTTTGTTTTAAGACACTTTTTATGTCTTACTACTAAACAAAAGAGTAGATTAACTTACTGACCCCCAGCCAATATATATTTTCTAACTAACTTACTGCATCTTTTAAGATGTGACACAAGACAAACCCCTAACCACCTTACCACATAAGACATTTATATCTTTTTTATTGCAATAGCTTGTAGTAAGCAAGTATTTAAAAGTTACCACAATGCATGCTGGGTATTTTTTTATTTTTTACTTCTTACTCACCGTCTCAGAGGATCATAGTGTCTCACTGTTTGTTAGTTTTTTTTGCTTGCAGTATCATGTAGTATATATTTCTTCTCTCTGTGTATTACTTTTACCTAAAAAATGTATACATAAAGGTGCTAAGCTATCTATACAATGCTATATCTACATACTCAAACTCCATATTAACAAGAGTTTGGTGAAGAAACATATTTTCTGAAAATGAATTCAATGTTTTTGGCTGAAACACTACACCATTTCTATATTAAACCCAGAAGAAGTAACCTCCGTAGGCCTATTGTGAATTAGTAATTAACAGAGTACATTGGATCATGGTCTCCCGCATGCCTGCCAGGTAAGTATAACCTCCTCACGCTATTCGTGGAGGGAAGCACCCACCCCACGTACAAGTCACACTTACGGTTCATACAACACACACTCAATCACACACACTACTATGTTAACGTACACACATTTTATGAAGCTAGGTGATGATAGCTGTTGAATGTTGGGATTGGAAGGAAATAGACTTGTATTATGCATTGTTTTTGGAAGCTATTTTAAGCTATTTTAGAAACCTTTTATAACATAATGTGTCACCCATGTCTATATCAGGTTACTCACATTGTATCTCTCAAAATGTCATCTTTAAAAACATTTCTCCACTTTCACACAATTCCCACATTTGTGGAATTATCACCATGTTAAACATTTATAAACTATTTACTACATGCATAGCTTTAGTAAGCCAGGATGTCAGGCCATAATGCAATGCATGGTGGGTAATTATTTTTTAACCAATGGGAGGGTCAGTAAACACTGTGTGCATTAGATCATAGTTTCGCACCAGCCTGCCAGGTAACAAAGCCAGGAATCTGGTTACGATGGCTCCCCCGGCCAGGTAAGTATAACTTCCTCACGCTATTCGTGGAGGGAAGCACCCAACCCACGTACAAGTCACACTTACGGTTCATACAACACGCTCAATCACACACTACTATGTTAACGTACACACATTTTATGAACTAGTTGATCAGTTATTTTAGAAACATTTTGAAAATAATGTGTCACCCACCTCTTTTCCAGGACAAAAGTGTGGTTATTTACGCACTTTTAAAAGCTTCATGTTTTATCTGTCTTATGTCTTGTATAGTGTTTTTATGTGTTTTTGAATACTTTTATTAATAGTATGCAGAGACAAGCACAGGGGTGTACCGTATTGTGTTCATTCTATTGAACATGTAATATGTTCTCTCCCAATAGGTCAAATATTTTGTATTATGTACATGTTTCCAAATAACATTTCTTGAAACTAAGATCTGTATTACTTATTGTAAGTCACTGATTTTGTTAAATACTATTAGTTTACCCTAGATTGTTTTAAACTAAATATATTTATATTATATAATGTGTGATAAATTGATGATTTAAACTGGAAATTAGTTCTTGAGCTATTAATGTGTTTTTTAACATATTAATCTCAGGGGAAGGTTAGCCAGGATTAAAGTTAACCTGTAAACAGATGACAGGCTGCTCATTATTCAGCCATGTACTCTTTTTAATCCACGGTTTTCAAAAATCTAAATTATAATTTTGAAGTCTAGGTTAGATAAAGCTTAATGTTACACCAAACATCTCCTAATAAATATATATTTTCAAACTAACTTATTTACTGTATACACAGCTTTAGAAAAAACAATTATTTAGTGTCACCCCAATGCATGATGGGTAATTACACCCCTCACATACATGGACCAATGAGAGAAGGTGGGGTTTTGAATGTATGTTGATTTGGGCCCCAATAGTGGATATCTGAGTACTCATTCCTATTTATTAGTTGTTAAGAAGACATTTTATCAAGCTGACTAACCCTTATAACTAGGATGTATAAAACTACAATACATCTTCCTCAGCAGTGAAAGAAAACTCTGAGAAAATGAATGATTGGGGAATATACCACAATGCGATTATAGTGGGCATAATATCATTGCTGTATGTGTATTCATGAAACAGCTAAATTTGGTCACATTTCGATTTTTATCATCCGCAACGTAATAGATCTTCTGTAAAGCTCCTTTCCATCATGACACCGTGAACATCGATGAATAGATTATATGGCATACACAGTTTTTATTTACATGATTATTATTAAAAACATATACCATTATCAATTATATTCATATACAACAAACATGAGGTTTCATCTAAATCAATCATTCTCTGTATAACATACACAACATTACGCATAGACCAATCACGTATACCTTGCTGATACTTTAAGACGCACATATCAATGATATATGTACACAGGACCATCACATGACATACTCCTTTTGAGTCTCCTTGTTTTTCATCATAAAAACTATCAACTACGGCCCTCACGTTTCTATCATTAATGACACGCCTATTATGACCATGGTACCCTGATATTAGCTCTTTATATGTAGTATTCCTAGTTTTTACATAATGAATATGACTTCTAAAAATATCATATCCCTCTGGTGGGTATACAATATCACCGGACTTTGTATATTGATCAATTACAGTATTCACAAGGGTTATAAGTCTATTGTAGATAGAACCCTCAATACTAGATGTCACCCCCATTGTAATGAATATCAGTATGGTGATCTAGGTGACCTCTTTATTCTCTGTATTTGGCAATGCCTCGCTGTCCTCCGGAGTGTACAGGAATGACAAATACTGTACAGGAATGACAAATACTGTTGTGCATGGGTCTGTCCGTATTCCTTTATCCATGTGATGAGTGTATCGTCCTCTAAATAAGATTCAGTATAATCCACTGCATTGTCTGTAGGATCACACAACTCAGGAGTGCATCGTCCTAGGTATGAAATGAAAAAGTCAGTATAGAAATAAAACCTATGGCCTGTTTCCATCGGGGTCCTTTGTATTCAACTCATAGAATAAAGACTGACCCCGACGGGGTTTGAACCCGCAACCTTCTGATCTGGAGTCAGACGCACTACCGTTGTGCCACAGAGTCCTTATAAATTAAGTTTTACTCACCAACATTTCTTGGCTATGTCATATCATGCTTTAATAGAAAAGTGAATACCACTTCAACCAACATGGATAGTATTAGTAATGATAAATAATCACAAAAATGTAAAACTCGTAATGTCTGTTGGAGATCAGTCAGCCGTTCTCCTTAGCTTGGAGCGTAAAGATCGTTTTTCCTTCATAGAGTGTGCATGTATGGACATGTCTGAGTCTTGTATCAAGCCTGAGCCAAACAGAGGTCTGCAGGGCGGTTTGGAGGTGTGTCAGGGGAGTCACTTTAACCTATTGTGACCATTCAGGCCTATGCATTGGTAAAGGGCCCCCCCCCCCCCCCACGTCACTGAGGGAGTGGTCCTACAAAACGTATATAGGCAGCTCTTTGCAAGAGCTGCTAGGATGAGAAAACTTCTCTAACTAGAGCTGAAAGTTAACCCGAAAACACCCCCGCCTGGACATCCTAAGAAAAATATCTTTAAAGTCAATTTCTAACATTGGACTACACTTCATGTTCGCTGTTGAGTGGATACGCCGTGCTGCGGGGACGACAAACAGGGACCTTTTTACAGCTATTCTGGTGGACTGATTTTTGGACCTAGCAGTATCACGCAACGTTGTGTTACCTGTCCTAATCTGCCTAGTGTTAATTTTTTTTTCATTTCCTACATATTCGCTATGGCCTCTGTATTGGGTAAGTGTTTAATTTCTTATTTCTATGTCTATTACATGATCAGATCATCAATCAGATCACTTTCAATGTAAATGAATGTGGCAAAGAGTTGATCAAATTAATTATTAAATATTGTAAAATACTACATAATCATAGTATTTGTGTGTATATATTGCGCATGAGATATTCCATCCAATTTGATCTAATAGTTGTTGTCTTGTTTTGTTTTTTGCTTATTTTCTCCCCACACGATAGATCCTCTCTCTGTGCACTCCCTCAAGATCTCTAAGGATCATTTTGTGACACCACCGAATGAAGATGCAATACGTTCCGCTGGCTTCTACACATCAGGGAGCGTTAACGATGACACAAACATTCTGCAGAACCATGACTATGCCATGAATCTACGGGGCCAGAACCGTACAATTGTGACCAAGTCGCCACCGTCACCTAACCTCACTCCGTCAAATGGAAGAAGCTTGCGACACACATTTTGTTTCACAGCGTACTTGCATCTGAGACTTCGGGCGCAGAATCGATGACAGACGGAGTTTCATTTTTTCAAGCTACTAGGCAGGTGATTGGATGATCCCGCCCCTAGCAGCCGCTGATTGGTTCGTATGCGCAGCGGTTCGGGCAGCTTTACTCTGTGAGCAATCCCAGACCCTCCTTCCTGAAACCAAATGCAATGCAATGCATGAGATTTCCGGAGGGAGGGGGTGTTTACCAGGCTAACCGTCACCCTCCTCAGAGGAGATGCCTGACGAAGAGGAGACCGGTTTGAGGGACGTTGAACCTTTAGATTTATCTTCGTCTCAGCGCTCATCATCATCCACCCCTCTCCCCCCACCTCATCCCTCCCCATCAAGTTCTGAGGAGCTTGGCACCCTCGCTCGTGAACAATTTATCATCCCCAAAGGTCTGGAGCATATGCTATGTTATAGAAGAGAACCTGAACATAGAGTTTCTGTAAAAGATATCAAAAATGCAGCGAGGGAGTGGGACCGTATAGCAGAAAAGTATGAGCAGGGGCGAAAGGAGATGTTACGTAGAGGGAGTGAGATGCGGGCTATCCAAATGATGGGTCACGAGTCAGAGGAGGAAGAGGAGGAAGCACGGTTGAAGGAGGAGGAAGAGGAGATGAGGATAGCTGATAGGGCACGAGAGGTGGCTAGAGAGAGGAAAGTGACCATGTCTGATTATGAGATGGAGCGTGGTGGATCCCTTACAGGTCATCAAATGCTAAAGCTTGGCATGAAAAGACAGATGGACGTACTTTACGTTCCCTTAGCTGATAACGGTTGTATGCTGATACAGGATGTTAGTTATGCCGTCATTGTATTCAACCGTAGACGGATGAAGAAGATGAAGGAGATGATGGATTAGTGAGTATGCAGAATTAACTCAAACATTGTTTGACATTGTAAATAGGACAGGACAAGTTACAAATGACATTGAGACTTGGACCCATGAGGTTACTAATTCGTTAGCCTCAAATTCATCCATTGACTGTATTGGTCCATGAGGCTGTTGGCTATATTCTTTTGCATCCAAAGACACCTCATCTGACTGACAAAGTCGAAGTCGAAGTCGAAGACTATTATCTGAATTTGCCACGTCGCTTTAAAAAGATGTAATGTGTTAAATTCTGCTACTTTCCTACCAACTGAGCTGGATGGAGATACATGCATGTCATGCCAAAGGGTTGTATAGTAGCTAGACTACTGCTCATTGTTTTATTTTAGACTTTTTATTTATTTATTCAGTAAATAACTCTACATGTCTAATGTATTTAAAACCTATTTTGCTTTAGGTGATAGATTATTTAGTCTTATATATATATATATACTCACACACTTTTCCAAATCATGAACAGGAATAGTGATAGTAGCTACTACTGACTTGATGTATTGAAAATAAAAAAACATTCATTACAACATGTGTCTGTTATTATTTCTTTAAGGGTACACAATCTAGCTAAAAAGCTACCTTATGAAGAATACCATCAATTGTACTCTTCCCGTTGTCTGACTAAAGTATCAATTAAATTGTGCTTTGTAAGTTTTCTGTCTTAAAATACAAATAACCAACAAAATAAAAGATGACTATTTCATGGAAAAAGCATATACTTTTTTTAAAAATTTATTATTATTGTGATTACATGTTCAAGAATATATGTTCAATAATATCTACACAAATAATGATGATCTATGAAAATCTAATAATTCTATAGCGCTGACCATGGTACTCTAGGTGGTGAGTTTCTCCAGAACGGAACGAGTTTGTTCATTATATTATGACGCTGATCATATCCCAGAGTATCAGCTGTGATATCTAGCCTCAGCTCATTTAGAATAACTTCACACACTCCTTGCACTCTGGATTCTGTAGTAACAATGCCCCGAGTTTCCAGCACATGCATGATTCCTGAAAGAAATCGTTCAGTCCATAGCATTTCAATAAATTCTTTAAAATGATTGAAGACATAGTAACGTGGCACTGGGTATAGGGCATGTCCATAGGTTACCCCTGGGGTAAAACAGTAACTGACTTTAAGATCCGTCTGATTACTTAGTATGACAGTTAACAGCTTATCAATGCATGTTTTTATAATATCCAGAAAGACCACTCCGCACAATCCATCCGGTTGATCCATAGTCAGGGTTGAATCCACTAGAGAAGGTATCAAAAACACTGGCGAGGAGGTGAAGGAGAAGAGAAAAGACAACTTTAAACACAAATATATCACACATTGTAAAACTACCGATATATTTGTTACCTGTTAATTAATTAATTACCTGTGTCAGAACCTGGTTCTGCTGCTGACGAGTTTCTCCAAAATGTAGCGAGATCGTTCAGCATATTGCGTTTTGCTTTGTATCCACCCATCACATGATCAGTATTAGCGGCCTCTTTGATTTTTACCCGAATGTCGTCCGCCATCTTTAGGTCATGAAGATAAGCTTCACAGATACCCTGCACTCTGGATGGTATAGCAACAAACCTTTGAGATTCCAGTACGTGTATGATTCCTGATAGAAACCTGTCATTCCACAGTCTTTTAATTAATTCTTTAAAATGGTTGAAGACATAATATTTTGGTGGTGGGTCGAGACATCGATGTTGGGTCTGGCTAGGATGGTCTGTTTGACAACCATAGCAGGCTTCTTTCATCTGATCAGTTATTACCAAATCCAGTAGCCTGACGATGCATACTTTTATAGTCATCAGAAAGCATTTACTGCACAGTCCATCAGGCTGATGCAGGGTCAGAGACAAATTCAATGGAGAGGAGAAAGGTATATCACGGAAAAACACAGGTGATGGTGGAGGTGAATAGTATTCATCGCCTCGGTAACATTCATAGGGTGAGTCATCCCATGGGTCGTATGCTACAGCGTACACTGAAGGAGTTTTTTGGGTTGTTCTTTCAGCAGATCCCTCCATGTTTTTGAATAAGGAAAATCGAGAGTGTCTTATATTGTGTAATAGGGTGGGGAGGAGGAGCTCCATTAGAGTGTAGGAGGGTGGGGTGGATATAATAGTTGCTACTTTGACTCAGAATCAGACTCACTGATTTACAGGACAATTGTCCAGTAATTACTGTCTATTGGTATTACTAAGACCTACACACTGGTATTCCTATGCGGAGACCAATCCATGTGGAGACTTATCATCAGGTAAAACTGGAGGTTGCTATAAGTTAGAAGTAACAGAAGTTTAGAAGTAATATATGAATCTAACTTGTCATTTTCAGCTAGCATTACAGGATTATCATATAACTATATCAAATGATATAGTAAACAAAATCATTTTGAATTGAAATATGCACATTAGCTATGAAAAAAAACATGTAACTATGAAAAAGATTTGAGGTGTTTGATATTTTTTTTTATTTCACAAGAAACACATGGATATATTACACACACACACACACTACTATGTTAACGTACACACAGCATGTTACACATTTGGGTTTTTAAACACGAATATGTTACACTTAAACACCACAAACATCATAATAAATCATGGTTTTGTGGGTTTTACATATACAGGTTTTGCAGTATTACAGTTGTCCATTGAGAACAGAGTTGCTCCAGCTGGTTTGTCCATTGCGTACTCTATTGCGCCAGACAGGGTATCGTGGAAATGAAAGAGACAAGGTTTATTCAGATTTACTCGTCTCGGTTTCTTTGCAGAGAGACTGGGCACTACACGATTGACTCCACTAAGGCGTTCCTCCAGCAGGGCCATCTTTCGATTCTCTTTTGCTTTGACGAAAAAAACACTGATTAATTTCATCACATCCCGTAGCAGCCAGAAATCCCCTGCGTGAAAGGCTAGGCGTATTGGAAAATACTTTTCTTTCTCCAATACAGTTTTAGGTCTTTCAAAAGTAGGGCCCTGAGACCGGAATCTCACCAATAGCCATAAATATGTCCTTGAACAGTCAATAAGGAAGGCTTCACCCTCGGATAAACGGGTAGGGATTGTCTTGTCCACTTTCACTATATCTAATGGTTTGATGTAGTCATCGGTGGCCCATCTCCCCCAGAGCAGATAATCAGTGAAATCCATAATGGCAGTCTTCAATCTTTCAAATTCAGATGCATAAACTCTCAAATGATGCAATCCATTATCCAACAATACTCCATCCTCTTCCATTGTATACAGTTCAACAAATGGAAAACGGGTGGATGGTGAAAAATAGCACCGTAATTTTCGATCATTAGACAGTTTCCATATCTTTTCATCCTCGGCCTCATAAATCAAGTGGGTAGAGTACATCTTCTTCTTCTTCTTTCAACTATCGTCTCTCTAGGTCTAGGCTTTCTGAGTTTTCTTAATAGAAAAGGACCAGAGAGGAGAGTTTTTAGTCAGGCGAACCGTAAAAAATCAGGCCACCAGAATAGCTGTAAAAAGGTCCCTGTTTGTCGTCCCCGCAGCACGGCGTATCCACTCAACAGCGAACATGAAGTGTAGTCCAATGTTAGAAATTGACTTTAAAGATATTTTTCTTAGGATGTCCAGGCGGGGGTGTTTTCGGGTTAACTTTCAGCTCTAGTTAGAGAAGTTTTCTCATCCTAGCAGCTCTTGCAAAGAGCTGCCTATATACGTTTTGTAGGACCACTCCCTCAGTGACGTGGGGGGGCCCTTTACCAATGCATAGGCCTGAATGGTCACAATAGGTTAAAGTGACTCCCCTGACACACCTCCAAACCGCCCTGCAGACCTCTGTTTGGCTCAGGCTTGATACAAGACTCAGACATGTCCATACATGCACACTCTATGAAGGAAAAACGATCTTTACGCTCCACGCTAAGGAGAACGGCTGACTGATCTCCAACAGACATTACGAGTTTTACATTTTTGTGATTATTTATCATTACTAATACTATCCATGTTGGTTGAAGTGGTATTCACTTTTCTATTAAAGCATGATATGACATAGCCAAGAAATGTTGGTGAGTAAAACTTAATTTATAAGGACTCTGTGGCACAACGGTAGTGCGTCTGACTCCAGATCAGAAGGTTGCGGGTTCAAACCCCGTCGGGGTCAGTCTTTATTCTATGAGTTGAATACAAAGGACCCCGATGGAAACAGGCCATAGGTTTTATTTCTATACTGACTTTTTCATTTCATACCTAGGACGATGCACTCCTGAGTTGTGTGATCCTACAGACAATGCAGTGGATTATACTGAATCTTATTTAGAGGACGATACACTCATCACATGGATAAAGGAATACGGACAGACCCATGCACAACAGTATTTGTCATTCCTGTACAGTATTTGTCATTCCTGTACACTCCGGAGGACAGCGAGGCATTGCCAAATACAGAGAATAAAGAGGTCACCTAGATCACCATACTGATATTCATTACAATGGGGGTGACATCTAGTATTGAGGGTTCTATTTACAATAGACTTATAACCCTTGTGAATACTGTAATTGATCAATATACAAAGTCCGGTGATATTGTATACCCACCAGAGGGATATGATATTTTTAGAAGTCATATTCATTATGTAAAAACTAGGAATACTACATATAAAGAGCTAATATCAGGGTACCATGGTCATAATAGGCGTGTCATTAATGATAGAAACGTGAGGGCCGTAGTTGATAGTTTTTATGATGAAAAACAAGGAGACTCAAAAGGAGTATGTCATGTGATGGTCCTGTGTACATATATCATTGATATGTGCGTCTTAAAGTATCAGCAAGGTATACGTGATTGGTCTATGCGTAATGTTGTGTATGTTATACAGAGAATGATTGATTTAGATGAAACCTCATGTTTGTTGTATATGAATATAATTGATAATGGTATATGTTTTTAATAATAATAATCATGTAAATAAAAACTGTGTATGCCATATAATCTATTCATCGATGTTCACGGTGTCATGATGGAAAGGAGCTTTACAGAAGATCTATTACGTTGCGGATGATAAAAATCGAAATGTGACCAAATTTAGCTGTTTCATTAATACACGTACAGCAATGATATTATGCCCACTATAATCGCATTGTGGTATATTCCCCAATCATTCATTTTCTCAGAGTTTTCTTTCACTGCTGAGGAAGATGTATTGTAGTTTTATACATCCTAGTTATAAGGGTTAGTCAGCTTGATAAAATGTCTTCTTAACAACTAATAAATAGGAATGAGTACTCAGATATCCACTATTGGGGCCCAAATCAACATACATTCAAAACCCCACCTTCTCTCATTGGTCCATGTATGTGAGGGGTGTAATTACCCATCATGCATTGGGGTGACACTAAATAATTGTTTTTTCTAAGGTTATGTATACAGTAAATAAGTTAGTTTGAAAATATATATTTATTAGGAGATGTTTGGTGTAACATTAAGCTTTATCTAACCTAGACTTCAAAATTATAATTTAGATTTTTGAAAACCGTGGATTAAAAAGAGTACATGGCTGAATAATGAGCAGCCTGTCATCTGTTTACAGGTTAACTTTAATCCTGGCTAACCTTCCCCTGAGATTAATATGTTAAAAAACACATTAATAGCTCAAGAACTAATTTCCAGTTTAAATCATCAATTTATCACACATTATATAATATAAATATATTTAGTTTAAAACAATCTAGGGTAAACTATTAGTATTTAACAAAATCAGTGACTTACAATAAGTAATACAGATCTTAGTTTCAAGAAATGTTATTTGGAAACATGTACATAATACAAAATATTTGACCTATTGGGAGAGAACATATTACATGTTCAATAGAATGAACACAATACGGTACACCCCTATGCTTGTCTCTGCATACTATTAATAAAAGTATTCAAAAACACATAAAAACACTATACAAGACATAAGACAGATAAAACATGAAGCTTTTAAAAGTGCGTAAATAACCACACTTTTGTCCTGGAAAAGAGGTGGGTGACACATTATTTTCAAAATGTTTCTAAAATAACTGATCAACTAGTTCATAAAATGTGTGTACGTTAACATAGTAGTGTGTGATTGAGCGTGTTGTATGAACCGTAAGTGTGACTTGTACGTGGGTTGGGTGCTTCCCTCCACGAATAGCGTGAGGAAGTCATACTTACCTGGCAGGGGGAGCCATCGTAACCAGATTCCTGGCTTTGTTACCTGGCAGGCTGGTGCGAAACTATGATCTAATGCACACAGTGTTTACTGACCCTCCCATTGGTTAAAAAATAATTACCCACCATGCATTGCATTATGGCCTGACATCCTGGCTTACTAAAGCTATGCATGTAGTAAATAGTTTATAAATGTTTAACATGGTGATAATTCCACAAATGTGGGAATTGTGTGAAAGTGGAGAAATGTTTTTAAAGATGACATTTTGAGAGATACAATGTGAGTAACCTGATATAGACATGGGTGACACATTATGTTATAAAAGGTTTCTAAAATAGCTTAAAATAGCTTCCAAAAACAATGCATAATACAAGTCTATTTCCTTCCAATCCCAACATTCAACAGCTATCATCACCTAGCTTCATAAAATGTGTGTACGTTAACATAGTAGTGTGTGTGATTGAGTGTGTGTTGTATGAACCGTAAGTGTGACTTGTACGTGGGGTGGGTGCTTCCCTCCACGAATAGCGTGAGGAGGTTATACTTACCTGGCAGGCATGCGGGAGACCATGATCCAATGTACTCTGTTAATTACTAATTCACAATAGGCCTACGGAGGTTACTTCTTCTGGGTTTAATATAGAAATGGTGTAGTGTTTCAGCCAAAAACATTGAATTCATTTTCAGAAAATATGTTTCTTCACCAAACTCTTGTTAATATGGAGTTTGAGTATGTAGATATAGCATTGTATAGATAGCTTAGCACCTTTATGTATACATTTTTTAGGTAAAAGTAATACACAGAGAGAAGAAATATATACTACATGATACTGCAAGCAAAAAAAAACTAACAAACAGTGAGACACTATGATCCTCTGAGACGGTGAGTAAGAAGTAAAAAATAAAAAAATACCCAGCATGCATTGTGGTAACTTTTAAATACTTGCTTACTACAAGCTATTGCAATAAAAAATATATAAATGTCTTATATGGTAAGGTGGTTAGGGGTTTGTCTTGTGTCACATCTTAAAAGATGCAGTAAGTTAGTTAGAAAATATATATTGGCTGGGGGTCAGTAAGTTAATCTACTCTTTTGTTTAGTAGTAAGACATAAAAAGTGTCTTAAAACAAAATGAAAGTGAAACAGTTACTGTGTAAGATCTCCAAAGATGGATCAACCACATCAAAGCTCAGCTATTGGTTAAAAATAATTACCCAGCATGCACTGCGGTAATTTTTGAATACTTGCATGCTATGGCTGTATATGCAGTACTAAGTTAGAACATATTTTTGTATGATGTTGTTCAGTCTTGTGTCACATCTTAAAAGGTTTAGCTACCGTTGCTTTAAAAAAAATTTAAAAAAAGATTTTTATTTTAATCAAACCGTCAGTGAAAAGGTTAGAGACTAGAGCCAGTTGCCAGCCTGTCTCCCTTTTAAAGTGCAACCTGAGTCCTATCATTACATTAATCATATCAAGTTGCACTCCACTTGTAAAAAAAAAAGTTATAAATGTTTAATATGGTGATATTGTTAGGGTTGTCTTTGTGTCACATTAAGGTTTAGCTACCATTAGCCTTTTAAAATATAATTTTTGATTATTATTATTTTTAAAACCTGCAGTGAAAGGACTAGAAACTAGACAGTGGTACCAAACCTGTTAGACTTTCAATGTATCCTCTATCCTGATGTGTTAACATCTTTTAGAATCACATTCAAAGTGTTCAAACCTTTTTGTTAAAGGACTGTGTAATATTACTTTAGGGAATTAAAAGAGTAGCGAGTAAATGCAGCTTTAAACACAATACATAGGTTGTGTCAATGGTGCATTCTACTTGTTTACACTGTATAATAACACCCTGTGAGTGGGGCATTTTCAACCATCTATGTCACTAGGGGCCCCCTCCCATTGGTTGAAATAATTACCCAGCATGCACTGGGGGTATTTTTAAATACTTGTTTTTCTAAAGCCGTGTATGCAGTAAAAAAAAAGTTATAAATGTTTAACATGGTGATGTTGTTAGGGTTGTATTGTGTCACATTAAGGTTTAGCTACCGTTGCTTTAAAAAAAAAGATTTTTATTTTAATCAAACCGTCTGTGAAAAGACTAGACTAAAGAACCACTTGCCAGCCTGTTACACTCTTAATGCACCTTGATTCCTTTGCATGTTCCCCAGTTTAACTACAAGGGAGTAAGGAATACTGTTAGAAAATAAAACCCTGCTACGGCATATGTTCTAAAGTCATTATAGGTATTAAAGTTATTATACCCTTTAAGAATAATTTATAAAAGAGTGATTTTTCTGAAATAAGACAATCATGTGCCCTAAGTCAATCAAAGTTACATTTTAAACAACCACTTGAAGCCTGTAAATCTCAAGTGACATTGCAGCAGTCAATTATACGCAAACATTTGATCAAAGAATAACAATTCTTATTCTTTAAGAATAAAACAAAACAGAAACCCCACTAACCTTTTTGAGTGTATTCAATTATCACTGTCTAGGTTACCCAGCCACATCCCCCTACACCCCCCACTCCCTTCACCTTTCAATACACGTTATCCTGTCTGGGACACACCCCCCACTCAGACACAGTAATTGAATTAACCCCCTCCTACTTCATCCCCTCCCCAGCAGGGGGCGCCAAAGCCACCCCTCCACTCCCCCTCCACACAGCAGGGGGGTCAGACATGTCCGGGCATGCTTGGGCACGCCCCCTAATGATGACGTCACTAAAAACAAAATGGCGGATGCTAACATAATTAGCATGTTAGCATGTTGTTAGCTTAGCATTTAGCTACCGAAGTGCCCATTACTACTACTACTACTATTTCAGATATCCAAAATTACATTTGTACTAGTCATAAGTACGAATATAACATATGAATTGTGGATATCCATAATTAGATTTCTACTAGTCACAATGTATTTTTGGATATACAAAATGTAGTTATGGATGTCTGGAATGTTATTTTTTATTTTGGATATCTGAAATGACAGTTGTTGATAGGAGGAATGTCATTGTGAATATCTGAAACGTTAGTTTTGACTAGGAAGAACTAAATTACAGATATCTGGAATACAAATCCAGTCTAGCTATTAAATGTTAAAACGGCTTGCCAGAGTCATCTTAATACGTGCAGGCAGTGAAGTTAAAATAAATAATTGACTTTGTTTTTCTTTCAGTTGTTGAAACACTGTACTCCAGTGTCCTAGAGGTCATAGCATTAACACACGAAGATAAAGAATGCATGTTTTGCCACGAGAAGCCTGGTAAAAAAATACCGTTACAGACTAAAGAACATTTAACAAAACAGCATATTCAACATGCAGCCTTCTACACACATCCAAACGGAAAGGGTATGTCTGCTTGCTATGTATTTGCTTTCTATATATATTTTCCCCCTGCATGCTTTCGTGGCATTTCACTGAATTAAAAAAAATCTTTTTTTTATACAGAAAGAGTTCTTCTAAGCTGTTATTGTGGGATTAAGAATTCGCATAATCGTTCGCATTATCACTGTGAATTTTGCGAATTCGAGGCTTTCGACAGATGGGATGGAATCTTTAAACACTTTAAGAGCTGGCACAGTAAGTTGGTGCTAATTTAATTTTGTTTTATTTTTTACACACACTATATATGTGTGTGTGTGTGTGTGTGTGTGTGTGTGTGTGTGTGTGTGTGTGTGTGTGTGCGTGTGTGCGTGTACATGTGTCCATTGGAATGTAGCCTGCTGCAACCCTCCTGATTTCGTGTATAAAGGGGCGTGTGTATAGAGCCGGCGAGAGACGGCGCCTGATCCCATTGGTTCACCGATCTGTCCGTCAACCCCCGCCCCGTTAACACAACATTACGAGCGACGCCCACTGCACTCTGGTTGGTTGGGAAATGAATCACTTCCTCATACCCAGTACAGGCTATAGTTGGGCCAGGCTTTTATTTTTTAGCAAAACTAAGCAATAAAAGCCTGGAGATCGAGGCTAATTGGAATGTGACGTATGACGTGTAATAAACCAATTATTAATTTAAATGTTTTTTTCCCACTATTAACCAGCTGATATCAAAATTCAAAAGAACACAGGTATATATATATTTACATTGACTTTAGCAATTCATTTCGTATTATTGATGTTATTTTTAATCAGCTTTTTAATCAACCTCCTTGCTGTAATTAAACATGAAAATGTTATTTTTCTGTTGTCATATATTTTAGACAAATTACCTGACGCAGGTAGTGACCACGATGAGGATGTGGATTTGTGCGAAGGACAGATTGAAGGACCAAATTTGAAAATTCCATGCCCTATGTGCTCACACACATTCAGTAATTATTCGAATTTGCGAAAACATGAACAAAAAAAACATGGAGGTTCCCTAAGTTATCCAATGCAGTGTGTTGATCCCATAAGGGGGATTTATGTCACTCCAAAACACGAAATTGGAGGTCCTATAATTCCTATCCATGTTAGAAAGTCACATTTGGGCAGTGATTGTGTCAATCCAGATTGTGTTGAAATGCTAAAAATCTTTCGTTCTTCCGGCAATCCAGGAATTGAATGCATTCATTTGAAAAGACGACCTCTGCCATTCGAACAACCTGCTAGTCTAGAAGTAGCCACGTTAGATCAAATGCAAGATCAAAGATTGATATCCCAAAATTGGAATGATCAGTGCGTGGTTGCATTAACCGAGGCTGAAAACCAAAAGGCAGTAGCAGTGTTCCCCATTCTTTATGAGGAAATAGGAGTTTCCAAAAACTTTTGCTATTTTTCAGTATACACTGGGACAGCACCAGACAGCTGGTGCCCTTTGCTTCGGGCAATCATAACGTTTAACGTTAAAGAAGGTCGATGGAATTGTCCATGCAATATCACCCCCCGCTGTATCCACACATGTATGTGTTCATGGTGGCTTTTTCAAGAGAAAATCGAATTGATTAAAGAGGCGGATGTGGGCCCAGAACATGTTTTCGATGACGTTGAACTTGAACTTCAAGATAGTTCATTTACTGACGAGACGCGCACGAATTCAGAAAAAAATCGCAAAATGACAGAGTACATATACAAAGAAAAACGAATCCCAGCATATGATACACTGCCAAAATCACTACGTACTGTAGAACAAGAAATTCCAGCTGAATTTCTTCCATCCGAAACAGTCTGTCCTTTTTGCAATGAAACTCGGCACAGCAACAGTTTTTGGCATAAATGGCATTGACAAAGGTAAGTCATAATAAGCATTACTGTAACATGTACTTGGCTAATATAGCCTACTGCTGCTGTTGTGATTTTAATGAATAGCCTAACCATACATTTCATCCATGCAGACAGCAGTGTTTTCATCAAAACATGCACAAAATGTGACGTCGACTTTCGCCATCAGAATTATCTGTCCGGTTACCACAACTACAGCGGAAAGATATTCGTGTCTATTCCACTGTTGTGTTTCCTGTTGGCGTTCATGGCTGTAAGTATTTTTAAACGAATTAAGTCAATTAGTTAATGTCTCACTGGTTGCACCTGCTCCCACTTTTCACACAGGCATTGCCCATGTTGGTGTGTGTGTGTGTGTGTGTGTGTGTGTGTGTGTGTGTGTGTGTGTGTGTGTGTGTGTGTGTGTGTGTGTGTGTGTGTGTGTGTGTGTGTGTGTGTGTGTGTGTGTGTGTGTGTGTGTGTGTGTGTGTGTGTGTGTGCCCGAAGTTGCGCTCCAAAGAAAATAGCTAATGTACAACCTCTTAACAAACATCACTGTAAGGAGTTATTGTGCATTATTAATTTTCAATTTATCACTATTTTAATCCTTACATTTCTTCACATAGAATGACACAGCTCCTGGGCGGACGTTAGAAGCCCTATATCATTTCAACGGGCTGAAAACACATCACTCGACAATTAGGAAAGCTTTCAGACATTTCCTGTCTCTGATGGACTTTCAGTTTGAATATTCGTGCCTCAGATGCGGACATTCGCCAGCTATACTGATATGTGACGCTGATTTCAAAGTTGCCTTTGACCTCCCAAGTAAGATTGAACACACACAATTAAACAGCAAATACGTTATATTAATGTTCAAATTTGGAGATACCCTCCTCCTGCCAATTTGTCTGTCCTATCTGAATTTGGAATTGGTTTTGTTCGCACAACTTTTAGTGACGTGTTAAAGTAAATTAAAATACCTATCTTCACTTCACTGAAATAATTCTGAAAGCTTGATAAAATGTGACTAAACTGAATAAATACATCTTACAGTGACATTTTTCGCGAGACCTGAGAGTAACTAATTACACTCCACCAGAAGAAATTGATGTTGAATCATCCTGGTCCGACCTGAATAAGGAAATGATTGCAGAGGGCTTCATTACTGGTATATATATTTTTGAAGGACGTTGGCATATTTAATTTAAGATTAAAGTGTCTGTCAACGTCCGGGTTCTGATGTAGATTGCTGTTACATTAATAACATGTGAAGAATTTATAATAATTCATTTTCAATTACTTTTGCTCTACGCAGCGAAGGCCAAGAAAAATCCGTACTCGTTAGAACCTGGATATTCAACACTTTCTCCGTGGATGGGGAAAAATGTACGTTTTCAGGACGTATTACCAAAAACCGAAGGACTGAAAGGCTTAAAGAAAGCAGGAGGGGCTAGATCAGACCACCAAGCATCAATCACAGATGATTTGACTGCAACGGAGGAAATTTCCATAGTGGAATTGCTTGAAAGATCTAATGTAATGTGATTTTTTATTTATATATTTTTTTAATCTAGACTATATGTATTATAACAATTAATTTAAATTCATTAAATATGGGTTTTATCATACAGGCAACGCGTCTAGAACTTCAAGCTGCCTGTGAATATCTGGGGGTTTCGGATGATGGATCCATTCCAGATTTGCGTCAGCGCTTGGAAGAATTATGCAACTTCAAAAAAGTCTATCCAAAACTGTTCGTGAAACTGCAAAATGCTGGAGGTAAGAAAATGTTGTTATGTGAACAGACCCCACACCGTGTGTGTGTGTGTGTGTGTGTGTGTGTGTGTGTGTGTGTGTGTGTGTGTGTGTGTGGGGGGGGGGGGGGGGGGGGGTTTACGGTGTTCATTTAATTATGCACGGATGTGCTGACTGCCTGACTTTTCCATAAAGTGAAGATAAAATGCCCCCATTTTTATTATATTCCTGTAATAACACTGTTATAGCAAAAGTAAATTGAAATACATTTTAATTCGTAATGTCTATTTCTTCTCTTTAGGTGGCATATTACATTTCACCTGCACTCATGGAGTTGTATATTACTTAAATTTCTTGTTCTGAAAAGAAAGCGCACGCGACCATTGCGATGGTTTATTAAGCCTACAAAGTTTTCCGACCGTGTTCGTGTGTGACATAGCCGGTCAGGTGGCTAGACACATGCGAAATCGCATGTCAGGGCCTACATTTTTCCAGCCACATGAAGGACGGTTTTGTGAAAACACGATCGAGAATGAGAATCAGGCTAAAGTCAGAAAACTGAACGTCTCACTGGACTGGGTGGAAAAATTTGATTCTCATCCAAGTTCGCCTCGATAAACGCGATCGATTCACAAAGCCCCACCCAATCACAAAAACGTGTGATAGATATGCGGCATACGACCGTTTTCATGAGAAAAATCAAACACGCCCAGAGGAGCGTCTGCGGAGTTTAAATACTTGCCCTACACTCCGAGCCAAAGTTAACTCGTCAAAAGCTGAACAGTTGAACAGAGAGCTGTCTTCTGTACTTTATTCTTTCTGTGAAATGAAGCAAGCTTCTTTCATGTTTACTATGAGAGTTCACATCGAAATGAGAAATCTAAAGATCAACAAGCTTTTTAAGGACAGAATCGAAAAGATGGCCTCACAGATTCTTGATGTTGGACCAATGGGACTTCTAATGCAAAAAGGTAATTGATGACAGTGTAAATTACTTCAAAATAAATTGTAATTGTCAACTGGAAAAAGGAAAAGTTCACTTACATAGAAACATTCGCTAATTCATTATTTTATTCACTTTTTGTGCCGCAGCTATTTTGAAACTGGTTTCAGTCCTTATTGTTTTGTAACAGGTTTTGCTGGTAGCATCATAATGAATAACAATCAAAAATACAAAGTGCAAAGTACATAACTGGTAGGCCTACCTATTTTCCTAAAGGACCGAAAAAAATCAAACCTGCAGCAGCAGATCCCACACAACAGGAAAAAGAGAACACCTGGGATTTCGAAAAAGAGGAATGGGACTGTGCAGTGTTACATCAAGCTGAAAGAGAACCCACATCATTTAGATATGAAGAATTCGCAATTACTCCGGAAGAAGAGGTTAGTTAGTTGTTTTGTTTGTCTGTCTGAAATTGTTACAGAACCTTATTATTATTTCTGGATTGGATTAATTTATGTGATGTATTACATTTGTATTTACAGATAGAATTGATCAAAATCTCACTTCGAGAGGAGGACGTGGGGCAGCAATCGCAAACCTTGCGCAGATTGGACAATTGTATTCTGACTTTGGAAGATTTCAAAACGGTTGCACCTAATAACTTTGTGTTATGTCCCAAGGGTAGCGCTGTACACGACTGGTTGACAGGAGACGTAAGTTGAAAATTAACATGTAAGTGTGTGTGTGTGTGTGTGTGTGTGTGTGTGTGTGTGTGTGTGTGTGTGTGTGTGTGTGTGTGTGTGTGTGTATGTATGTACCTAAAAACATTTTAATTATTATTCTGCATACAGGTTTTGAACTTCAGGACTGCGCAGATCTTAAAAAAGTTTCCAACGGTAATAACACTGTCAGGTTTGAATGTGAATAAGCAATGTAACTATAATAATTAAACGTTAATACTCATGTCAAAAATGTAGATAGCATTTTCATTATTAATAGTCTGTTTTATAACTACATGTACATTGAGTGCAGTGGGGGATGGTTCCTGACTTCCAATGGTCTATATGGCTTATGGATATTGACCGAACTGATGTCGTCCTGACCAAAAATATGCAGTACATAAAGGTAATAGGGATTTGTCCTTTTACATTTGATTGTAAAGTAAAAAGTTTTACAAGTAATTCAATTACATTTTTTAATCAATTCACAGGATGCAGACAGAATTTTCTTCGCTCTGGGAGTGCCATGTGCAAAGGGAGACGACACGCCTGGTCACTTTGTGCTTTGGGTAAGTACTACATCTAATGTTGATCAATGTAGATTAGCATATCATGTTTAATTCAAAATTAGTAATCTATGTAATGTGATGGTAAAAGTTTCTATACTTCATCATACTCGTTTTATATAAGACAACACGTTTGGGATAGTGGTATTCATAGAAATGATACATTTAAACAAAAAAAAAAATTCATAAGGTTGTCGACTTTCTGGCTGAAGAAATCAGAGTCTATGACTCCTACGGACGTTTTAAGATGAGTGATTTGTACACCTCAACGATGAAGTAAGAAATCTTGTATTTATGCTCACATAACATTACTCATATATGGACATAACTTTACTGAATTTGTATCACAAATGAATACTTATTTTACAT
Organism: Gymnoscopelus braueri; assembly: GCF_963280865.1. Lineage (NCBI taxonomy): Eukaryota > Metazoa > Chordata > Actinopteri > Myctophiformes > Myctophidae > Gymnoscopelus > Gymnoscopelus braueri. Next base: position 4,485,148 of record NC_137617.1, on the reverse strand, counting down.
GCATGTACACATCTGGCTATATATATATATATATATATATATATATATATATATATATATATATATATATATATATATATATATATATATATATACTAATTAAACTAATTAAAACATTTTTATATACTTGCAATTTCAGAAAGGCATTCCTGAGTCACAAACATAAAGATGTCTTTACGAGAATTGTGTCCAAGAAAAGCTATCGTTATCCTAATCACTGGTTGCAAGCAGACATGACGAGCTGCGGAGTATTCGCTTGCATGGTAAATACACACACACACACACACACACACACACACACACACACACACACACACACACACACACACACACACACACACACACACACACACACACACACACACACACACACACACACGGACTGGCCTGTCGCTTCTCATCGGCTAACATAAGCACACATAAGCACACATATGCTGTGACTACACTACCCGTTGTAGTCGCTAGGGGGAGCACTTGTAGCACACTTTAGCCCACTTGGCAGACATTTAAGACCATGTGGGCCAATGAGAAAAAAAGCTCTGGGCAGATCACTACATTGCTCCGAGTGATTTAAATGCTAAACTTTGTGGGGACCCATACTTTGGTCCCCACGTGGGAAATGGGTCCCCACGACGTGAGTGTGCTATCAGACGCAAGACCCCACGTGGTAGGCAATACAAGCCCACACACACACACACACACACACACACACACACACACACACACACACACACACACACACACACACACACACACACACACACACACCTCCGTATTTGCTTTGAGTAACGAGGAAAGGCAACCACATGAAAGGTTAATAATTGTTTCTTTTTTTCCCCAATCTTATATATTATAGTGTTTAATCTAGTTACTTGCATTTCAATTTGTCCTTAAAAGGCGGTGGAAAACGAGGCAGCAGGAATCCAAGTGGAACGAGAATATTTGTATGCACCGCATACAGAAATTCTCAGAAAGTACCTCGCATGTCAGTTGCTGAAAAAAGACGCAGGAGAGGTGAGACACAGACAAAGTTTTTCATGCAATATATACCCACCCCCCCTCAATACACACACACACACACACACACACACACACACACACACACACACACACACACACACACACACACACACACACACACACACACACACACACACACACCCACCCACCATGATAATTTGTCTTCCAAAAACCAGGAGGATCCAACCGTGGAAACAGAAAAAGAAGCAGACCAAATGGTTACCAGAAGCAAAATACAGGTTGCGGAAAACGTAAGAGATGGTCTTGTATAATGGCATAAAAAATATATAATTGAATAATATTGAAGATATGCGAATAATAAGTGCAAATAACTTCTGCCCCTTATATCGTGGAAAAAAGCTACCATCCTCCTCTCTTGAAGACCCTCAGTGCGAAGGTGCCAAAAAAAAAGGGAAATAAAAAAACACTTTTGCAAAGGTATGAGACTGTGTTTTCGTATACATTATCACTATATTAAAATGTCTTAATGTGCGATACATAAATGCAAGTGAAAATAACTTTGACACCCTCACACATACCCTGAAAATAGCAAACAGGACGTGAAGAAGGTGAAGAAGGAGAAGAAGGTTCCGACATGGAAACACAGAATCCAGAGCTTCACAGGCAGACCAGAAGTCATAAACACGCAGACACAGTAAGACATGCAGTTTTGTTACCTTTATGGAAACTGTCATATGTGATTTACATACAGGTTGTGGAAAACGTAAGAGATGGTCTTGTATAATGGCATAAAAAATATATAATTGAACAATATTGAAGATATGCGAATAATAAGTGCAAATAACTTCTGCCCCTTATATCGTGGAAAAAAGCTACCATCCTCCTCTCTTGAAGACCCTCAGTGCGAAGGTGCAAAAAAAAAAGGGAAACAAAAAAAAACTTTTGCAAAGGTATGAGACTGTGTTTTCGTATACATTATCACTATATTAAAATGTCTTAATGTGCGATACATAAATGCAAGTGAAAATATTTTTGACACCCTCACACCTACCCTGAAAATAGCAAACAGGACGTGAAGAAGGTGAAGAAGGAGAAGAAGGTTCCAACATGGAAACACAGAATCCAGAGCTTCACAGGCAGACCAGAAGTCATAAACACGCAGACACAGTAAGACATGCAGTTTTGTTACCTTTATGGAAACTGTCATATGTGATTTACATAAATGTTAAAGGAATTAACCCCACCAATGTCCACCTCCCGTTGAAATAGCACACAGAGGAAAAAAGGCTTAAGCGTGACAAAAGACATGGTGCAAAATCTTCATGCATGGCCACGTCTGTAATGGCGTGTTTGTTTGAGCTCCGAAAACGCAAAGAAAGGAGTCAGGCTGAAACAGTGATGTGTAGTACATGCAATAATGTGATACACGAACAGTGTCTGGGACTTGATGCTAAACAAACCAAAAGGTTGAAAAAAGGGGAATTCGACTGCGGTTGTTCCGATCAACTGTAAGTATAGCACGGTTAAAAAAACACATTCTTATATTAATACAAGTAACGGTTTATGTAATTATTAAATGTAAAAATTGTATTATGTATTATAAGTTGTTCATGTAAATGATGGTGTACAATGTGTTACATTTCAATGTATTAACTGTATTATTGTTTTCACTTTAGGACATTCAACATTAGTTTCAGTTTGGAAAGCTTGGAGAAGCAAGTTCATTCAAAGGACATCACGGTGCAGTAACTATTATTATTGATAGAATCTGATTTCAACACATGATTGATTGACTGTGTCACTGATCACAACTTTATTATTTATTTCGTTATCACAGAAACTGACGAAAGACATTTTGAACGAGAAAACGTTTTGTAATCGATACCATGCCTTTATGAATGACACGAAGTTTGCAAGCTATGCCAGTGCTTATGCAAACAACAAGACACTTCACAACCTATCAAGAGAAATGGTAAAAAAAATTAAAAAATGCGTGTGCTATATAACAACAAACAGACTATATAACAACAAACAGACAACAACAACAACAGAAAATAAGTTGCAATTATGTTCATATCACAATTAATCAATGTGTTCATGTTGTCACTACAATGACATAGATTCTAAATATTACAGATTGTCTTTAAAGACATGTAAATATATGTGTAACTTGATTTTGTGAAATAATCCAACATTATTTTTTTTCCAGCCAAGAAGAAGTGGCAGAAGAGGTATAGTTATTTGTTACTATTCATGATGGATAATTTATCCACTCGTGCATGTTTATCCAGTATAAACATGCATGAGTTCACATTTTATCATATGAAAATACCATACATACTTGTGAGACTGTACAACGATTTAAGTGATTTTGTATTGTTTATTCCACAGACTGACAGTGAATAAAATGAGAACAAAGTGTGAACAAAATGTGAAATTCAGAATAAATACAGTCGGTGCCTATTGACTTTGTCGTTTCTCATGTTGACATCACACGCCTCATTTGCCTCACTCTGCAGTAAATCTAGTTCCAAATACTAACACGAGGTGGCGCTTTGGAGTCACTTTTTTTTTGTTTCAAACAGACAGACAGACAGACAGACAGACAGACAGACAGACAGACAGACAGACAGACAGACAGACAGACGAGATGTGAGTCCTGACCTGGGAGTCATACAAAAATAGCAGATCTACAAGCTCACAATGCCTGGCATGTGTGTGTGATTATAATTATAATTATAATTAATATAATATACTACTATACACGTCGTGTAGGCCTACTTGTAGATTGGCTATTTTTTTTTTGTTCTCGCATCATTTGCTGTGTAGTATTTAGCTTACTTCTTTCTATTGTTTTGAAAATGCGTTTTCAGTCCGGAATTCAAATCATGATGCAACTTTTATGGGACACTGTTGTACAACAAAGTTTGTGAAGAAAGAAAACCCCATTAACAGTTGAAAATAGCCTACACCATTTCTGCCCATCCCTCTAACTTCATGTAGGCCAATTGGTGTCTGTGCCTGTGGTGGCCTACTGAAAGCTATAATAACATAGTAGTAATGACAAGGGTGCAATTATATTCAATGATATTTAATTGTTTTGTGGAAAACGCATGGCTCATCATGCTTAATTAAAGAGACTCACTTGCCTTTTCTTAGTGCTTTTCATTGTTTGGACAGAAGACATTATAAACATTTAGCCAATATTCGATAAATTTCATTAAATAACAGACACTGAACTGGTACACTGGTGACAGCATGTCATGGATGGCACATTAATTCTTAAACAATATTGAGGAAGAAATAAGAATAGAAATAAAATAAAACAAACCAAAAAGACGCCAATAACCCCTGTCTTATAAAAATTGCCAAAGTGGGTCTGGGTTATCTGACATGACAGGCTGTGCCACTCTGGTTTTTGTGCTTTCTGCCGCGCGATGTGCTCGCAGCCAAGTCTTGACTCTGGATTCCAGGACCTGAGCGGAGGTCCATACTGTCTAATAAACATCAGAGCCGACACACGTTCTGTATGCAGTCGCGAACGGAGTGATGTTATGAGGTTCAATGTTCATCAAACTAAAGCCGCACTCGCATTCTGCCGAGCTGCATGGAATGAGCATATAAGGGGTACAAGTGCAGCTGGTACCTTTCTCCCTCCACATTCTATGTAGGCCTATAGTCCCTAAAAGCATTCACTGAAGATTTTTCTAAGGCTTTTCTAAATCTCACCTGCACAACCCAATATTATGCTGTTGTTACAAATGTAATGCAGTAAACATGAACGTGCAGTCACAGATGATCCGATCATCTGTGACATCGGCTGAATGTAAATGCACACGCAAAATGGGGGTCCCCAATATGGTAGCCTACATCTACTTTTGTCAATTGTTTAAAGCTTACAAAAGAAACAAAAAGGATTTGTTTGAATGTATTGACTTTTGAGGACTGCATACGCCTCTGTAACTGTAATAAACAACATTAACAATATAATCAGAATCCAGTTTTTATACTTTATTAATACAATGGTTTTAAAATTGCAGTCATTTTAAAATTGCATTAATTTCATTATGTTGATGGTATTTATTTAAAATGATTTAAGGACGTTTGGTGGTTCATTCGTTTTGTATAAAATAACAGAAACCTTTGAGGACAAAAATGTATTGTATTACAGCTGCTTCGATATAAAGGACATTGTAAAGCGACTACGTGAGAAATAAACTTTAAAGTCGCTGAGAGGCGATGGGATGGGCTATGTTGTCAGACGCGCTCCGCTCCACAAACAAAAGGAATTCGCTGGGTCCAAAACAATGCGTTTAAGGGGTTTTATTAAAGAAATGTGAATAACTCAAAGAGTGCTCAAACAAAAAGTAAAGCAACAACAGCGATCAACATAAATAAAAGAAAGCAAAAATAAAGCGGTCAACAAAAGGTATGGCGTTCCATACCCCCCCTCTCTCTCACTGTGTGTGCCAAACAGGTGACGTTTATGAATTAATCAGGCCCCGTCAATCAAGCATCCATAGCACCAGTGACAGCGCATTCATTTCATTGACCAAACATATAATCAACATAACCACACATTGCAACAATCCCATTCATGGCTCCTATACAGACATAATTTCCTTAAAGCAGTAAATTGAATGAAAGAATGAATGAATGAATGAATGCATTAATGAATGGATGAGTAATTTATTTCGGTGCTGAATAGTTCAATGGAAAACTTAAACATGTCTGTCTGTCAGCGTGCGCTGACAGACAGACAGACAGACAGACAGACAGACAGACAGACAGACAGACAGACAGAATACGTCGCAATGCGCGGCTTTCGCAAAGAAGCAGATATGAGCTCGTAGATCGGCTGAATGTAAATGCATTGTATAGTGTGATTTCTGTGTTATCTATTGCGTTGGGGGGGTCTCCCGGGGACCCCCCAGAAGGACGAGCGTGAACACATTCCGTCTGCGTGCGTGCGCTCTCTCTTTCTCTCTCTCCCCCCCCTCTCTCTCTCTCTCTCTCTCTCTCTCTCTCTCTCTCGTGCGTAAAAGGAAAAAAAAAAGAAACACTTGTCTTTTCAATAGGCCATTAAACGTTCAAATCGAATAAAAAAAAAATCCTTATTTCCGGAGGTTATTGAAGTTATATCAATCGATAAAATGTGATGCAACATATGGTTATTGGATTAAAATAATGGAAGCAATTCACGGGGACAAATGAAGGCATGCGTAAAGGGATTCCCAAGGGGACCCGGACCCCCCCCCCCCCCCCCCCCAAAGGTCCGCAGGGACCCCCACCCGACCCCCTACCCCACAGGGGGAGGCGGTCGGGTGGGGGGGGGGGGGGGGGAAGCACACACATAGGATGGAGGGAAGGAGGGAGAGAGGCAGATGCGACCACGAGCGCCCGTTCTCCGACGCACGGGTGAAACGCCGACAAAAACAGGCCCCCGTCGAGACGATGGGCAATCGTCGCGACGACTCAGAAACGCCGACAAAAACAGGCCCCCGTCGAGACGATGGGCAATCGTCGCGACGAGTCAGGCGCCCGTCGAGACGATGGGCACCTGTGGCGACCCGTCGGGACGAGTCAGGCACCCGCGACGATGGGCACTCGTTGCGACGACTCAGACAGCCGTCGAAGCGACCCGTCGCGGTCGCAAGTGGAGCTCGCTGTCTCTCCATTCTTTTGGGTTCCCTTTTTCCTTATGTTTTGAGGAGTAGGAGTTAGGTCAGAGATTGTATTTTGGTGTGTAACGTTAGGTAGTTTTAGTTAGGGTTACTTTGTTTAGTTTATTATTTCATACCAATTCACCCACCCTGAAGAAAAGAAAAAAAAACATTGTATGGCTGAAGCCTTGCTTGCTGGTGGTTCCTTGGGAGGTTTCAAGAGGGGGTCCCAGCTACTCATGTTGCACCTCAGTTCCGCTAGACTGGGGTCGTAACAATGTGACCACTTGTCAAATCATGTGGTCTTTGTTCTTCTAGAAGAACAGTCTAACATGCAAGTAATGGGACCTACAGACAGACAGGCAGGCAGGCAGGCAGACATAAAGGCAGGCAGGCAGGCAGGCAGGCAGGCAGGCAGGCAGGCAGACAGGCAGACAGACAGACAGACAGACAGACAGACAGACAGACAAAAGGTCATTAACACCACCCACATGTAATGTACCAAATGTTGCAAGACTACCAAACCTTTATGGGACATAAAACCGTAATCCCCCTCCATTCAATATTTGATTGTGACGAGGAACTGTTAAAATTACATGTCCTGCAAACAATTGGGCCATATAGCAAATGTCTATAAAACTATGATACAGCCTACTTTCTGCACATTACATAGCAATATATACTTGCCGAGTTGCCGTGTGGAAGCTCCACCAGCAGGGGTCATTCACTTTAGGCATAACTTCACAGCACCTCAGTAGTTTCACTGAGGTGCTGTGAAGTTATGCCTAAACCTAACCTTGCCATGTTTTCATTTTCTTGATAGTCAGTGTGCCATATCAACATTAAGTTTAATTATGACAAACCTAACAACCTTTTTCTTCTTCTTTAGAAATATTTTCTTTAACATCATGATTTAATGATCATTGGACTAATAATCTATTAGCAATTAACACACCTATATCCCAAACTCCCTCCCCAGTCAGAGTTCAGAGTTTCATTGAACATAATTATGCGCAGGATGTAATTAGTGTGGTTGCCCGAATGGGCAACCAGACTATAGTACTCTTCCCACTTTATTATTATTAGTGTGGTTCCCCGAATGGGCAACCAGACTATAGTAATAGATTAACTTTATTCTTTATGTATTAGTGTGGTTGCCCAAATAGGGCAACCAGACTATAGTAATAGATCATCTTTATTCTAGATAAACTTTATTTCATCGCGCTATTTCTCCCAGAGTTTTTTTCCCCCAATTTCGTGCTGTATTTCAAAATCACCGGCTTCATCGGGAATCCAGGGCTTGTACTTTGCTAAGAGATAGGTTGTATAGTTTAATTGATATTGATTTATTAGTGCATTAAATGTCCCCATCCACTTTAATGGGAAAATTAAAAAACTCAAATTCAAGTATTTTCTTTCTCAGAAACCGTAAGGACTAGAGTTACAAGACTTGGAGGGGAGGTTCATAGTCCAGTGCAAAATTATTCAAAAAATAAGTACACCAACCGGCCTCATGGTGGCGCTATAAAAGCCCACTTTACGTTTTGGCCTATAACTCTTGAACCGTAGGTCGTCGTAAATTAAAATACCTATCTTCACTTCACTGAAATAATTCTGAAAGCTTGATAAAATGTGACTAAACTGAATAAATACATCTTACAGTGACATTTTTCGCGAGACCTGAGAGTAACTAATTACACTCCACCAGAAGAAATTGATGTTGAATCATCCTGGTCCGACCTGAATAAGGAAATGATTGCAGAGGGCTTCATTACTGGTATATATATTTTTGAAGGACGTTGGCATATTTAATTTAAGATTAAAGTGTCTGTCAACGTCCGGGTTCTGATGTAGATTGCTGTTACATTAATAACATGTGAAGAATTTATAATAATTCATTTTCAATTACTTTTGCTCTACGCAGCGAAGGCCAAGAAAAATCCGTACTCGTTAGAACCTGGATATTCAACACTTTCTCCGTGGATGGGGAAAAATGTACGTTTTCAGGACGTATTACCAAAAACCGAAGGACTGAAAGGCTTAAAGAAAGCAGGAGGGGCTAGATCAGACCACCAAGCATCAATCACAGATGATTTGACTGCAACGGAGGAAATTTCCATAGTGGAATTGCTTGAAAGATCTAATGTAATGTGATTTTTTATTTATATATTTTTTTAATCTAGACTATATGTATTATAACAATTAATTTAAATTCATTAAATATGGGTTTTATCATACAGGCAACGCGTCTAGAACTTCAAGCTGCCTGTGAATATCTGGGGGTTTCGGATGATGGATCCATTCCAGATTTGCGTCAGCGCTTGGAAGAATTATGCAACTTCAAAAAAGTCTATCCAAAACTGTTCGTGAAACTGCAAAATGCTGGAGGTAAGAAAATGTTGTTATGTGAACAGACCCCACACCGTGTGTGTGTGTGTGTGTGTGTGTGTGTGTGTGTGTGTGTGTGTGTGTGTGTGTGTGTGTGGGGGGGGGGGGGGGGGGGGGTTTACGGTGTTCATTTAATTATGCACGGATGTGCTGACTGCCTGACTTTTCCATAAAGTGAAGATAAAATGCCCCCATTTTTATTATATTCCTGTAATAACACTGTTATAGCAAAAGTAAATTGAAATACATTTTAATTCGTAATGTCTATTTCTTCTCTTTAGGTGGCATATTACATTTCACCTGCACTCATGGAGTTGTATATTACTTAAATTTCTTGTTCTGAAAAGAAAGCGCACGCGACCATTGCGATGGTTTATTAAGCCTACAAAGTTTTCCGACCGTGTTCGTGTGTGACATAGCCGGTCAGGTGGCTAGACACATGCGAAATCGCATGTCAGGGCCTACATTTTTCCAGCCACATGAAGGACGGTTTTGTGAAAACACGATCGAGAATGAGAATCAGGCTAAAGTCAGAAAACTGAACGTCTCACTGGACTGGGTGGAAAAATTTGATTCTCATCCAAGTTCGCCTCGATAAACGCGATCGATTCACAAAGCCCCACCCAATCACAAAAACGTGTGATAGATATGCGGCATACGACCGTTTTCATGAGAAAAATCAAACACGCCCAGAGGAGCGTCTGCGGAGTTTAAATACTTGCCCTACACTCCGAGCCAAAGTTAACTCGTCAAAAGCTGAACAGTTGAACAGAGAGCTGTCTTCTGTACTTTATTCTTTCTGTGAAATGAAGCAAGCTTCTTTCATGTTTACTATGAGAGTTCACATCGAAATGAGAAATCTAAAGATCAACAAGCTTTTTAAGGACAGAATCGAAAAGATGGCCTCACAGATTCTTGATGTTGGACCAATGGGACTTCTAATGCAAAAAGGTAATTGATGACAGTGTAAATTACTTCAAAATAAATTGTAATTGTCAACTGGAAAAAGGAAAAGTTCACTTACATAGAAACATTCGCTAATTCATTATTTTATTCACTTTTTGTGCCGCAGCTATTTTGAAACTGGTTTCAGTCCTTATTGTTTTGTAACAGGTTTTGCTGGTAGCATCATAATGAATAACAATCAAAAATACAAAGTGCAAAGTACATAACTGGTAGGCCTACCTATTTTCCTAAAGGACCGAAAAAAATCAAACCTGCAGCAGCAGATCCCACACAACAGGAAAAAGAGAACACCTGGGATTTCGAAAAAGAGGAATGGGACTGTGCAGTGTTACATCAAGCTGAAAGAGAACCCACATCATTTAGATATGAAGAATTCGCAATTACTCCGGAAGAAGAGGTTAGTTAGTTGTTTTGTTTGTCTGTCTGAAATTGTTACAGAACCTTATTATTATTTCTGGATTGGATTAATTTATGTGATGTATTACATTTGTATTTACAGATAGAATTGATCAAAATCTCACTTCGAGAGGAGGACGTGGGGCAGCAATCGCAAACCTTGCGCAGATTGGACAATTGTATTCTGACTTTGGAAGATTTCAAAACGGTTGCACCTAATAACTTTGTGTTATGTCCCAAGGGTAGCGCTGTACACGACTGGTTGACAGGAGACGTAAGTTGAAAATTAACATGTAAGTGTGTGTGTGTGTGTGTGTGTGTGTGTGTGTGTGTGTGTGTGTGTGTGTGTGTGTGTGTGTGTGTGTATGTATGTACCTAAAAACATTTTAATTATTATTCTGCATACAGGTTTTGAACTTCAGGACTGCGCAGATCTTAAAAAAGTTTCCAACGGTAATAACACTGTCAGGTTTGAATGTGAATAAGCAATGTAACTATAATAATTAAACGTTAATACTCATGTCAAAAATGTAGATAGCATTTTCATTATTAATAGTCTGTTTTATAACTACATGTACATTGAGTGCAGTGGGGGATGGTTCCTGACTTCCAATGGTCTATATGGCTTATGGATATTGACCGAACTGATGTCGTCCTGACCAAAAATATGCAGTACATAAAGGTAATAGGGATTTGTCCTTTTACATTTGATTGTAAAGTAAAAAGTTTTACAAGTAATTCAATTACATTTTTTAATCAATTCACAGGATGCAGACAGAATTTTCTTCGCTCTGGGAGTGCCATGTGCAAAGGGAGACGACACGCCTGGTCACTTTGTGCTTTGGGTAAGTACTACATCTAATGTTGATCAATGTAGATTAGCATATCATGTTTAATTCAAAATTAGTAATCTATGTAATGTGATGGTAAAAGTTTCTATACTTCATCATACTCGTTTTATATAAGACAACACGTTTGGGATAGTGGTATTCATAGAAATGATACATTTAAACAAAAAAAAAAATTCATAAGGTTGTCGACTTTCTGGCTGAAGAAATCAGAGTCTATGACTCCTACGGACGTTTTAAGATGAGTGATTTGTACACCTCAACGATGAAGTAAGAAATCTTGTATTTATGCTCACATAACATTACTCATATATGGACATAACTTTACTGAATTTGTATCACAAATGAATACTTATTTTACATGCATGTACACATCTGGCTATATATATATATATATATATATATATATATATATATATATATATATATATATATATATATATATATATATATATATATATATATACTAATTAAACTAATTAAAACATTTTTATATACTTGCAATTTCAGAAAGGCATTCCTGAGTCACAAACATAAAGATGTCTTTACGAGAATTGTGTCCAAGAAAAGCTATCGTTATCCTAATCACTGGTTGCAAGCAGACATGACGAGCTGCGGAGTATTCGCTTGCATGGTAAATACACACACACACACACACACACACACACACACACACACACACACACACACACACACACACACACACACACACACACACACACACACACACACACACACACACACACACACACGGACTGGCCTGTCGCTTCTCATCGGCTAACATAAGCACACATAAGCACACATATGCTGTGACTACACTACCCGTTGTAGTCGCTAGGGGGAGCACTTGTAGCACACTTTAGCCCACTTGGCAGACATTTAAGACCATGTGGGCCAATGAGAAAAAAAGCTCTGGGCAGATCACTACATTGCTCCGAGTGATTTAAATGCTAAACTTTGTGGGGACCCATACTTTGGTCCCCACGTGGGAAATGGGTCCCCACGACGTGAGTGTGCTATCAGACGCAAGACCCCACGTGGTAGGCAATACAAGCCCACACACACACACACACACACACACACACACACACACACACACACACACACACACACACACACACACACACACACACACACACACACACACACACACACACCTCCGTATTTGCTTTGAGTAACGAGGAAAGGCAACCACATGAAAGGTTAATAATTGTTTCTTTTTTTCCCCAATCTTATATATTATAGTGTTTAATCTAGTTACTTGCATTTCAATTTGTCCTTAAAAGGCGGTGGAAAACGAGGCAGCAGGAATCCAAGTGGAACGAGAATATTTGTATGCACCGCATACAGAAATTCTCAGAAAGTACCTCGCATGTCAGTTGCTGAAAAAAGACGCAGGAGAGGTGAGACACAGACAAAGTTTTTCATGCAATATATACCCACCCCCCCTCAATACACACACACACACACACACACACACACACACACACACACACACACACACACACACACACACACACACACACACACACACACACACACACACACACACACACACACACCCACCCACCATGATAATTTGTCTTCCAAAAACCAGGAGGATCCAACCGTGGAAACAGAAAAAGAAGCAGACCAAATGGTTACCAGAAGCAAAATACAGGTTGCGGAAAACGTAAGAGATGGTCTTGTATAATGGCATAAAAAATATATAATTGAATAATATTGAAGATATGCGAATAATAAGTGCAAATAACTTCTGCCCCTTATATCGTGGAAAAAAGCTACCATCCTCCTCTCTTGAAGACCCTCAGTGCGAAGGTGCCAAAAAAAAAGGGAAATAAAAAAACACTTTTGCAAAGGTATGAGACTGTGTTTTCGTATACATTATCACTATATTAAAATGTCTTAATGTGCGATACATAAATGCAAGTGAAAATAACTTTGACACCCTCACACATACCCTGAAAATAGCAAACAGGACGTGAAGAAGGTGAAGAAGGAGAAGAAGGTTCCGACATGGAAACACAGAATCCAGAGCTTCACAGGCAGACCAGAAGTCATAAACACGCAGACACAGTAAGACATGCAGTTTTGTTACCTTTATGGAAACTGTCATATGTGATTTACATACAGGTTGTGGAAAACGTAAGAGATGGTCTTGTATAATGGCATAAAAAATATATAATTGAACAATATTGAAGATATGCGAATAATAAGTGCAAATAACTTCTGCCCCTTATATCGTGGAAAAAAGCTACCATCCTCCTCTCTTGAAGACCCTCAGTGCGAAGGTGCAAAAAAAAAAGGGAAACAAAAAAAAACTTTTGCAAAGGTATGAGACTGTGTTTTCGTATACATTATCACTATATTAAAATGTCTTAATGTGCGATACATAAATGCAAGTGAAAATATTTTTGACACCCTCACACCTACCCTGAAAATAGCAAACAGGACGTGAAGAAGGTGAAGAAGGAGAAGAAGGTTCCAACATGGAAACACAGAATCCAGAGCTTCACAGGCAGACCAGAAGTCATAAACACGCAGACACAGTAAGACATGCAGTTTTGTTACCTTTATGGAAACTGTCATATGTGATTTACATAAATGTTAAAGGAATTAACCCCACCAATGTCCACCTCCCGTTGAAATAGCACACAGAGGAAAAAAGGCTTAAGCGTGACAAAAGACATGGTGCAAAATCTTCATGCATGGCCACGTCTGTAATGGCGTGTTTGTTTGAGCTCCGAAAACGCAAAGAAAGGAGTCAGGCTGAAACAGTGATGTGTAGTACATGCAATAATGTGATACACGAACAGTGTCTGGGACTTGATGCTAAACAAACCAAAAGGTTGAAAAAAGGGGAATTCGACTGCGGTTGTTCCGATCAACTGTAAGTATAGCACGGTTAAAAAAACACATTCTTATATTAATACAAGTAACGGTTTATGTAATTATTAAATGTAAAAATTGTATTATGTATTATAAGTTGTTCATGTAAATGATGGTGTACAATGTGTTACATTTCAATGTATTAACTGTATTATTGTTTTCACTTTAGGACATTCAACATTAGTTTCAGTTTGGAAAGCTTGGAGAAGCAAGTTCATTCAAAGGACATCACGGTGCAGTAACTATTATTATTGATAGAATCTGATTTCAACACATGATTGATTGACTGTGTCACTGATCACAACTTTATTATTTATTTCGTTATCACAGAAACTGACGAAAGACATTTTGAACGAGAAAACGTTTTGTAATCGATACCATGCCTTTATGAATGACACGAAGTTTGCAAGCTATGCCAGTGCTTATGCAAACAACAAGACACTTCACAACCTATCAAGAGAAATGGTAAAAAAAATTAAAAAATGCGTGTGCTATATAACAACAAACAGACTATATAACAACAAACAGACAACAACAACAACAGAAAATAAGTTGCAATTATGTTCATATCACAATTAATCAATGTGTTCATGTTGTCACTACAATGACATAGATTCTAAATATTACAGATTGTCTTTAAAGACATGTAAATATATGTGTAACTTGATTTTGTGAAATAATCCAACATTATTTTTTTTCCAGCCAAGAAGAAGTGGCAGAAGAGGTATAGTTATTTGTTACTATTCATGATGGATAATTTATCCACTCGTGCATGTTTATCCAGTATAAACATGCATGAGTTCACATTTTATCATATGAAAATACCATACATACTTGTGAGACTGTACAACGATTTAAGTGATTTTGTATTGTTTATTCCACAGACTGACAGTGAATAAAATGAGAACAAAGTGTGAACAAAATGTGAAATTCAGAATAAATACAGTCGGTGCCTATTGACTTTGTCGTTTCTCATGTTGACATCACACGCCTCATTTGCCTCACTCTGCAGTAAATCTAGTTCCAAATACTAACACGAGGTGGCGCTTTGGAGTCACTTTTTTTTTGTTTCAAACAGACAGACAGACAGACAGACAGACAGACAGACAGACAGACAGACAGACAGACAGACAGACAGACAGACAGACGAGATGTGAGTCCTGACCTGGGAGTCATACAAAAATAGCAGATCTACAAGCTCACAATGCCTGGCATGTGTGTGTGATTATAATTATAATTATAATTAATATAATATACTACTATACACGTCGTGTAGGCCTACTTGTAGATTGGCTATTTTTTTTTTGTTCTCGCATCATTTGCTGTGTAGTATTTAGCTTACTTCTTTCTATTGTTTTGAAAATGCGTTTTCAGTCCGGAATTCAAATCATGATGCAACTTTTATGGGACACTGTTGTACAACAAAGTTTGTGAAGAAAGAAAACCCCATTAACAGTTGAAAATAGCCTACACCATTTCTGCCCATCCCTCTAACTTCATGTAGGCCAATTGGTGTCTGTGCCTGTGGTGGCCTACTGAAAGCTATAATAACATAGTAGTAATGACAAGGGTGCAATTATATTCAATGATATTTAATTGTTTTGTGGAAAACGCATGGCTCATCATGCTTAATTAAAGAGACTCACTTGCCTTTTCTTAGTGCTTTTCATTGTTTGGACAGAAGACATTATAAACATTTAGCCAATATTCGATAAATTTCATTAAATAACAGACACTGAACTGGTACACTGGTGACAGCATGTCATGGATGGCACATTAATTCTTAAACAATATTGAGGAAGAAATAAGAATAGAAATAAAATAAAACAAACCAAAAAGACGCCAATAACCCCTGTCTTATAAAAATTGCCAAAGTGGGTCTGGGTTATCTGACATGACAGGCTGTGCCACTCTGGTTTTTGTGCTTTCTGCCGCGCGATGTGCTCGCAGCCAAGTCTTGACTCTGGATTCCAGGACCTGAGCGGAGGTCCATACTGTCTAATAAACATCAGAGCCGACACACGTTCTGTATGCAGTCGCGAACGGAGTGATGTTATGAGGTTCAATGTTCATCAAACTAAAGCCGCACTCGCATTCTGCCGAGCTGCATGGAATGAGCATATAAGGGGTACAAGTGCAGCTGGTACCTTTCTCCCTCCACATTCTATGTAGGCCTATAGTCCCTAAAAGCATTCACTGAAGATTTTTCTAAGGCTTTTCTAAATCTCACCTGCACAACCCAATATTATGCTGTTGTTACAAATGTAATGCAGTAAACATGAACGTGCAGTCACAGATGATCCGATCATCTGTGACATCGGCTGAATGTAAATGCACACGCAAAATGGGGGTCCCCAATATGGTAGCCTACATCTACTTTTGTCAATTGTTTAAAGCTTACAAAAGAAACAAAAAGGATTTGTTTGAATGTATTGACTTTTGAGGACTGCATACGCCTCTGTAACTGTAATAAACAACATTAACAATATAATCAGAATCCAGTTTTTATACTTTATTAATACAATGGTTTTAAAATTGCAGTCATTTTAAAATTGCATTAATTTCATTATGTTGATGGTATTTATTTAAAATGATTTAAGGACGTTTGGTGGTTCATTCGTTTTGTATAAAATAACAGAAACCTTTGAGGACAAAAATGTATTGTATTACAGCTGCTTCGATATAAAGGACATTGTAAAGCGACTACGTGAGAAATAAACTTTAAAGTCGCTGAGAGGCGATGGGATGGGCTATGTTGTCAGACGCGCTCCGCTCCACAAACAAAAGGAATTCGCTGGGTCCAAAACAATGCGTTTAAGGAGTTTTATTAAAGAAATGTGAATAACTCAAAGAGTGCTCAAACAAAAAGTAAAGCAACAACAGCGATCAACATAAATAAAAGAAAGCAAAAATAAAGCGGTCAACAAAAGGTATGGCGTTCCATACCCCCCCTCTCTCTCACTGTGTGTGCCAAACAGGTGACGTTTATGAATTAATCAGGCCCCGTCAATCAAGCATCCATAGCACCAGTGACAGCGCATTCATTTCATTGACCAAACATATAATCAACATAACCACACATTGCAACAATCCCATTCATGGCTCCTATACAGACATAATTTCCTTAAAGCAGTAAATTGAATGAAAGAATGAATGAATGAATGAATGCATTAATGAATGGATGAGTAATTTATTTCGGTGCTGAATAGTTCAATGGAAAACTTAAACATGTCTGTCTGTCAGCGTGCGCTGACAGACAGACAGACAGACAGACAGACAGACAGACAGACAGACAGACAGACAGAATACGTCGCAATGCGCGGCTTTCGCAAAGAAGCAGATATGAGCTCGTAGATCGGCTGAATGTAAATGCATTGTATAGTGTGATTTCTGTGTTATCTATTGCGTTGGGGGGGTCTCCCGGGGACCCCCCAGAAGGACGAGCGTGAACACATTCCGTCTGCGTGCGTGCGCTCTCTCTTTCTCTCTCTCCCCCCCCTCTCTCTCTCTCTCTCTCTCTCTCTCTCTCTCTCTCTCTCGTGCGTAAAAGGAAAAAAAAAAGAAACACTTGTCTTTTCAATAGGCCATTAAACGTTCAAATCGAATAAAAAAAAAATCCTTATTTCCGGAGGTTATTGAAGTTATATCAATCGATAAAATGTGATGCAACATATGGTTATTGGATTAAAATAATGGAAGCAATTCACGGGGACAAATGAAGGCATGCGTAAAGGGATTCCCAAGGGGACCCGGACCCCCCCCCCCCCCCCCCCCAAAGGTCCGCAGGGACCCCCACCCGACCCCCTACCCCACAGGGGGAGGCGGTCGGGTGGGGGGGGGGGGGGGGGAAGCACACACATAGGATGGAGGGAAGGAGGGAGAGAGGCAGATGCGACCACGAGCGCCCGTTCTCCGACGCACGGGTGAAACGCCGACAAAAACAGGCCCCCGTCGAGACGATGGGCAATCGTCGCGACGACTCAGAAACGCCGACAAAAACAGGCCCCCGTCGAGACGATGGGCAATCGTCGCGACGAGTCAGGCGCCCGTCGAGACGATGGGCACCTGTGGCGACCCGTCGGGACGAGTCAGGCACCCGCGACGATGGGCACTCGTTGCGACGACTCAGACAGCCGTCGAAGCGACCCGTCGCGGTCGCAAGTGGAGCTCGCTGTCTCTCCATTCTTTTGGGTTCCCTTTTTCCTTATGTTTTGAGGAGTAGGAGTTAGGTCAGAGATTGTATTTTGGTGTGTAACGTTAGGTAGTTTTAGTTAGGGTTACTTTGTTTAGTTTATTATTTCATACCAATTCACCCACCCTGAAGAAAAGAAAAAAAAACATTGTATGGCTGAAGCCTTGCTTGCTGGTGGTTCCTTGGGAGGTTTCAAGAGGGGGTCCCAGCTACTCATGTTGCACCTCAGTTCCGCTAGACTGGGGTCGTAACAATGTGACCACTTGTCAAATCATGTGGTCTTTGTTCTTCTAGAAGAACAGTCTAACATGCAAGTAATGGGACCTACAGACAGACAGGCAGGCAGGCAGGCAGACATAAAGGCAGGCAGGCAGGCAGGCAGGCAGGCAGGCAGGCAGGCAGACAGGCAGACAGACAGACAGACAGACAGACAGACAGACAGACAAAAGGTCATTAACACCACCCACATGTAATGTACCAAATGTTGCAAGACTACCAAACCTTTATGGGACATAAAACCGTAATCCCCCTCCATTCAATATTTGATTGTGACGAGGAACTGTTAAAATTACATGTCCTGCAAACAATTGGGCCATATAGCAAATGTCTATAAAACTATGATACAGCCTACTTTCTGCACATTACATAGCAATATATACTTGCCGAGTTGCCGTGTGGAAGCTCCACCAGCAGGGGTCATTCACTTTAGGCATAACTTCACAGCACCTCAGTAGTTTCACTGAGGTGCTGTGAAGTTATGCCTAAACCTAACCTTGCCATGTTTTCATTTTCTTGATAGTCAGTGTGCCATATCAACATTAAGTTTAATTATGACAAACCTAACAACCTTTTTCTTCTTCTTTAGAAATATTTTCTTTAACATCATGATTTAATGATCATTGGACTAATAATCTATTAGCAATTAACACACCTATATCCCAAACTCCCTCCCCAGTCAGAGTTCAGAGTTTCATTGAACATAATTATGCGCAGGATGTAATTAGTGTGGTTGCCCGAATGGGCAACCAGACTATAGTACTCTTCCCACTTTATTATTATTAGTGTGGTTCCCCGAATGGGCAACCAGACTATAGTAATAGATTAACTTTATTCTTTATGTATTAGTGTGGTTGCCCAAATAGGGCAACCAGACTATAGTAATAGATCATCTTTATTCTAGATAAACTTTATTTCATCGCGCTATTTCTCCCAGAGTTTTTTTCCCCCAATTTCGTGCTGTATTTCAAAATCACCGGCTTCATCGGGAATCCAGGGCTTGTACTTTGCTAAGAGATAGGTTGTATAGTTTAATTGATATTGATTTATTAGTGCATTAAATGTCCCCATCCACTTTAATGGGAAAATTAAAAAACTCAAATTCAAGTATTTTCTTTCTCAGAAACCGTAAGGACTAGAGTTACAAGACTTGGAGGGGAGGTTCATAGTCCAGTGCAAAATTATTCAAAAAATAAGTACACCAACCGGCCTCATGGTGGCGCTATAAAAGCCCACTTTACGTTTTGGCCTATAACTCTTGAACCGTAGGTCGTCGAATCAAAAATCTTTTCCCCTGGATTCCTTGGGTCATGACGCAGCTCCCCATATAGGCCACGCGCATTTGCGTCTGGATAGATTTTCCGCCATTTTGAATTTTCTTCAAAACACACTTTTAGCTCCTCCTCCCACGTATTTTATCCAAATTTCACAAAAATCGGTACACATAATCTCTGGACCCTAGCGATAAACATATCCAAATGACATTTTGATAGTCTTTACTGTTCGTCCGTAATTGGCTTCCAAAGTTAGTGGGAGGGGCCCGTTTTACCAAAAATCACAAACGAAACGTCCGGTCAATCCCAAATTTGAATCACATGTCGAGGGTGGTTTACTCAAGGAATCCCCAAAAGCATTTCCACTTTGATCCATAGGGGGCGCCACTAATGCGCAAAACGTAACCGTTTCATACAACTGAGCATGTGTGTCTTCCTTTCCCCTTAACAGCACACATGTACTAACCAGCATGCACAAAAACATGCCCTTGCAAGACAAATCTACAACTTGGCCACAGCTGCAATCCAAGCAACCTACAAAAACTTCCACTACAACAACGTAATACAACACCAGCAACGACTCCAAACCAAAAAGTCACTCGAACTTGCTACTGTCACAACCGAAACCCTGCGACTTCAAAAACAACTACAAGATGCAACACAATTTATCAAAACAACATTTACACCTGGTACATGCATGTCTCCAACTGCATCATTAACCACAATGTCTCACACACACAATAATGCATCCCTAGAATTCTATATTGCTTCATTTGTATTAATTGCTTCACTGTCAAATACAGCTTTCTGGGACAACTGGCCAAGTACTAACCACGCCAGCACTGTTCCGGAGACATCGTCCACAAACCAGGACCCTGGCACACCAGTAAGTGCTACATACATTATAGTACTGCCACACAAATCCCACACTATGCCAAATAGGCGCACCACCATAACATGACTTCATACAACTCAATATCGCCTTATATTCATGTAACATTAACACTGCTCTACACATCACAAGCACATTCAACATAAGACTGCCATGCAACACCCCATACACTACAGATTCTCAATTACATCACACATCTGACTCATACCACAACCACACCTAATCATGACATTATTGCCTTCACCATGCAACAAAACAAAAGCAATGTCCATACAATCATATCACCATACGCTCACTAAACAATACACGCCATTTTGAAGTTGACATTCCCTTTCGTTAATACATTTTAACAATATGCCAGTTCAAAGCTTGTCCACTGTCATCATAACACACAATTTCCATTCAGTCAATCCTTTTCACATGCATGTACTGACATCTCCTCTCCATCAACAGAACTGCCAAACACAGGAGGCCCAGCCAGAATAATAAACAACGGGCCAAACATCCAGCACCAAAGAAAAGGTACAAATCTAACTAAAATCACTTCACCAATGCATTCCCATTCCACAAATGCAACCACTTTCATGTAAATGCTTGTCAAATACAACAGAAGCAATCAAGGCCACACACCACTATAACAGGAAACAACACCTACATTATGACCTATTTCACTTGCAAACATACATCACTGAAAACTGACCCACTTACAGTCTATTTAACCTACATGTCTTTTGCAGGCTTACCATTGCTCATGTGTGTCAACTTCCAGACGAAGGCACCAGTTGATGTGTTACATTTGTATTTTATTTGACTGTTTATACATGCTTTTTTTGCTTGCTGTGACATTTAATCATTGTCTTACCTTTCAAAACAATGCATGCTTTTTATTGCTTTGCTGTGAAATTACTCACTTTCTTACCTTTTAAACAATGCATTTTTAATTCTAAAACAATGTCAACATTCCAAGTAAACTATATTGAACTGTAATGCTCCAAGAATGTCATATCTTACTACACCATATTCACAGACATTATCATTTCCTTGTATCAAACAATGTAATCACATATGCCACTAACAGCACTATATTCTACTATCAAGCCAACAGACTCTCCATATCATCACATCATTTTTATGCTCTCTTCAATTCAGTGTCCGCCAATACATTTTCTAACAATCCCAAAGCAACAATGTTACATTACACTACACATGTGCCAGCACACTAAACATCCTTTCACACATTGTCATTTACTCTGTATCATCATACACTATACTTTTCACATGAAGAAAATCACTATATCAAAGCTGTGCATCAATCCACAATATATGGCATACCTGGTCTAAAGCTTACCTAATGTGCATATAACAACAACACACATAAAACCATGAGCATCACTATCATCATCTTTATTCCATTCTTTATCCAATGAAACACTAAACAACCAGCATCAGTTCAACCAGGTTACAACTTTCTACCTAGCAGTATTAACATTATGAAACCAATACTTGAAAGCAGAATTGTACATGCACAAATTGTGTCTACAATCACACTAGAACGCCTCACAGACCACTACAATACACAAACTCTCCCCACGTCTCCATGCCAATCTCTTTCTTACTGCTGCATCTCTGAAAGCAGCCCTGCAACGCTGAGAAATATATTGACTAATACACACTATATACTCATACACCAGCTGTACAGAATATTACTCACACTACAAACACATCCTGCAACCAATTGTTGCATGAACCAAACAATAACCCACTTGGGGAGATGAACACATCCACACGTTACTTGTATTACACCCTTCACTGCACTAAGTCCTTGACATATTCCTAACAACAACCACCCTCTTTATGCCCTCAAACCCCTGTAGGAACTGTTGAGTCAAAACATCTTCACGACAGAACATTGCCATGTCATTCCAATATATATTTGCCTATTGAAATGATGCTCAACGAATAACTACTGTGATGACAAATATTTCCTTTCATTGTTATTGTACTAAACTTCACTTTAGTACAATAACATCATCATTTAATCATCATTTAATCCTACATAATCATCATTTAATCCTACATATTTTTTTTCATGCACTTTCATATGCTTAATGTTACCACTTACTCCTTATGGTGCAAAGGTCTTTTCAAAGAGCATTCCACACATTTTGGACTAAACAAAAAAGTCAATATCTAATCTACTAACACAGTTAAACACAGTGAAGTAAATTCATGCTTGTAGGTGCAGTGTTACAACAGAAATGCACTAGGTGTATTACATTTTGCACTGAAATGCTGTTTTCACTTCATCTTAAAAAGACGCATTACATAGCTCTACATACTCACATACTACTTCAACTGCACCAGTTCAATTCCATTCATTTTATATTCAACCAATTATTGGTAAAACACTAAGCCAAATATGTGGATATATTAAATGTCAAATACAATGCAAAATATAGCTGCAAGCAGCGATAATACGGGGCCAGGGATTGCAGAGAGAAGAAAGAAAGAAGCAATGATAAGTAATATGCACAATAAGCCATAGAAACATAGAAGACTGAACTTGAGAGAAAGAAGACCATGCAATTAACAAATGAGCATTTTAAACCCTCACTAACCCTAACCTCAGTAAAACTATGCCTACCCCTAACCTCAAGAAATACTAAGCGTAAGCCTACAAATGCCAAATCATGATCACCTCAACATATCGTCGGGGACAGGGATCGAACCAGTGACCTACGGACTCATGGGCTGCCTCTCTTCTCATTGAGCTATAGATATGATAACCCTGGTAGTGTCTGTTGATATATATAACTCTTTCCGTCCCTGATGGACCAGGCCTCTGTTTTGCTGACTCCTCTAGATCACTGGTTCCCTAACCATCTACCGAAATTGTACGTCTCCTCCTCGGAACAGAAACCAGTGAAAGTAGCTGATCTACATGATGATGAGAGAGAGAGAGAGGCAGAGAGAGAGAGAGAGAGAAAGAGAGAGAGCGATAGAGAGAGAGAGAGAGAGTAAGAGAGGCAGTGAGAGAGAGGCAGAGAGAGAGAGAGAGAGAGAGAGAGAGAGAGAGAGAGAGACATGGAAACGGAATAGATTGAAGAGAGAGAGACAGAGCGAGAGAGCCATGGAAACGGAATAGATTGAAGAGAGAGAGAGAGAGAGAGAGACATGGAAACGGAATAGATTGAAGAGAGAGAGACACGGAAACATAATAGATTGAAGAGAGAGAGAGATGGAAGCAGAATGGATTGATTGGACATCTCAACCTATTGCCATTAACAGGAATCGAACCATCAACCTTCGAATTGACAGGCTGCAACACTACCTATAGTGCTATAGCTCTGTCCAGGTTGAGGTTGTCTGTTGAAGATAAAAGTGAACCAGTGAAAGCAGCCGATCTACAAGCTCAGAAAGAACGTTGCTATCTGAAAGGTTTTGAGATTGTAGATCGGCTATTTTCAGAATGAAGTATGTCATACATACTTCATACCCTCTCAAATAAGCATTTCAGGTTATCTTTATCAATTGCATATGTATTAATTGACACAATTACTGGTAGTGTCTGTTGATATTTATAAGTATTTCCGTCCATTATGAACCAAGCCTCTGTGTCCCGAACTACTCTAGATCACTGGGTCACAAACCATTTACCAATAAAGGCATTTTTGTGTCTCCTCGGAACAAAAACTAGTGAAAGTAGCCGATCTACAAGCTCACAAAACGTTGCTATCTGAAAAGTTGTGAGATTGTAGATCGGCTATTTTCACAATGAAGTTTGTCATACATTGCAAAAACATACTCTCTCCAAGAAGCATTTCATGTTACCTTTAACAGTTGCACATGCATTAATTGAGAGAGAGAGACATGGAAACATAATAGATTGAAGAGAGAGAGAGATGGAAGCAGAATGGATTGATTGGACATCTCAACCTATTGCCATTAACAGGACTCGAACCCTCAACCTTCGGATTGACATGCTGCAACACTACCTATAGTGCTATAGCTTTGACCAGGCTGAGGTTGTCTGTTGAAGATAAAACTGAACCAGTGAAAGCAGCCGATCTACAAGCTCAGAAACACGTTGCTATCTGAAAGGTTTTGAGATTGTAGATCGGCTATTTTCAGAATGAAGTATGTCATACATTGCAAAAACATACCTTCTCAGATAAGCATTTCATGTTATCTTTATCAATTGCATATGTATTCATTAATACAGTCTTGTTGTTTGCAATGCACTTTAAATGAAGTCTCTACCAAGTGAGGCTTGAACCGGCAACCTTGATGTTATGAAACATTCACTTAAGCGGGAAGCCATTGGACCAACAGACCTGATTCAGTGAAAACGGAGGTCAGACAGATGATACCATTTCACGCTAATAACTGAAAAATCCTGGGTTTAAGTGTTTTTCAAACTGCTCAAAATTGCGGACAATCTAAGGGCGGAGAGAGAGACATGGAAACGGAATAGATTGAAGAGAGAGAGACATGGAAACAATAGATTGAAGAGAGAGAAAGATGGAAGCAGAATGGATTGATTGGACGTGTCAACCTATTGCCATTAACAGGAATCGAACCCTCAACCTTTGGATTGACAGCTGCAACACTACCTATAGTGCTATAGCTTTGACTAGGCTGAGGTTGTCTGTTGAAGATAAAACTGAACCAGTGAAAGCAGCCGAACTACAAGCTCAGAAACACGTTGCTATCTGAAAAGTTTTGATATTGTAGATCGGCTATTTTCAGAATGAAGTATGTCCTACATTGCAAAAACAGACCTTCTCAGATAAGCATTTCATGTTATCTTTATCAATTGCATATGTATTCATTAATACAGTCTTGTTGTTTGCAATGCACTTTAAATGAAGTCTCCACCAAGTGAGGCTTGAACCGGCAACCTTGATGTTGTGAAACATTCACTTAAGCGGGAAGCCATTGGACCAACAGACCTGATCCAGTGAAAACGGAGGTCAGACAGATGATACCATTTCACGCAAATAACTGGAAAATCCTGGGTTTAAGTGTTTTTCAAACTGCTCAAAATTGCGGACAATCTAAGGGCGGAGAGAGAGACATGGAAACGGAATAGATTGAAGAGAGAGAGACATGGAAACAATAGATTGAAGAGAGAGAAGGATGGAAGCAGAATGGATTGATTGGACGTGTCAACCTATTGCCATTAACAGGAATCGAACGCTCAACCTTCGAATTGACGGGCTGCAACATTACCTATAGTGCTATAGCTTTGTCCAGGTTGAGGTTGTCTGTTGAAGATAAAACTGAACCAGTGAAAGCAGCCGATCTACAAGCTCAGAAACACGTTGCTATCTGAAAAGTTTTGAGATTGTAGATCGGCTATTTTCAGAATGAAGTATGTCATACATTGCAAAAACATACGCTCTCAAATAAGTATTTCAGGTTATGTTTAACAATTGCACATGTATTAATGGACACAATCATGTTGTGTGCAATGCAACTTTAATGAAGTCCGCATCAAGTGAGGCTTGAACTGGCAACCTTCAGGTTGTGAGGCACACGTTTAAGGGAGAAGCCATTGGACCAACAGACAAGAACCTGTGAAAAAGGAGATCACACAGATGATACAGTTTCACGCAAATAGCTGAAAAATCCTGGGTTTAAGTGTTTTTCAAACTGCTCAAAATTGCGGACAATCTAAGGGCGGAGCTTACTGGTCAACGTGATACATGTGTTCCTCATGAGTCAAGGCACATGTGTAAGCAGGTTTAATGGCTGTTGGCCAAACGAGGCATGACTTTTGCCTGTTTAAAGTTTGCATTTTCAAAAAATCGCTATAGCGCCCCCCTTTGACCAATTGGAGTAAGATTGGTTTCAGTGATATTTGGAATGACCCTCAACATTACCGCAAAGTTTCAAAGAAATGTGAGTCTGCATGTATGTGTTAGGGGCAGATGAATAATTGTCATAAAACTGCAATATTCATTGGCTCATTAAAGCTTCATTTTTTCACTTATGGGAAATCTTTTGCACATGTTTGTCGGCATAGGTCCAAAGTTCATGTGTAAAACGTTTCGTGCAGATTACTCAAAAATCCCAGGAGGAGATAGGTTTTAACTGTTTTTCATATAATTCAAAATGGTGGGAGATCTAAAGGTCAGAGGTCAAAAGTCAGAGGGTGAAAGTTGTTCAGCATGAAGAGACGCATATGTGTATCCAAGTTTCATGGCTGTAGGTCAAACAGGGCATGAGTTGTACCTGTTCAAAGTTGGCATTTTGCTATAGCGCCACCTTTTGACGAAAGATTGTGAGAATTATTTCTTGATAGTTTTTCATGACCATCTACCATATGGCCAAGTTTCGTAAAAAGCGTATGCACGGTTCAGCCAGAACTGCGAAAAGTGGCAGAAGAAAAAAGAGGGGAACATGAAGACAGGTCCAGAGCTGAGCTCTGGCCCCGTAATAAAAGTACTATTTGAACTTACAGTAAAAAGTATTTAATTCATAGTCAATTACAGACATAATATGGACTGCATTTTACCACGACCCATTAAAATAAACATATGACATCATCTCAAACACATAACCACCGTCCAATTGGAAATGGTATCCACTCATTGACACAGAGTAATGATGACAAGATCAACTCAATAAAATGATGCCGGTAAATGATGAAGATGAAAGCAACCCACATCCACGTCTCTGAGTCTACACTTTCACATCTGCTCTTCACCAATCACTGCTTCGCCCTGAAAGAAGTGTTATTATTTTGGACAAACACAAAGTTAGAATGTTCTACAACACTTCCTTCTAACTAACAATATTATCATAACTCAACAATCCCAGATATAAATCAACTTTTTGACAGACATGAGGCCATCATAACCTTGCATAAACATACTAAGCACTACACAACAACATTTCACATGACTGACATATAGGCAAAGATGAAACCAACCGGCCTCACCGGGAATCATACGCATGTATTTCGCTAAGAGATTGTTACATAGTTTCATTGACATTGATTTAATACTGCATTCAAATTCCCCATCCACTTTAATGGGAAAATGAAAAAGCTCCCATTCAAGTATTTTTTTCTCAGAAACCGTAAGCGCTAGGGTTACCAGATTTGGAGGGGAGGTTCATAACTTAGTGTGAAATTATTACAAAAATAATTACACCAGTCACCCTGGTGCCGCTATAACAGTCCACTTTACGTTTTGGCCTATAACTCTTGAACCGTATGTCATAGAATCAAAATCTTTTTTCCCTAGATTCCTTGGGGCACGACGCAACTCCCCATATAGGCCACGCCCATTTGCATCAGGATATATTTTCCGCCATTTAGAATTTTCTTCAAAACACACTTTAGGTCCTCCTCCCACATATTTTGTCCAGATTTCACAAAAATCAACACACATGACCTCTGGGCCCATGCGATAAACACATCCAAACGGCATTTTGTTTGTCACTCCCTGGTCAATTAATGGTGATACACATGTACAGTGCATTTACTTTACTTTTTACTGTTATTTAAACACAAGTACAGTGAAATGGCATCTTGATATATACAGTAGTAGTTACATTTCATACCTTTTTTCAAGTATGTCACGTATTGATTTATTTTTCATATGCAACTTGCATGTCTTGTTTTCTTTCCACAGCAAAATCTATTTGAATTATGGGTTCAAGTCTAATATCACGTGCTCGTCCGAGGGCAGTTGCAACATTTGGTTCCAATCTGTGCTTGCCTGCTCAAGTGTCTTGGTTTGGGAAAGGTTGGATGTGTTGGACAGATGTCATCCCCAAGGTCCTCAAAGAAGTGGCCAACCAACCTCCTCCTGATATCCTATTATTACATGTTGGTGGCAATGACTTAGCTAAGACTTCACAGATTAGAATAGTCAAAAGAATGAAAAAAGATCTGTCTTGGCTCAAATGTCTTTTGAAAAACACTGTGATTGTTTTTTCTTGTATCATTGAAAGACGGCAATGGAGGGGTGCTAGGAACTTGGCTAAGATCAACAAAACTCGTTTGTGGATCAACAAGGAGATCAGTACATTTGTGAAACTGATGGGTGGCGTTGTGATTACACATCCAGACATTAAGTTCGATGTGACAGAGCTGTTTTTACCTGATGGTGTACACTTGAGTTTAACAGGAAATGATATCTTCCTGGCTGACCTACACGCTGGACTGCAAAGTGTAGTGTAATGTACATTTTGTATGTTATACATTTTTTTATCCTACGATTTTGTAAACCCATTTTCTACACCCAGTGCAAATTGTCCATGTAATCCTGGGCACTACACTCCAACAACCATTATAATTGTTTTAGTTGCCTTATGTTCAAGATTAAAGATTTGAATAGCTATTGGTTCCATTTGGAAAAACAAAATCTGCTTGGGTTGCCTCCATGGGGGTCCAAGGAATGTATCGTCACATAATACTTAACAGTCCAGTCCCCAGTGGAACAGATGGCATTTTTTATCTCAGAATACATCGTTAAAGCAGCTAACTGGCATATCTGCTATTTGCAAAAAAGTTGTAAGTAGGCTACACAGAAGACATTATTTTCCCTCACATATGAGGTTGTGTTTTGTGAGTATAAGATTTAGCACCTTCATTTTCCCAACCTGAGAATCATCATCTGAGTCATCAGCAGGCAGGATTTTTGGATGAGCCCTAATGTCCATATTGCTTCACCATTTTACCCAGAGTACAGGGATTGAAGTCCAAGATATTCACCAGCATAGCAGGCACATCAATATTACTGAATGCTGTCAATACCACCATGCAAAACTATTATTTTGCCGACATTGTGACAGACTTGTCATCAGGCAGGAGTTTTGGACAAGCCCTAATGTCCATGTTGATTACTTCACCATTTTACACACAGTATATCCATCCAGCAGGCAGATATTAGTCTCACACAACACTTTCAAGTACAAGCTTTGACTCTGGAAAGGATCAAATTGTTTCATACAAAAATCATTTTTTGTATGAAAATCTTGTACATATTGTGTGTCTTATGACGATCGGGTCCAATATTTTGTTCAGTGACCATGGAGTTAAAGAATGGTTTAGAAGCTGTGTTCATGTTCATTCTTCCATTGGAATCAATAGCCTCCAAGCTGCTTCCTGTCTTGCTTGGACGACGCCCACCGACCTCACGTGATGTTATCCCGTGACATGAAAATGCAACCAATGGCATTAGAACAGATTGACCCAGATACCGACGTATGAGATTGGCGCTAAAAATTGAAAATCAACCGGTATCAACCGTTACCTGGCCACAGCAAACTACCCGTTCGCCACAGACACTATATGCCAGCATCCGCAAGCAACACACAAAGACGCTGATAGCAACACAGAAGCGAAATTCTTGGTAAGTAGACTTCAATAAATATGCTACAGTACATAAACATAGGCTATACTACATTTGCAAACAATAAAGACTTCATGGTCATATTTTGGAAACAATGTAATTTACCACAATTTAGTGGTTTACATAATGTCACCGGTAATACAAACTAAGACCTACTCAATATGAAGGTTTCCATTGTGTATACACCTATAAATGCACACAATATATATACTGCATTATTTGTGTCCAATGAATTAAATGGTATTACTACCTCTAAAGTCATTACAACACAATGTGAGTTGCATCACTAAACTATAAGATTTCATAAAGTTGGTAAAATATGTTTTGAAAGTAACCATTACACCTCTAAATAATTTTACATACTCTTGACATGGTAAACTCATTTGTACTTCTATGTCTCATAAGGCTGCCCCAACGCTCCTGATTTCGTGTATAGAGGGGCGGGTGTATAGAGCCGGCGAGAGATTGCGCCTGATCCCATTGGTTCACCGATCTGTCCGTCAACCCCCGCCCCGTTAACACAACATTACGAGCGACGCCCACTGCACTCTGGTTGGTTGGGAAATGAAACACTTCCTCATACCGAGTACACCGACTCGCTGGGCCAGGCTTTTATTTTTTAGCAAAACTAAACAATAAAAGCCTGGAGATCGAGGCTAATGTCTCATAGATACCATTATGGATGGCCTAGGATCTGTTCCATCCACACTCCACGATAGTGCAGAGGGTCCTGCTCAAAGGCAGAATCCAGAAAGGAGTAAGTATGGAAAAATTCTAATTATCTTTGATGTACATTATTTAAATACACATAAAACAATCTACTCAAACATATGACCATAACAACCATAAAACACAGTGATTAATGTTTATTGAACTATCCAGGTAACACTTCTAGAACAATAATTCTATATTATATTAAAGATTGAATCATGTTATTTTTACTAATCATATTGCAAATGTCTACCATCATTGTCTGAACAGCTAAATCTATCTGGATTGGGGGGTCGAGTTTAGTGGCTAGGGCCTATCCTTGAACTATCAAAATCCAGTTAACAATTCCAAAACAATATTTGTATATTATATTACAGATTGAATCATGTTATTTTTACTAATCATATTGCAAATGTCTACCATCATTGTCTTAACAGCTAAATCTATCTGGATTGTGGGGTGCTAAATCTATCTGGATTGTGGGGTCCAGTTTAGTGGCCAGGGCCTATCCCAGAGCCCAACAGACCTTGGGGAAAAACCTACGCCTGCCAGCAGCCATTACATGGTTTGGAAGAGGAGGAATGTGTTGGCGAGACGTCCTCCCAAAACGTAAGAGTATCCTCGCCACCCAAACCCCTCCTGACATCATACGCCTACACGTTGGAGGTAATGACCTGGCCAAAACAGCACGGTTAACACTACTACAGCAAATGAAACAGGACATGATGTGGACACCGGCTTCGAGTGCTATCAATGCATTGAATGGGGAAATAGGCGAGTTTATTAGACCTTTGAATGGGCGAAATAGGCGACCTACTACCTACCCGCGATTTATCAGACCATTCATTCAGGAGCTACTGACCTACTTGGAGGCGGAGCAGTCCCCACAACAATATTTACGATTCTGTGCCTATCGGTACATAACTCGAACGGCGCTGAGTAGGCACAGGTGAACGTCACACCGTTCAGGACGGCAACTCGGTCGCCTTAGCTCCCTCGGTGGTCCTTCACGGGGTGACAGTTCGCCTGTGACTGCGCGCCTCCGTCATGGTCCGAAACCAAAAGCGAAACCTAAACTGAACTATTTAAGTCATGTCCGTTGGTAGGTTAGTATGTCTTGATAACACCCAATGAATGGTCTGATAAATCGCGGGTATATATAATCCAGTAATATGATTTTAAATGTATTTAACATTCTTATTATTACAGTTTAATATTATATAGTCTCTGAGGAAAATACAACAGCAAAGCACAAAGTAACGTGCATCGTTGGCACGTTACTTGTTCATTCAGACACCTATTCCTTAAACAATAGTTATTTAACAATGCAACTTGTTAGTAGTAATGGGTCATAGTGTTTTAATCAATACAGTCTATTCATATTTTAATCGATCTCTTACACGCCTCTAATCTTGGTGTCATGAGACATGTGACACGAACAACCTATAAGATTCAATCAGACTATCCAATGAACAGGTAGCCTTCACTGACACACCCACAAGCAATTATTTTCAAAACCCAACCACCATATACCAACTCCACCCTTCATTCCAACGAGTAGGCCTACGGAACAGAGGACACGAAACAGACAATGGACTCTCCAACAAACAACAGAACGGCCCAGTTGGTTGGCAGCATCCAGAAGATGGCGGAGAGGAACAGGAATCTGGCAAAAAATATCAGCCATCTGCAGAAGCGCAAGCCTCACCCTGGGAAGACCAGCTGTGAGGCATGTGAGGCGTTCTTTGGTGAAGCATGTGAGGCGTTCTTTGGTGAAGGTAAGATATTCTTATAATTCATAGCCTATCTCTTAATATATTTTTTTCGATCAATACCATGCAATCCCAAACTTAACATTATTATTTAAATTCTGTTTCGCCAACTATAGACTTTGAGGAGGAAGTGTGCCCACAGCCAGCTGCAGCCTCGCCTGCTGATGAAGGACCGTCACCGAAGGATAAAGAACATCCACCAGCAGCCCTTCCACCGGCAAAAATGGAACCACCTGAGAAAGTGCGCAAAGTAAAAAATAAAAAAATGTAGCCTACCTACTGTACAAGATTTGTTGTCCAATTCATAGTAGACTAAACACATGTTGATGCATAAAATGAGTAATTGCTAAATGTACCTTTATATTACAATTGATGCACTTCAGTATCTATATTGTCTAGCAAATGTTATAACGTCATGCATGTCATTAACGTAATTTCATGAGGAATTTAAATCGGTTACAAGAACTCAACAGTAATATAAATGTACATTTAAGGATGACAATGTGACCAGAATTATGACTTTGCAAACAGAATAGGCAGCATTCATATGCAGACGGTACAATTTGCAGATGGAGGAAAAATGGTTACTCTTAAAAATGCTGGGTTAATTTAATAATTCAACCATTGGGTTGAAACTATTGGGTCAGCTTACAATCCAAACATTGGATTAAAAAAATTGGCAAAATATTATACCATCCGTTAAGCTAGAAATGCCCCGCCCACAACATCAAACAAAATGAATTGATTTCATAACCCAACTGGTGGTATAGTCCTGTGGTTTTCAACCTTTTTCACGCCAAGGACCCCTACATTCAAAAATAGCAGATCTACAAGCTCATAGTGCTGCACTTGGTGCTGCCCAATGAACTTGTATATCTGCCAAAACTAAGTGGTTAAAATGATTGTGACGCTATGTTAACTAATTTTGCTGAGGACCCCCTGGTACTCCCCCAAGGGCCACTGGTCGAAAATCACTGGTATAGTTTATTGGGTTCGAGTGAAACCATAGCATGGGTTACCGGTACACCATTTAATTGGGTTGGAAGTGACCAGGCCTGTGTTTTCCTGCATCCTCCCGCCGTCTCACCGGACTGAAGCTGAACAAACCGTACTGAAGGACTGCAGTTACTCTACAGCAGCTTCTGATCAGAGACTACATGGGACCTGCTTTGGATGTGGCTGATTTTTTTATGGTGAAATGGAACAATATAGAACAGGGGTCTAGTTACCCCGCGTTTGACATTACTATAAGATAATGCATTTTCTCTGTAGATGCCTGTATTATTATGGGAGAATGAATGAATGTACTACGAGCTAACTGACGTTACCCACTATGGTAGCTAAAGCTAACGTTAGCACCGGTTAGCACGGCACTGGTTTAAACACCAGACCCACTAGTTACTGTATACGTTACCAATCCAATTTATGTTGTAGTCTATATGGAGCTCAATGATTCAAAGTAATATTTCATGTTAAGGAGAGAATGCTATCATATTAGCTATAGCTGTTGGTTAACGTGGTCAGGGACTTGTTTAAGTTCCTCACGTTGAGTTAAAGCCAAAAATAGCAGACCTACAAGCTCACAACGCGTCGCGTACATGGCGCATTGTGAGCTTGTAGATCTGCTATTTTTGAGTCCGACGTTGTGCAATGCAGCATAAACAAAGCTTTTGCTTGGCGTGTCGAAGCCATCTAGCTAAAAATGTGCAAGTAATAAAGCAGCGTGGCAACATGTTGAGATGAAATGTTTAATCTCTAGCTAAAGCTTGCTTTGTGTCAAAGCTAGTGAGAAATGGCTATAACAACCATTTGTTTCTCCAATATGGGGCTGTGCGTTCTACTGAATGTACACTGATTGTTGACATGTATATCATAAAACCTCTTATCAGATAACCACAATCCCTTTGAAACATTTGAAACGGGTAAAGCCTATTTAATGAAATATTAAAGTTATACAATGCAGAATCCCAAATAACGATTTTTAGCAACCTCTGCTGGTCACTACCGTCACTGCATACAATTTCCGTAATCCTCGATTACCCAGAATTCCATTCGTTTTCACCGGAAGCCGGAAGCGTTTCAAAAAGCGATCTTTTAATTGTTTTATACTATCTACGGATCGTTTCTCTTAGCCAGTGGAGCATTAGTTACCATGAGCTGTGCTTTCTTTTTCTGTTCTTTTTCGATCTTCCAATCCTACATTATCTTAACATCAGCGTGAGGTTCCTTTTTGTTATAGCGCGGTAGTTCCTGGCCAAACAGGAAACCGTTGCGGTAGTTCCTGGGGACGTCGGCCACGACGTCATGACGTTGGCCAGGAACGTCATTTCCCCGGGAAAGTCCCCCCAGTCCACTTTCAATAGAAAATATATAAATAAAAGGCTTCCGGGGGTGAAATTCACGGAGTGGGTGTTGTGAAACTTTTGCCACTCGCAAAAGATATACAATTTAACTTTAGTTTTGTTGAAAACGTTACCTAGTATTACTTTAAAGAGCAGGTTGGAGACTACATTTTATAAATATTAATCATATTTTCTGTAAGCAGTGGTTCTCAAACCTTTTCATGTCAAGGACCCCAAAATTAAGACCCCCATCTGATATATTTTTTGTGCCAGGGACCCCCATACAAGATTGTTTTAGACATGCTTTGAAATGGCAGATCTACAATGGGTCATTGCGATGGGGACAGGTCCCCACTTAGAAACACCCCCACTTAGAAACACCGCCACTTAGAAACACCCCCACTTAGAAACATCCCCACTTAGAAACACGGACCCACCCCCACTTAGAAACATCCCCACTTAGAAACACGGACCCCCCCACACTTCGAAACACGGACCCACCCCCACTTAGAAACATCCCCACTTAGAAACACGGACCCCCCCCACACTTAGAAACACGGACCCCCCCATCATGCTACTTTGTTACAATTATTATTATTATTAGTATTATTATTATTATTAGTATTATTATTATTATTACCCTTATTATTATTAGTATTATTATTATTATTATTATCATCATTATCATTGTTATTGTTATTATTATGTCATGCTATTTTATTATTAATATATATTATTGTTATTATTACCCTTATGACAATTATTATTATTATTATTATTATTATTATTATTATTATTATTATTACCCTTAATATATATTATTATTATTATTATTATTATTACCCTTATGACTATTATTATTATTATTATTATTATTATTATTATTATTATTATTATTATTACCCTTATGACTATTATTATTATTATTATTATTATTATTATTATTATTATGTCCTTTCCTTCTCTTGCGTAACGGTCGGGATCTCTGTGAGCGCAGCCTGTAGTCTATGGAGACAATATCCAACACTTCACCACGGTTAACCAGTGGTTTTCAACCTTTTCAGGCCCTGACCCCCCAAAAATGATAGTATTTGAACTGGAGACCTCCTTTTTTTTTTTTTTTTGCTGGGGCTGCAGGGCAGCGCGGCACAAAATCCAAAGGCTCCCTCTCTCTAATTCTCAACAAATGTCTGTGATTATAATTGTCCTACAATCTGCAGAAGGGAGACGGTTAATTCCTTGTGTCATTTGCGTCCATAAGATCGCACAGCTGTCCAATCTGGACTAATATCAAACCAAACGAGGCTGTGCGTAAATACTGCAGTTATTACAACAGCGCAGCAAGAAATAAACGATTAACGTGCATGAGAATGTGCCATTGGTAGCACAATGCAAATCCTCAAAGAAAATGCGTCTTCCTAATAGATACATTTGGATTGGATATCTCACAATATGATAATGGTAACAATATGCGGGGATTCGCTGTCCACCGAGGAACAAGAGCAAGAGGCGTGCAGAAGAGGAGCTTTAATAAAAAGGCACTTTTCCTGCCGTGTGCCAGCCACGCTCTACGTCATCGTAGAAGCAGCTAAACCTACAGGGTCTGTGCGCATCTTTGGGGCGCTACATACACAATATTCCGCTCATCTCTTCAGTACAAAAGGACTCCCAACATTAGTGGGTTCAACCCATTCAAAAGGTGCCCACATATCCAAATGAACCCTATACCTTCAGCTTCAGAACGATTTGCAGAGTGGGGGAAAAGTTTTGCTTTAGAAAATATTCAATGAATGAATGAAGAAATACTCTGTTACAATAATGTCCAGTATCAATAGAGGACTTTACTGTTCCTGTTCCACACAAAAAAAACAACAACAACAGGTTCTTCTATATACAATATTTTGAGGAAAAAAGAAGAAAAATAAAATAAAAAGAGCTACAAGCTCACAATGCTCACAATGTACAATAGTACAATATTTTCCTCAGATGTAGTGGCGTAGAAATAAAAGTAGGCCTACCTATGAAACAGAAAAATATCCTACAGTGAAACAAACAAAAAAAAGAATCAAAGCACTTGGGCTTGGTCAATATGTCAGGATACATGTACTCGAAAGACAGACAGACAGACAGACAGACAGACAGACAGACAGACTACACAAAGTTGTGGACTCTACAATTATTTGAAAACTTTAGTTACTTGTCAGATATATATTATGATATTATGAAACATACATTAACCACTTTAGCCCTATTTTATACCTATAGGCTATGTGAAAATAGCAGATATACAAGCTTACAACGCGTCGCATCACACACACACACACACACACACACACACACACACACACACACACACACACACACACACACACACACACACACACACACACACACACACACACGTCCATCCGTCCGTCCGTCCGTCTATCTGTCTGTCTATTAGTACGGCGCGTAACGTGCGACGCCTACCCAAAAAGACAGACATACAAGCTATCAACGCACTGCGACATGGTGTGTCTACTGCCTGCAGATCTGTTATTTTGGATAGGGCGCATGCTGTGCTGGTTCATGCGCTATGAATGAACCCGATTTTATTCTATTCATTATTAACCCACCTCCTACATGCATGCAAGCATCATTAATCAAAAGGTGTCAGTCAGCGTTACAGATCTACAAGCTCACAACAATGTGTTGCTGATCACCGCGTTGTGAGATTAAATTCGGGGCTGTCATTACTGGACTCATATTGTTTATGGGGGGCAGCTAGGCCTTATTGCTGATAGATAGTTAGATAGATATTTAAATAGATGTATAGATAGACAGACAGACAGACAGACAGACAGACAGACAGACAGACAGACAGACAGACAGACAGACACTCCCAGGTGGTGAGCGCACGCACTCAAGCAGCTCTCTGCCAGAAAAGCTTCCAAATGCGAAGTTTTATTTTCGCTTGATATCGGTGGTTGATAGAGAGAAAATGAATTCATGACTGATAGACAGACAGACAGACAGACAGACAGACAGACAGACAGACAGACAGACAGACCCAGGCCGTCCGTGGGAGCGCACTCACACCAATGCGCTAAATTATAATATAATAATAATAGGGTAATATTAATAATAATAATAATAATAATAGCATCAATTTGTTTATTGCACTGCACATTTACGCACAGCCTCGTTTGGTTTGAGACACAGTGTCCACTGTCCAGTCTGGTCTAATATCAAACCAAACCAGGCTGTCGGTGGACAGCTGTGCTTAATCTCATCTCATGGACGCCTCTTGAAGACTTCATTTATGGGCATATGAAGTGGACTAATATAGTAAGTGGACAGATTAAGGTGAAAGTTTAATTTCATCATACTTCTGGTGGTGACAGAGACATTAGAATCACAGACAGTTGTTGTGAATTAGGTGAGAAAAATCCTTCTGAATGTGGCAATTTGGAGAGCTCCAAGTTCCGCACAGATGCTTAATTTATGTTTCCTAGTTCCTTAAATGCTACAGTTTCTTCGAAAATATGTAATCTCCTAGTTCAAAAAGGCGTGGCGCTGTGATGCATCCAAGTTCATGTTCATGTTACCAAGCCATGTTGTAGTACAGTCAATAGTAGGCTAATAGGCTGCTTATTAAATCTACAATGAAATGACAACGGATCACCCTCCCATGCGCGTGTTGTTCTGCAATGATTTTTCATTCATTGGAGGCAGCAAATAAGCAACACATTTAACATATTAAGCTCAGATGATTCCAACCAGGAGGAAAGAGACGGGAGGGCAGGAGAGGGAGAGAAACGGTATATAATGCTTTTTCTTTTCTTTTTGTGGCGTGTCAACTTGCACAGCGCGCCCCATCCCACACCGCGATAATGGACTCTGAAATCTTGGCTCATGTGTAGCCTATCATAATTATTCACAAAAGTAACATATGGATATATACACTTAGGATTTAGAGAGAACCCTGAACTATTGCGCTTGAGATTTGGGTACATTCTGGGTTAAAACTGAATCTCTCCATTGTCTCCAAACTAAAGGCCCAGAATTAATTGGAGACGACAAAAAGAAAGCAGTGCTGTTCACAAAAATGACATATGCCTATGGTTGAGGAAGGTGTAAACTTTAATTTTATTTAATAAAGGAGGATTAATGAAGCATTAATACACACAGGTGCTTTGATGTTGGGCTAATTTGACAATAGATCAGATGCAAGTGTTTCATTAATGCGCATGAGATGGTTTACCAAGTATGCCTACATTAATTCACATTCATTGTGATTATATATTCGGAATAGTGGTGTGTATAAATAGCAATGCGTCACTGTCGGAATAGCGATGTCTTTAAAACAAATGGGAAACACCTCCATTCAGAAGAATGGAAGTCAATCTTCTAAATAGCGATGTGGCGGAATGGCGATGTGTAACCCATTGCGATGCGTTGTGAGCTTGTAGATCGACAAATAGCCATATACTGTAAGTTTAAAGTGGTTAAACTGATTTTAATGCTTTTTTGCTAGGGACCCCCTGGAACCCACTCAATGATTCCTGGGGGTCCCTGGACCCCACTTTGAGGACCACTGTCTTAAAGAAAATACTACTAATAATCACATAGATGCATCTAAATTAATTTATTATCTCCGCCAGGCCAAAGGCATGGCGAGAGAGTATGTTTTGCCCCTTGTCCGTCCGTCCGTCCATCCGTCCGTGTGTGTGTCCGTCTGTGAACAGCTAATCTCCGGCACCGTTGGCTTGACCCCAGCGAAACTGTACACACACACTCCCTGGATGCCAATTCAGAACCTTTGCCCCAAATTTTTCACATGGGCCTGTTATAGCGCCATCAGGAGTCCGCTTTTTGCAAAACACATTTTTTTACAGTACTCCTACAGATTTTCTCCAAACGTCATGCAAATCGGTACACAGTATCTCTATAGTCATTACACAAAACTTATTTTTCATATTTTTCATATTCCATCCTGATTGGCTCAAAATGGCTTTCAAAGTTTGCAGAAGTGCTCCGTGTTGAACAAAATGCCTCAAATCATGAACACAGCATGCAATTTCCATGAAATTCTGCA
Organism: Gymnoscopelus braueri; assembly: GCF_963280865.1. NCBI lineage: Eukaryota > Metazoa > Chordata > Actinopteri > Myctophiformes > Myctophidae > Gymnoscopelus > Gymnoscopelus braueri. Next base: position 4,445,113 of record NC_137617.1, on the reverse strand, counting down.
CGTACATTCCCACTAGGCCAAGGAAGAAATGCCATTTCAAATTTTCAAATCAGCCTCATGGTGGCGCTATAACAGGCCGATTCGTGTTTTTACCCGTAACTGCACCGATCTGTTTACAACTTTGTATGCGCACTCCCAACAGGTCAAGGAAAAACCTTTGCCCTACATTTTTCACATCTACCTTTTATAGCGCCACCAGGAGGCCGACTTACGTAAAACAAATTTTGGGATATTTCTTCTTCAGATTGTATCCAACTTTAACATAAATCGTTACACATGATCTCTATAGTCATGTGATCAAGACGGATCTGTTTGATTTTTCATATTTCATCCTGATTGGCTACGATTGACATCTAAAGTTTGCAGGAATGGCCCGTATTGAACTAAATGCCGCAAATCATGAACGCAGTGTCCGATTGCCGTGAAACTATGTTGAGGAACGCACATTCACACTACGTTGAGGAACAAATGCCACCCTTTCAACATTGCTCTATTATAGCGCCACCAGGAGGCCGATTTTTACAAAACTTGATTCATCACGCGAACCGGTACACATTTTCTCTATAGTCAAGCGATCAAGACGGATCCGTCCGATTTTTCACATTCCATCCTGATTGGCGAATTCTGAACATTGCTGGTCCACACAGCTACTGTACCTGACCTGGCGGAGACCTATGCTCCGAGGAGCACTTTTTTTTTGTTGTAAATCAACTGGCCACTGTTTGTGTAATGGAACCCTGATGTCAGCCACAGCAAATTGTACAGCAGAAACTGATGTGACAAGGGTATAATGGCCATTTAGAATGCTACCCATTTCAGATCTGGGGGCCTGTAAAAACTGTTTGTCTCTTTTTTTATAATTTGCAGAGCAACGGATTGATACAGAGTACTCCTTTCTCCTGGACCAAAAGAAGTTGCTTGAGGTACACTAGAGTAGGCCTAGAAAAAAATGGTTTATGTGAGTTTCAAATGTAGAAGGTCTTTAGGTCCTGACATAAGAGCATTTTTGAAAGGCATTTATTTTCCTTCACTGTGTCTCCAACCACATAAATCGACGCAGTTGACATTGATTCCATTGCTGACTTATCACCCCCTCCATGTTGTGAGGTCCCATAAAGAGAATGACAATGACCATTACATTTCATTTAGATATAGACGATCTTAAACATAGGGTGGATTACAGGACATACTTTACTGTATACTAGTAGTTGTAGTATAGTTCTCAAGATCTAGCTAATCTAAGGTACCATTTGTCTAGCACTAACTAGTAGTACTTCGTTTATTGCATCTTATTTCTATATTGCTGTGGAGAGATGTGTCAGATGTCAGTGACATGTACAGTACATCTTGAAAGTATACGCAGCATTTTAAATGATTAAATAAATGAAGTGTATACTGGAGATACTGATTTCCTTTTCATGCTATAAAGGATTCAAGCCCCACAGCTGAGCCTATTTTGCTGCAGACAATACCAGCACCAGAAGGTACACCACGGCCAGAAATGTGCCTACAGCCCAGCAAAGAGTTTTGGTGGAAGATGAAGCAACATTTGTACGTTCACTGACTGTAGAGAGGGGAAGGTCTACATTTTTAAATTCATATTTTATACTTTTTAAGTCCTTTTGTCTTTCTCTTTTTCAAAAGAAAATCTGTGAGATCCTCAGACAAACAGAAGATGGGAAATCCTTGGTTCCAAGTCTGCAGGAAAGCCAATACATCTCTAGAGATGAAAGGAGATCAATGGTCCGTATACTGCTGTCCCACATGATGCAGCGCAAACATATTCCATCCTGATTGCCTAAGATTGACATCTAAAGTTTGCAGTAGTGGCTTGTTTTGAACAAAATGCCGCAAATCATGAAAGCAGCATCCGATTGCGGTCAAACTTTGCACGCACAATCACACTATGTTGAGGAGCAAATGCCACCCTTTTAACATTGGCCTGTTATAGTGCAGGTCTAATTTAGCAAAACATTTTTTTTGAACAAAATGCCTCAAATCATGAATGCAGTGTCCGATTGCCCTGCAAGGCCTAAGAAGAAATGGCACCCTTTTCACATTGGCCTATTATAGCGCCACCAGGAGGCCACAATAACCTACCTGACCTGGCGGAGATTTTCTAGTTTAATCTGTTTCTGTTTTCAGCGTGTGGTACGAGAACCAAACAGCACCAGGGAGGAGATGGAGGACGCAATCAAAAAGGCACAGCTGGAAACGGAGGCCCAAATCAGCAAACTGCAGACAGAGCGGGGGCAACAGGAACAGAAAAGCCGCAACCAGGACGACGAGGTCGACCGACTCCTGAAAAAGGTGGAGCTGCTCAGCCTGAAAAACCGAGTGCTCCAATTGGAGAAGGACGAGCTACGGAGAGGTAAGAAATGCCTCAAATTATCACTTATCACTTTAAAAATCGGAATTGGATAAACTTCTAAACTATCACATTCAACAAATATACAATTACATGCTAAGGGCGCGCTCCCACCGCACTTTTATTTTACCTATGGGGCGGAATCTGCCAATGCTTTGTCAATGCAAATGCGTGTATTCATGGTCTTGCGGATTTATTCCAAGAATCCACGCATTTGCATTGACAAAGCATTGGCAGATTCCGCCCCATAGGTAAAATAAAAGTGCGGTGGGAGCGCGCTCTTAAACTGAATACTACAACGCCACTCCAAATACTACGATACAATACAGTGTAAGCATAGCTATAGGCCTACTATATGTGATTTTTTTCTATGCAATGAATATACCTAACTAATAATACCTTTCATGTCTTTCAGAAACTGCAGCTGCTGCCCAGGCGGACTCCCAGGCGGACTTCGAAAGAAATTTATTTTCCAAATAAAGTGTGTTAAAAAATATCATGGCTTCTCATTATCAACAAACGGACACATTACACCTATTGATGAATTAGTTATATATCAACGATTATTTCATGCTCAAACTAAACACCTTATCTTCTAAAGCTGTTCTAATACTTAGCTACATACTCAAATGACATTCAGACTCATTTGCAAGATATCAGATTACATATAATTATTTGCCTCTGAGATGTATAGTGGAATAGAAAAAACTTGGCTACAGAAAATACTCCTACAGTAAAGTAAAAAATACCTCAAAATTGTACTTGAGTAAATTAACTTAGTTACTTCACACCATACCATATTAAAAATCCTCTGGACCAGGTTTGTGAGTAATAATAATTATTCAAGTTGAAATAGTATTTGGGGAAAAACGATAAAAAAGTAGCCTACAGTGATGGACAGAATCACTCAAGTATAGAGCGTCGCAGTTCCCGCCCACTTCCTGTTTTTTTTGGTGCCGGAAGAAAAAACTCAATGCATTTTTCCATTGACATTTCCAAAAATATTTATATCTATTAATTTAAGCCTCGAATCAAGCCATCATGACATGACATGAATCATGACCATAAACGTTTGATTCTGTGATTTTTTTTTTGTTGAAAACGGCAAAACAAAGGGTATTTATTAAATATAGTATATCATATAATTAAATATAAAATAAAAAAAAATCACAGAAAAAAACGTTTTATGGTCATGATTCATGTCATCTCGTGATGGCTTGATTCGAGGCTTACTTTAATAGATATAAATATTTTTGGAAATGTCAATGGAAAAATGCATTGAGTTTTTTCTTCCGGCACCAAAAAAAAACAGGAAGTGGGCGGGAACTGCGACGCTCTATAGGGGTCGAGTTTAGGCAACTTTGTCCAACAGTGAATATTAAACTATCGACTGATATTCACGTGATCTAGCGAAAGTGCTCATTATACAAATTTAAGTGTTATAATTAACACTGGAAATAGTATAATTATTACACTGGAAATAGTATAATTATTACACAAACAGATATACACAAAGTGATGAAACATATAAGTTATAAAGGTGTACATGTATTAATATGCTTACAATGCAAAATATGGTTATAATGCAATGTTCCAAAATAGCCTCAGTTACTGTAATAACAAAATGGTGACTAATTCAACAATATAGCATCTTATGCCAAAACAAATCTATCAGCATTATCAATTACCATAACGGTAGGCTATGAAACAGACTTACAAGTCATGCATAGCCTACACATCACCATATATCGGTGACAAACACACAAATGCATGCCAATAAAAACGACTTAAGCATAAATTGTGATTAAAAAATGCTTAAGATACAGACCATTCTCATTTGGAAATAAAACACAGTAAAAAAATGTGGGTGGTAATAAGATACTGCCCTCATCCAAAAACATAAAAATTAAAAGAAAAAACACCGAAATAAAATGTGGATCATAATACACATTTACAAAATGCAGCTTACCAGATAGAATTCTTGATTACTTTATTTGCATTTTAAAAAAAATAGGCACAGCAAGGTACAGTTCCTTATAATAACTACCAAGAACACCTCAAACCCAAGACATCCTGGCTTGTTTCCATTGGATCCTTTATACTCAATTTGTTTAATCATTTAAAGAAAGAGAAATATACAATAGGCTACAATGGCTGGGTGGCCGTATACGCAAAACATGATCTAAACAGATATAGATCAAAAGGACAAATATATCACCAAACTGTATTGTGTTTTAATACAGTAGAGTGAAAAAATATAAGGAGACTTTGACGGGATCGGAACTTGTCGGTGTACTGCACTCTGATAGAGCGTGCTAACTATGAGAAAATGGCCACCGATAGGATTAAAATATTTTTTTATTGAACAATACGGAAGATATGGCTACATAATTATAACATCCGTGGCCATGGGTTTAAAACTTTGTTTGAAATCAGAACGTTCATGTAGATGTAGGGTCCAAAAAGGGAGAAAAAGCAAACACCGGGTTGAAGTTCATCCATGACAGACAACCGTCGTGTGATCCAAGGATACTAGTCTATCAGATCGTTATACAAGCGGGAAAAAAGTATATATAAAGTAATATTACTCACCTCAGACAAAAGACGACAAACTGAAAGTAGATCAGTGATATAATATGAAGCGAAATCAAGTAGAACAGTTTCCAATAGTAATCTATCAGTCTCAAATCAGCGTGTATCGAAGCGACGTAGCATCCACACGAAAAGTTGAGAAGTGAAGGGGAGGAGGGGTGAGTGATGTGAGTGTAAAGCCAAATTCCAAACCCGAAAATCTCGGCCACTCGCTCACTCCCACTTGGTCACTCCGACTTCAAACCGGAAGTAGTCAGGGTCCAATTATTCAGTTGCTTCTTGGAGGAGGCGAGTGGAGTCGAGTGGAGGAGCCGAGGAGGCTCCACTTCCGCATTTAGCGAGTGTACATCAAGTGTACGCTCGACCACTCTCCACAGCTCCTCCGCGGCAGACTTCCGCATCACGTGTACACGTTTTTTTTCATTTTTTCCCTTCTCCCGTGACGTATACATGGTCCTCCTCCACATGTGGCCACACAAACAATGCTTGAAACCCGAAACCATGCCGAAAACACCGGCTGCCCCCCCCCCTTCGCCCCCGCCGATTACTCGTTGCGCATCTCACACACACACACAAAGTATAATATAATTATATACATTGTAATATATTGTGCACACTTATTCTGTCTCAAAAGCTGATAGTTAATTTCTCTCCGTGCATTCCTCAATGCAGTGCATGGACTACTATAAATTACTGTGACAAAGATTATGTTTAAAATAATGTATTGTATTTATATATAGACTATAATAGAATATAGGGTGACTATATTCTGAATTCCCCCAAAAGAGGACACTTTACTATAGCCGTACTCATTCAATTCTGAACCGATTCTTAAAATTTAAAATTCTCTATTAGCTGTGAAGGGTCTTCTTTCATGTCTATCAGTCATGATTTATTTCGCTATCAAACAATATCAAGCAAAATCACAAAATCGTCTGAGTTGTTTTATTTTTTCTTCGTCCCAGAAGTGGGGGGGATATCACCCACACTCTCAAAACCCCGGACATTTGAAGGATTTTATAAAAACCCCCCTGACACCCCCCCCCCAAAAAGGACATGTCCGGGTAAAAGAGGACGTATGGCCACCCTGCATGAATGATGTAATTCAGTGTCAGACATACTCTGTAATATACGGTGGCTGTTATAAGCAGCAGTGCCGTGCGGGACTGCTGCGGGGGGTAGGGGGTGGGGGGTCTGGGGACTGTACGAGCAAAAAGAGGGACGAGTCAGGATTTAATTCAAAATGTAAGTTTGCTCATCCTGGCGCTTCGTTCACTAATTCAGGAATAAATGGCTTTGCACAAAATGTTAACTATAAAGATAACAATGTGGCCATCCACATTGATGAATTGTCTATTCTTATATTCTGTATTATTCTATACCTGCATATTATTCTATGCATGTATATTTTCATCACGCCTCTGCTGCTCTGGTCCAGCTGTTAGTGACGTCATAAGTGATCGCGGAATTTGCCGTCGCTTTGAAATGACGCTGAGTGCAGTCCGATCCTTTGAGGGCAACTGCTCGACCACTCCGTCCTCACAAATAATCCTCGGCTCCTCGCAGGGGCGGGGCTTAGGCGCGAGTGGAGGAAGCGAGGAGAGTGAGCGAGTGACCGAGCTTTGGGGAATGGAATTTGGCTTAAGGCGAGGGACAAAATCAGCAAGAGCTGTGATTGGTCTGCTCAGACAAGAGGGTCAGAACATGCCCGGGCAAGCACTTTCGCCCACCCCCCCCCCCCTCCCCACACACACACGTGCATGCACGCACACGCGTACATGCGCACACACAAGCGCGCGCGCACATACAAACATGCATGCGTGCACGCACACACACACGCAGGTAAACCATTTCCGTATCCATATTTTACGAATTTAATACCCATGTCCATTTCATTGCACAACAATGTAAAACTCCAAGAACACTTTGCTACACTCTACTAAATTGTCTGCCATCTTGATGAACATTATTTTTACATATCATAAAAAGTACTACAACATAACAAAAGCTGTATCTTCTGCTGTCAAATAGAAAGCAGCTATGTTTTTCCTTTGTATGCATTGTTTCTTTTAACATACTCTATGACCATATACAAACAGCTTGCTAAGCTTTATGTGTGTCAATTGTATTGAAGAACAATGGCATCATTCCAAGTCCACTAATAAACTGTCAAAAAGACTAACATCTTCATGATTCCTACAAATTCTCATTTACATCACATTCATATAATATACTGCAATCGTATGTTGCAGGTAACAGCATCTATAACATACAACATCGAGGGAAACACACTGCAATCCCTGTTGAAGTTGCCAAGAACCCTGAAACCACCCTACATAGGACTGGGAAATAGATTGGATGAGTGGGTTGGTACCAGCGGCGGACTGGCCATTTGGCGTACCGGGCAAATGCCCGGTGGGCCGCTGGGCCAGTGGGCCACTGGGCCAAAAAAATATTTTCGCTCCCGTTTTAGGATTATTACGGTCATTTCAGGGTCGCGTGGCCCAATTATTAGTTACGTTAATGTTTGGGCTGAGATGCGTATTGGTTAAAGAGGAAAGTTTGTGAAATAGCTCAGATACTGAATGGTTCAATACATTTTGTTGAAAGATGTACAACCACCACATAACACACATCAACATTGCCATCCTGCAGCTCTTTTAACCATCGTTTCATATGAGGGATTTGTCCACACTCTGTATTCCCAAACTACCATAAATATGGCCACGTCACAAAAACTGGCTGCGGCCACATCTAAAGAGGCAGCTGTTCTTCGCAACAGGTACATCCTTGCAGTGGTAAGTCCAATACACATTTGCCAATACTCACATTTCAAGATGCCTGTTATTGCTACCACTATTCAACTAACAACTGCTATGCATGTCTTCCTTTACCCCTACCAATATGCTTGCAGTGACCCCCATGTTAACAAACAAGCCCTTGCTAATGAGTTATTCAACTTGGGCAACGACGCTCTACTGGCCACAAACAAACATGACCGTTTCACACAACTCCTACAGACCCAGCAGACACTCCAAAACAAAACCTCACTGGAACTAGTTGAAGTCAAATCGAAACTCCTAAAAGTTCAACAGGAACTTGAGACTTCCACGGATTTCGTCAATACGACGCTGACTTCTGGTACGTACATAGGTCCAACCACATCATATTTCCAAGAATATGTCAACCAACGAATCCATACTATTCTATATTAACACTGCTTTACATGTCAAATACAGTGTTTGACGATGACTGGCCTGATGAAGGCACATCCACAAACAATGACCTAGCAAATGGTACAAACCTGTATTGTAATGCCACATATATTCACCAATAAGCCAAATGACACACAGCCATGACATGAGTTCTCTACCCACTTTATTATTCTAGATAAACTTTTTTCGTATTCGCTATTTCTCCCAGTTTATTTTTTCCCAATTTTGTGCCATAATGTCAAAATGACCGGCTTCACCGGGAATAGACTGCTTGTATTTTGCTAAGAGATTGGTTACATAGTTTAATTGATATTGATTTATTAGTGCATTAAATGTCCCCATCCACTTTAATGGGAAAATGAAAAAACTCAAATTCAAGTATTTTTTTTCTCAGAAACCGTAAAGGCTAGAGTTAAAAAACTTGGAGGGGAAGTTCATAGTTTATTGCCAAATTATAGATAAAATAATTACACCAGTCAGCCACATGGTGGCGCTATAACAGCCCACTTTACCTTTTGGTCTATAACTTTTGAACCATAGGTCTTAGAATGAAAACATCTTTACCCCTGGATTCCTTGGGTCATGACGCAACTCCCCATATAGGCCACGCCCATTTGCGTCTGGATAGATTTTCCGCCATTTTGAAGCACTTCCACTCTGATTTAAATGAATAAATAAAAAAGTACTTGCACAGCAGATAGTTGTAATACTATAGAAGCTCCGTGAATGTTGTTATAAAGTGTAACTACTGCATCACAAACACTACATTTTGTTGTATAATTTCTCTCTTCCAGGTTCCAGCAAAAACTCTCAAAAAGGTTAGTACAGTATGTGTTAGATTGCACCACATCATTACATTTCAGCCTAATCATTACAGGGTTTCCCTCAGCACCGGTGTATAATTTATCTCTTCCAGGGTGAAAGAGTGAAACCAGGAAAGAAAACCAAGGAAATAAAGAAGGAAATCAAATTGGAGAAGACAAACATCAGAGTGCTCAGCATGCTCCGCATTATGGTCCACCGGTACAGTACGACGAGATTGTTTCTTACAAGGAGGTACTGCACAGCTAATTTAACCTAATTGACCCTTACAGGTCCATTTTAGTTAAATGTGTACACAAACTATGGATAGCGCAGTGGCAACCAGAAAATAAGACTTTGTTTTTATCAAGAAACGTTTAGGTGATGGGGTCGCCAAAGAAAATCCCTCATAATATGGGGTTGTGGTATAAAAAAGTTTGAGAACCCCTGCTCTATACAAATAGATCAATTAACACAGAAGATTAAACTGTGAGGGCCTTCATCAGTATTCATAACAGGGTCATACTCACTCGTAGTTTTGGTGTGAATCAATAATGTCCAAATTCTCCCTCTTTCTCAGAAACATTTCCTTGAGGTTCTTTTTTCTTCAGACAGTGATGAATCTGATGATGAAAATGACGCGACACCCCGCAGAGCTCCCGCAGAGACAGACTCTGATGATGAAAATGACTCTGACACATCTTCGGATGAGATGATGATGAAAATGACTCTGACACATCTTCGGATGAGATCACTGACGATGAAGTGGACTTTATGTAGGTGTATTGTAGTTTGCAAGGTCAAAGTTTAGCCCTATGCTCATACATTTACATTGTTCTTGTTTAGAATGAGTGATGAATCTGATGATGAATCTGATGATGAAAATGACGCGACACCCCGCAGAGCTTCACATCTTGGGATAAGATCCCTGACGATGAAGAGGACACAAAGCAGGGGTCGCACGCAGCGCCAAAGTTAGAAGGTAAGTGTTACTGTTTGGAGAAGCCCAAGCGACGTTTACAGTATCAAAGTAGACATTTTTCATTTCATGAGCCCCAGTGGAGCAGGTGTATTGTAGTTTGCAAGGTCAAAGTTTAGCCCTATGCTCATACATTTACATTGTTCTTGTTTAGAATGACTGTAGGTGTAGCATCTCTGAGTCCTTTCTAGCTTCAGCTTTTGGGAGGGGCCTATTTCCTCAAATCAAAACGGCACGTGTCACGAACGCGGGATCCGATCGGCACCGAATTCGAATGGCACGTCGCGCGGCCTCCGACGGTATTCCTCCACTTTGCAATTTCCCAGAATTGCGACGCGTCTAGTTTGTATATGTGAGGGAACGTAATTTAACTGACAATCTTTTTCTTTGTATTTAATTTTAAAAGAACAAATATCTCTGTCACACTTGTGCCAGTGTGCTGGCGGTGATCACCCTCTCCATGTCTAAGGTTGCCTACCCCTGGGTTAGTCTAACCTAAAAAAAAGTTGTGTTTCATCGGAGGAAAAAAAAATGTCCACAGCAAGATTCAACCCGGAGTTGACGTTTTAGTAGGCTAATGACGAGCGCTGCTCGCCACCGAAACAAGTGGTATGGCGAGGTTTCCGGAGTTATTTGAACGTGACTCCGCCAACTTTTGGGTAGAACGTGGCTGTTACGCTTAGTTCATTTCAGCCAATCAGAAGAAGGTATGGGCGGTCCCTTGCACGACAGGTACGATGCTAATATTATCAAAGTATTCTGTGGCACCCCTGGACTTGCGTCAAGGCACCCGAGGGTGCCACAGCACCCACTTTGAGAAACCCTGGTATAGCCTTAGCCTACACATAGCACCAGAGAGAATGCCAGCAGAAAGAGGTCTACAGATGTAAGCTGTTATTATTAGCATTTTGCCAAAGGCCATCTGCTGTAGGCTGGCAAAGTCAGCACATAGAGTGCACGCAAATCTGGCCTTGGGCTAATGTGCATATATATACACAGGTGTGTGCGTGGGTGTGGAGGAGAGAGGTTACATCGTGTCACAATATGCTTTCAGCTGAGGCCAGGGACCGTGCTCCTCACAGCTGACAATGGCAATCTCATATTTCCTTCCGAAAAAAACGGATCTGTTGATTCGGATGACCTGGAGGATGTCACCAGGTGTGAGGTTGGTGGGGAGGATGTGCCAACCACAGGTATGCCTGCAATGCACTATCATTTCCATATCTTTTCATGGTCCGAGCATAGTAATTCTCAGAATTGTTTATGTTGTGGTATTAGGCTGCAGTCCCCTTTTTATCAACAAAAAAGTGTGCCTGTGACCCCCATAAGACTTGTATTGTTAGATGTATTGAAAATAATGTCTATTGTAGGTGGGGAGATTCAAGACTTTTCAAATGAGCAAACTTTAACTTTATGTTTGTCATTGATTGTGTGCCTTCAAACCATGCAAACACCCCTGTTAGTTTAACCTGAAAATTTGATTTATGTTGGGGGAGAAAATATATACATCTATGTTTTAGAGATATGCAGAGTTAAAAAACAAGTGTTTCAATTGCTGACCATCAAAAACACAATGGGTTTTTGGTGGGGTGGGTCTTTACTAACTTATTGCTAGTGTAATAATAGTGAAACCCCTGGGGGTCCCCGGGGCACGCCTTGAGAAAGAAATGCCAGCTGCATTGAATCATTTATGCTGCTGTAATCAAGTTAATCTCCCATAGAGCCTTAATTGTTTTTCCTTCATTTAAGTTGAATAATCGAGTACACGGAAGCCAAGGCAAACGTGGACACAATGAAGGCCAAGGCCAAGGTGGTCGTGAACATTGAGGAGGATATCGCCCTGTGTGTACAGAAGGTATGAAATCAAATCTACAGTAGGCTGAAATTCCATCCAGGCCATTTAGAACAGGAGGTCCAAAGTGAATGGTTTGAATCTGGTGCATTCAGCAATCCCTAGCAACTTGGATGCTAACTGCAGAAAGCATTCTAGTTGCTTGCAGCTAATCAACACCCATGAACTTGTTAACTGGTAACGGTAACATGTCTCCTATGTTTAACCTGAACAAACAACCAATATTCCTTTTTAATGTCCATGGGTTCTGCTCCTATTAAATACTGTTTGAATGTAAGGTTTTAAATATTGATGAGTTGAATAATTATAATAATTACCTGTATAAGATTAGCATTATCATCGCCAACACCGAATATACAGCTTTGAACTAAATGAGAGCATTTATTGCATTAATATGTGTACTTGTTTTTGATGTATACAAACTAAACACTTGGAACTCCACCTGTCTTACCCTACCCCATTCCCCTCTTTTTTTCTCCTTTCTTTCTTTAAAGCAACATATTCATTGGAGTGCTGGAGAGGGGACACCTGGGCCTTCACGCCGGCAAACGAATAAACGAGTACACGGAAGCCGAGGCAAACTTGGACACAATGAAGGCCAAGGCCAAAGTGGCCATGCACATTGAGGAGGACATCGCCCTGTGTCACGAACAGGGCGTTGTCATTCTCGAAAGTACCTCCACTTCAAGTACGTAGAAGTATTTACACAGTTGGTCATTTACTGTGGCTTGTCTGAATGCCTTGTTGCACAGAACCTTTGTAGTGGATTTGAATCCTGTTTTATAATACTTGGATAATGTTGACCATCCAGTTGAACCCTATAGCGTCACTATTCAGGGCGATAATTCATCAGAAATAGCAGAACTAACAGATCTAAAAATGAACATAGAGGTAGATTGGCTATTTTGCTAAGATATGCAGTATAGAGAGAACACTATGGGGGCTTGTCTTGATTTTGACAAGTGGGACTGATCGGCATTAAGTCAGTGAAAAACCCTTTAAATATGTCAGGAATGGACCAGGAGGCAGGCTTGCAGGTAAAATAAAGGTGTTTATTCCAGGCCTGGACATCATACGTGAAATTAACTTAAGAAAAGACAACTCAAACAACATAACTAAACAGAGAGAGGTAAAGTGTCAGCCTCTCTCCATGGCAGCCCACACTCAACTGAGCTGTTCTCCATTATATAGTTTATACAGACCCCACCCATGGCTTTTTACAAGCAACCCCAGTGCAGTAGCAATCCACGCAAGCTGCTCCCAATGTATCATCATCTCTTCAGGCACCACACCCACTAGGCTTCAAGGCAGCTTCCCCATAACAGCATCTGATAAACAACAAGCTTAGATTCCATGTCTCAGCAGAATGTGCAACTTCTGTGGGACTGAGAATCTACAAGTTACAAGCACACTTCTTCCTGAGGTTGAGTAAGGTGCCTCAATTTTGATCTGCAACACCAAATATACAGCTTTGAACTAAATAATAGCATTTCTTGCATTAATAAGTACTTGTTTTTGACTTATACAAACTAAACACTTGGAACTCCACCTGTCTTACCCTCCGCTATTCGCCTCTGTTTTTGTTTCTTTTTCTTTATAGCTGCCTCAATTTTGAGTGCTCTCAGTGACTACAAGCCAGTTGTTCCGGCATCACACATCAAGAAGATCTTTGAGATTCTGGTCCTGCAGCTGAGTGACTCCCCAGACCGTTCTCATGGCAATAAAGTGCCTTTGAATTGAATTTAATATATGGCCTGTCAAAGGACTTAGAATTGTATTCACAGGGTAGCTGTAATTAATCAAGATTTATCACCATTCGTAAATATGCCCAGAATGTGCTGATTGTATCTGTAGCCTACTATATGGCTAACATTGTATTATTTTAAATCCAAAGTGGTGTTAATGATTTGTTGTCCGTCTGTCTGTTAAGGGGGAGGAATTATGACCCTATAGGGTCACATATGTATTTTCCTATACCTCTAGATTACTTGCATTACAAAATTAAGGGAAAGTTGGACATTTATTTATTTTTTATTTATTTTTTAAGTAAAGCAAACAGGTTGGACATTTATGATAAAATAATCCTTACATATTCTCAGATGGACTGATGTGAGAACAAGACCCTAGAAGGTGTTAGAAAGGCAGCTGCGTCCGGAAAACCTAGCAATGTGTTTGTTTGTGTTGTCCTTTTCTTTTGTTATTGTAATGTTTTGTTTTTTATTTGGTGGTGTTTTTTTGTCTGTTACACTGTACTGTCTCTAAAATAAAATAAAAAACTATTATAAATAAAAAATATGTATGTTCCTGTGTGTTGCCCTGGGTATGTATTTTTCCCTCATTGGTGTATGGGTGATTGAGTGGTGCTGAATGAGTGATTGAGTACCAGCTAGGGTGTGAGTGGTGTCTGAATGCGAGTGGTTGGCTACCAGCTGGTGATGGGCTCTTGTGACCAGGCTCACCTATTAAGCTGCCTGCCTCAGTTCTTCTGATGTCTTCCCCCATGCCAGTCTCCAAACCACACCGGTGCAGTGTTTTGAGTGTGTTTAGCCTTGCCAGTATTTACTGAGTTTTCACTGTTGACATGGGTTACAGTCTTGGTAATGTAGGGGTGGGTGTCCTTTCTTTTGTGTTTGTTGTCTCCGCCAGGCCGAAAGGCATGGCGAGAGAGTATGTTTTGCCCCCTGTCCGTCCGTCCGTCCGTCCGTCCGTCCGTGTGTGTGTGTGTGTGTGTGTGTGTGTGTGTGTGTGTGTGTGTGTGTGTGTGTGTGTGTGTGTGTGTGTGTGTGTGTGTCCGTCCTGTCTGTGTGTTAGCAGCTAATCTCCGGCACCGTTGGCCCGGTCGCTGCAAAACTGCACACACACTCCCTGGATGCCAATTCAGAACCTCTGCCCCACATTTTTCACATGGGCCTGTTATAGCGCCACGTGGAGGCCGATGTGTGCAAAATATTTTTTTTCCCATTACTCCTACAGCTTTTAATTAAACGTCATGCAAATCGGTACACAGTATCTCAATAGTCATGTGATCAACCCGGATCTGTTCCATTTCCCATATTCCATCCTCATTGGCTAAGGTTGGCTTCCAAAGTTTGCAGGATTGGTTAGTTTTGAACAAACTGCCTCAAATCATGAACGCAGCTTGCCATTTCCATAAAATTGCACACGCACATTCCCACTAGGCCGAGGAAGAAATGCCACTTCAAACTTTTCAAATCAGCCTCATGGTGGCGCTATAACAGGCCAATTTGCATTTTTAACTATAACTGCACCGATCTGCGTGAAACTTTGCACGCATACTCCCTAGAGGCCAAGGAAAAACATCTGCACTGCATTTTTCACATCTGCTTTTTACAGCGCCACCAGGAGGCCGACTTATGTCAATAACATTTTTGGATATTAATCCTTCAGATTTTATCCAAACATCACGCAAATCGGTTCAAAGAATCTCTATAGTCATGTGATCAAGACGCATCTGTCCGATATTTCATATTCCATCCTGATTGGCTAAGGTTGGCTTCCAAAATTTGCAGGATTGGTCAGTTTTGAACAAAATGTCTCAAACGCAGCTTGCGATTTCCGTGAAAATTTGCACGCACATTCCCACTAGGCCGCGGAAGAAATGTCACCCTTTTCACATTGCTGTTGTTATAGTGCCACCAGCAGGTCTACTTTAGCAAAACAAATTTTTGCAACAAAATGCCTCAAATCATGAATGCACGCACAGTCCCACTAGGCCGAGGAAGAAATGCCACCCTTTTCACATTGGCCTATTATAGCGCCACCAGGAGGCCACACAATAACCTACCTGACCTGGCGGAGACCTGTGCTCCGAGGAGCACTTTTTCTAGTTTTATCATGTGTTCTTTAGTTTAGGTTTGGTAAGATACCTTTTGGTTTGTAGGGTAATCATAGGTTTCTTTTAGTTAAGTGTACAGGTGCCCACCCTGAGGTAATTTACCCATGTATGTTTTGTTAATTATAAAATAAACCACTGTACTTTGGAATTCCAACTGGTGTTGGCTGGCTATATTTGCGGACTGGGTAGGATGGAGTCAATTTTTGTGTTACATCTGGTGACCCCTAGGCTGGGTTGTGACACTTGACCTACCCTTGCTATCTCACCACATAGCAGAATATCATTCATTCAGAGAAACTGAGAAATGGGGAGCTTGGAGAAACTCCCAGGTTTTGGATGGAATACATGATCTGGCTTGTGCTGTCAATGAATGACTTAGATTGGAACAAAGCTGCCATAAATATTATCCCAGACCTATTTTTTCCTGCTCAGATCAGCATAATTATGCAAGATTCCTCACATACTTTGGATACTTTCTTGAACACATTGAGGAAACACATCCTAGTTCAGAGAAACTCTTGTGTGCTGGAGCAACCAGTGTAGCCAGATCACATATCCTAGTTAACCACTGCCATACCGACAAAACAATAGAGGAGACAGCTATGAAATGGCTTAAGTCAAAATCGGGTTCTGGGAGATCTAGAGCTGGAATCATCACTAATTATGAAGCAAGCCAACGTCACATCCTGACTGCCCATGCTAAAGGAGAGTTTGTAGAGAGATATAATATGATCGGCACCCAAAGTAAGCATTCAGAAATCAAGCAAAGAGACCTAAGACCACATGAAATCACTCGGTCTGAGTGCTGCAAACAATAAAAGCATTTCAGAGTTTCACCAACCCATTTCAGCTTGAGACTAATCAGCCATTGACAAGTGTTGTCTTCAGGAGCAGCAATGCCAGGTGCGCTATGATGTACTGAACGCCTTAAAAAATGGCCAAACTCAAGAAAAGTTCATCAGTAATTGACTTCTTGCAAAACAAGTCCTTTCTATCGAACCTATCAAGAGGAACAAATTCAAAACGATGTCTTCCACCATACCTAAAAGGCTGCTTGTGGCACCGAACAACAAAGTGATCCAGTATAAGGCGACAAGTGGATGTATCTTTCAGATCTAGTGAGGATGGGTAAGACCCGATTTTTGAAAAATGTGGACACGGCTCACAAAAGCGCCAATTTTTTTCTACATGCTCTCCATCACCATAGGTTTCATTTTGGAAGGGTAGCCACGTCATCAAGATGGCAGAAGGCGGCCATCTTGGATTGCAAAGATGGCCACCATGTAATATCTATAAGTGCCAATATCTCGGCTTCCAAGCCACTTAGAATGTCAATCTTGGTGTCTAAATATACATTTTCTGGGACAAGGAATGCAATAAAACTATAGGGAATATCAATAAGTGACTAATTCTGCCAATATTAGATAATTTGGTTGATTCTGGCCATATATGAACACAATTGTATTAAAATGTATGTGTCGGCTAGATTATGCACAGCATATTGGTATGAGTTAGTATGTTTTAGAAAAAGGAAATAAACAACACCACCATGAAGAAGGAATGGCTACACAAAAGACGTTCAAAGAGCAAACACTAGCACTTGTGCACACCATCAGTGGGATGGGCAATCCGTTCCTAGATGATCGCCACAAGCTTCTAATGTTGGACACACGAAATGTGATTGACGAGTCAGTGGTTAACACAGTCCGCACTGTGGAATCAGTGGGCAGAGAACAGTACGACAAGTACCATAAGACAGTGATCATGGACCGCACACACTCCATTCATGAGCCCATCAAAAATAACTCACTGCCTCTCTTCAGATGCCCAACACTCAAGATCAAGACCAAGCAGGCAGGGCAGATCTCAATGTTGAAGGATGATGTGGCACTCTTCTCCCGGTTATATATAGCCACGCAACACAGAGAGGGGAACATGAGCACCTTCTTTAAACATGAAAACCATCCATACCCTCCCTCTCTATCTGACAGAGGGAAACTACGGCTGGGAAAGAAGTCAGATCTGCTAAATATTCTGACACAGAAGACACAAGAAGAACCTCCAGCTACGTTTGATGTCAAAGTACTCGATGGAGCTGCTGTGGTGCACTTCCTATCCACTACCAACATTACCACATTTGACGAATATGCCAGTTGTGTCTTTGTTCCCCACATCATGAAACACCTGGAGATCTCCAAAAGAGTTGATGTGGTCTGGGATACTTACATCACCAGCAGCATAAAAGAGTCAACAAGGGAGAAGCGAGGCAAAGGGATACGACGGAAGGTGGCTGGTCAGAACAAGCTGCCGGGGAATTGGTCAGATTTCCTGTGTGATCCTATAAACAAGCAGGAACTCTTTGCCTTTCTCTCTGGGAAGATTGCATCCACTGCCTGGCCAGAGGGCAAGCTGGTCTTCATCACATCTGGCATCACAGTGATTGGCACAGACACCAGCCACTCGATGCTGCCATGTAACCATGAAGAGGCCGACACCAGGATAGTGATTCACCTGCTTGATGCCCTGGAACATGGCTGTTCTACCTGCTTGATACGCACTGTGGATACGGATGTTGTCGTTATCCTCATCGGCAAGTTCCATGCCCTGCTCGCCAAGTATCCAGCTGCAGACATCTGGGTTGCTTTTGGCACTGGCAAGAACTACACCTATGTTCATATAAACACGATCTGCCATGCTCTGGGCAAAGACAAGTCCAGCACTTCCCGTCTTCCACTGTTACACAAGCTGTGACACAACATCAGCATTCTGCGGGAAAGGGAAGAAGTCAGCATGGGTGGCTTGGAATTCCTACCCTGAGGTCACCCAGGCCTTCAACTACATGGCAGAAAATCCATACACTTCTGTGACGATAGATGCCCAACACTTTCAGCTTCTTGAGCGTTTCACAGTCATCATGTATGATAAGACAAGTGATATGGAATCTGTCAATGAAGCACGACGAGAGTTGTTCTGCCAGAAGAACAAAACGATAGAACACATTCCACCAACGCAAGATTCACTGCTGCAGCACGTGAAGCGAGTTGCCTACCAGTCTGGGATCTGGGCCTCGTCTGAACTGGCCCAGCAGCCGACACCTAGTCCAGAAGGATGGGGATGGACATTGGATGACAACAACCAGGTCTGGCTTCCTGTGTGGAGCATTCTACCGATGGCGTCAAAAGCCTGCAATGAACTGGTCAAGTGCGGTTGTAAAAGAGGTTGTGGTGCAAGGTGCTCATGCAAGAAGGCACACTGGAATTGCACAGATCTTTGCAGTTGTCAATGTGACAAATAATTTGAATGTTGTTATCCTTGAAAGTGAAGCTAATAATCTTCAATTCTCTTCACGCTCCATTTTTCAATGTGTCTGAAAATGATGTACATACATTGGCAGAATCAACCAAATTATCTAATCTTGGCAGAATTAGTCACTTATTGATATTCCCTATAGTTTTATTGCATTCCTTGTCCCAGAAAATGTATATTTTGACACCAAGATTGACCTTCTAAGTGGCTTGGAAGCCGAGATATTGGTAATTATAGATATTACATGGTGGCCATCTTTGCAATCCAAGATGGCCGCCTTCTGCCATCTTGATGACGTGGCTACCCTTCCAAAATGAAACCTATGGTGATGGAGAGCATGTAGAAAAAATGTGGCGCTTTTGTGAGCCGTGTCCACATTTTTTTGTTAACAGCCCTCACTAATCTGTTTCATATCAAATTTGGAACTTGTTGACTAGCATGAAAGATGATGAGATAACTACTACGTTGCACAGTGACTTTTGCATTCTGCAGCTCACTCAGTCTTTTTTTAACAAACATGGACAGGGTCCAAATTTCACTACATTCAACAGACTCTTGAGAAATTGGAAGACTTTTGCTGACATTGCGGAAATAATTTGCAATAAACACTCTTGAGGATGCTGTAAAACCAAATTTTCATGTGGTTATTCAGGCCGTCAAGATAGTGTCGGGGTTTGACGATGAGCAACACACCTACAAAGCTCCAAGCATTGCGCTAAAATTACGTCACTCATTGCAGAATATAAGTGATATAATATACTGCAGAGCATTAGTAGTAGAAGACAGCGAGCTGATTAAGTCGATGCAGGCTTTCAAAACCTTGTATTCACCTGTTTCCTAGGCTGTGTGTTTTCCACTTCCTGTCGATTTGATCCAATGAAATCCAATGAAACTGGTCAGATGACCAATGATATCCAATGAAATCGACAGGAAGTGGAAAACACACAGCCTAGGAAAGAGGTGAATACCACAAGGTGGTCTGAATTTGTGTCGCACCAAGCTTTAACTAACTTGAATGAGCGGCATTTTAACAAGCCTTCCACTCTGCCGTTCACTGAGGATGTTCAGCGGCTTCACAAACATCTTGAGAAGACTGCAGAAGAAGCATTTAACGACTTGAAAAAGAGGGCATCAACACAATCAACAAAATGGTATGGTCAACTGTGCAAAGCAACTATGGCCAACATAACACTATTTAACCGGAGACGAAGTGGAGAAGTATCCAAAATGGAATTGAAAGGCTTTCTTGAGAGGGACACAAGTGCATTGCTGTCATGCACTAGGGAATACATGACACAAAGGGAGTCCACACAAAGTCAAACGTTTTACATTATATGTATTGATCTTTAGTAATTAAAGAATTGTATTAATAAAAAAAAACAATCAAGTGTGAGATGTGAGCAAGTCAGTAATGTTTGCAGTGTATGGATGTGTGGAATGTGCTGTGTGAGTGTTGTATAAAAGGGTGTATAAAGGCAACTTAAACAAAAGGGTTA
Organism: Gymnoscopelus braueri; assembly: GCF_963280865.1. Taxonomy (NCBI): domain Eukaryota; kingdom Metazoa; phylum Chordata; class Actinopteri; order Myctophiformes; family Myctophidae; genus Gymnoscopelus; species Gymnoscopelus braueri. Next base: position 4,424,648 of record NC_137617.1, on the reverse strand, counting down.
GTAGTCCGGCGTCTTCGTGCAATATTTTGATGGAATCATGCACTTTAGGGTCACACTAGTTGCCAGGAATGAGAACAGCTCAGCCTTGTTTTCGTCTATGCGCAGAAACTCCGCCCAGTTTCCAGGAATGGCACTGGATGGCTCAACACGCCTGCGAACTCCCTTCCCTCTCTTGCTGCGTGTTTCAGCCTTCAACGTTTCAGGGAGGTATTCATCCCACACAACATCGACTCTGTAGACACGCTCCAGCTGAGACAGGATGTATGGTGAGAACACTAGCTGTGCATAATCTGAAAATGTCTAAGCGGCTCCAGGTCGTAGCATGTTCACGATAGCAGCCCCATCAAGTACTGTGGGAATGGATACATTTTCTTTTGAAGGAACCAGGTCCATCAAACAGCCCATCAAGTCTGACCAGTTCTCAGCATGCCCATTTGTGACAGTGCTGGTGGACATGCCTGGTTTTCATGTTCAAAGAACTCGTCTAGATTTCCATCACTTGTCTGCGAAGTATTAAGTAATGTAGAGCTTGAGAACAGGGAACAGTCGTTGTTCAGGGATGAGACTTGTTGTTGAGACCTGGATTTTTCTCGGACTGGAGGCCGGTTGAATAGAGGGAGGTTGTTCCTCTTGATGGGGTCTTGATGGGCTTTGTCTGGTTAACCAGGCGCTCACTGACATAGGTGTCATACTGTTCCTGTCCCAGTTTCTCAATCCTTTTTACAGTGTTAATGACTGCAGCGTCTGCAAGATCTCTGGTATCCAGGACGAGAAGATCCACACTGCTCCTTTCACAGAATGGATTGCCCATGTCTTCTATAGCATCACTTAGTGCTTTGACATCTCGTGCATGTTTGGTCTGCTCATGGTGCCGGGTGTCAGTCTCCTTTCTCCTCTCAATGGTGGCCTCAAATTCTCCGACCAAACGTGCCATCTCAGGGCCAGACACCATCCAGCGTTGCAGAGCAGCAGGGTTCTCTGTCAGGCCCACAGCACCACCATCACCTTTCACAGAGGCATTGTTCTGTTCGTGGGCCTGGTCAATGGCAATAGTTGAGAATCTGTTTGTTGTTTTCTGGACAACAACATTTCCTTTCAGAAACTCGCCGTTGACTTCAGGTTGAGTATCTTTCAGCGTAATCATGTCATGCAAGTGGACTGGTATCCACCTGGCATAATGGGTGTGGTCCAAGGCAAAGAACCAAGGCACCAACTTGGTCAGGGCATCTATGTAGAGTGGGAAGTCGGCCTGTCTTATTGATCGCACAAAGATCATTACTTCTAGCTCCAGCTGCAGTATTATGGACCAGAATTTGAACTGGAACATGTCAAAGCTCTGTCAGTGCACCAGGGACATTAAATTGTTTTCCTCGTCCAGGTCATTGCTGTACTCAGTGTAGGCCTTCTGCAGGAGAAAATATAGGCTGCTGGCTGTGATCTGATGAGCGCATCGGGTGCGGGTCACATGGGAAGCTTTCACAAATGAATCTGCTGTTTCAGGAGTAGCAACCCCCGCTTGTACAAGTGCTCCTGTCCATGTGTACAGAGGTTGATCCACAGTGATGATGGGTACCTGACCAGGATTCAAAATCTCCACTGCCTGCTTCACCACATCCATTGAATGGCAAATCATGGCGATAGATTTGGCCTGGTCATAGAAGAGGGGAAGTAGAGAAGTGAGCGTGACACTGCTCTCTGGTACTTGTGGATGAAGGCTAGCATGGTATGCAGCCCATGAGACAGTGTCATTCCCTTGAAGGGTGTCATTGGACATCATGGTCTTCATCTGCTCAAGCCACCTGTGAAAGAAAACAAATGCAGAGATATGCTTAATTCATTGGGGTGTAAGTAGTTGCATTAGTGAGATAGTACTCAATGTGTACTGTTTACCTGTACTCTTTCTGCATGGCTTGAGGCATCAACTGACAGTCTGCTTTGTTGGGTCCCTTAATCTTTGGTACTGGAGTTTCCTGTCAGGGCAAAGCAACAGGGGGCACAGTGGTATATGTGTCTGGCAGCTTAGCTAACTTTTTTTTTTCCAGGTCAAAGAGGGTGTCCACAAGGGCTCGTTTGCGGGTCTTTGTGTGTATCATAATGCCCAGGTAGATCGGTAGTGGTGTCTCCCAATCTTGATTGTGCCTGATAGGAGGTCTTGTGGTCTTCCTCGAGCATACATAAGTAGCTGTGAGAATGTAAGAACTGGTTGAGGCATAGATGCAGAGCTGGACTGGGTTGTGATGTTTGGGCCATACAACACCATGGACACAAGTGCCAAGAGTGAAGCTGGCACTGACTTATCCTGGCAATGGGTATCAAATGAGCCACTGAAATCTTGCTTCATCTTGAACATGTCTCTCCTGACAATGTTGGCAGCTTTGGCTAGATACACTGCCTCATTGTCAGCATCATCCTCACATGCTTTCCCCAATGCAGCACCAACATCGTCTTTGCACACAAGGACCACATCACAACCTTGATTGTGATCTTCCATGTCTGGGAAGTAACTCAGTACTCTGTTTTTGAGTTTGGTCGAGTGTACACGCTCTGTCACATGCGTTCCCAGTTGTTCCAGCCTGGTACTGTACAGATGTACCAGGTCTGTTAGCTTGAACACTGGTGCAACATCATTTTCCATGCGCACTTCTTCAATATAGGAAACAAGTCCAGCGAAAGCAATGCCATGGTTAACATTGTCTACACTAGACTGAGATTCTTGTGTTTTCATGTCCCTTGCTTTATTGTACAGTGAAACCAGACACTGAATGTACTTAGCCTTTTGGGCAATGAGGTCTCCAGCACTGAGTTTGGCTAGGAGGGGTTTGTCCTGTAATTTGTGGGCACACTGCCTCACCCGAAAGTCAAGTTCAAATGTGGATGCCTTATGCAAAGCATTTATGCTTCAGATTTGCCACAAAAGAACCATCTCTGTTGCTTGTCTTTGGGGTTCATTTCTAGAGCTCTGATGGGTGAACCTGTGGGTTTCTGGAACATCTGTGCAGGGTGCTTTCGTCTTTTCAGCCCTCTGAAGTTTTGTTTTATTGTACTTCAGTCTGCAGGAGTCATGCCATTTGGCTTTGTGACGCCGAAATGCTGCCTCAATGCCCTGACCCTCATCCAGGTGTGACAGATTGACGGTTCTTGGTAGGCAACTGATCTTGTCAAATGCTGTAAGAAGCTCAGCTATGGTCTTATATCCTGCCCGTCTGTGCCACGTGCTGAATGAGCTGGACATTTCAGCAACTCATTTGTGTCTTCCTGACACAGAACACATTTGTTCCAGTCTGTGGTCGGGCATCTTATACCTGACATTCCAGGATCATTAGGGTCCACTACCTTGAATTGTTTGTTCATTGTTGGTCAGCTGAAATAATACAAATGTACAGATTAGGTGTTACGAGGTGTACGGATTGTGCACACATTGATTTCAATGAATAATGCTACTAATATATGTTTTTACTTTTATTGGATTCACTGAATGCCAGATATATGTACTGTAGTTAGGTAGTTACTGACATGTTGTAAATAGTACCACTGTATTCCTCATCCTTGAAAATGTAGGATTAGTCACCAGAATCAAGATCCTAGGTGGTCTAGCAGAGTTATTGGTAAAATGACAGCAGGTGGCGGCCATTTTGAAAAGATGGCTGCCATGGTTACCACAGGACAAATCTGTGATGGCCCTGTAGCCAAAAATGTTCCTTATGGCATGCCCTAACTGTGTGCCAAATTTCATGCATTTATCGTAAAGTTTTTTTGATTTTTGCGCGTGGACGCTGGACTATAGGCCCAAAGGCCAGGTGGCAACCCTAAGCAGAGATCCTGCTTCCAGGGAGGAGAGCGAGAGAGTAAGAGGTTGGTGGAAGAGGTATACTCTCCCAAACCACCCTCCCAGCTGTACCCAGTTGTCTGACGGCCTGCTCCACTCCGCCCTACTCACTCAGGCTAGCCAACAGTGAAGGCAGCGGGGGCAGGGCCGTCACAATCACATCAATATGTTACTGCTGGACTCACACAATTTTAACTCCAACTGTGTAACCACTTTAGTCGTGTGGAACTCAAGAGACAAAAGAGAACGAAAGGTTGCTGTATTACCATCACCGGACATGGTTGATGCGTTGATGCTGAATGAGTTAAATCCCTGTTTCGATCATTACCTGAGGAACAGAAAAAATACACCCTGCTATCTTAAACAGCGGTACAGAATGTCATAAAACAAAGATGATATACATGATATGATGATATGTAGAGGTTCCAAGCTATAAGCTTAAATAGACTTTGAGGTGAATACTGGAGGTGAGGATACTAACACTAACACCTGAAACAGAGGAGAGGAGAAAGTGAACGCATCTGTCATTGAACATTAAACAGTTATGTTTTACAATGAATATTACACATTAAGCTATCAGTGACAATGAATATATTTCTCCCAAATGTTTCAATACCAGTATTATGAGTGTGTCCGTCCGTGTGTCGAAAACTGCACACACTCTCCCTGGATGCCAGAGCAGAACTTCTACCCCCAATTTTTCAATCATGAACGCAGCATGCGATTACCGTGAAATTGTGCACACACATTCCCACAAGGCTGAGGAAAAATGCATAATTTTCCCTCTTTACAGTCTGTGTGTGTTGCTCATGGGAATAATTACAACGTGGACAAAATATCACAGCTGAAACTTGAGTTTCAGAATCTGCATTCACCTTGTTGTGTATATGATTAATGAATTGTACAATTGTGCTATAAATAGCCTATTAACAACAGTATGTAATGACAAGCTGTCTGAGAACTCAGCCGATGCATGATTTATTGTGAAAATAAAATTAGTTACATCACTAATTTCCACTGGATCTCCAGCTCAGTCAAAATGTGTCGTGTCATGACCTGTTGTGAGCTTGTAGATCTGCTATTCTTTTTTGTATTTTTGAACAACAAAGGTTAAAGTAGAGCTTTAGTGGTTAATCAGACTAATCAATTTGGTCAACTATATTACAAAAAAACTATTAGAATGTTTTGGCGTTGATTTGTTGATATATGTATATAAAAAAAGAAAAAGTAAATTCACATTTAACTTAACTGTTGATCAATCTGGAGCACAGCCACCAAAGGGGTTCAATACGCAGTGTGTTTTGGGGGGAAATTACTCATGATCATTGATAATCTACTTTATATCTGTACGGAAAACCACTCTGATGCTGTTCTCTGGCCACTATCTCTCCCCCTCACTGGCAGCTTGTTGTGTGTATTTAGAAGACAATAGATGGCAGATAACCATCCATTGTGTATGGGTACCTAACACCCTGTACTGAAGAGCACTAGGGCACCAATTACATCATTAGACACAAGGAACAATGCTTTCTTCAGCCTTGTAGTAATCCAAATAGACTTAGTTGATTTTATTAAACATACTCTCTACCACACTGACGTCTGCTGTTTGAGCAGAAGAGCTTATTTTCTCTTTATTTTTTCTTACATGCAGAAATTGAACGGCTCATTAACGAGAAAGGGAAGCCAGTGGCAGAGTTGCATGACCCAGACAGGTTTCATGATCTTACATTTTTGGTGGATATAATAGATCACTTGAATGTGTTAAACATTAACATGTACGACTGCAACAGAGTTGTTACAGAATACTACGACAGCATTGGTGTCTTTCAAATTAAATTAGCTGTTTCCCGGGGCAATCAAGATCAGTTCAGCTCTTAACAGTCTGTGTGTGTTGCTCAGGGGAATAATTATACATTACATGGACAAAATATCAGCTGAAACATGAGTTTCAGAATTGTTTACAAGTCTGCATTGAGCTTGATGTGCATGTGATTAATTTGTGGTACAGGAGCTACTGTATATATAGCCTATTAACGTAATGTCAGATAACTGTGCTGATGCAATGACGCTAATGAGTGGTGGATCAGGCACAAGTATCGATATACAAACCGATTTTTTTGTGAATTAAGGTTCAAGGAGGCTTTATTTTTCAGTCATTTGTAGTGAAATATACAGTCCCAGAATGGTCCCAACCACCATATCTTAGTGTGCCAGATGCTGTTTTACACGTGTACTCCCACATCATGTGTGCATTGACACATGCTTAACCCATTTAGACCTGAGACCGATTCTAGAAACGCCTTCTAAATCCTGACCTAAGTTTTTGAAAAACTTATAATAATTCAAAAATTACAATAAATGTATGTTGCTATATATATACTACAATCGGCAAACTGGCTGTAACTGGGAAAATGTCAGTGGGAAAATGTCAGTTTGTCAGTTGCATGTTAGGTTTCGCTTTTGGTTTGCATGATGCAGTTAGGTTTCGCTTTCGTTTTGCATGCTGCAGTTAGGTTTCGCTTTCGTTTTGCGCGTTGCCAAATCATGTGCGAGAAACAAGCACCGGTGTTGCAAGGAACGTCTACACGCTCTTCTGTCTCTGTCTCCGATGTGCGGGCCAGGCTACTAGACGGGAGGGCCGCGTAGCGGCCCGACCTTCTAGTACTATACATAGCAACAAGAACCCCAAAAACGGTTCCAGTCCTGAAAGGTAAAGGTTGAATATCGCTCAATCAGATCGTGACCTAAATGGAGTTTGCCTCCCCATGGTCTGTTCAATATAAAATTGATATTGCATCATTACAATCAAGCCTTTGACCAAAATAATGCCAGCTGTAGAACCAAGTACAAAAGTAAAACATTGTAAGAAAAATGTTTAAGTTCAAACATTCAGTGGTTTACTCTCATTTTAAAAAATTTCTAGACTTCCTGCACCTCCCTCTGTGTAAAGAGGAGGTTTCCACTGAACAGCAAGAGAGGAATCCTAGTCTGGTCCAGGAGGAACCAGACCCTCCACAGATGTAAGGCCCGTTCAAAGTCCCTAGATGGGTCTGAAACGTGCGTCAGGGGGTGAGGGATTCCGTCCGTTCTTTACGGACACATGCATAGTCGCTCACGTTATTTAGGGGTTATTTTAAAGTGTACAGGCGTAATACACCTATTCATCCACGAGATGGCAGTTGCGAGATTATGTACCGTTCCCATAATGTTGCCATGTCTGCTTATTATAAGCGACTTTGGGCTTATCTTTCTTTAAAGTTGCTTGTAAACAAACAAGCAATTTTGTATTGGTGGTTGCGGTTTTATTTGGGCTTGTTTCTAAAGTGTAGTTGCTTATTTGGGCCAATTATTATTTAAACCAGTTATATCGTAGATCTGTTATTTTCATGTGATATGGCCTAGTCGATTCTTTTGGGCTTGTTTTCATAGACCTGGTTGCTTATTTCTCTCACAAAACCTGGCAACAGCGCAGCTAACAACATGAAGCTAGTAAGCTACCATTGTAGCATCTAGCCAAAACAACGCAATAAAAGACACAAACTAGTCCACAAACTAGACAAAGACAATGGTTGTCTACAAAACGTGAGTTTCGACCCCTACTGCACTGTGCTATATTATTTGTGTGTGTGTGTGTTTAACTTTAGGGAATGGCTGGGTTCATTTTGTCATAGACCGTGGATTGACGGTCTAAGTAATTAAGTACATTTACTCAAGTGCTTCCACCAACATGGGTCTTTTTTTGGAGAAAGAGGGGTAGAGGAAAACTTTTTTCCCCTTATACTGCCAACGGGCACCAGTGGTACTACAGTCAACGTGCACGTCGGCCTGACAGTGAATGTCGACTGCACGGAAGGAAACCGTAGGTGACGGAGGGGGAGACAAAAACGACAATGTAAGGAGCGCCGGCGCTCGCTACGTATCCTTACGTCCGACTATGAATGATACTTAAAGAGGAAGAACAGGAGCCACCTCAAAGACCAGAGGAGGCTGCTGGATCTACGTTGACATTACTAGCAGTAAAACATAAAGATGATGATGTAAACAGAGAGACAGAGCCTTTAGTCAGCACCTCAACTGAACACATGAAAACACAAGCTGATGTAGAGGACTGTGGAACATCACAACCAACTAGTGAAGGCCAGCTCCTCTCTACACACTGTTCTGAATCAGGGTAAGCACTGTTCCCCATCTTCATAGTTCTGATACATTGTAAAGCGCTCTGGGTCCGGTCTACAGAAGTTGACTAGAAATTTGCGTAGATTCAGACCATTTACCATGTTCTACCTTTCCAAACCAGCCTGTAGAAATTGCTGCATGAATCAAGAAGGCTTTCCCCTTTTGTTTTCATCCATTCCAGGGCCCCTGTGTACGGCTTGCAGAGAGCAGGATCAGTGCCATAAGGGGTGCTGAAGAAGTTCTAACAGTTGAGGAAAACATTTACTACTTGGTTCTAAATTCTCAAATAACCAAGATATGCCTGGATACCACAGAGGAGGATCAGGATTACCCTTACCGGGAGAGAAAGAAAACTATTTTGAATCTACTGGACCACTTCGCTGACACTGGATTATTTGCTAGGATTGGAGAAAGAATATGAACTGGAGACCCCCCCACCCTGACAAGCACTTGGAATTGTAGGCATTACATTTAGTTTGACTCGGTTCCACAAATAAATATTGTGAAAATAGCCAAACTACAAGCTCAAGCTTGAGGTTATTTTCACGTTTGCCTCTTTCTTACGTCATATTTGGCGAATGTGGTATTAAAAAGGTCTTAAAAGTCCTTAAATTGTCACTTTAGAAATGTTCAGATATCCTGTATACACTTATAGCCTACTGTATGTTAGTTTGTTTACTGTTGAGTGAGAAAACAATGTTTTTTAGGTTCTGGCAATAGATGTAGGCCATATACTGTATTTTCTAATAAATACTATTCAAGGCTACCAATGTTTGATTTATTTTTAATACAATATGGAAAAAGGCTAGAGAACCTGTGGTCTACACCCTCCCACATGCACAACTGAAGGGCTCAGCAGTGGTGGAGTACATTTACTCAAGTATTGTACTTAAGTACAATTTTGAGGTATTTTCTACTTTACTTGAGTAATTCCTATTTTCAATACTTTTGCTTCTACTCCACTACATCTCAAAGGCAAATATTATACTTTTATTCCACTATTATTTGACAACTTTAGTTACTAGTTACTTCATAGATTTGGATTATTATTACAAAACATACTTTAACCACTTCAGCTCTGTATCCATTTCGGCCATTTGAAAATAGATCTACAAGAGCTTGTAGATCTGCTATTTTCAAAAGATTTTTATATATGTGAAAACTTGTTAAATGGGACATTCTGCATGATGAGAACTTTCTACTTTTGCTACTTTAAGTATATTTTGATGCCAATACTTTTGCACTTTTACTCAAGTACATTTTTTATACCGGACTTTTACTTGTACTTTTACAGAGTGTTTCTACATTGTGGGATTGATACTTTTACTTAGAGGGATAGTTCACCTAAATAATTACTTTTGTTCTATAGATTAGTCACCCCATGGAGAATTCATGGAGATTTTTTTTGTTTTGTCTGATTCCTAAGCCAATAATTTGATGACCAGGACTGGTAGGCAGCGGTTCCGGTAGGAGACACAAAGGAGACTCTTTGTCTCCTACCGGAACCACTGCCGGTCATCAAATTATTGGCTGAGGAATGCGACAAAAACAAAAACACATCCATGAATTCAAGTCTTCATGGGGTCGATAGAAAAAAAGTCATTTTGGGGGTGAACTATCCCTCATTTGAGTTCCACCACTGTTCAGCTGTGAAATGGACTACACAAGGGTAAATCTTGGAAAGGGTATAACGACTAAATTGGGAGAAAAGGGGAAGAATGGAAAAATGTGTCAATAGTAAAAACCTTTTTTTTTTTAAAAGACCCTGAGAGGGATGCTGGTGGGGGTTCAAACATACCAGACGTTTTACAGGTTATAACTCCAAACAAACAGTAAAGTATCTTTATACAATATTATGTAGTGAGGTGTTTCAGTTTAGAAAATTGTCTTATTACATGATCTGCCACTACACTATTAGGAACTGTCCCACTCCCAGTAAGTACACACACACACACACACACACGCACACACGCACACACACACACACACACACACACACACACACACACACACACACACACACATATATAAACTTTGTTTAGAAATGAATTCATTTATTTCTTTACTAACAGGAATAAGTTGATAGTCATTCAGTTATTGCTTGGCTACTGTATAAAGTATGGGAATGACGACAATCAATGCAAATTGAGTTGCAAACAGATCATGAGTATTGTTATTTGTTACCAACATGTATGTAGAAAATTCAGGTAAAGAAACTGAAGTCAGGGAAAGCTAGACAACGCTGTGTGTGTGTGTGTGTGTGTGTGTGTGTGTGTGTGTGTGTGTGTGTGTGTGTGTGTGTGTGTGTGACCTGAAGAGCCTTCTACTGTGTGACTGGGATGTAGATATATTTTTCGACCAGTAGGTGGCAGCACGCACGGGAAGTTTCTCCACATGGAAACAACTCTTTGTTTTGTTATCAAGTGATGAGCTAGGAGTTAGGCTACTGCGGATTACAACAAGTAAGACGCGCGAACGCTGGAAGCGAACGCAGATTGACTGTGGCTGCTAAGATTGATTGTGGCTGCTATATTTCAACCACACTGTAGTAGTGCACTCTGCCGCACTCTGGTGGCTGTATACAGGCAGTGCAGCTGCTGGCATTTCAGCACGGAGTTTCGAGTCACATGGGGGCGCGAGCCAATGAGAAATGAACACACACGGAGACACACACACACAACCCAAGCAAGGTGACATAGTAAGCTCCACTTGGTCGGAGGCCTCCTTCCGCGTTCGCAATAAATGTTTTAGGTCTTGGCTCTGCTCTGCTCTTACATGTTTGGAAAGAGAAAATCACACTTAATTATCAACAGGTGAACAATTAGAGCAGGAGAAGAACGAGGCAGTTCTGAATAGATCAGTGGTTTTCAAACTTTTTGTATCCAAGAGGCACCAAAACAAATGGGTAAAGTATAATTCTCAAATCATTGCATAAATTGCTTATGTGTTATGTAAGCAAATTGACACCACTACATATACAACAAGCTCACAGCAAGCTCATGCATCACAATGTACTATTGTGATAATAGATACTATTTTAAATATTACCCTGGCTGTAATAGCATGTGCAAAATAAATAATGCCAGGCTGGAAGTGGTTAAAATGTTTTCAAAGACTATAAAAGTAAAATAGAAGATAATTCATGACTTTGTCTAGTTGTATAATGTGTGGCACTGACTTATCTCATGGCACACCGTTTGGAGGACAGTGGTTCACAAAGTGGGGTACAGGGGGTCCTAGGGTCTTCTAGGCCTTGTCAAGGACCCCCAAATTGACACATATTAGCCCTCGGACCACCATTTGAAAAGATATGCCAGGGACCCCCATAAGAGAAGATGTTAAAAGATATAGCAGTGAAGGACCCCCATTTTTTACATGCATTAGGCCACGGACCCCTATTTGATACAATTTTGATGTCTGGGACCCCCGATCTACAATGTAGCATTATCTGTGTTAATTTAACTCTTGAGTGTATAAATGGAACCAATTGGACCCGTTAGGGACGGGTCATAGAGAGTTGAAAATAAAGTTAGGGTCCATTTGGTTCCATTTGTAAGTTACTGACACATAAGGGTCCATTTGGTTCCTAACTATCAATCACTTGGCTGGGGAGTGGTGACCCCCTGGAACCCCTTCAAGGATCCCCTGGATCCGTTACTTTGAGAACCAATTGTTCTAGGGTTCCATGAGGGTGCCCAAATTGAACGTTGTACAGGTCAGGTCTGTAACTCTGACCTTACGCAGGTCAATTGTACATATCAGAGTTATGGGGGTCCTTGGAATTTAGAAGTGTGAGAACCAATGCACTAGACGTATGGCCTTTTCCCTTTCCTCTCCCAGATGATAAGGAAGCTGCAGTAGCAACAGAGATGGCTTTGGAGGAGTCCGGTGGAGCCAAGTTGTCTGGCGAGACTGAGAGCCTCCATGAGCTGCCAGGTGAGTGTTACTGTAACTGTACCCAATGTAGCCTAAGCCTACCTGGCTGGAAAGACTTTGCCTCAATTGTTTTGCTTTAATGTTAAATTAATTGAGTCAGACTCATTGGTGTAGATTTGACTGTATGGACTGCTGGAGGCCAATATTGCCAAAAATGACAATTGTCAACAGGCTATTACCAGGATCAGTTTTAATGATTAAACTTTAATCATAGCCTGATATATTTGTAGTTCACTGCAACACGTCAACGTAATGTTGTTTTAGTTGATGTGTTGTTTGCACTATGCTAGCAGTCCTGTTACTCGAAGTCTCTTTAATCATAGCCTGATATAGAGGCTATGCGCATGACATCATCATACCCGGAAGTTATGCGGGAACGCCTACTGAGTGGTAAACATCACACCCAGTGTGAAGTGGGCGGTGTGGTCATCACAGTGGTCATCACAGTGATGGAAGCTCACTTAAAAAAAAAGTGCATAGTCCTATTTATAGGTTATCAGTTTCATCATGTGTCTCGCTAGCCAATCACAGTGCTGAATAGAGTCAGCCAATAGAGTCAGCCAATCACAGTACAGCTAGGGGTGTACTAATGCTAGGGGTGTACTAATTATGAGCCAATCACAGTACAGCGAAAGGTGTACTAATGAGGTGTCCCAACCCCACTTATAGGGGCGGCTACACCGCCCAAAAAACGACTTTCTAGCCTTGACAGCCCATACATCCAAACAGAAAGGTCCTATCTGATTGTATTAAACTATGTTAAACTCACCAACATTGCAGCAGTACGGAAAGCTTGAATTGTCCTCTTTCTATCTGAAAAAAATCCACCGTAGACATGTTATGAGCTACTTTCTGTCAATAAATTCCGCGCAGGTGATAATTGGTTTGGTTTGGAAGTTTGGAAGTGCTCGTTTTCCATATAGTCCATGAGCCAGAGCCCCAACATTGAGCAATGATTATCAAAAGAGTGGGCAAAACCATACCTATATTAAATTGTTTATAGGGTCAATATAAGTAAATACATATATGATAACCTTTCCACAGGAGCAGCTTTTTCATATTTATCACACATTTTGTTATTTTCCCCATACGTACATGACAGGTGAAAAAATGACATTTAAAAATAGTTATCATAATGAAACTTCCCCAGTTGATTACTTACAAGACAATGATTTATCGAATTACAAGTTTTCTGAAATTGTATATTTAAATATGCAAATTAGGCATTTAGTCCATGAGCCAGAGCCCCAAAATTGAGCCAGATATTGAATATTCCCTCGTTAAAAACCTTTGACTCCAACATCTTAACAAAATGAAATAAGAATGTTCACTCTGGCTTTGTCCAATGTTCCAATGTTGATTCTGTAAAGTTATGCAAATTCAGGCATATTTTCCTAATGCCTAATTTGCATATTTAAATATACATTTCAGAAAACTTGTAATACGTGATTACTGGTATTTATACCATTATTATTTTGTCTACTTGTTCAGGAAGACCTCCTCTGTCTGCCTTTTTATTTTTACGATGCCGCGTTAGCCATCGATGACGCAGAGAGTGTAATAACACATATTCATTCATATCTAATGAACCGCTGCATCTTTTTTCAAAATTTAAAACTCTCACGTGATCTGGTTGAGATACACGCACGCACGCACGCACGCACGCACGCACGCACGCACGCACGCACGCACGCACGCACGCACGCACACGCACACGCACACACACACACACACACACATCATGTGACACTTTGATCACATGACCAGTGTGTTTTTAAAGACATTAGATGGTTTCAGCAGTGAGATGTAATGAGGCTTGGATGGCCTGGGCAAAAACATGGACAATTTTTAATTAGCCAAAATGAACTTGTGGGGTAATCACAGGTTTTCAGGGGTCCTGAATCCATTCTAACTATTAGTTTTTAGTAAAACATTACTCCTACAAATTGCACAATCAATATGTCAATGTGTAGCCATGATTCCCTGCTTTCATATGACATGAAAAAACTCAAATGAAAACATTTGCAATGACAGGCTCTGTGTAGTGGTGGGTCACATTTGTATACTAAAGTGGTTTGTGTATAAAGTGCAGTATTGCTTTCAAGTAGTACAGGATGCGTTGTCAAATAAAGTGCAAGACGTTTTGTTATCAATGAACCATTATTTTAGATTGTACTTAAAGGATGTAAGCGCAGGACTCTCTCTTATTTGTTTTGGGGTTTTTTTACACACACGCCCGGCCTTCAGCACCATTTCGACTGCACGTCCAAATGTGAGATCCTGGTCGAAGTGCCGGATGTGATCCAACACCTCTTTGGTGAGTTCCTCGTACGACAGGGAGTCCTTAATGTTTTCCAGTTCGGCCCCGAGGACGTGGTCCGTTGTCCCCATGTAATCTGACAGACGCCAGATCCTCCTCACCTTCTCCATCTGGCAAGGTGTTGTCAGCCAGTTGTCCAGGGGCGGTGGGGAGGATCCGGCGCTGGCAGAATTACATGGGGACAACGCCAGGAAGCCCCTCACCCTGGTCGAGCTGTTCTTGTAGACTGACGAGGTACCCAGGGAGCGGGTATGCATCAAGTCCCCTGGGCACCTCGGCATCCCATGGAAAAGCTCTTCCAGGGCGAGTTGTAGCTGGTATGCTGTCCAGACCGCGTTATAGCCACCAATCCATCGGTTACTCTGAAGGAGTATGGACACTCAGAACAGGAGAAGACCTGAGTCTGGTCAGACCGTACTCCTTTGGCAGTGCTCTTATTGTTCCACAGATCATCAAAGATGATTCCCAGTTCCTTTGCATACTCATCTCCGTACCATACAAGCATCTCCTCTCCCCTGGCCACAGAACGACAACAACGATACAAGACCCGCCCTCGATGCTGGAACGCTATGAGGTTCTGTTCCATTTCCTCACGAGCACAGTTCACATACCTCATCCAGTTGGACAAAGTCGCGTCCTTAGCATCAATGTAGTCATAACGGTTTCTCTCCCTGTGGATCACCCAGGAGTATCCACTCTTTACAGCCTCCTCTTTGCCAGTCTTCACTCCTTCATACGGGCCAAAGTGAGTCCCAACTGGAAGCTCAGAGTCTCCACTGTAAAAAAAATCCTAGATCTGCACCTCGAATACGTGACGTTCTAATCTTAAATCCAGGAGGCAGGGTCTTCCTGGCTCGCCAGTCTCTCCTTTAGCTACATCTGGGTCCTTGATGAATTTAGGACCTCTGTGTACCTCACATTCCTCTAAGGAGAACTCCCCACACTGAACACAGAAGTAGTAATGGTCGTCTTCTGGAACTTCTGGTTCTGTGTAGATAATCTCTGACCGTTTTCTGAGCTTTCTATCCCTGGAACACTGCTACTCCTTCCATCACCTGACCACCAGACAGATCAGGAGTCCACTCTTCGTCTTCTTCCGTCTCCATCTCCTCTTCATCACTTGGTCGAGGCGAGGAGTTCTTTCCAGACAGACGAGGGGTCCCGTCTTCATCTTCCTTCTCATCCTTCTCCTCCTCCTCTTCCTCACTTGGCCGAGGTGAGCAGGTTTTTCCCTGACTGGTCCTGTGTCTCCTCAGAACTTTTGGAGCTTTAGACTTCAGACCTGTATGAGTCCTCATGTGTCGTACATATCCTTGTGCATGCTATGGTGTAGATTAGGATGTCTGTCCTCTCCTTCTTTACATATCCCTGCACAAACAGGCTACAAACACAGAGAATACAAGACTTACATCGCCATCTAGAGGGCATGTTGAGTCATTTTAAATAGTTTTATTTCTATGATCATCCCTACAGTTGCAAGTGCATGCCCTTTATGTGAAGAAGAAGTAGACAGTGTTTCATAGTTTTTATGGATGGGAAATGTCTCTGTGATGTATTTGACTACTCTGCTGAATGTTTTTTTTTTTATGTTGATTATGTTTTTAAATGTTTTTTTAAATGTTTGGAGTGTAAGAGTGATGATCTAAGATGGCTTTCATTTAGGGAGTTGGTTACAGAAAATCAGACTGTTATGGCAACTGTTAAATTCAGTGGTGAAAGAAGTACTGCATTATTTTTTTAGTAAAATGAACAGTAAAGTAAAAAGAATACTCTGTTAAAAGTACAGTAAAAGTCCTGTATTCAAAGAAAAAGTACAAAAGTATTAGTTAACTTATTTTAAAAATCTTTCAACAATGTGTTGCGATGTCACTCATTGTGATATTCTTTCTGGTATTAAAAAGGTCTTAAACGTCCTTAAATTGTCACTTCACTGTCATGTGGGTCACCCCGTGGGTCACCCCCTGGGTCACCCCCCCCCACCCCCCAAAAAAACAAAGAACCCCCATCTGAGACTGTACCACGGCTGTGAATTATATATATAAAGTGCTGTCAATATCAACACAATGCAATTGCTACTGGGTATAGTGATTGGAAACCCTGAAAGCATAAAAGATCACAAGGAAAGTGAGGCGCATAGAACATGCATGCTTTCACGTATACGTTGCACTCAACATCTGGGCACAGTAGATGCTTCCCTTGGGAGACAGATCGAAGCAGAAGGTCAGTACTGGAAAGAAGTTTTAAGGCATGTAGTTACTGTCATTAAGTTAAGGGGGCTTGCTTTCCGTGGAGATAATGAGCTGATACATTATTCCACCCACCAGTGGAATAAAGTGTTCACCAGGAGCGACATCACACTGACACTGAAATCCCTTTCCAATACAAGATGGACTTGCAGAGCGGACTCAGAACAGTATTGACGATTTAAAGCCCTTCAGGGTTATTATCCACCTCCACTCCACGTCGGTGGATAATCACCCTGTCAGGCTTTAAATTTCAATAATGACCACCTCCCCATACATTATCTACTAGTAACTACACATCACAATTCATTTTCCTATTTCACTGATTTGTTTTATTTTTCTAATCACAGAAAAATATGTCTCATTAATATCCCACAATTATAGATGTAATAGTTTATGTCTATACTAAAGTGTTATATTTTATATTTTAAGAAAATGTTGTTACAACAATACAAACTTGTGAAAATTAAATAATGAATCAAGTATTTTAGCTGTTAGAACTATAAAGCAGTGTAGGCTACATTCTCTATGCGTTGCACAGTAAAATCTCATTTGTAACTCATAGTAATATATTGGTACAAATTATATCTTTTTTTTATTAAGCTTTTTCAGATACAGGCTTTATGAAAAAAACATTCAAAGAACCTATCACTGATCTGCAGCTACTCAGTCAGGGGTATATATATAAACTGAATGTTTGATGATTTAATGTCCTTGAGCTTCATGGGATTACAGTCACATACTACTGAGGAGGTGTTTGTTCAGCCTCTTCTTAAAGGCATGAATACTACTTGATGTAATGTCTCCAACAACCGCAGGGGGAAGGCTGTTCCATGTTGTGATAGCAGAGTGGAGAAAGCTCTTATCAAGGCATTTGGTGTTTGACTTGAGGATGGTCAGAGCGTGGCTTGGTAGTACCCTCCGGGTGATACGACCTGGGATGTGAGCTTGGGGTAGCAGTGCTTTGAGATCCACTGGACAGCTGGGAGTGTGCATCTTATAAAGAACAGTTGTTGCTGCAACTGTTCGATCTATAGCTGATCTATATCTATAGCTGATCTACAAGCTCGATGCA
Organism: Gymnoscopelus braueri; assembly: GCF_963280865.1. Classification (NCBI taxonomy): domain Eukaryota; kingdom Metazoa; phylum Chordata; class Actinopteri; order Myctophiformes; family Myctophidae; genus Gymnoscopelus; species Gymnoscopelus braueri. The sequence goes on along the minus strand of NC_137617.1, from coordinate 4,407,072 downwards.
TTGCAATGCAACACATTGTGATTATTTTAGGTTGAAATTGAAATTGAGGACACTATAACTTAAGCCAAATCAACCTGACCCTAAATGTATAAAACAGCAAGTGACTGGTGAGAAAGTGTTAAACTTCCAAAAAAGTTGGTATGATAAGTACCACTGGCTGCATTTCATTCCTGGTATTGACGGTGTTCTGTGTTTACACCAGAGATGGGGACTCGAGTTAGGGACTCGGACTCGAGTCGCACTCGAGTGGCCAAAAACGAGACTCTCGACTCGACTCTGACTCGCCCCTCAAAGACTTGAGACTTGACTCGACTCGAGCCTCAAAGCCTTGAGACTTGACTCGACTCGAGCCTCAAAGACTCGTGGACAATCTTTATTTTATGTTTATTTTTTGGACAAATAAATGAATGAAATGCCCAAAAAACTTCCACTCCCCTGTCCCCCCCCCGCAAAGAAACCTCCGCTCCAGTGCGCGCTGCGCGGAGCCGGCTTCAGTGAAGCTGTTTCGTGCTGCTCATTAACGTAAAAATGGAGAGGCGAGCGCAACAGCTGCTATGTGTGTGGCCGCCGCGGCCTTTCATCATAAAGTTTAAATATAAAAACTTTGAAATTAAACAAATATGTTTAGCTCAGAATCAGCTATATAACCTCAGTTATCTTGGCATATGCTTACATTTTTTATAAGATGGTCGGATCATCTGTGACAGCACGTTTAGGAAACATCGGATTTTCATTTCGTTAAACCCAGCTGGGTGAATATTCAACACTTCACCACGGTAAACGCTACGCTCATGTAATGTTCACTGCATAAAAGCTGTGGTTCTCAAACCTTTTCAGGCCGTGACCCCCCAAAAGAATCATATTTGAACTGGGGATCCACATTTAGACAGTTTTTTGGTGCGCAACACAGCCCTCGTTTAAGTGAATTGCTTTCACCTGCTCTGCTGTTGGACTGCTGTGCGGAGTCGAGTGTGCGCAACAGGGCATATCTCCGCCAAGCCAGGGTGACCTACCCAGGCCCATGAAATTCATATGCAGGCATAGTAGCCAATTAGAATGAAATCTGCAAAAACTGACTCATATACTGATACGAACCATATTGGCTATATATTATCGCTGTCGGGTGGAAATCTTGTATGTTCCTTTTTAATTATTATTTAAAAACAATTAAAAATCATGAAAATAGCCAATCTACAAGCTGTAATTATTAATAATTAAGAAATACTATATTTTAAAGAGTGAAAAATCAACTAAAGTCATTATTAGTGCAAGTTCAATCACATTTCATTTGAATGAAAATAAATTGTGGGGAAAATACATAAAATCTCTAATCTGTGAATCTAATGTGATTTATTATGACCTGTCTATACTTTTACATCTATGCCCCCCCCCCCCCCATTTTTTTTTTTTTTTAAAAAGACTTTAAAAAGACTCGAGACTTGACTCGGACTCGACCCTCAAAGACTTGACTCGGACTCGACTCGACTCAACCCTCAAAGACTTGAGACTCGACTCGACTCGAGCCTCAAAGACTTGAGACTCGACTCGACTCGAGCCTCAAAGACCCGAGACTTGACTCGGACTCGACTCGACTCAACCCTCAAAGACTTGAGACTTGACTCGACTCGAGCCTCAAAGACTTGAAACTTGACTCGGACTCGAGCTCAGAGACTCGTGGACATCTCTGGTTTACACTGCTCAAAGTACTTAACGAGTGGGAAACCAACACAAGCTAAGAGTATAGACAATGCTTTTGTTAGGGCTGGTTTTACAAATTGGAGAAAGGCACTTGAACATTTTTAAACTCATCAGAATTCAGATGGCCACAAACTTGCTCTCAGAACTTTATTGCATGCAAACAGATCAGTTCACTCACAGCTGAGTAGTATGCACACTAAAAAGCAGAATGAAAACAGAGCTAATCTGTTAAAGGTTATTGGTGGGGTGACGTTTCTTGCAAGACAGGGGTTGGCCTTTAGGGGGCGAGATCATCGCCAAGGAAACCTAGACCATCTTTTAACTTACAGAGCTGAGAATGCCAGGTCTTTAATAATAATAATAATAATAATAATAATAATAATAATAATAATAATAAACTTTATTTATATAGCACCTTTCATGACTCAAATGCAGCGCAAAGTGCTTTACAGAACAAAACAAAAACAAAAACAAAAAAAAGGTATAAAATACACAATAAAACAGTGGTAAAAAACACTGGCATAAAATGAATGGCTAAAACAATACATAACAGGCAGTGAGGCAGTGAGCGAAACAGTAAAGACATGAATAACAACACAGAGATTTAGAAGAAAAAAAATCAACTAAAAGCAAGAGTGAAGAAATATGTCTTGAGCTGTGCTTTAAAACTGTCCACAGAGGGTGCCTGTCTTATGTGTAATGGGAGTTTATTCCAAGCCGTCGGACCGTAGAAGCAGAATGCTGCTTCACCGTGTTTTTTATATGACATTTCAGGCACTTCGAGTAGGCCTGCACTAGAAGACCTGAGGGGGCGGTTTGGAACGTATTTAGGGAGGAGGTCATAGAGGTAGGAAGGTGCCAGACCATTGAGAGCTTTATAAACAAGTAAAATAATTTTAAAATCAATCCTAAAAACAACCGGGAGCCAATGTAGTGATGCTAAAACTGGAGTAATGTCTCTCATCTTAGTTTTAGTTAAAACTCTGGCTGCCGCATTTTGAACTAGTTGTAGTCTGTCGGTTGTTTTCTTTGGCAGGCCAGAAAAAAGTGCATTACAGTAATCAAGTCGAGAGAACACAAAAGCGTGGATCAACGTTTTTGCATCGTCCAACGACAGATAGGCTCTAATTCGTGCAATATTTCTCAGATGGAAGAAGGCAATCTTGATAACATGACTAATATGTGTATTAAAATGTAATTCAGAATCAATAATAACCCCCAGGTTTTTGACTGTTCCTACAGTCATGTTACCAAGCCTACTTGTTATTGACCCTCTCTGCTCATTAGAGCCAATTATGAGAACTTCTGTTTTATCCTCATTTAGTTTGAGAAAGTTCTCACTCATCCAGCATTTGATGCTGGACAGACAGGTCAACAACGGGTCCAGAGCACTGGGGTCATCTGGGGCTACAGAAAGGTACAGCTGGGTATCGTCAGCATAGAAATGGAAATTCACTCCGTGTTTGGAAATAAGTTCTTCCAGCGGCAGTATATACAGGGAAAATAATAGTGGACCAAGAATTGAGCCCTGCGGAACACCAGAGCAGATGTCGTGCTTGTCCGAGACAGAGTCAGCTAAGTTGACAAAATAGATTCGCATTCGTAGTTAGGGAGTTCATAATACTAGCTCGAATGCCAAGAATGTTGTTGTCAAAAAAGGATGCAAACTCATTACACTTATCTTTAGACGCTGGGAGCGACTGCTTATAGGACTGGGGGGGGGGGGGGTTCAAGAGACGATCAATGGTAGAAAATAAAACTCTGGCATTGTTTTTGTTCTCATTGATAACGCCAGAAAAGTATGCCTGCCTAGCCAAACGCAGGGCTTTGTTATACACAGCTGTATATCCAGGTGGATAGTGAGTTTATTTTTCCTCCAGGCTCGCTCGGCTCTACGACATTCTTTCTTTAGTGACCGCATATGCTCGTTGATCCAGGGTGTTACTCTGGAGTTATGTTTATTTTTGGACTTCAAAGGGGCCACTATATTGAGAGTTGACTCTAATATAATATATTCATCATCATCACATCACATGATTATATCATCATAATGAATGATGATAACTTATCACAGCGCCTGATGGAGGGGAAGGGAACTGGTTGGAATAACGTGTTCCTTCCACGCGCTACGTCCAACCAGGGAAACTCTCCCCTGTCAGGTGACAAGAAGGTCAGTTGGCTCTCATGCATTGAAGGAGGCATGAGCTCGGCCCTGGCCTCCCTTGGTTGGCAGAGGGAAGGTAGTGCCCAGGATTACATAGACAATTGGCACTGGGTGTAAAAAATAGGGTTACAAAATCGTGGGATAAAAATGTAATGAAAAAATAAATGTATAAAACTGTAACCTGGGGGACAAGCAGCGGATAGTGGGATTGCTCCATCCGAGCCTAGCCATGTTTCTGTTAAAAAAAATGATATCTAGCTTTTCATCACAGATGAGGTCATATATAGAGGTAGGCTTATACGTGACGGACGGACCGCCGGACGGACGGGGTGCAAAACATAGGCTTATAAAGAAGAGACCTAATGTTAAATGGGGCCAGGTTTAGCTTATGGTTATGATTGTGGCATTTTACTGGGCTGGATTGTTTTAATGGTCGGAGGTTTGCCAGATTTGCTCTACTAGCTAATGTCCTATTTGCTGGAAAAGGGCGAGAGGACCAATAGCTGGGAATAAGATAGGAAGAAAAGAGCTCCTTCCACAAGGGGGCGGTAGCCACGCTAGAGGGGGCACAGTGGATCTCAGTGGACAGGGGAGGGAGAGAAGAAGAGCAACAGGGGGGAACTGACATCGACCGTCACTTCCTTCCAGGAATTGAAAGTGGGGGAGGCTCAGGCTGTACCTTCAACAAACTGTACTGTACAGTGTGTCATATGTTTTGGGTCAGCGTACGACTCCGGATTAGGATGGAGACCATCACGTGAGAAGAGGGGCAAGCGATTCCAAAACAAGTTCAAATTCGGCCTGGCGGAGACTATGATCATGAAATATTTGCCCCCAAAGCATACATTCAACCCCTTTGGTGGCTGTGCTAATTAACAATTAATTTAATGTTAAATCCTTTTTTCTTTCTAGATTATACGTATATCAACAAATCAACCCAAAAACATGCTAATTGATTTGTTTTTGAGTTGACAAAATGTATTAATCTGATTAAGCACTGAAGCCCTACTTCATACTTTGTCGTATAATGGTGTTGTGCAAAAATACCAAACATAGCAAATCTATAAGCTCACGACATGTCATGATGTGAGCTTGTAAGAAAATAGGGATGCTAGGTTGAAAGTTCAGTTTTCTAAAACAGGCTGTAGCTTCTGCCAGCATTTTTAAGCATTCTGACTAGTCTTTCAAGAACCACAGAATATTTATCTCCAGTATGATCGATCCCCTGATGGTTGCTAATCACGGAGGGTTTCACTGTGCTTCCGTGAAAAAAGAAAAATTATATGAATTATATATATATATATATATATATATATATATATATATATATATATATATATATATATATATATATATATATATATATATATATATTATTATATATGTATTATTATATATTATTATTATTATTGACATGACGGAGATCTCCGTCAATGGCGGTGAATGGGTGGATTTTAAATGATGGGAGATCTTCGTCAATGGCAGGGAATGTAATTGCTACAGCCCTATTGAGCTTAAATTCGCTTAATGATCCATTTATGCTACTGTATTGTGAAAAATAAATTTCAAAATGTCCTCCCAAAATCAATGATTCTTTAAAATAATCAATTCAACTGATTAGTTTGATTAACTGTTGCACCCCTACAGTAATGTTACTGGGAGCATAGCTGATTGGTTTAGATTAAGATTGGCACACAACAGTGACACTGGTACAGCTGGAACTAAACAGCAGGTCTTTGCCCTGGTATTTATACAGCCTGCTGTGGTAAAATCCTCACCTGTCCAATTAAAATGTTTTCACAAATATGAAGACGACATTTGAGCTTTTATTGATTATCAGTTTTGTCTGTTTTTTAGTGTCTTTGGAAAATGCAAGGAGGGCACAAAGACGCCAGTAGTCTTTCAGATATTTCATATTCCATCCTGATTTGCTAAGATTGGGTTCCAAAGTTTGCAGGAGTACTTCGTTTTGAACAAAATTCCTCAAATCATGAAGACAACGTGCAATTTCCGTGAAATTTAGCAGAAACCAGGCCGAGGAAGAAATGCCACTTGAACATTTTCAGGACAGTACTGTCATAAAAATTGTTTTGCACAGATCAGACTCATGGTGGCGCTATAACAAGCCCATGTGAAAAGTTTGGGGCAGAGGTTCTGAATTGACATCCAGGGAGTGTGTGTGCACAGTTTTGCTGGTGGCTGGTGGTTGGTGCTGGAGAAAACATACTCTCTCGCCAGGCCGAAAGACAATAAGCAGCAGCTCTACACATACATGACATGTCATGTCATGAATGGACTCAAATCATGACAAAAATGGGAGACGACACACATGATTTAATGAAAATGTATTGATGTGTAACTTAAAGAGAACATAACTTATACTTAAATATTAGAATGTATTGTGAATGTGGTATCAGTAGTGTAATGTATGTGTGGATGTGTGAAAATGTAATGTATGTGCAAGAGCAGAAACAAATGTCGAACTGAACTTAAGGAACCCCAAAAAAAATAATAATCCTGTGCAGGAGAGAGAGGCGAAATCGGCCCGACCAGCCTGTTTAAATACTCCAGAGGATGATTGGAGTCAGGTGTGCCTCATCCTCTAGGCACACCCCTGCAGAGAAACACCATTAGAATCACAGCAACACTACACACAAATAGGATGGGTCATCACACTATTCAGTACATGACTGCCCCCATGTGGTAGTTGAATGAAAAAGGACAACTCAACTGTGTAACACTTACAGATAAATGTGCAGTGTGTGTCTGTGTCTGTGTCTGTGTCTGCTTGTGTTACTGAACTAGACATAATGAGGACAGTTGTCCTGGTCCTCACAAAAGAAAAGGTTGTTTAATGGTTAAGCCCTTAAATCCCAGCATCCGAATTCTGGGGAAACCTAAATTGCTGAAAATAGCCGATTTACAAGCTTACACCGTGTCGCAACACAACACATTTTGAGCTTGCAGATCTGCTATTTTCAGCAAATCTATTTAATGTAGAATGAAAACAGAAAAGCCACTAGTAGGCCTAATAGTGCGTGCCAACGTGCCGTCACCACGGGGGCCGTGGCATAGTAGCTGCAGACATACTTGTGGGGTGCAATGTTAAGTCAACCTGTTTTATACCCCTTAAAGATGTCCGCCGCTACCGAATGACACTTGTTGAGGCCCCCTTCAGGATTTTTGGCACGCACTATAGAGCCCTGGGCGAGTCTAGTTAACCAGATTTGGGGAGTTCAGACATTTAGAGGTTCGGTTTAAGGCTCAACGTTAAAGCATAGCTACTCAAATATCACTTAACTACAAGTGGAAAGTTAATCAATCAATACGGTACCCTACTGGAGCATTTTAAAAAACACTGTAGTATTCAAAAGTACAAATTACAAAGTAGCCCGCATTTTTAATGCCAATGCAATGCTCTCTATTGAAATGTAGAAAATGTTCCCACAAAAAATCCTATGTACTATAGTCTATTTTGTAGAGTATTGAGACGTGCGGTAATATAATATTGTCTCTGTTGTCTGCATGCTGACTGACTCTGAGGGGAGATGAATGTCCCCCTCTTTGAGTTCATTTACACCTGAATGAAGAGATGTCCACTTGTGATCGACCAGGATGCAAATGGTGAACCTGTCGATAGACACCATTCAAATGCAAAGTCTGACCAGGTGTAATGCAGATGTCTCACTGTGATGTATAAAACAACAACAGTCCAGTACAGAACCAGACCACTGTCCTATATAGGTACTAAAGTTAAATCAATGTGGTACTAAAGTGAAATCAATGTGCATATTGTACATGTAGGGGAGAGTGGGGTAATGTGAGACACTTTTTACATTTTCTCCCCTCTAGGTGAGCTAAAATGATATATCAGTAAAATGTACACATTTCCCATACATTTGGGATGTTTCCTAACAATGGAAATTATCAAAATGTATTCAAGACAAAAGGCAGTGAAAATATGATTGTTTTAAAAAAAGTTTTCTGGTGTCTCACTTTACCCCAGGTCTGGGGTAAACCGAGACAAACCAGACAAATCAATGGGGTAAAGTGAGACACCAGACCACTTTTTTTTAAAACAATCATATTTTCACTGCCTTTTGTCTTGAATACATTCTGATAATTTCCATTGTTAGGAAACATCTCAAATGTATGGGAAATTTGTAAATTTTACTGATATATCATTTTAGCTCACCTAGAGGGGAGAAAATGTAAAAAGTGTCTCACATTACCCCACTCAATGTAAAAAGTGTCTCACATTACCCCACTCTCCCCTATGTTCTTGGCATAAAAAGTAAAACATATGCAATGTAATATTAGATTAAAATATGTTTAAGTACTAAACTTAGACACTTAGGGTAAAGTGAGCCATTAGCCATTTGTCTCACTTTACCCCACAGCCACATTTTGGTGAAAAGGACCACTTTTAGCAATTCTGCAATTCTACAATTAGCATTAATCACATGGATGTATAGGTTTGTAGTTCATCAACATGCATGACATAAGTTTTTCTACCTGAATAATTTTTTTTGGACACAACAGCTGATTATGTTGACAGCCCAAAAAATTACTTTTACATGCAAAAAACATATTTTAGTGAAAAAAACATGCTTACCACAACACAATGAGGTCCTCTCCTCCATGGTAAGTGGGAAATGGGAGGGGCTTCAAAATCTAATGGTCATATGACCACACAGGTGTTGTGGTCAGGTGATAAGGGGGGTGTCTCACTGTACCCTGTGTCTCACATTACCCCACTCTCCCCCTACAAAGTCAGTATAATGAGCATTTGTTTCTTCAAGGTTCTATCTGGTTTTGTTGTTCTGGAGGAATTTGGAGAAATCATGGAGCAATCATCTTAATGGCTCTACTTGAATAGCAAGATGAAGGAGACTCTTATTGACACACTTTGCTGGATTTTTTGTGTTTATAGCACATTGACTTACCTTGTTGAAATGTGCTATACAAATAAAACTACCTTGCCATATATTCATGTTATAGATTCTGAGTCCCATAGCATATACATATGCATGTATGCATTAGATAGAGATAGGTTCATATATTGAAACTAACAATGTAAATTATGTCATAGATGGATGCTTTTGTTACCACTTTCTTTGTAGAAAGTTGCATGGAGGAGGAGGAGGAGCACAGTATGTTAGGTTGTGATTGGTTGAGAGATGGTTCTATTGTTGTCTTTGGCCAATCATTCAAAGCAGTTAGTGGTTCCACCCCAGACTCTCTAGTATAAGAAGAGTTGATATGTGTCATGTTTTCCACAGCTCCTCCAAGATATCAATCATTTCTGATCAGATCTGACTGTGGACTCCAGACTTCAGGTGAAGATGAACTCTCTCAACTCTGCTGAACAGGAGGGAAACAAACACCTTGGTATGTTACTTACTCTCCCTCCTTTTTCATTTCCTCCTGTTCTGACATATTTTCCTCAGGTTTTTGTTGGTTTTCCTTTCAAGTAAAATATACTCAATACTCAAGTCTCAATATAAATGTTATTCTCAAATTTCTCAAAACAATGACATTGTAGTTTGACCTGTAGCTTTGATGTAGATTAGATTTAGATCATTGCTGTTTTGTCTCAGTTCCTTCAACCACATATTCACTATACGTCCAACCAGGGAAACTCTCCCCTGTCAGGTGATAAGAAGGTCAGACGGCTCTCATGCATTGAAGGAGGCATGAGCTCGGCCCTGGCCTCCCTAGGTTGGCAGAGGGAAGGTAGTGCCCAGGATTACACGCTTAGGCATTGGCACTAGGGTGAAAAAATAGGGGTTACAAAATCGTGGGATAAAAAAAGTAACAGCTTAATATATTTAGCCATGCAATGAACATTGAAAATAGCATGATCTAAAAGCTTACAATGTGTTGCATCATAAGTTGTTGTGAGCTTGCAGAACGGCTATTTTAGCCACATTTGAATATTTGTATTAAGGCTTTTTAGGTAATTTCTAGTTGGCTACTTCCCTAACACAATTTGGGGATTTAATTTATTTATAAAATGCACAACACATTTGGAAGTTTTTTATTGTGGACATTAACTACTTGCAATTTTAAGTCTGAAATACTGTCTACCTCTCAACAATCCTTACTTTGTCTTTGTTTCCAATCTAGTGTTGCATCATCAGTCTGGCTTCCCTGTCCTACCAGAGGCGAATGAACAAAGAAGCTTGGCTACGCAAAAACTCCACTGCTGTGATCAGTGTGGAAAACACTTCCCTAACATCTCCAGACTTAAAATGCACCAGAGAATTCACACAGGAGAGAATTCATATGGATGTGATCAGTGTGGAAAACACTTCCCCACAATGTCCAAACTTAAAATCCACAAGAGAATACACACTGGAGTGAAACCCTATGGATGTGATCAGTGTGGACAACACTTCTCAACATTGGCCCACCTTAAAAGCCACCAGAGAATTCACACTGGAGAGAAACCATATGGATGTGATCAGTGTGGAACATATTTTAGTCATTCAAATGATTTAAAAGTTCACACGGTTGTACACACTGGATTTAAACTGTTTACTTGTGATCAGTGTGGAAGGAGTTTTACTACTTCAAGCAGCCGAAAACGTCATGAGCGCACACATATGAAAGATAAATCTGATCAGTGTGAACAGTAAGATAACAGCTTCATTATAGAGGATGAGAAATATCAGCACATCCACATAACCAAGTGTAACATGATCCATTATTATAGTATTTTTTAAACAATTGTTTATCAAGATGGCTAAACTGTCATGTTACATGTATATGAGCATGTTGATTCTAGATATGCGAGCCATATCTTTGTTTTATCATTACTGTCTTTACAGTTCAAAGCTCAGCGCCAAGGAACGGAGGATGTGCGTTATTTATGTTTCTGGATTCTAGATATGTGAACAATAGGATGGGGATGAATAAAACGTTGATTTGTTGATTAATTCCTAGTTAACTTCACATGCTGTTGAACTGTTCTTTTAAGTAGTATGGCTTTCTAATTGAGTCAAGAGTTTTCAGATACATTATTGGATTATAGATGGAATATCTATCTATATTATTTCATGAATGCTTCATTTCTTCCGAGCTTACTATGCTTTATTATTATTATCCTTTTGTTATGCTATATTGTATTTGGGGAACATGTCCCACCAACATTTTGCTGCATATAGAAATAAACAAATCTCATACACCTTTTATTTTCAATCTTATTCTTTGTTTCACAGTAATTGTACCTGTAGATTAGATTATTTCTGTTTTGTCTCGGAGGTTGTTCATGCTTTGTACATTGTACTATTATCTAAAAAGGCTATAGATTAGATTTGGATTTGTTTTGTCTCGGAGGTTATTAATGTTTTTTTTTAAACACAGAAGATTACTTGGAAGACAACAACAAACCTTGTACCACTAGAGAACATAACATTTTTGCCAAAATAATAAGATGCAGATCAATACACCAGGTTGTATTGATCTGAAGGAATTTGGAGCAATTATGTACTTATGTACACATTAAGTTTCTATAGGAACTTTAATGGCCTTGAAAGTGTCTCAATGGCTGAGATGAAAGTGAGAGAAACTCATTCACGCACATGAGGACATGAATAGTGTTGTTTATTTTACATGTAAATGACAACAGGACATACAGAATGGACAGCAGTGATCTTTACAGAAAATGGTGAAATGAAGTTTGTACTTAAATTTTAAATTAAGTCAGATATAGTTTGTGCAGTGGTCCATCATCTTGATATTTCCAAGCCCATTACGTTAATTTTCCTTGTGTCAAAGAGACATTTGAACTGCACATCTTCACTTGTGCTATCGATGTAGTCCACACATTTTACAACTTAGTCTAGTTATATAAATTGTTGTAATAAATGAATGCTTCATTTCTTCCGAGCTTACTATGCTTTATTATTATTATCCTTTTGTTATGCTATATTGTATTTGGGGAACATGTCCCACCAACATTTTGCTGCATATAGAAATAAACAAATCTCATACACCTTTTATTTTCAATCTTATTCTTTGTTTCACAGTAATTGTACCTGTAGATTAGATTATTTCTGTTTTGTCTCGGAGGTTGTTCATGCTTTGTACATTGTACTATTATCTAAAAAGGCTATAGATTAGATTTGGATTTGTTTTGTCTCGGAGGTTATTAATGTTTTTTTTTAAACACAGAAGATTACTTGGAAGACAACAACAAACCTTGTACCACTAGAGAACATAACATTTTTGCCAAAATAATAAGATGCAGATCAATACACCAGGTTGTATTGATCTGAAGGAATTTGGAGCAATTATGTACTTATGTACACATTAAGTTTCTATAGGAACTTTAATGGCCTTGAAAGTGTCTCAATGGCTGAGATGAAAGTGAGAGAAACTCATTCACGCACATGAGGACATGAATAGTGTTGTTTATTTTACATGTAAATGACAACAGGACATACAGAATGGACAGCAGTGATCTTTACAGAAAATGGTGAAATGAAGTTTGTACTTAAATTTTAAATTAAGTCAGATATAGTTTGTGCAGTGGTCCATCATCTTGATATTTCCAAGCCCATTACGTTAATTTTCCTTGTGTCAAAGAGACATTTGAACTGCACATCTTCACTTGTGCTATCGATGTAGTCCACACATTTTACAACTTAGTCTAGTTATATAAATTGTTGTAATAAAAACGTTTTCAGTAGATTATACTTTCTCTGTCTATCCATATTTTAGTTATGATGTTAAATTATATACAGAATAACAAGATGAAGGAGACAGGCTCTCATTTATGTGTAACAGGGCAGCATGGGGACTGGTAGCCAACTACGACACTTAGGGAGTTGTGCCCTAGTTAATATTTATAATTAATGCATACATTATCAAACCATGGGTCCCTGAAATTAAAAAGGTTGATACATCACTGAGCTTAACTATACTGGAACCCCAGTCTACACAGTGAAATCCTCAGTGTTAATTTAACTTTGAGGGTCCATGCTATGGTTCCATTTGTACAATATCTTCATTTGAGTACCTAAAAGCAGATCCAATTCATCGCCATATCAAAATAAACATATTGCTAATTTTATATTCAATATTTTCATGTCCAGCACACAAAGTGCCCAACCCTCATGGGTTTATAAGACACCAACATAATCATATTTGAACTGGCGACCCCCCCACCCTGACAAGCACTTGGAATTGTAGGAGTTGAGGCATTACATTTAGTTTGACTCGGTTCCACAGATAAATAGTGAAAATAGCTGATCTACAGGCTCACTGTGAACTTATATTATTTGGCCAATGTTTGACCAGTTTTTATAGTATAGTTTGTTGATTATAGTTTGAGACCCCCTGGGGGTCCCTACCCACCGGTTGAGAACCACTGGATTAGGAAAACAAAAAAATAAGTGGTAAGTACCTGCCCACCATCGCGGCGGAGTCTAGGGGTTCGATCCCACCGCGGTGCAGCCGGTTTTGTCGAGCTCTTTTACTTTACTGGAGTATTCACCAATACCTTTGTTCTTTTACTCAAGTAAATGTTGAATTCCAGACTTTTTCTTGTAACAGGGTATTTCAATATTAGTGTATTGATACATTGATTCATTTTAACTTTTTTTTATTTTTTATGTTTTTTGGGGGGTTTTATGACATCAATTACACCCAAAAAATCTGAACTTCAATGGATTTTCTGTGGTCTGGGGTTTTCTGAATAATTAGGCTGAAAAGTAATCTGAGCTTGGCCCTTCGGCAGTGAGGTCACAGCCGATGAATCCCGCCCACTCTCCTCCTCGCCCCTCCCCTATCCTTTCCTTTGGGGGGGGGGGGGGGGGGGCGGAGCAGAGGCGATGATTGACAGGCAAAATCCCTCAACAGCGACACCCGCAGGCAAAGATTTATTTTTTCATTGCAGTTGAAAAGGCTTTAGAAATGTGAGAAAAAACACCTGCCATGGATCAATGGAGTGGAATTTTTTGTTAAAACATTCTGTACACGTTTGAAGGACCATGACAAAGACTTTTAATGTGTGGTAAAACTGAACGTCATGAAACCTTTAAGTAAAGAGTTGAGTACTTTTTCCACCTCTGGTTTATAAGCCATGGCTGCCAATTCCCACCTGATGTTGTGTGGGAGTTCTGACTGCTCCACACCTCTCACTCGGCTCATGCTTTGATGAAGTAATGTGAGAAGTAATGTGAATTGCAGGACACATTGATCATCGGATTAAGCTTATTAAGTGGAGAAGTGGAGAAAGGAACTATCTAATGTAGATATCGTTGGAATAAGTTCTATCAGCATCTCATGGGTTTCTTAGATATGGGAAATACATTGCTTGCACTGAAAGCTCACACGTTTCAATTAAGCACTCTAAATCAGTAATCATTCTAATGGAATATAATTTCTCGTAAGAACTGATACCGCTTTTTGTTCTTTCTTTTCTATGTCCTGCAACCGAAATGGAGGTTAAATCTGGAGGAATGATCTGTTTGTCATGGATGATGGGAAGGCCATGTTGCTGCCAAGCTGCGTTCAGTGTGCCAGAGACGTGGATTTGGCCCCAAGTCGTATACCTCACTTCGGATTGGTGCTGCAAAATCAGCAGCATTTCTGGTTCCATCATCTACTCTGAAAGCATGATGGGACGTTGGTCATCTGCTGCTTATGAACGTTATATCCGTTGAAATACGGATGGAATTCTTCAGCTAAAAAAGCAATGAGTGTATATGTGTAATCAATTATGGGTAATGCGGGAGTTGCATTTTTGATGTTGTATGGTTAAGTAATTTTCTCCTGGCAGAGCGCAGGTCGTGGTATGGTATCACGTATGCTTAACCGGGGTAATAGATTGGTAGGTATGGTAAACCACTAGTAGCATTGGTCGTGTGTGGGTCTCACGTATGCTACAGTGGTATTAGGATGGTACACCATTAAGCATGGGTCGTGTGAGGTCGCACGCTGCTTAATGGTGGTTTAGATGATTGTAGGTTTAGCATGGGTAATCCACTAAATAATACATTCCTTCTATATCAGGTCACCGCTCGGGCGAGCGCGACTTGCCTAATAGGGTTCACATTGCTGCCATCATATAGAGGGAATTAGACATTGCTGTCTATACACATAGTTATTCATAATTCATAGTTTATTTCCTTTAACATCAAAACACAGTAGTGTTTTACCACATGTTCATCTAATAGTTGCTGCTGGTGCACAATATCGGCTTTTAGATGTGAAGGGCATCTCGGTATGCATTTAAAGGAAATGTGTCATTGCTGACACTTGCATAGTTAAGTCATGTAGCATATTTCATTTATATCAAATGGATTTAAATGAAATTGCATCTCTCTTGATGCTTTTACTGATACATATTCTCATATAGGCTAAGGCGTGGCTCTCTGCCGAGAGCGCATGTTGGGGATTGGTTGTGCTATTGCTATGACGTAGTATGGTACACCATTAAGCATGGGTCGTGTGGGGTCGCACGCTGCTTAATGGTGGTACACCATTAAGCATGGGTAGTGGGGGTCTCACGCTGCTTAATGGTGGTTTAGATGATGGTAGGTTTAGCATGTTAATCCACTAAATAATATATTCCTTCTATATCAGGTCACCGCTCGGGCGAGTGCGACTTGCCTAAAGGGTTCGCATTGCTGCCATCATATAGAGGGAATTAGACATTGCTGCCTATACACATAGTTATTCATAATTTAATAGTTTATTTCCTTTAACATCAAAGCATTGTAGTGTTTTGCCAAATGTGCATCTAATAGTTGCTGCTGGTGCAGAATATCGGCTTTTAGATGTGAATGGCATCTTCGGTATGCATTTAAAGGAAATGTGTCATTTACACGATTGCTCCGAATTCCTTCAGAACAATACAACCTGGTGTGGTGAAGGAATAACTGATTGCTATATTCTGTTCATAGTCTTCATTGTATATCACAATATCTTCATTTAAACATCTTGTGTTCTCTAGAATTATAAGGTATTTAGAAATATCTCCGTCACCCACTTCACACCTGCACTGCAACATTCCTTTAGTGAATGATCACTTAGCTGTCTTTAGAAAATGACCTATATCCATGCAAATGTAGTCATTGATTACAATTAGAGGTGTCACTGTCTCACCAGGTGGCCGTGGTGTGTCAATGGGACTGTTCAGCAGTTGCATTCTGGGTGATCACAAGTGGACATCTCTTAATATAGATGTAAATGCACTCAACGAGGACAACAATCCTCTAAGAGGGGGAAAGAACGGTGAACATGTTTGACACCTCTTTTTTTGAACTGATCAAAGCTATGATCATGATGAGTCAGGCTACAAAATGACAGCAAATTAAACATTTACAAATTATCTGCAGATCATTCTTTCCACATAATCAATTTGACTTGTAGGTAATTCTTGGAATGTATACCTCCATGTTTGTTCATGTTTAGCATTATGCTTTGTAAAACATTTATAAAAGATCAATACATCATTAGTAGATTTTATTGTGCCCTAATCTAGAGACAATTCATTATTTACGGCTGACTGTTAATGTGACTTTTAACTTACTTTCATGAGTGCAGACAAAAAAACAAGTACTAGAATTATCTTTCATGTTTAGCAAATGATTTGTAAGACATTCGTAAAGTAAATATAAACCATTTGCAGACGTTATTGTGTGCCTTGTTCTATATACTATATAGACGATATATTATTATGTCATGTTTAATACATTATTTATAAGACATTCGTAAATATATAAACCCTTACCACTCGTGAGAGATTTAATTGTTTCCTTAACCTCATTGATAGTAAAAGCCTCCTTTTTGAGACAATAAAAACCCTGCAATGTTAATGCTTAACACTTTTTCAAGATACATTAAGATCATGCTATGTACAATCACACATAAACAGAGTTTAACAAAAAGTTGTTTCTTCACCAAAGCTGCTTCTACTTGGTTCTGTTGTTCTGGAGGAATTTGGAGCAATCATCTGCACATTAGGTTTCTATAGAGAAATGAATAACAAGAGGACTTAGAGAGAGACTCTCATACATGAGGATATGGATAGAGTTGTTAAGTGTATATGTAAATGGATGTTTGGGGTTGTGTTATAGTAACAGTTATCATATTACATGCACACACCACCCAATGACATTGAATGGTTGTTATAACAAGATAAAGATAAGAAATATTTGAAAACTAAATTAGTAAATAGAATAATGTTTAGTGCACTAACTGACGACACCGCCAGACACCAACTTACTGTGATTTTATCATTATTACATTGAAAAGTCTTCATACGAGAAAAAAGGAGAAACTAGAAAAACTGTTCCTCGGAGCACAGGTCTCCGCCAGGTCAGGTAGGTTATTGTGGCCTCCTGGTGGCGCTATAATAGGCCAATGTGAAAAGGATGCCATTTCTTCTCAGGCCTTTCAATCGGACACTGCATTCATGATTTGAGTCATTTTGTCAAATTAGACCTGCTGGTGGCGCTATAACAGGCCAATGTGAAAAGGGTGGCATTTCTTTCTCGGCCTAGTGGGAATGTGCATGCAAAATTTTACGGAAATTGCACGCTGTGTTCATGTTTTAAGGCATTTTGTTCAAAACGGACGTCTCCTGCAAACTTTGGAAGCCAATATTAGCCAATTAGGATGGAATATGAAAAATCGGACAGATCTGTGTTGATCACTATAGAGATAATGTGTACCGATTTGCTTCCCTAACACCAAGTGTCTTCCATGTGTTCATGGTCTTTATTGTTTTATAATTATCACTTTGAAAACTCTTGATACAAATATGAAAGTACTACAAAATAATAAAGAATCAATAAGGTGAGGTTTATTTGTCACTCAGACACAATAACTAAACATTTGGTGGGACAAGTTCCACAAAGACTGTGCTAATGCAATTTGCCACTGTTTAAGTTGTAGTTAAAAAAACAAAAAACATAGATTTTTCCCCAGAAAGTTTTAATTTAAAATTGTACATGCAATTAATTGAGTATTACAACCATCATTGATTTCATTCATTGATTTCATTCATCTGCACATTCATGTTGTCACCCTATCTAAGAGGAACATCCGTATGACTTTACATACAGTTTACCAAGTCTTAATAAACAATAATAAAAAATGAAGCAATTGTCATACTGTTCACATCAGATTTTCTTTCGTGTGTTATGTGCTCATGACGTTTTAGGTGGCTTGACTGAGTAAAACCTTTTCCACACTGACCACTGTGTGCAGCCACCTTCTTGTCTCTGGAAGACCACTATTACGTTTATTCTGCCTTGGGCCACCACCACGCAGACTTTGGTGTGAGTAGCATTCTCGTGCTCAGTTTTAACACAATATTAACACACCAGTGTCCACACATCTATAACAGCAATGCTAATATACATGTAATAGGTTCATGACAGCTCAGCAGACTTAATAAAAAACTGCTTAAAAGAACAACAATGGGTCATCAAGTTGCATGTTTCTGTTTCTAATTATCACTATTCACAATATGTTTTCATTGATGTGTGCGTGCATGACATTTTAGGCTGCTTAACCGAGTAAAATTAAATCCACATCAGGATTTCAATCATTTGTGAATTCTCTGGTGTCTATTTAATGAAGATTGTGTCGTAAAATGCTCCCACACTGTTCACAGCTATAGGGTTTCTCTCTAGTGTGAATTATCTGGTGCATTTTAAGGCTGGACATTTGAGAGAAGTGTTTTCCACACTGTTCACAGCTATAGGGTTTCTCTCCAGTGTGAATTCTCTCGTGCGTTTTAAGGCTTGACATTTGAGAGAAGTGTTGTCCACACTGTTCACACCCATAGGGTTTCTCGCCAGTGTGAATTCTCTGGTGTGTTTTAAGGTTGGCCATTCGAGAGAAGTGTTGTCCACACTGTTCGCAGATATAGGGTTTCTCTCCAGTGTGAATTATCTGGTGTCTTTTAAGGCTGGCCATCTGAGAGAAGTGTTTTCCACACTGTTCGCAGCTATGGGGTTTCTCTCCAGTGTGAATTCTCTGGTGTGTTTTAAGGTTGGCCATGAGAGAGAAGTGTTGTCCACACTGCTCACATCCATAATGTTTCTCCCCAGTGTGAATTTTCTGGTGTCTTTTAAGGTGGGCCATTAGAGAGAAATGTTGTCCACATTGATCACATCCATAGGGTTTCTCTCCAGTGTGAATTATCTGATGTTTTTTAAGGGTGGATATCTCAGAGAAGTATTGTCCACACTGATCACATTGATAGGGTTTCTCTCCAGTGTGAATTCTCTGGTGTGTTTTAAGGGAAGACATCACAGAGAAGTGTTTTCCACAATGATCACATCCATAGGGTTTCTCTCCAGTGTGAATTCTCTGATGTTTTTTAAGGGTGGATATCTCAGAGAAGTATTGTCCACACTGATCACATCCATAGGGTTTCTCTCCAGTGTGAATTCTCTGGTGTGTTTTAAGGGAAGACATCCCAGAGAAGTGTTTTCCACAATGATCACATCCATAGGGTTTCTCTCCAGTGTGAATTCTTTGATGTTTTTTAAGGGTGGATATCTCAGAGAAGTGTTGTCCACACTGATCACATCCATAGGGTTTCTCTCCAGTGTGAATTTTCTGATGTATTTTAAGTTTGGACATGAATCTGAAATGTTGTCCACAATGATCACAGCAGTGTTGTTCTGGTATAGCCAAGCTTCTTTGTTCATTCTCTGCTAGTAGCACAGGGAAGCCAGACTGATGATTCAACACTGGATTACAGAAAGACAAAGGGAATATGGTTGAGATGGTTGTAACTTAATTACATGAAGCTGTTCTCTAGAACGTGGGTAAACCACCATATATATATATATATATATATATATATATATATATATATATATATATATATATATATATATATATATATATATATAGCAGCAGTAATGTACAGCAAACGTACAGGTGAAATTAATATGATTTGATGTATTTTGAAGTATAATATTGATACAAATAATGGGACCGCTTAATTTAAAACTTGAAAAGTAAAGTAATAAAAGTACCACAGAGCAGGGTAATTAAAACTAGAAAGGAGGAGAGAAAGTACCATACCATTTTCTTTGGGTCCCATATGTTCAGCAGAACTGTCCCTGGTTGGGTTGAGAGAGTTCATCATCCACTGAATTATGGAGTCCACAGTCAGATCTGATCAGAAATTATTGATATCCTGGAGGAGTTGTGGATAAATTACAACTACAACCTCTTCTTATACTAGAGAGTCTGGGGTGGAACCAGTAACTGCTTTGAATGATTGGACAAAGAGAACAATACAACCATCTCTCCACCAATCACAACCTAACATACTTCTACATGCTCCGCCCCTCCCTCCTCCCCCAGACATGCTCCATCCATGCAACCTTCTAGAAGCTGTTGACTTTCGTTTACAAGAGAACCAAGAGCATCCATTTGTGGATGAATTGATTTGTAATCTTCATGTAATTCAAATATGTCTTAATTCCCTGTATTTATAAACATTATATTATGAAATGCATGTAAATTTAACAGACAAGCAGTATCTTCAGACTGAAGACATTGTTTCAGATACAACATTGTTGTATCTTTGAATACAACAATGCTGTATTCACTCATTAATGAATATATGAGTGAATATGAAACAATTATCTCATCAGAGTCAGGTCTAAAGATGGGATGTACAATGTTCTGCTTATTAACCCTTGTGTCATGGTGAGAGGTGAAGGTGCAACAGCTGACCGAATTAGATGTTTTATTGTCAAGGTTCACATTTGCATTTTTCTGTCAAAGTTGTTTTCATTGAAGTATATTTAAGTGTTTTTTAGGTTCTAAACCGTGGTGGTGGTGGGCTGCTTTGTGAATGTAATGTGATGAATTAAGTTACCAAAACAAGTTACATAATTAGTTCACCTCAAACTATCTCTGACATGTAAAGTATAATATACATATAATTTCATCTTTTTTCTGTAACAGTCATCACTGCTAACCATTTCTCATGTCCTGCTTTCATTTACATTTACAATAAATGGATGAGTGGATGAGTCTCTCTCATCTCAATCTTGCTATTCAAGCAGAGCCATTACGATGTAAGCTGATTGACAGTATGACATTCTTTATAGTAGTGTGTATATCTGTCTGTCTCTTATATGTCATCATGATTTGTGTGCATGGGGATCTCATCTTAAACAAGCTCAGTGC
Organism: Gymnoscopelus braueri; assembly: GCF_963280865.1. Lineage (NCBI taxonomy): Eukaryota > Metazoa > Chordata > Actinopteri > Myctophiformes > Myctophidae > Gymnoscopelus > Gymnoscopelus braueri. Next base: position 4,386,029 of record NC_137617.1, on the reverse strand, counting down.
TTAATGAGTCTCCCAGTTTAGTAGACCTTGTATTGTGAATTTGTACTTCCATGTACTGATGTTCTCATGTCTTACTAAATAAAGTACATCAATCGATCAATAGATAGGCCATTAAAGTTCCTATTTTACATGATTGCTCCAAATTCCTTCAGAACAAAACAACCTGATGTGGTGAAGGAACAACTGCTTGCTATATTCTGTTCATAGTCTTCATTGTATATCACAACATCTTCATTTATTTGGCAAACCTCTTGTGTTCTCTAGAATGATAAGGTATTTAGAAATATCTCCCTCACCCACTTCACACCTGCACTGCAACATTGCTTTAGTCCTGTGAATGATCTTTAGCTGTCTTTAGAAAATTACCTATATCCATGCAAATGTGGAATTTGGAGCAATCATCTGCACATTAGGTTTCTATAGAGAAATGAATAACAAGAGGACTTAGAGAGAGACTCTCATACATGAGGATATGGATAGAGTTGTTAAGTGTATATGTAATGGATGTTTGGGGTTGTGTTATAGTAACAGTTATCATATTACATGCACACACCACCCAATGACATTGAATGGTTGTTATAACAAGATAAAGATAAGAAATATTTGAAAACTAAATTATTAAATAGAATAATGTTTAGTGCACTAACTGGCGACACCGCCAGACACCAACTTACTGTGATTTTATCATTATTACATTGAAAAGTCTTCATACGAGAAAAAAGGAGAAACTAGAAAAACTGTTCCTCGGAGCACAGGTCTCCGCCAGTTCAGGTAGGTTATTGTGGCCTCCTGGTGGCGTTATAATAGGCCAATGTGAAAAGGATGCCATTTCTTCTTAGGCCTTTCAATCGGACACGGCATTCATGATTTGAGTCATTTTGTCAAATTAGACCTGCTGGTGGCGCTATAACAGGCCAATGTGAAAAGGGTGGCATTTCTTTCTCGGCCTAGTGGGAATGTGCATGCAAAATTTTACAGAAATTGCACGCTGTGTTCATGTTTTAAGGCATTTTGTTCAAAACGGACGTCTCCTGCAAACTTTGGAAGCCAATATTAGCCAATTAGGATGGAATATGAAAAATCGGACAGATCTGTGTTAATCACTATAGAGATAATGTGTACAGATATGTGTATAGAGAGAAGTGTTGTCCACACTGTTCACATCCATAGGGTTTCTCTCCAGTGTGAATTATCTGGTGTGTTTTAAGGTGTGCCATTAGAGAGAAGTGTTGTCCACACTGTTCACACCCATAGGGTTTCTCGCCAGGGTGAACTCTCTGGTGTGTTTTAAGGTTGGCCATTGGAGAGAAGTGTTGTCCACACTGTTCGCAGCTATAGGGTTTCTCTCCAGTGTGAATTATCTTATCTCTCATCTCAATCTTGCTATTCAAGCAGAGCCATTACGATGTAAGCTGATTGACAGTATGACATTCTTTATAGTAGTGTGTATATCTGTCTGTCTCTTATATGTCATCATGATTTGTGTGCATGGGGATCTCATCTTAAACAAGCTCAGTGCTTAATGAGTCTCCCAGTTTAGTAGACCTTGTATTGTGAATTTGTACTTCCATGTACTGATGTTCTCATGTCTTACTAAATAAAGTACATCAATCGATCAATAGATAGGCCATTAAAGTTCCTATTTTACATGATTGCTCCAAATTCCTTCAGAACAAAACAACCTGATGTGGTGAAGGAATAACTGCTTGCTATATTCTGTTCATAGTCTTCATTGTATATCACAACATCTTCATTTATTTGGCAAACCTCTTGTGTTCTCTAGAATGATAAGGTATTTAGAAATATCTCCCTCACCCACTTCACACCTGCAACATTGCTTTAGTCCTGTGAATGATCTTTAGCTGTCTTTAGAAAATGACCTATATCCATGCAAATGTGGAATTTGGAGCAATCATCTGCACATTAGGTTTCTATAGAGAAATGAATAACAAGAGGACTTAGAGAGAGACTCTCATACATGAGGATATGGATAGAGTTGTTAAGTGTATATGTAATGGATGTTTGGGGTTGTGTTATAGTAACAGTTATCATATTACATGCACACACCACCCAATGACATTGAATGGTTGTTATAACAAGATAAAGATAAGAAATATTTGAAAACTAAATTATTAAATAGAATAATGTTTAGTGCACTAACTGGCGACACCGCCAGACACCAACTTACTGTGATTTTATCATTATTACATTGAAAAGTCTTCATACGAGAAAAAAGGAGAAACTAGAAAAACTGTTCCTCGGAGCACAGGTCTCCGCCAGTTCAGGTAGGTTATTGTGGCCTCCTGGTGGCGTTATAATAGGCCAATGTGAAAAGGATGCCATTTCTTCTTAGGCCTTTCAATCGGACACGGCATTCATGATTTGAGTCATTTTGTCAAATTAGACCTGCTGGTGGCGCTATAACAGGCCAATGTGAAAAGGGTGGCATTTCTTTCTCGGCCTAGTGGGAATGTGCATGCAAAATTTTACAGAAATTGCACGCTGTGTTCATGTTTTAAGGCATTTTGTTTTGTCTCCTGCAAACTTTGGAAGCCAATATTAGCCAATTAGGATGGAATATGAAAAATCGGACAGATCTGTGTTAATCACTATAGAGATAATGTGTACCGATTTGCTTCCCTAACACCAAGTGTCTTCCATGTGTTCATGGTCTTTATTGTTTTATAATTATCACTTTGAAAACCCTTGATACAAATATGAAAGTACTACAAAATAATAAAGAATCAATAAGGTGAGGTTTATTTATCACTCAGACACAATAACTAAAAATTTGGTGGGACAAGTTCCACAAAGACTGTGCTAATGCAATTTGCCACTGTTTAAGTTGTAGTTAAAAAAAAACAAAAAAGATAGATTTTTCCCCCAGAAAGTTTTAATTTAAAATTGTACATGCAATTAATTGAGTATTACAACCATCATTGATTTCATTCATTGATTTCATTCATCTGCACATTCATATTGTCACCCTATCTAAGAGGAACATCCGTATGACTTTACATACAGTTTACCAAGTCTTAATAAACAATGAAACAATTGTCATACTGTTCACATCAGATTTATCTTTCATGTGTATGTGCTCATGACGTTTTAGGTGGCTTGACTGAGTAAAACCTTTTCCACACTGACCACTGTGTGCAGCCACCTTCTTGTCTCTGGAAGACCACTATTAAGTTTATTCTGCCTTGGGCCACCACCACGCAGACTTTGGTGTGAGTAGCATTCTCGTGCTCAGTTTTAACACAATATTAACACACCAGTGTCCACACATCTATAACAGCAATGCTAATATACATGTAATAGGTTCATGACAGCTCAGCAGACTTAATAAAAAACTGCTTAAAAGAACAACAATGGGTCATCAAGTTGCATGTTTCTGTTTCTAATTATCACTATTCACAATATTTTTTCATTGATGTGTGCGTGCATGACATTTTAGGCTGCTTAACCGAGTAAAATTAAATCCACATCAGGATCATTTGTGAATTCTCTGGTGTCTATTTAATGAAGATTGTGTCGTAAAGTTGCTCCCACACTGTTCACAGCTATAGGGTTTCTCTCCAGTGTGAATTCTCTGGTGCATTTTAAGGCTGGACATTTGAGAGAAGTGTTTTCCACACTGTTCACAGCTATAGGGTTTCTCTCCAGTGTGAATTCTCTTGTGCGTTTTAAGGCTTGACATTTGAGAGAAGTGTTGTCCACACTGTTCACACCCATAGGGTTTCTCGCCAGTGTGAATTCTCTGGTGTGTTTTAAGCTGGGCCATTCGAGAGAAGTGTTGTCCACACTGTTCACATCCATAGGGTTTCTCTCCAGTGTGAATTATCTGGTGTGTTTTAAGGTGTGCCATTAGAGAGAAGTGTTGTCCACACTGTTCACACCCATAGGGTTTCTCGCCAGGGTGAACTCTCTGGTGTGTTTTAAGGTTGGCCATTCGAGAGAAGTGTTGTCCACACTGTTCGCAGCTATAGGGTTTCTCTCCAGTGTGAATTATCTGGTGTCTTTTAAGGCTGGCCATTTGAGAGAAGTGTTTTCCACACTGTTCGCAGCTATGGGGTTTCTCTCCAGTGTGAATTCTCTGGTGTGTTTTAAGGTTGGTCATTAGAGAGAAGTGTTGTCCACACTGCTCACATCCATAATGTTTCTCCCCAGTGTGAATTTTCTGGTGTCTTTTAAGGTGGGCCATTAGAGAGAAATGTTGTCCACATTGATCACATCCATAGGGTTTCTCTCCAGTGTGAATTCTCCGGTGTGTTTTAAGGGATGACATCACAGAGAAGTGTTGTCCACAATGATCACATCCATAGGGTTTCTCTCCAGTGTGAATTCTCTGATGTTTTTTAAGGGTGGATAGCTCAGAGAAGTATTGTCCACACTGATCACATCCATAGGGTTTCTCTCCAGTGTGAATTCTCTGGTGTGTTTTAAGGGAAGACATCACAGAGAAGTGTTTTCCACAATGATCACATCCATAGGGTTTCTCTCCAGTGTGAATTCTCTGATGTATTTTAAGTTTGGACATGAATCTGAAATGTTGTCCACAATGATCACAGCAGTGTTGTTCTGGTTTAGCCAAGCTTCTTTGTTCATTCTCTGCTGGTAGCACAGGGAAGCCAGACTGATGATTCAACACTGGATTACAGAAAGACAAAGGTAATATGGTTGAGATGGTTGTAAATTAATTACATGAAGCTGTTCTCTAGAACGTGGGTAAACCACCATATATATATATATATATATATATATATATATATATATATATATATATATATATATATATATATATATATATATATATATATATGCAATAAAGAGCAGCAGTAATGTACAGTAAACTTACAGGTGAAATTAATATGATTTGACGTATTTTGAAGTATAAGATTGATACAAATAATGGGACCGCTTAATTTAAAACTTGAAAAGTAAAGTAATAAAAGTACCACAGAGCAGGGTAATTAAAACTAGAAAGGGGGAGAGAAAGTACCATACCATTTTCTTTGGGTCCCATATGTTCAGCAGAACTGTCCCTGGTTGGGTTGAGAGAGTTCATCATCCACTGAATTCTGGAGTCCACAGTCAGATCTGATCAGAAATGATTGATATCCTGGAGGAGTTGTGGATAAATTACAACTACAACCTCTTCTTATACTAGAGAGTCTGGGGTGGAACCAGTAACTGCTTTGAATGATTGGACAAAGAGAACAATACAACCATCTCTCCACCAATCACAACCTAACATACTTCTACATGCTCCGCCCCTCCCTCCTCCCCCAGACATGCTCCATCCATGCAACCTTCTAGAAGCTGTTGACTTTCGTTTACAAGAGAACCAAGAGCATCCATTTGTGGATGAATTGATTTGTAATCTTCATGTAATTCAAATATGTCTTAATTCCCTGTATTTATAAACATTATATTATGAAATGCATGTAAATTTAACAGACAAGCAGTATCTTCAGACTGAAGACATTGTTTCAGATACAACATTGTTGTATCTTTGAATACAACAATGCTGTATTCACTCATTAATGAATATATGAGTGAATATGAAACAATTATCTCATCAGAGTCAGGTCTAAAGATGGGATGTACAATGTTCTGCTTATTAACCCTTGTGTCATGGTGAGAGGTGAAGGTGCAACAGCTGACCGAATTAGATGTTTTATTGTCAAGGTTCACATTTGCATTTTTCTGTCAAAGTTGTTTTCATTGAAGTATATTTAAGTGTTTTTTAGGTTCTAAACCGTGGTGGTGGTGGTGGGCTGCTTTGTGAATGTAATGTGATGAATTAAGTTACCAAAACAAGTTACATAATTAGTTCACCTCAAACTATCTCTGACATGTAAAGTATAATATACATATAATTTCATATTTTTTCTGTAACAGTCATCACTGCTAACCATTTCTCATGTCCTGCTTTCATTTACATTTACAATAAATGGATGAGTGGATGAGTCTCTCTCATCTCAATCTTGCTATTCAAGCAGAGCCATTACGATGTAAGCTGATTGACAGTATGACATTCTTTATAGTAGTGTGTATATCTGTCTGTCTCTTATATGTCATCATGATTTGTGTGCATGGGGATCTCATCTTAAACAAGCTCAGTGCTTAATGAGTCTCCCAGTTTAGTAGACCTTGTATTGTGAATTTGTACTTCCATGTACTGATGTTCTCATGTCTTACTAAATAAAGTACATCAATCGATCAATAGATAGGCCATTAAAGTTCCTATTTTACATGATTGCTCCAAATTCCTTCAGAACAAAACAACCTGATGTGGTGAAGGAATAACTGCTTGCTATATTCTGTTCATAGTCTTCATTGTATATCACAACATCTTCATTTATTTGGCAAACATCTTGTGTTCTCTAGAATTATTTAGAAATCTCCCTCACCCACTTCACACCTGCACTGCAACATTGCTTTAGTCCTGTGAATGATCTTTAGCTGTCTTTAGAAAATGACCTATATCCATGCAAATGTAGTCATTGATTACAATTAAAGGTGTCACTGTCTCACCAGGTGGCCCTGGTGTGTCTCAATGGGCCTGTTCACCAGTTGCATTCTGGGTAATCACAAGTGGACTTCTCTTAATACAGATGTAAATGCACTCAAAGAGGACAACAATCCTCTCAGAGGGGGAAAGAACGGTGAACATGTTTGGCACCTCTTTGTTTGAACTGATCAAAGTTATGACAAAAATACAAAAATACAGCAAATTAAACATTTACAAATTATCTGAAGATCATTCTTTCCACATGATACCTTTTACTTGTAGGTAATTTGTGGAATGTATACTTCCATGTTTGTTCATGTTTAACATTATGATTTGTAAAACATTCAAATTCATTCTAAAAGGCAGATGTGAAAAATGCAGGGCAAAGGTTTTTCCTTAGTCTCTTGGACAGTTATAGGTAAAAATGCAAAACGGCCTGTTATAGCGCCACCATTAGGCTGATTTGAACAAGTGGTATTTCTTCCTTGGCCTAGTAGGAATGAGTGCGCAAAATTGCATGCTGCGTTGATGATTTGAGGCATTTTGCTAAAAACAAACCAAACTTGAAAATGTGTTTTGCACAAATCGGCCTCCTGGTGGGGCTAAAACAGGCCACATTCAGAAGGGGCAGAGGTTCGGCATTGACCTCCAGGGAGTGTGTGTGCACAATTTCGCAGTGGCCGGGTCAATTGATTCACCCCATCCTGGGTTAACAACCGTGACGGAAGGTATGTGGGATGTGCTGAACATTAAGGCATTTTGTTCAAAAAGTCCACAATGATCACAGCAGTGTTGTTCTGGTTTAGCCAAGCTTCTTTGTTCATTCTCTGCTGGTAGCACAGGGAAGCCAGACTGATGATTCAACACTGGATTACAGAAAGACAAAGGTAATATGGTTGAGATGGTTGTAAATTAATTACATGAAGCTGTTCTCTAGAACGTGGGTAAACCACCATATATATATATATATATATATATATATATATATATATATATATATATATATATATATATATATATATATATATATATATATATATGCAATAAAGAGCAGCAGTAATGTACAGTAAACTTACAGGTGAAATTAATATGATTTGACGTATTTTGAAGTATAAGATTGATACAAATAATGGGACCGCTTAATTTAAAACTTGAAAAGTAAAGTAATAAAAGTACCACAGAGCAGGGTAATTAAAACTAGAAAGGAGGAGAGAAAGTACCATACCATTTTCTTTGGGTCCCATATGTTCAGCAGAACTGTCCCTGGTTGGGTTGAGAGAGTTCATCATCCACTGAATTCTGGAGTCCACAGTCAGATCTGATCAGAAATGATTGATATCCTGGAGGAGTTGTGGATAAATTACAACTACAACCTCTTCTTATACTAGAGAGTCTGGGGTGGAACCAGTAACTGCTTTGAATGATTGGACAAAGAGAACAATACAACCATCTCTCCACCAATCACAACCTAACATACTTCTACATGCTCCGCCCCTCCCTCCTCCCCCAGACATGCTCCATCCATGCAACCTTCTAGAAGCTGTTGACTTTCGTTTACAAGAGAACCAAGAGCATCCATTTGTGGATGAATTGATTTGTAATCTTCATGTAATTCAAATATGTCTTAATTCCCTGTATTTATAAACATTATATTATGAAATGCATGTAAATTTAACAGACAAGCAGTATCTTCAGACTGAAGACATTGTTTCAGATACAACATTGTTGTATCTTTGAATACAACAATGCTGTATTCACTCATTAATGAATATATGAGTGAATATGAAACAATTATCTCATCAGAGTCAGGTCTAAAGATGGGATGTACAATGTTCTGCTTATTAACCCTTGTGTCATGGTGAGAGGTGAAGGTGCAACAGCTGACCGAATTAGATGTTTTATTGTCAAGGTTCACATTTGCATTTTTCTGTCAAAGTTGTTTTCATTGAAGTATATTTAAGTGTTTTTTAGGTTCTAAACCGTGGTGGTGGTGGTGGGCTGCTTTGTGAATGTAATGTGATGAATTAAGTTACCTAAACAAGTTACATAATTAGTTCACCTCAAACTATCTCTGACATGTAAAGTATAATATACATATAATTTCATATTTTTTCTGTAACAGTCATCACTGCTAACCATTTCTCATGTCCTGCTTTCATTTACATTTACAATAAATGGATGAGTGGATGAGTCTCTCTCATCTCAATCTTGCTATTCAAGCAGAGCCATTACGATGTAAGCTGATTGACAGTATGACATTCTTTATAGTAGTGTGTATATCTGTCTGTCTCTTATATGTCATCATGATTTGTGTGCATGGGGATCTCATCTTAAACAAGCTCAGTGCTTAATGAGTCTCCCAGTTTAGTAGACCTTGTATTGTGAATTTGTACTTCCATGTACTGATGTTCTCATGTCTTACTAAATAAAGTACATCAATCGATCAATAGATAGGCCATTAAAGTTCCTATTTTACATGATTGCTCCAAATTCCTTCAGAACAAAACAACCTGATGTGGTGAAGGAATAACTGCTTGCTATATTCTGTTCATAGTCTTCATTGTATATCACAACATCTTCATTTATTTGGCAAACCTCTTGTGTTCTCTAGAATGATAAGGTATTTAGAAATATCTCCCTCACCCACTTCACACCTGCAACATTGCTTTAGTCCTGTGAATGATCTTTAGCTGTCTTTAGAAAATGACCTATATCCATGCAAATGTGGAATTTGGAGCAATCATCTGCACATTAGGTTTCTATAGAGAAATGAATAACAAGAGGACTTAGAGAGAGACTCTCATACATGAGGATATGGATAGAGTTGTTAAGTGTATATGTAATGGATGTTTGGGGTTGTGTTATAGTAACAGTTATCATATTACATGCACACACCACCCAATGACATTGAATGGTTGTTATAACAAGATAAAGATAAGAAATATTTGAAAACTAAATTATTAAATAGAATAATGTTTAGTGCACTAACTGGCGACACCGCCAGACACCAACTTACTGTGATTTTATCATTATTACATTGAAAAGTCTTCATACGAGAAAAAAGGAGAAACTAGAAAAACTGTTCCTCGGAGCACAGGTCTCCGCCAGTTCAGGTAGGTTATTGTGGCCTCCTGGTGGCGTTATAATAGGCCAATGTGAAAAGGATGCCATTTCTTCTTAGGCCTTTCAATCGGACACGGCATTCATGATTTGAGTCATTTTGTCAAATTAGACCTGCTGGTGGCGCTATAACAGGCCAATGTGAAAAGGGTGGCATTTCTTTCTCGGCCTAGTGGGAATGTGCATGCAAAATTTTACAGAAATTGCACGCTGTGTTCATGTTTTAAGGCATTTTGTTTTGTCTCCTGCAAACTTTGGAAGCCAATATTAGCCAATTAGGATGGAATATGAAAAATCGGACAGATCTGTGTTAATCACTATAGAGATAATGTGTACCGATTTGCTTCCCTAACACCAAGTGTCTTCCATGTGTTCATGGTCTTTATTGTTTTATAATTATCACTTTGAAAACCCTTGATACAAATATGAAAGTACTACAAAATAATAAAGAATCAATAAGGTGAGGTTTATTTATCACTCAGACACAATAACTAAAAATTTGGTGGGACAAGTTCCACAAAGACTGTGCTAATGCAATTTGCCACTGTTTAAGTTGTAGTTAAAAAAAAACAAAAAAGATAGATTTTTCCCCCAGAAAGTTTTAATTTAAAATTGTACATGCAATTAATTGAGTATTACAACCATCATTGATTTCATTCATTGATTTCATTCATCTGCACATTCATATTGTCACCCTATCTAAGAGGAACATCCGTATGACTTTACATACAGTTTACCAAGTCTTAATAAACAATGAAACAATTGTCATACTGTTCACATCAGATTTATCTTTCATGTGTATGTGCTCATGACGTTTTAGGTGGCTTGACTGAGTAAAACCTTTTCCACACTGACCACTGTGTGCAGCCACCTTCTTGTCTCTGGAAGACCACTATTAAGTTTATTCTGCCTTGGGCCACCACCACGCAGACTTTGGTGTGAGTAGCATTCTCGTGCTCAGTTTTAACACAATATTAACACACCAGTGTCCACACATCTATAACAGCAATGCTAATATACATGTAATAGGTTCATGACAGCTCAGCAGACTTAATAAAAAACTGCTTAAAAGAACAACAATGGGTCATCAAGTTGCATGTTTCTGTTTCTAATTATCACTATTCACAATATTTTTTCATTGATGTGTGCGTGCATGACATTTTAGGCTGCTTAACCGAGTAAAATTAAATCCACATCAGGATCATTTGTGAATTCTCTGGTGTCTATTTAATGAAGATTGTGTCGTAAAGTTGCTCCCACACTGTTCACAGCTATAGGGTTTCTCTCCAGTGTGAATTCTCTGGTGCATTTTAAGGCTGGACATTTGAGAGAAGTGTTTTCCACACTGTTCACAGCTATAGGGTTTCTCTCCAGTGTGAATTCTCTTGTGCGTTTTAAGGCTTGACATTTGAGAGAAGTGTTGTCCACACTGTTCACACCCATAGGGTTTCTCGCCAGTGTGAATTCTCTGGTGTGTTTTAAGCTGGGCCATTCGAGAGAAGTGTTGTCCACACTGTTCACATCCATAGGGTTTCTCTCCAGTGTGAATTATCTGGTGTGTTTTAAGGTGTGCCATTAGAGAGAAGTGTTGTCCACACTGTTCACACCCATAGGGTTTCTCGCCAGGGTGAACTCTCTGGTGTGTTTTAAGGTTGGCCATTCGAGAGAAGTGTTGTCCACACTGTTCGCAGCTATAGGGTTTCTCTCCAGTGTGAATTATCTGGTGTCTTTTAAGGCTGGCCATTTGAGAGAAGTGTTTTCCACACTGTTCGCAGCTATGGGGTTTCTCTCCAGTGTGAATTCTCTGGTGTGTTTTAAGGTTGGTCATTAGAGAGAAGTGTTGTCCACACTGCTCACATCCATAATGTTTCTCCCCAGTGTGAATTTTCTGGTGTCTTTTAAGGTGGGCCATTAGAGAGAAATGTTGTCCACATTGATCACATCCATAGGGTTTCTCTCCAGTGTGAATTCTCCGGTGTGTTTTAAGGGATGACATCACAGAGAAGTGTTGTCCACAATGATCACATCCATAGGGTTTCTCTCCAGTGTGAATTCTCTGATGTTTTTTAAGGGTGGATAGCTCAGAGAAGTATTGTCCACACTGATCACATCCATAGGGTTTCTCTCCAGTGTGAATTCTCTGGTGTGTTTTAAGGGAAGACATCACAGAGAAGTGTTTTCCACAATGATCACATCCATAGGGTTTCTCTCCAGTGTGAATTCTCTGATGTATTTTAAGTTTGGACATGAATCTGAAATGTTGTCCACAATGATCACAGCAGTGTTGTTCTGGTTTAGCCAAGCTTCTTTGTTCATTCTCTGCTGGTAGCACAGGGAAGCCAGACTGATGATTCAACACTGGATTACAGAAAGACAAAGGTAATATGGTTGAGATGGTTGTAAATTAATTACATGAAGCTGTTCTCTAGAACGTGGGTAAACCACCATATATATATATATATATATATATATATATATATATATATATATATATATATATATATATATATATATATATATATATATATATATATATATATGCAATAAAGAGCAGCAGTAATGTACAGTAAACTTACAGGTGAAATTAATATGATTTGACGTATTTTGAAGTATAAGATTGATACAAATAATGGGACCGCTTAATTTAAAACTTGAAAAGTAAAGTAATAAAAGTACCACAGAGCAGGGTAATTAAAACTAGAAAGGGGGAGAGAAAGTACCATACCATTTTCTTTGGGTCCCATATGTTCAGCAGAACTGTCCCTGGTTGGGTTGAGAGAGTTCATCATCCACTGAATTCTGGAGTCCACAGTCAGATCTGATCAGAAATGATTGATATCCTGGAGGAGTTGTGGATAAATTACAACTACAACCTCTTCTTATACTAGAGAGTCTGGGGTGGAACCAGTAACTGCTTTGAATGATTGGACAAAGAGAACAATACAACCATCTCTCCACCAATCACAACCTAACATACTTCTACATGCTCCGCCCCTCCCTCCTCCCCCAGACATGCTCCATCCATGCAACCTTCTAGAAGCTGTTGACTTTCGTTTACAAGAGAACCAAGAGCATCCATTTGTGGATGAATTGATTTGTAATCTTCATGTAATTCAAATATGTCTTAATTCCCTGTATTTATAAACATTATATTATGAAATGCATGTAAATTTAACAGACAAGCAGTATCTTCAGACTGAAGACATTGTTTCAGATACAACATTGTTGTATCTTTGAATACAACAATGCTGTATTCACTCATTAATGAATATATGAGTGAATATGAAACAATTATCTCATCAGAGTCAGGTCTAAAGATGGGATGTACAATGTTCTGCTTATTAACCCTTGTGTCATGGTGAGAGGTGAAGGTGCAACAGCTGACCGAATTAGATGTTTTATTGTCAAGGTTCACATTTGCATTTTTCTGTCAAAGTTGTTTTCATTGAAGTATATTTAAGTGTTTTTTAGGTTCTAAACCGTGGTGGTGGTGGTGGGCTGCTTTGTGAATGTAATGTGATGAATTAAGTTACCAAAACAAGTTACATAATTAGTTCACCTCAAACTATCTCTGACATGTAAAGTATAATATACATATAATTTCATATTTTTTCTGTAACAGTCATCACTGCTAACCATTTCTCATGTCCTGCTTTCATTTACATTTACAATAAATGGATGAGTGGATGAGTCTCTCTCATCTCAATCTTGCTATTCAAGCAGAGCCATTACGATGTAAGCTGATTGACAGTATGACATTCTTTATAGTAGTGTGTATATCTGTCTGTCTCTTATATGTCATCATGATTTGTGTGCATGGGGATCTCATCTTAAACAAGCTCAGTGCTTAATGAGTCTCCCAGTTTAGTAGACCTTGTATTGTGAATTTGTACTTCCATGTACTGATGTTCTCATGTCTTACTAAATAAAGTACATCAATCGATCAATAGATAGGCCATTAAAGTTCCTATTTTACATGATTGCTCCAAATTCCTTCAGAACAAAACAACCTGATGTGGTGAAGGAATAACTGCTTGCTATATTCTGTTCATAGTCTTCATTGTATATCACAACATCTTCATTTATTTGGCAAACATCTTGTGTTCTCTAGAATTATTTAGAAATCTCCCTCACCCACTTCACACCTGCACTGCAACATTGCTTTAGTCCTGTGAATGATCTTTAGCTGTCTTTAGAAAATGACCTATATCCATGCAAATGTAGTCATTGATTACAATTAAAGGTGTCACTGTCTCACCAGGTGGCCCTGGTGTGTCTCAATGGGCCTGTTCACCAGTTGCATTCTGGGTAATCACAAGTGGACTTCTCTTAATACAGATGTAAATGCACTCAAAGAGGACAACAATCCTCTCAGAGGGGGAAAGAACGGTGAACATGTTTGGCACCTCTTTGTTTGAACTGATCAAAGTTATGACAAAAATACAAAAATACAGCAAATTAAACATTTACAAATTATCTGAAGATCATTCTTTCCACATGATACCTTTTACTTGTAGGTAATTTGTGGAATGTATACTTCCATGTTTGTTCATGTTTAACATTATGATTTGTAAAACATTCAAATTCATTCTAAAAGGCAGATGTGAAAAATGCAGGGCAAAGGTTTTTCCTTAGCCTCTTGGACAGTTATAGGTAAAAATGCAAAACGGCCTGTTATAGCGCCACCATTAGGCTGATTTGAACAAGTGGTATTTCTTCCTTGGCCTAGTAGGAATGAGTGCGCAAAATTGCATGCTGCGTTGATGATTTGAGGCATTTTGCTAAAAACAAACCAAACTTGAAAATGTGTTTTGCACAAATCGGCCTCCTGGTGGGGCTAAAACAGGCCACATTCAGAAGGGGCAGAGGTTCGGCATTGACCTCCAGGGAGTGTGTGTGCACAATTTCGCAGTGGCCGGGTCAATTGATTCACCCCATCCTGGGTTAACAACCGTGACGGAAGGTATGTGGGATGTGCTGAACATTAAGGCATTTTGTTCAAAAAGTCCACAATGATCACAGCAGTGTTGTTCTGGTTTAGCCAAGCTTCTTTGTTCATTCTCTGCTGGTAGCACAGGGAAGCCAGACTGATGATTCAACACTGGATTACAGAAAGACAAAGGTAATATGGTTGAGATGGTTGTAAATTAATTACATGAAGCTGTTCTCTAGAACGTGGGTAAACCACCATATATATATATATATATATATATATATATATATATATATATATATATATATATATATATATATATATATATATATGCAATAAAGAGCAGCAGTAATGTACAGTAAACTTACAGGTGAAATTAATATGATTTGACGTATTTTGAAGTATAAGATTGATACAAATAATGGGACCGCTTAATTTAAAACTTGAAAAGTAAAGTAATAAAAGTACCACAGAGCAGGGTAATTAAAACTAGAAAGGAGGAGAGAAAGTACCATACCATTTTCTTTGGGTCCCATATGTTCAGCAGAACTGTCCCTGGTTGGGTTGAGAGAGTTCATCATCCACTGAATTCTGGAGTCCACAGTCAGATCTGATCAGAAATGATTGATATCCTGGAGGAGTTGTGGATAAATTACAACTACAACCTCTTCTTATACTAGAGAGTCTGGGGTGGAACCAGTAACTGCTTTGAATGATTGGACAAAGAGAACAATACAACCATCTCTCCACCAATCACAACCTAACATACTTCTACATGCTCCGCCCCTCCCTCCTCCCCCAGACATGCTCCATCCATGCAACCTTCTAGAAGCTGTTGACTTTCGTTTACAAGAGAACCAAGAGCATCCATTTGTGGATGAATTGATTTGTAATCTTCATGTAATTCAAATATGTCTTAATTCCCTGTATTTATAAACATTATATTATGAAATGCATGTAAATTTAACAGACAAGCAGTATCTTCAGACTGAAGACATTGTTTCAGATACAACATTGTTGTATCTTTGAATACAACAATGCTGTATTCACTCATTAATGAATATATGAGTGAATATGAAACAATTATCTCATCAGAGTCAGGTCTAAAGATGGGATGTACAATGTTCTGCTTATTAACCCTTGTGTCATGGTGAGAGGTGAAGGTGCAACAGCTGACCGAATTAGATGTTTTATTGTCAAGGTTCACATTTGCATTTTTCTGTCAAAGTTGTTTTCATTGAAGTATATTTAAGTGTTTTTTAGGTTCTAAACCGTGGTGGTGGTGGTGGGCTGCTTTGTGAATGTAATGTGATGAATTAAGTTACCAAAACAAGTTACATAATTAGTTCACCTCAAACTATCTCTGACATGTAAAGTATAATATACATATAATTTCATATTTTTTCTGTAACAGTCATCACTGCTAACCATTTCTCATGTCCTGCTTTCATTTACATTTACAATAAATGGATGAGTGGATGAGTCTCTCTCATCTCAATCTTGCTATTCAAGCAGAGCCATTACGATGTAAGCTGATTGACAGTATGACATTCTTTATAGTAGTGTGTATATCTGTCTGTCTCTTATATGTCATCATGATTTGTGTGCATGGGGATCTCATCTTAAACAAGCTCAGTGCTTAATGAGTCTCCCAGTTTAGTAGACCTTGTATTGTGAATTTGTACTTCCATGTACTGATGTTCTCATGTCTTACTAAATAAAGTACATCAATCGATCAATAGATAGGCCATTAAAGTTCCTATTTTACATGATTGCTCCAAATTCCTTCAGAACAAAACAACCTGATGTGGTGAAGGAATAACTGCTTGCTATATTCTGTTCATAGTCTTCATTGTATATCACAACATCTTCATTTATTTGGCAAACATCTTGTGTTCTCTAGAATTATTTAGAAATCTCCCTCACCCACTTCACACCTGCACTGCAACATTGCTTTAGTCCTGTGAATGATCTTTAGCTGTCTTTAGAAAATGACCTATATCCATGCAAATGTAGTCATTGATTACAATTAAAGGTGTCACTGTCTCACCAGGTGGCCCTGGTGTGTCTCAATGGGCCTGTTCACCAGTTGCATTCTGGGTAATCACAAGTGGACTTCTCTTAATACAGATGTAAATGCACTCAAAGAGGACAACAATCCTCTCAGAGGGGGAAAGAACGGTGAACATGTTTGGCACCTCTTTGTTTGAACTGATCAAAGCTATGACAAAAATACAAAAATACAGCAAATTAAACATTTACAAATTATCTGAAGATCATTCTTTCCACATGATACCTTTTACTTGTAGGTAATTTGTGGAATGTATACTTCCATGTTTGTTCATGTTTAACATTATGATTTGTAAAACATTCAAATTCATTCTAAAAGGCAGATGTGAAAAATGCAGGGCAAAGGTTTTTCCTTAGCCTCTTGGACAGTTATAGGTAAAAATGCAAAACGGCCTGTTATAGCGCCACCATTAGGCTGATTTGAACAAGTGGTATTTCTTCCTTGGCCTAGTAGGAATGAGTGCGCAAAATTGCATGCTGCGTTGATGATTTGAGGCATTTTGCTAAAAACAAACCAAACTTGAAAATGTGTTTTGCACAAATCGGCCTCCTGGTGGGGCTAAAACAGGCCACATTCAGAAGGGGCAGAGGTTCGGCATTGACCTCCAGGGAGTGTGTGTGCACAATTTCGCAGTGGCCGGGTCAATTGATTCACCCCATCCTGGGTTAACAACCGTGACGGAAGGTATGTGGGATGTGCTGAACATTAAGGCATTTTGTTCAAAACAGACGTCTCCTGCAAACTTTGGAAGCCAATGTTAGCCAATTAGGATGGAATATGAAAAATCGGACAGATCTGTATTGATCACATGACTATAGAGATAATGTGTACCGATTTGCACCGATAGGTTCATGACAGCTCAGCAGACTTAATTAAAAAACTGCTTAAAAGAACAACAATGGGTCATCAAGTTGCATGTTTCTGTTTCTAATTATCACTGTTCACAATAATCTTTCATTGATGTACACTGTTTCACAACTTCCTGATCAGTCATATACAGTACACTAACACACATACAGTACACATCATACTGTCATAACCTGCCACTGGGTTATTACATTAATAAGGCAAGGGCGTTGCAGATCTACAAGCGTTAAGATATCTGCTAATTTCACTTTTTTAATAATCATTCATTCATTGTAGAAGTAAATGTTTGAAATAATGGTGATATTGATTTTTACAGAATGTATTCCCCCAACAGCCTGCACAAACAAGGAAGTTAATATGTGAATGCCTGGAGGGTCCCAAACCGTACATGATATGTTTGTTTTGAAGTGATTTTAAAAAGTCACACATCTGTTGCAAGACGATGAGTCAACCAAAACAATGTCTCCTCTTCCCCTGCCATCCTATAACAAAACTGCACATCAGCAGCTGGACCTGGCAGATTCTTCATGTTCTGTGAAGATAGTGTGAAGATACTAGAATTAGATTAACTAGTCCATACCCGGTCGACGCATCCGTGGGGGGATATGCGCACATGATATGGCAACCCGGGAGGCAGTTCGTCTCATAGCTGGGCAGCCCCGTAACCATGGTGACAGTGTTTTACACAAAAACTCTAATAAACAGCTGAGATCTGGTGAAATAAAAATGGTAATGGCCAATGGCTGTGTGCAATTTCAGATCAATTGCTCCAGCCACTGAGAAGAACCGGGCATACCGTTTTGGGCTCACCACCGTTACAGAGGTTTCTTAAATTATAGGAGGATGTTCTGTGAAGGCACTGTTAAGGTACTTGAACTAGATTCATGCAATGATGTGCTGCCTTATTGACACTGTAGCCCCCCTTAAATGATCTAAAGCCTTTCCTACATTGATTCACCCCACCCTGGGTTAACGACGTGACTGGAAGGACATGTAGATGTGCTGAACTTAAATGGAAAGCTTATAAATTATGGAGCAATCCATCCATACTCCCCGGACCCCCCATTCGCTAATAAGCTATTCAGTCGTACTCCTTTAAGTCAGTACGTTTCAACCTCTCGTCATTTCATTTGCTACAAGTTAACTCACTCACGCCCTCATACCCACAGTGCAACTCTGGAGGTTCATTTAAGCAGCCTCAGTTCTCTATTCATTCTACGTGCTTAGCTGTCAGTTGCCGGTCGTAGGGGAGAACGGGGTAAGATGAACCACTTTTTACTTATGTTGACCTCTAGGCAAGGAAAAATGAGATGGAAGTAAAATCTAAGCATCTACTAAAACTTCAAGATGTATGAAAAATCGGACAGATCTGTGTTAATCACTATAGAGATAATGTGTACCGATTTGCTTCCCTAACACCAAGTGTCTTCCATGTGTTCATGGTCTTTATTGTTTTATAATTATCACTTTGAAAACCCTTGATACAAATATGAAAGTACTACAAAATAATAAAGAATCAATAAGGTGAGGTTTATTTATCACTCAGACACAATAACTAAAAATTTGGTGGGACAAGTTCCACAAAGACTGTGCTAATGCAATTTGCCACTGTTTAAGTTGTAGTTAAAAAAAAACAAAAAAGATAGATTTTTCCCCCAGAAAGTTTTAATTTAAAATTGTACATGCAATTAATTGAGTATTACAACCATCATTGATTTCATTCATTGATTTCATTCATCTGCACATTCATATTGTCACCCTATCTAAGAGGAACATCCGTATGACTTTACATACAGTTTACCAAGTCTTAATAAACAATGAAACAATTGTCATACTGTTCACATCAGATTTATCTTTCATGTGTATGTGCTCATGACGTTTTAGGTGGCTTGACTGAGTAAAACCTTTTCCACACTGACCACTGTGTGCAGCCACCTTCTTGTCTCTGGAAGACCACTATTAAGTTTATTCTGCCTTGGGCCACCACCACGCAGACTTTGGTGTGAGTAGCATTCTCGTGCTCAGTTTTAACACAATATTAACACACCAGTGTCCACACATCTATAACAGCAATGCTAATATACATGTAATAGGTTCATGACAGCTCAGCAGACTTAATAAAAAACTGCTTAAAAGAACAACAATGGGTCATCAAGTTGCATGTTTCTGTTTCTAATTATCACTATTCACAATATTTTTTCATTGATGTGTGCGTGCATGACATTTTAGGCTGCTTAACCGAGTAAAATTAAATCCACATCAGGATCATTTGTGAATTCTCTGGTGTCTATTTAATGAAGATTGTGTCGTAAAGTTGCTCCCACACTGTTCACAGCTATAGGGTTTCTCTCCAGTGTGAATTCTCTGGTGCATTTTAAGGCTGGACATTTGAGAGAAGTGTTTTCCACACTGTTCACAGCTATAGGGTTTCTCTCCAGTGTGAATTCTCTTGTGCGTTTTAAGGCTTGACATTTGAGAGAAGTGTTGTCCACACTGTTCACACCCATAGGGTTTCTCGCCAGTGTGAATTCTCTGGTGTGTTTTAAGCTGGGCCATTCGAGAGAAGTGTTGTCCACACTGTTCACATCCATAGGGTTTCTCTCCAGTGTGAATTATCTGGTGTGTTTTAAGGTGTGCCATTAGAGAGAAGTGTTGTCCACACTGTTCACACCCATAGGGTTTCTCGCCAGGGTGAACTCTCTGGTGTGTTTTAAGGTTGGCCATTCGAGAGAAGTGTTGTCCACACTGTTCGCAGCTATAGGGTTTCTCTCCAGTGTGAATTATCTGGTGTCTTTTAAGGCTGGCCATTTGAGAGAAGTGTTTTCCACACTGTTCGCAGCTATGGGGTTTCTCTCCAGTGTGAATTCTCTGGTGTGTTTTAAGGTTGGTCATTAGAGAGAAGTGTTGTCCACACTGCTCACATCCATAATGTTTCTCCCCAGTGTGAATTTTCTGGTGTCTTTTAAGGTGGGCCATTAGAGAGAAATGTTGTCCACATTGATCACATCCATAGGGTTTCTCTCCAGTGTGAATTCTCCGGTGTGTTTTAAGGGATGACATCACAGAGAAGTGTTGTCCACAATGATCACATCCATAGGGTTTCTCTCCAGTGTGAATTCTCTGATGTTTTTTAAGGGTGGATAGCTCAGAGAAGTATTGTCCACACTGATCACATCCATAGGGTTTCTCTCCAGTGTGAATTCTCTGGTGTGTTTTAAGGGAAGACATCACAGAGAAGTGTTTTCCACAATGATCACATCCATAGGGTTTCTCTCCAGTGTGAATTCTCTGATGTATTTTAAGTTTGGACATGAATCTGAAATGTTGTCCACAATGATCACAGCAGTGTTGTTCTGGTTTAGCCAAGCTTCTTTGTTCATTCTCTGCTGGTAGCACAGGGAAGCCAGACTGATGATTCAACACTGGATTACAGAAAGACAAAGGTAATATGGTTGAGATGGTTGTAAATTAATTACATGAAGCTGTTCTCTAGAACGTGGGTAAACCACCATATATATATATATATATATATATATATATATATATATATATATATATATATATATATATATATATATATATATATATATATATATGCAATAAAGAGCAGCAGTAATGTACAGTAAACTTACAGGTGAAATTAATATGATTTGACGTATTTTGAAGTATAAGATTGATACAAATAATGGGACCGCTTAATTTAAAACTTGAAAAGTAAAGTAATAAAAGTACCACAGAGCAGGGTAATTAAAACTAGAAAGGGGGAGAGAAAGTACCATACCATTTTCTTTGGGTCCCATATGTTCAGCAGAACTGTCCCTGGTTGGGTTGAGAGAGTTCATCATCCACTGAATTCTGGAGTCCACAGTCAGATCTGATCAGAAATGATTGATATCCTGGAGGAGTTGTGGATAAATTACAACTACAACCTCTTCTTATACTAGAGAGTCTGGGGTGGAACCAGTAACTGCTTTGAATGATTGGACAAAGAGAACAATACAACCATCTCTCCACCAATCACAACCTAACATACTTCTACATGCTCCGCCCCTCCCTCCTCCCCCAGACATGCTCCATCCATGCAACCTTCTAGAAGCTGTTGACTTTCGTTTACAAGAGAACCAAGAGCATCCATTTGTGGATGAATTGATTTGTAATCTTCATGTAATTCAAATATGTCTTAATTCCCTGTATTTATAAACATTATATTATGAAATGCATGTAAATTTAACAGACAAGCAGTATCTTCAGACTGAAGACATTGTTTCAGATACAACATTGTTGTATCTTTGAATACAACAATGCTGTATTCACTCATTAATGAATATATGAGTGAATATGAAACAATTATCTCATCAGAGTCAGGTCTAAAGATGGGATGTACAATGTTCTGCTTATTAACCCTTGTGTCATGGTGAGAGGTGAAGGTGCAACAGCTGACCGAATTAGATGTTTTATTGTCAAGGTTCACATTTGCATTTTTCTGTCAAAGTTGTTTTCATTGAAGTATATTTAAGTGTTTTTTAGGTTCTAAACCGTGGTGGTGGTGGTGGGCTGCTTTGTGAATGTAATGTGATGAATTAAGTTACCAAAACAAGTTACATAATTAGTTCACCTCAAACTATCTCTGACATGTAAAGTATAATATACATATAATTTCATATTTTTTCTGTAACAGTCATCACTGCTAACCATTTCTCATGTCCTGCTTTCATTTACATTTACAATAAATGGATGAGTGGATGAGTCTCTCTCATCTCAATCTTGCTATTCAAGCAGAGCCATTACGATGTAAGCTGATTGACAGTATGACATTCTTTATAGTAGTGTGTATATCTGTCTGTCTCTTATATGTCATCATGATTTGTGTGCATGGGGATCTCATCTTAAACAAGCTCAGTGCTTAATGAGTCTCCCAGTTTAGTAGACCTTGTATTGTGAATTTGTACTTCCATGTACTGATGTTCTCATGTCTTACTAAATAAAGTACATCAATCGATCAATAGATAGGCCATTAAAGTTCCTATTTTACATGATTGCTCCAAATTCCTTCAGAACAAAACAACCTGATGTGGTGAAGGAATAACTGCTTGCTATATTCTGTTCATAGTCTTCATTGTATATCACAACATCTTCATTTATTTGGCAAACATCTTGTGTTCTCTAGAATTATTTAGAAATCTCCCTCACCCACTTCACACCTGCACTGCAACATTGCTTTAGTCCTGTGAATGATCTTTAGCTGTCTTTAGAAAATGACCTATATCCATGCAAATGTAGTCATTGATTACAATTAAAGGTGTCACTGTCTCACCAGGTGGCCCTGGTGTGTCTCAATGGGCCTGTTCACCAGTTGCATTCTGGGTAATCACAAGTGGACTTCTCTTAATACAGATGTAAATGCACTCAAAGAGGACAACAATCCTCTCAGAGGGGGAAAGAACGGTGAACATGTTTGGCACCTCTTTGTTTGAACTGATCAAAGTTATGACAAAAATACAAAAATACAGCAAATTAAACATTTACAAATTATCTGAAGATCATTCTTTCCACATGATACCTTTTACTTGTAGGTAATTTGTGGAATGTATACTTCCATGTTTGTTCATGTTTAACATTATGATTTGTAAAACATTCAAATTCATTCTAAAAGGCAGATGTGAAAAATGCAGGGCAAAGGTTTTTCCTTAGCCTCTTGGACAGTTATAGGTAAAAATGCAAAACGGCCTGTTATAGCGCCACCATTAGGCTGATTTGAACAAGTGGTATTTCTTCCTTGGCCTAGTAGGAATGAGTGCGCAAAATTGCATGCTGCGTTGATGATTTGAGGCATTTTGCTAAAAACAAACCAAACTTGAAAATGTGTTTTGCACAAATCGGCCTCCTGGTGGGGCTAAAACAGGCCACATTCAGAAGGGGCAGAGGTTCGGCATTGACCTCCAGGGAGTGTGTGTGCACAATTTCGCAGTGGCCGGGTCAATTGATTCACCCCATCCTGGGTTAACAACCGTGACGGAAGGTATGTGGGATGTGCTGAACATTAAGGCATTTTGTTCAAAAAGTCCACAATGATCACAGCAGTGTTGTTCTGGTTTAGCCAAGCTTCTTTGTTCATTCTCTGCTGGTAGCACAGGGAAGCCAGACTGATGATTCAACACTGGATTACAGAAAGACAAAGGTAATATGGTTGAGATGGTTGTAAATTAATTACATGAAGCTGTTCTCTAGAACGTGGGTAAACCACCATATATATATATATATATATATATATATATATATATATATATATATATATATATATATATATATATATATATATATATATATATATATATATATATATGCAATAAAGAGCAGCAGTAATGTACAGTAAACTTACAGGTGAAATTAATATGATTTGACGTATTTTGAAGTATAAGATTGATACAAATAATGGGACCGCTTAATTTAAAACTTGAAAAGTAAAGTAATAAAAGTACCACAGAGCAGGGTAATTAAAACTAGAAAGGAGGAGAGAAAGTACCATACCATTTTCTTTGGGTCCCATATGTTCAGCAGAACTGTCCCTGGTTGGGTTGAGAGAGTTCATCATCCACTGAATTCTGGAGTCCACAGTCAGATCTGATCAGAAATGATTGATATCCTGGAGGAGTTGTGGATAAATTACAACTACAACCTCTTCTTATACTAGAGAGTCTGGGGTGGAACCAGTAACTGCTTTGAATGATTGGACAAAGAGAACAATACAACCATCTCTCCACCAATCACAACCTAACATACTTCTACATGCTCCGCCCCTCCCTCCTCCCCCAGACATGCTCCATCCATGCAACCTTCTAGAAGCTGTTGACTTTCGTTTACAAGAGAACCAAGAGCATCCATTTGTGGATGAATTGATTTGTAATCTTCATGTAATTCAAATATGTCTTAATTCCCTGTATTTATAAACATTATATTATGAAATGCATGTAAATTTAACAGACAAGCAGTATCTTCAGACTGAAGACATTGTTTCAGATACAACATTGTTGTATCTTTGAATACAACAATGCTGTATTCACTCATTAATGAATATATGAGTGAATATGAAACAATTATCTCATCAGAGTCAGGTCTAAAGATGGGATGTACAATGTTCTGCTTATTAACCCTTGTGTCATGGTGAGAGGTGAAGGTGCAACAGCTGACCGAATTAGATGTTTTATTGTCAAGGTTCACATTTGCATTTTTCTGTCAAAGTTGTTTTCATTGAAGTATATTTAAGTGTTTTTTAGGTTCTAAACCGTGGTGGTGGTGGTGGGCTGCTTTGTGAATGTAATGTGATGAATTAAGTTACCAAAACAAGTTACATAATTAGTTCACCTCAAACTATCTCTGACATGTAAAGTATAATATACATATAATTTCATATTTTTTCTGTAACAGTCATCACTGCTAACCATTTCTCATGTCCTGCTTTCATTTACATTTACAATAAATGGATGAGTGGATGAGTCTCTCTCATCTCAATCTTGCTATTCAAGCAGAGCCATTACGATGTAAGCTGATTGACAGTATGACATTCTTTATAGTAGTGTGTATATCTGTCTGTCTCTTATATGTCATCATGATTTGTGTGCATGGGGATCTCATCTTAAACAAGCTCAGTGCTTAATGAGTCTCCCAGTTTAGTAGACCTTGTATTGTGAATTTGTACTTCCATGTACTGATGTTCTCATGTCTTACTAAATAAAGTACATCAATCGATCAATAGATAGGCCATTAAAGTTCCTATTTTACATGATTGCTCCAAATTCCTTCAGAACAAAACAACCTGATGTGGTGAAGGAATAACTGCTTGCTATATTCTGTTCATAGTCTTCATTGTATATCACAACATCTTCATTTATTTGGCAAACATCTTGTGTTCTCTAGAATTATTTAGAAATCTCCCTCACCCACTTCACACCTGCACTGCAACATTGCTTTAGTCCTGTGAATGATCTTTAGCTGTCTTTAGAAAATGACCTATATCCATGCAAATGTAGTCATTGATTACAATTAAAGGTGTCACTGTCTCACCAGGTGGCCCTGGTGTGTCTCAATGGGCCTGTTCACCAGTTGCATTCTGGGTAATCACAAGTGGACTTCTCTTAATACAGATGTAAATGCACTCAAAGAGGACAACAATCCTCTCAGAGGGGGAAAGAACGGTGAACATGTTTGGCACCTCTTTGTTTGAACTGATCAAAGCTATGACAAAAATACAAAAATACAGCAAATTAAACATTTACAAATTATCTGAAGATCATTCTTTCCACATGATACCTTTTACTTGTAGGTAATTTGTGGAATGTATACTTCCATGTTTGTTCATGTTTAACATTATGATTTGTAAAACATTCAAATTCATTCTAAAAGGCAGATGTGAAAAATGCAGGGCAAAGGTTTTTCCTTAGCCTCTTGGACAGTTATAGGTAAAAATGCAAAACGGCCTGTTATAGCGCCACCATTAGGCTGATTTGAACAAGTGGTATTTCTTCCTTGGCCTAGTAGGAATGAGTGCGCAAAATTGCATGCTGCGTTGATGATTTGAGGCATTTTGCTAAAAACAAACCAAACTTGAAAATGTGTTTTGCACAAATCGGCCTCCTGGTGGGGCTAAAACAGGCCACATTCAGAAGGGGCAGAGGTTCGGCATTGACCTCCAGGGAGTGTGTGTGCACAATTTCGCAGTGGCCGGGTCAATTGATTCACCCCATCCTGGGTTAACAACCGTGACGGAAGGTATGTGGGATGTGCTGAACATTAAGGCATTTTGTTCAAAACAGACGTCTCCTGCAAACTTTGGAAGCCAATGTTAGCCAATTAGGATGGAATATGAAAAATCGGACAGATCTGTATTGATCACATGACTATAGAGATAATGTGTACCGATTTGCACCGATAGGTTCATGACAGCTCAGCAGACTTAATTAAAAAACTGCTTAAAAGAACAACAATGGGTCATCAAGTTGCATGTTTCTGTTTCTAATTATCACTGTTCACAATAATCTTTCATTGATGTACACTGTTTCACAACTTCCTGATCAGTCATATACAGTACACTAACACACATACAGTACACATCATACTGTCATAACCTGCCACTGGGTTATTACATTAATAAGGCAAGGGCGTTGCAGATCTACAAGCGTTAAGATATCTGCTAATTTCACTTTTTTAATAATCATTCATTCATTGTAGAAGTAAATGTTTGAAATAATGGTGATATTGATTTTTACAGAATGTATTCCCCCAACAGCCTGCACAAACAAGGAAGTTAATATGTGAATGCCTGGAGGGTCCCAAACCGTACATGATATGTTTGTTTTGAAGTGATTTTAAAAAGTCACACATCTGTTGCAAGACGATGAGTCAACCAAAACAATGTCTCCTCTTCCCCTGCCATCCTATAACAAAACTGCACATCAGCAGCTGGACCTGGCAGATTCTTCATGTTCTGTGAAGATAGTGTGAAGATACTAGAATTAGATTAACTAGTCCATACCCGGTCGACGCATCCGTGGGGGGATATGCGCACATGATATGGCAACCCGGGAGGCAGTTCGTCTCATAGCTGGGCAGCCCCGTAACCATGGTGACAGTGTTTTACACAAAAACTCTAATAAACAGCTGAGATCTGGTGAAATAAAAATGGTAATGGCCAATGGCTGTGTGCAATTTCAGATCAATTGCTCCAGCCACTGAGAAGAACCGGGCATACCGTTTTGGGCTCACCACCGTTACAGAGGTTTCTTAAATTATAGGAGGATGTTCTGTGAAGGCACTGTTAAGGTACTTGAACTAGATTCATGCAATGATGTGCTGCCTTATTGACACTGTAGCCCCCCTTAAATGATCTAAAGCCTTTCCTACATTGATTCACCCCACCCTGGGTTAACGACGTGACTGGAAGGACATGTAGATGTGCTGAACTTAAATGGAAAGCTTATAAATTATGGAGCAATCCATCCATACTCCCCGGACCCCCCATTCGCTAATAAGCTATTCAGTCGTACTCCTTTAAGTCAGTACGTTTCAACCTCTCGTCATTTCATTTGCTACAAGTTAACTCACTCACGCCCTCATACCCACAGTGCAACTCTGGAGGTTCATTTAAGCAGCCTCAGTTCTCTATTCATTCTACGTGCTTAGCTGTCAGTTGCCGGTCGTAGGGGAGAACGGGGTAAGATGAACCACTTTTTACTTATGTTGACCTCTAGGCAAGGAAAAATGAGATGGAAGTAAAATCTAAGCATCTACTAAAACTTCAAGATGTATGAAAAATCGGACAGATCTGTGTTAATCACTATAGAGATAATGTGTACCGATTTGCTTCCCTAACACCAAGTGTCTTCCATGTGTTCATGGTCTTTATTGTTTTATAATTATCACTTTGAAAACCCTTGATACAAATATGAAAGTACTACAAAATAATAAAGAATCAATAAGGTGAGGTTTATTTATCACTCAGACACAATAACTAAAAATTTGGTGGGACAAGTTCCACAAAGACTGTGCTAATGCAATTTGCCACTGTTTAAGTTGTAGTTAAAAAAAAACAAAAAAGATAGATTTTTCCCCCAGAAAGTTTTAATTTAAAATTGTACATGCAATTAATTGAGTATTACAACCATCATTGATTTCATTCATTGATTTCATTCATCTGCACATTCATATTGTCACCCTATCTAAGAGGAACATCCGTATGACTTTACATACAGTTTACCAAGTCTTAATAAACAATGAAACAATTGTCATACTGTTCACATCAGATTTATCTTTCATGTGTATGTGCTCATGACGTTTTAGGTGGCTTGACTGAGTAAAACCTTTTCCACACTGACCACTGTGTGCAGCCACCTTCTTGTCTCTGGAAGACCACTATTAAGTTTATTCTGCCTTGGGCCACCACCACGCAGACTTTGGTGTGAGTAGCATTCTCGTGCTCAGTTTTAACACAATATTAACACACCAGTGTCCACACATCTATAACAGCAATGCTAATATACATGTAATAGGTTCATGACAGCTCAGCAGACTTAATAAAAAACTGCTTAAAAGAACAACAATGGGTCATCAAGTTGCATGTTTCTGTTTCTAATTATCACTATTCACAATATTTTTTCATTGATGTGTGCGTGCATGACATTTTAGGCTGCTTAACCGAGTAAAATTAAATCCACATCAGGATCATTTGTGAATTCTCTGGTGTCTATTTAATGAAGATTGTGTCGTAAAGTTGCTCCCACACTGTTCACAGCTATAGGGTTTCTCTCCAGTGTGAATTCTCTGGTGCATTTTAAGGCTGGACATTTGAGAGAAGTGTTTTCCACACTGTTCACAGCTATAGGGTTTCTCTCCAGTGTGAATTCTCTTGTGCGTTTTAAGGCTTGACATTTGAGAGAAGTGTTGTCCACACTGTTCACACCCATAGGGTTTCTCGCCAGTGTGAATTCTCTGGTGTGTTTTAAGCTGGGCCATTCGAGAGAAGTGTTGTCCACACTGTTCACATCCATAGGGTTTCTCTCCAGTGTGAATTATCTGGTGTGTTTTAAGGTGTGCCATTAGAGAGAAGTGTTGTCCACACTGTTCACACCCATAGGGTTTCTCGCCAGGGTGAACTCTCTGGTGTGTTTTAAGGTTGGCCATTCGAGAGAAGTGTTGTCCACACTGTTCGCAGCTATAGGGTTTCTCTCCAGTGTGAATTATCTGGTGTCTTTTAAGGCTGGCCATTTGAGAGAAGTGTTTTCCACACTGTTCGCAGCTATGGGGTTTCTCTCCAGTGTGAATTCTCTGGTGTGTTTTAAGGTTGGTCATTAGAGAGAAGTGTTGTCCACACTGCTCACATCCATAATGTTTCTCCCCAGTGTGAATTTTCTGGTGTCTTTTAAGGTGGGCCATTAGAGAGAAATGTTGTCCACATTGATCACATCCATAGGGTTTCTCTCCAGTGTGAATTCTCCGGTGTGTTTTAAGGGATGACATCACAGAGAAGTGTTGTCCACAATGATCACATCCATAGGGTTTCTCTCCAGTGTGAATTCTCTGATGTTTTTTAAGGGTGGATAGCTCAGAGAAGTATTGTCCACACTGATCACATCCATAGGGTTTCTCTCCAGTGTGAATTCTCTGGTGTGTTTTAAGGGAAGACATCACAGAGAAGTGTTTTCCACAATGATCACATCCATAGGGTTTGCAGCCACCTTCTTGTCTCTGGAAGACCACTATTAAGTTTATTCTGCCTTGGGCCACCACCACGCAGACTTCGGTGTGAGTAGCATTCTCGTGCTCAGTTTTAACACAATATTAACACACCAGTGTCCACACATCTATAACAGCAATGCTAATATACATGTAATAGGTTCATGACAGCTCAGCAGACTTAATAAAAAACTGCTTAAAAGAACAACAATGGGTCATCAAGTTGCATGTTTCTGTTTCTAATTATCACTATTCACAATATTTTTTCATTGATGTGTGCGTGCATGACATTTTAGGCTGCTTAACCGAGTAAAATTAAATCCACATCAGGATCATTTGTGAATTCTCTGGTGTCTATTTAATGAAGATTGTGTCGTAAAGTTGCTCCCACACTGTTCACAGCTATAGGGTTTCTCTCCAGTGTGAATTCTCTGGTGCATTTTAAGGCTGGACATTTGAGAGAAGTGTTTTCCACACTGTTCACAGCTATAGGGTTTCTCTCCAGTGTGAATTCTCTTGTGCGTTTTAAGGCTTGACATTTGAGAGAAGTGTTGTCCACACTGTTCACACCCATAGGGTTTCTCACCAGTGTGAATTCTCTGGTGTGTTTTAAGCTGGGCCATTCGAGAGAAGTGTTGTCCACACTGTTCACATCCATAGGGTTTCTCTCCAGTGTGAATTATCTGGTGTGTTTTAAGGTGTGCCATTAGAGAGAAGTGTTGTCCACACTGTTCACACCCATAGGGTTTCTCGCCAGGGTGAACTCTCTGGTGTGTTTTAAGGTTGGCCATTCGAGAGAAGTGTTGTCCACACTGTTCGCAGCTATAGGGTTTCTCTCCAGTGTGAATTATCTGGTGTCTTTTAAGGCTGGCCATTTGAGAGAAGTGTTTTCCACACTGTTCGCAGCTATGGGGTTTCTCTCCAGTGTGAATTCTCTGGTGTGTTTTAAGGTTGGTCATTAGAGAGAAGTGTTGTCCACACTGCTCACATCCATAATGTTTCTCCCCAGTGTGAATTTTCTGGTGTCTTTTAAGGTGGGCCATTAGAGAGAAATGTTGTCCACATTGATCACATCCATAGGGTTTCTCTCCAGTGTGAATTCTCCGGTGTGTTTTAAGGGATGACATCACAGAGAAGTGTTGTCCACAATGATCACATCCATAGGGTTTCTCTCCAGTGTGAATTCTCTGATGTTTTTTAAGGGTGGATAGCTCAGAGAAGTATTGTCCACACTGATCACATCCATAGGGTTTCTCTCCAGTGTGAATTCTCTGGTGTGTTTTAAGGGAAGACATCACAGAGAAGTGTTTTCCACAATGATCACATCCATAGGGTTTCTCTCCAGTGTGAATTCTCTGATGTATTTTAAGTTTGGACATGAATCTGAAATGTTGTCCACAATGATCACAGCAGTGTTGTTCTGGTTTAGCCAAGCTTCTTTGTTCATTCTCTGCTGGTAGCACAGGGAAGCCAGACTGATGATTCAACACTGGATTACAGAAAGACAAAGGGACTATGGTTGAGATGGTTGTAAATTAATTACATGAAGCTGTTCTCTAGAACGTGGGTAAACCACCATATATATATATATATATATATATATATATATATATATATATATGCAATAAAGAGCAGCAGTAATGTACAGTAAACTTACAGGTGAAATTAATATGATTTGACGTATTTTGAAGTATAAGATTGATACAAATAATGGGACCGCTTAATTTAAAACTTGAAAAGTAAAGTAATAAAAGTACCACAGAGCAGGGTAATTAAAACTAGAAAGGAGGAGAGAAAGTACCATACCATTTTCTTTGGGTCCCATATGTTCAGCAGAACTGTCCCTGGTTGGGTTGAGAGAGTTCATCATCCACTGAGTCCACAGTCAGATCTGATCAGAAATGATTGATATCCTGGAGGAGTTGTGGATAAATTACAACTACAACCTCTTCTTATACTAGAGAGTCTGGGGTGGAACCAGTAACTGCTTTGAATGGTTGGACAAAGAGAACAATACAACCATCTCTCCACCAATCACAACCTAACATACTTCTACATGCTCCGCCCCTCCCTCCTCCCCCAGACATGCTCCATCCATGCAACCTTCTAGAAGCTGTTGACTTTCGTTTACAAGAGAACCAAGAGCATCCATTTGTGGATGAATTGATTTGTAATCTTCATGTAATTCAAATATGTCTTAATTCCCTGTATTTATAAACATTATATTATGAAATGCATGTAAATTTAACAGACAAGCAGTATCTTCAGACTGAAGACATTGTTTCAGATACAACATTGTTGTATCTTTGAATACAACAATGCTGTATTCACTCATTAATGAATATATGAGTGAATATGAAACAATTATCTCATCAGAGTCAGGTCTAAAGATGGGATGTACAATGTTCTGCTTATTAACCCTTGTGTCATGGTGAGGTGAAGGTGCAACAGCTGACCGAATTAGATGTTTTATTGTCAAGGTTCACATTTGCATTTTTCTGTCAAAGTTGTTTTCATTGAAGTATATTTAAGTGTTTTTTAGGTTCTAAACCGTGGTGGTGGTGGTGGGCTGCTTTGTGAATGTAATGTGATGAATTAAGTTACCAAAACTCTGGTGCATTTTAAGGCTGGACATTTGAGAGAAGTGTTTTCCACACTGTTCACAGCTATAGGGTTTCTCTCCAGTGTGAATTCTCTTGTGCGTTTTAAGGCTTGACATTTGAGAGAAGTGTTGTCCACACTGTTCACACCCATAGGGTTTCTCACCAGTGTGAATTCTCTGGTGTGTTTTAAGCTGGGCCATTCGAGAGAAGTGTTGTCCACACTGTTCACATCCATAGGGTTTCTCTCCAGTGTGAATTATCTGGTGTGTTTTAAGGTGTGCCATTAGAGAGAAGTGTTGTCCACACTGTTCACACCCATAGGGTTTCTCGCCAGGGTGAACTCTCTGGTGTGTTTTAAGGTTGGCCATTCGAGAGAAGTGTTGTCCACACTGTTCGCAGCTATAGGGTTTCTCTCCAGTGTGAATTATCTGGTGTCTTTTAAGGCTGGCCATTTGAGAGAAGTGTTTTCCACACTGTTCGCAGCTATGGGGTTTCTCTCCAGTGTGAATTCTCTGGTGTGTTTTAAGGTTGGTCATTAGAGAGAAGTGTTGTCCACACTGCTCACATCCATAATGTTTCTCCCCAGTGTGAATTTTCTGGTGTCTTTTAAGGTGGGCCATTAGAGAGAAATGTTGTCCACATTGATCACATCCATAGGGTTTCTCTCCAGTGTGAATTCTCCGGTGTGTTTTAAGGGATGACATCACAGAGAAGTGTTGTCCACAATGATCACATCCATAGGGTTTCTCTCCAGTGTGAATTCTCTGATGTTTTTTAAGGGTGGATAGCTCAGAGAAGTATTGTCCACACTGATCACATCCATAGGGTTTCTCTCCAGTGTGAATTCTCTGGTGTGTTTTAAGGGAAGACATCACAGAGAAGTGTTTTCCACAATGATCACATCCATAGGGTTTCTCTCCAGTGTGAATTCTCTGATGTATTTTAAGTTTGGACATGAATCTGAAATGTTGTCCACAATGATCACAGCAGTGTTGTTCTGGTTTAGCCAAGCTTCTTTGTTCATTCTCTGCTGGTAGCACAGGGAAGCCAGACTGATGATTCAACACTGGATTACAGAAAGACAAAGGGACTATGGTTGAGATGGTTGTAAATTAATTACATGAAGCTGTTCTCTAGAACGTGGGTAAACCACCATATATATATATATATATATATATATATATATATATATATATATATGCAATAAAGAGCAGCAGTAATGTACAGTAAACTTACAGGTGAAATTAATATGATTTGACGTATTTTGAAGTATAAGATTGATACAAATAATGGGACCGCTTAATTTAAAACTTGAAAAGTAAAGTAATAAAAGTACCACAGAGCAGGGTAATTAAAACTAGAAAGGAGGAGAGAAAGTACCATACCATTTTCTTTGGGTCCCATATGTTCAGCAGAACTGTCCCTGGTTGGGTTGAGAGAGTTCATCATCCACTGAGTCCACAGTCAGATCTGATCAGAAATGATTGATATCCTGGAGGAGTTGTGGATAAATTACAACTACAACCTCTTCTTATACTAGAGAGTCTGGGGTGGAACCAGTAACTGCTTTGAATGGTTGGACAAAGAGAACAATACAACCATCTCTCCACCAATCACAACCTAACATACTTCTACATGCTCCGCCCCTCCCTCCTCCCCCAGACATGCTCCATCCATGCAACCTTCTAGAAGCTGTTGACTTTCGTTTACAAGAGAACCAAGAGCATCCATTTGTGGATGAATTGATTTGTAATCTTCATGTAATTCAAATATGTCTTAATTCCCTGTATTTATAAACATTATATTATGAAATGCATGTAAATTTAACAGACAAGCAGTATCTTCAGACTGAAGACATTGTTTCAGATACAACATTGTTGTATCTTTGAATACAACAATGCTGTATTCACTCATTAATGAATATATGAGTGAATATGAAACAATTATCTCATCAGAGTCAGGTCTAAAGATGGGATGTACAATGTTCTGCTTATTAACCCTTGTGTCATGGTGAGGTGAAGGTGCAACAGCTGACCGAATTAGATGTTTTATTGTCAAGGTTCACATTTGCATTTTTCTGTCAAAGTTGTTTTCATTGAAGTATATTTAAGTGTTTTTTAGGTTCTAAACCGTGGTGGTGGTGGTGGGCTGCTTTGTGAATGTAATGTGATGAATTAAGTTACCAAAACAAGTTACATAATTAGTTCACCTCAAACTATCTCTGACATGTAAAGTATAATATACATATAATTTCATATTTTTTCTGTAACAGTCATCACTGCTAACCATTTCTCATGTCCTGCTTTCATTTACATTTACAATAAATGGATGAGTGGATGAGTCTCTCTCATCTCAATCTTGCTATTCAAGCAGAGCCATTACGATGTAAGCTGATTGACAGTATGACATTCTTTATAGTAGTGTGTATATCTGTCTGTCTCTTATATGTCATCATGATTTGTGTGCATGGGGATCTCATCTTAAACAAGCTCAGTGCTTAATGAGTCTCCCAGTTTAGTAGACCTTGTATTGTGAATTTGTACTTCCATGTACTGATGTTCTCATGTCTTACTAAATAAAGTACATCAATCGATCAATAGATAGGCCATTAAAGTTCCTATTTTACATGATTGCTCCAAATTCCTTCAGAACAAAACAACCTGATGTGGTGAAGGAATAACTGCTTGCTATATTCTGTTCATAGTCTTCATTGTATATCACAACATCTTCATTTATTTGGCAAACATCTTGTGTTCTCTAGAATTATTTAGAAATCTCCCTCACCCACTTCACACCTGCACTGCAACATTGCTTTAGTCCTGTGAATGATCTTTAGCTGTCTTTAGAAAATGACCTATATCCATGCAAATGTAGTCATTGATTACAATTAAAGGTGTCACTGTCTCACCAGGTGGCCCTGGTGTGTCTCAATGGGCCTGTTCACCAGTTGCATTCTGGGTAATCACAAGTGGACTTCTCTTAATACAGATGTAAATGCACTCAAAGAGGACAACAATCCTCTCAGAGGGGGAAAGAACGGTGAACATGTTTGGCACCTCTTTGTTTGAACTGATCAAAGCTATGACAAAAATACAAAAATACAGCAAATTAAACATTTACAAATTATCTGAAGATCATTCTTTCCACATGATACCTTTTACTTGTAGGTAATTTGTGGAATGTATACTTCCATGTTTGTTCATGTTTAACATTATGATTTGTAAAACATTCAAATTCATTCTAAAAGGCAGATGTGAAAAATGCAGGGCAAAGGTTTTTCCTTAGCCTCTTGGACAGTTATAGGTAAAAATGCAAAACGGCCTGTTATAGCGCCACCATTAGGCTGATTTGAACAAGTGGTATTTCTTCCTTGGCCTAGTAGGAATGAGTGCGCAAAATTGCATGCTGCGTTGATGATTTGAGGCATTTTGCTAAAAACAAACCAAACTTGAAAATGTGTTTTGCACAAATCGGCCTCCTGGTGGGGCTAAAACAGGCCACATTCAGAAGGGGCAGAGGTTCGGCATTGACCTCCAGGGAGTGTGTGTGCACAATTTCGCAGTGGCCGGGTCAATTGATTCACCCCATCCTGGGTTAACAACCGTGACGGAAGGTATGTGGGATGTGCTGAACATTAAGGCATTTTGTTCAAAACAGACGTCTCCTGCAAACTTTGGAAGCCAATGTTAGCCAATTAGGATGGAATATGAAAAATCGGACAGATCTGTATTGATCACATGACTATAGAGATAATGTGTACCGATTTGCACCGATAGGTTCATGACAGCTCAGCAGACTTAATTAAAAAACTGCTTAAAAGAACAACAATGGGTCATCAAGTTGCATGTTTCTGTTTCTAATTATCACTGTTCACAATAATCTTTCATTGATGTACACTGTTTCACAACTTCCTGATCAGTCATATACAGTACACTAACACACATACAGTACACATCATACTGTCATAACCTGCCACTGGGTTATTACATTAATAAGGCAAGGGCGTTGCAGATCTACAAGCGTTAAGATATCTGCTAATTTCACTTTTTTAATAATCATTCATTCATTGTAGAAGTAAATGTTTGAAATAATGGTGATATTGATTTTTACAGAATGTATTCCCCCAACAGCCTGCACAAACAAGGAAGTTAATATGTGAATGCCTGGAGGGTCCCAAACCGTACATGATATGTTTGTTTTGAAGTGATTTTAAAAAGTCACACATCTGTTGCAAGACGATGAGTCAACCAAAACAATGTCTCCTCTTCCCCTGCCATCCTATAACAAAACTGCACATCAGCAGCTGGACCTGGCAGATTCTTCATGTTCTGTGAAGATAGTGTGAAGATACTAGAATTAGATTAACTAGTCCATACCCGGTCGACGCATCCGTGGGGGGATATGCGCACATGATATGGCAACCCGGGAGGCAGTTCGTCTCATAGCTGGGCAGCCCCGTAACCATGGTGACAGTGTTTTACACAAAAACTCTAATAAACAGCTGAGATCTGGTGAAATAAAAATGGTAATGGCCAATGGCTGTGTGCAATTTCAGATCAATTGCTCCAGCCACTGAGAAGAACCGGGCATACCGTTTTGGGCTCACCACCGTTACAGAGGTTTCTTAAATTATAGGAGGATGTTCTGTGAAGGCACTGTTAAGGTACTTGAACTAGATTCATGCAATGATGTGCTGCCTTATTGACACTGTAGCCCCCCTTAAATGATCTAAAGCCTTTCCTACATTGATTCACCCCACCCTGGGTTAACGACGTGACTGGAAGGACATGTAGATGTGCTGAACTTAAATGGAAAGCTTATAAATTATGGAGCAATCCATCCATACTCCCCGGACCCCCCATTCGCTAATAAGCTATTCAGTCGTACTCCTTTAAGTCAGTACGTTTCAACCTCTCGTCATTTCATTTGCTACAAGTTAACTCACTCACGCCCTCATACCCACAGTGCAACTCTGGAGGTTCATTTAAGCAGCCTCAGTTCTCTATTCATTCTACGTGCTTAGCTGTCAGTTGCCGGTCGTAGGGGAGAACGGGGTAAGATGAACCACTTTTTACTTATGTTGACCTCTAGGCAAGGAAAAATGAGATGGAAGTAAAATCTAAGCATCTACTAAAACTTCAAGATGTATGAAAAATCGGACAGATCTGTGTTAATCACTATAGAGATAATGTGTACCGATTTGCTTCCCTAACACCAAGTGTCTTCCATGTGTTCATGGTCTTTATTGTTTTATAATTATCACTTTGAAAACCCTTGATACAAATATGAAAGTACTACAAAATAATAAAGAATCAATAAGGTGAGGTTTATTTATCACTCAGACACAATAACTAAAAATTTGGTGGGACAAGTTCCACAAAGACTGTGCTAATGCAATTTGCCACTGTTTAAGTTGTAGTTAAAAAAAAACAAAAAAGATAGATTTTTCCCCCAGAAAGTTTTAATTTAAAATTGTACATGCAATTAATTGAGTATTACAACCATCATTGATTTCATTCATTGATTTCATTCATCTGCACATTCATATTGTCACCCTATCTAAGAGGAACATCCGTATGACTTTACATACAGTTTACCAAGTCTTAATAAACAATGAAACAATTGTCATACTGTTCACATCAGATTTATCTTTCATGTGTATGTGCTCATGACGTTTTAGGTGGCTTGACTGAGTAAAACCTTTTCCACACTGACCACTGTGTGCAGCCACCTTCTTGTCTCTGGAAGACCACTATTAAGTTTATTCTGCCTTGGGCCACCACCACGCAGACTTTGGTGTGAGTAGCATTCTCGTGCTCAGTTTTAACACAATATTAACACACCAGTGTCCACACATCTATAACAGCAATGCTAATATACATGTAATAGGTTCATGACAGCTCAGCAGACTTAATAAAAAACTGCTTAAAAGAACAACAATGGGTCATCAAGTTGCATGTTTCTGTTTCTAATTATCACTATTCACAATATTTTTTCATTGATGTGTGCGTGCATGACATTTTAGGCTGCTTAACCGAGTAAAATTAAATCCACATCAGGATCATTTGTGAATTCTCTGGTGTCTATTTAATGAAGATTGTGTCGTAAAGTTGCTCCCACACTGTTCACAGCTATAGGGTTTCTCTCCAGTGTGAATTCTCTGGTGCATTTTAAGGCTGGACATTTGAGAGAAGTGTTTTCCACACTGTTCACAGCTATAGGGTTTCTCTCCAGTGTGAATTCTCTTGTGCGTTTTAAGGCTTGACATTTGAGAGAAGTGTTGTCCACACTGTTCACACCCATAGGGTTTCTCGCCAGTGTGAATTCTCTGGTGTGTTTTAAGCTGGGCCATTCGAGAGAAGTGTTGTCCACACTGTTCACATCCATAGGGTTTCTCTCCAGTGTGAATTATCTGGTGTGTTTTAAGGTGTGCCATTAGAGAGAAGTGTTGTCCACACTGTTCACACCCATAGGGTTTCTCGCCAGGGTGAACTCTCTGGTGTGTTTTAAGGTTGGCCATTCGAGAGAAGTGTTGTCCACACTGTTCGCAGCTATAGGGTTTCTCTCCAGTGTGAATTATCTGGTGTCTTTTAAGGCTGGCCATTTGAGAGAAGTGTTTTCCACACTGTTCGCAGCTATGGGGTTTCTCTCCAGTGTGAATTCTCTGGTGTGTTTTAAGGTTGGTCATTAGAGAGAAGTGTTGTCCACACTGCTCACATCCATAATGTTTCTCCCCAGTGTGAATTTTCTGGTGTCTTTTAAGGTGGGCCATTAGAGAGAAATGTTGTCCACATTGATCACATCCATAGGGTTTCTCTCCAGTGTGAATTCTCCGGTGTGTTTTAAGGGATGACATCACAGAGAAGTGTTGTCCACAATGATCACATCCATAGGGTTTCTCTCCAGTGTGAATTCTCTGATGTTTTTTAAGGGTGGATAGCTCAGAGAAGTATTGTCCACACTGATCACATCCATAGGGTTTCTCTCCAGTGTGAATTCTCTGGTGTGTTTTAAGGGAAGACATCACAGAGAAGTGTTTTCCACAATGATCACATCCATAGGGTTTGCAGCCACCTTCTTGTCTCTGGAAGACCACTATTAAGTTTATTCTGCCTTGGGCCACCACCACGCAGACTTCGGTGTGAGTAGCATTCTCGTGCTCAGTTTTAACACAATATTAACACACCAGTGTCCACACATCTATAACAGCAATGCTAATATACATGTAATAGGTTCATGACAGCTCAGCAGACTTAATAAAAAACTGCTTAAAAGAACAACAATGGGTCATCAAGTTGCATGTTTCTGTTTCTAATTATCACTATTCACAATATTTTTTCATTGATGTGTGCGTGCATGACATTTTAGGCTGCTTAACCGAGTAAAATTAAATCCACATCAGGATCATTTGTGAATTCTCTGGTGTCTATTTAATGAAGATTGTGTCGTAAAGTTGCTCCCACACTGTTCACAGCTATAGGGTTTCTCTCCAGTGTGAATTCTCTGGTGCATTTTAAGGCTGGACATTTGAGAGAAGTGTTTTCCACACTGTTCACAGCTATAGGGTTTCTCTCCAGTGTGAATTCTCTTGTGCGTTTTAAGGCTTGACATTTGAGAGAAGTGTTGTCCACACTGTTCACACCCATAGGGTTTCTCACCAGTGTGAATTCTCTGGTGTGTTTTAAGCTGGGCCATTCGAGAGAAGTGTTGTCCACACTGTTCACATCCATAGGGTTTCTCTCCAGTGTGAATTATCTGGTGTGTTTTAAGGTGTGCCATTAGAGAGAAGTGTTGTCCACACTGTTCACACCCATAGGGTTTCTCGCCAGGGTGAACTCTCTGGTGTGTTTTAAGGTTGGCCATTCGAGAGAAGTGTTGTCCACACTGTTCGCAGCTATAGGGTTTCTCTCCAGTGTGAATTATCTGGTGTCTTTTAAGGCTGGCCATTTGAGAGAAGTGTTTTCCACACTGTTCGCAGCTATGGGGTTTCTCTCCAGTGTGAATTCTCTGGTGTGTTTTAAGGTTGGTCATTAGAGAGAAGTGTTGTCCACACTGCTCACATCCATAATGTTTCTCCCCAGTGTGAATTTTCTGGTGTCTTTTAAGGTGGGCCATTAGAGAGAAATGTTGTCCACATTGATCACATCCATAGGGTTTCTCTCCAGTGTGAATTCTCCGGTGTGTTTTAAGGGATGACATCACAGAGAAGTGTTGTCCACAATGATCACATCCATAGGGTTTCTCTCCAGTGTGAATTCTCTGATGTTTTTTAAGGGTGGATAGCTCAGAGAAGTATTGTCCACACTGATCACATCCATAGGGTTTCTCTCCAGTGTGAATTCTCTGGTGTGTTTTAAGGGAAGACATCACAGAGAAGTGTTTTCCACAATGATCACATCCATAGGGTTTCTCTCCAGTGTGAATTCTCTGATGTATTTTAAGTTTGGACATGAATCTGAAATGTTGTCCACAATGATCACAGCAGTGTTGTTCTGGTTTAGCCAAGCTTCTTTGTTCATTCTCTGCTGGTAGCACAGGGAAGCCAGACTGATGATTCAACACTGGATTACAGAAAGACAAAGGGACTATGGTTGAGATGGTTGTAAATTAATTACATGAAGCTGTTCTCTAGAACGTGGGTAAACCACCATATATATATATATATATATATATATATATATATATATATATGCAATAAAGAGCAGCAGTAATGTACAGTAAACTTACAGGTGAAATTAATATGATTTGACGTATTTTGAAGTATAAGATTGATACAAATAATGGGACCGCTTAATTTAAAACTTGAAAAGTAAAGTAATAAAAGTACCACAGAGCAGGGTAATTAAAACTAGAAAGGAGGAGAGAAAGTACCATACCATTTTCTTTGGGTCCCATATGTTCAGCAGAACTGTCCCTGGTTGGGTTGAGAGAGTTCATCATCCACTGAGTCCACAGTCAGATCTGATCAGAAATGATTGATATCCTGGAGGAGTTGTGGATAAATTACAACTACAACCTCTTCTTATACTAGAGAGTCTGGGGTGGAACCAGTAACTGCTTTGAATGGTTGGACAAAGAGAACAATACAACCATCTCTCCACCAATCACAACCTAACATACTTCTACATGCTCCGCCCCTCCCTCCTCCCCCAGACATGCTCCATCCATGCAACCTTCTAGAAGCTGTTGACTTTCGTTTACAAGAGAACCAAGAGCATCCATTTGTGGATGAATTGATTTGTAATCTTCATGTAATTCAAATATGTCTTAATTCCCTGTATTTATAAACATTATATTATGAAATGCATGTAAATTTAACAGACAAGCAGTATCTTCAGACTGAAGACATTGTTTCAGATACAACATTGTTGTATCTTTGAATACAACAATGCTGTATTCACTCATTAATGAATATATGAGTGAATATGAAACAATTATCTCATCAGAGTCAGGTCTAAAGATGGGATGTACAATGTTCTGCTTATTAACCCTTGTGTCATGGTGAGGTGAAGGTGCAACAGCTGACCGAATTAGATGTTTTATTGTCAAGGTTCACATTTGCATTTTTCTGTCAAAGTTGTTTTCATTGAAGTATATTTAAGTGTTTTTTAGGTTCTAAACCGTGGTGGTGGTGGTGGGCTGCTTTGTGAATGTAATGTGATGAATTAAGTTACCAAAACAAGTTACATAATTAGTTCACCTCAAACTATCTCTGACATGTAAAGTATAATATACATATAATTTCATATTTTTTCTGTAACAGTCATCACTGCTAACCATTTCTCATGTCCTGCTTTCATTTACATTTACAATAAATGGATGAGTGGATGAGTCTCTCTCATCTCAATCTTGCTATTCAAGCAGAGCCATTACGATGTAAGCTGATTGACAGTATGACATTCTTTATAGTAGTGTGTATATCTGTCTGTCTCTTATATGTCATCATGATTTGTGTGCATGGGGATCTCATCTTAAACAAGCTCAGTGCTTAATGAGTCTCCCAGTTTAGTAGACCTTGTATTGTGAATTTGTACTTCCATGTACTGATGTTCTCATGTCTTACTAAATAAAGTACATCAATCGATCAATAGATAGGCCATTAAAGTTCCTATTTTACATGATTGCTCCAAATTCCTTCAGAACAAAACAACCTGATGTGGTGAAGGAATAACTGCTTGCTATATTCTGTTCATAGTCTTCATTGTATATCACAACATCTTCATTTATTTGGCAAACATCTTGTGTTCTCTAGAATTATTTAGAAATCTCCCTCACCCACTTCACACCTGCACTGCAACATTGCTTTAGTCCTGTGAATGATCTTTAGCTGTCTTTAGAAAATGACCTATATCCATGCAAATGTAGTCATTGATTACAATTAAAGGTGTCACTGTCTCACCAGGTGGCCCTGGTGTGTCTCAATGGGCCTGTTCACCAGTTGCATTCTGGGTAATCACAAGTGGACTTCTCTTAATACAGATGTAAATGCACTCAAAGAGGACAACAATCCTCTCAGAGGGGGAAAGAACGGTGAACATGTTTGGCACCTCTTTGTTTGAACTGATCAAAGCTATGACAAAAATACAAAAATACAGCAAATTAAACATTTACAAATTATCTGAAGATCATTCTTTCCACATGATACCTTTTACTTGTAGGTAATTTGTGGAATGTATACTTCCATGTTTGTTCATGTTTAACATTATGATTTGTAAAACATTCAAATTCACTCTAAAAGGCAGATGTGAAAAATGCAGGGCAAAGGTTTTTCCTTAGCCTCTTGGACAGTTATAGGTAAAAATGCAAAACGGCCTGTTATAGCGCCACCATTAGGCTGATTTGAACAAGTGGTATTTCTTCCTTGGCCTAGTAGGAATGAGTGCGCAAAATTGCATGCTGCGTTGATGATTTGAGGCATTTTGCTAAAAACAAACCAAACTTGAAAATGTGTTTTGCACAAATCGGCCTCCTGGTGGGGCTAAAACAGGCCACATTCAGAAGGGGCAGAGGTTCGGCATTGACCTCCAGGGAGTGTGTGTGCACAATTTCGCAGTGGCCGGGTCAATTGATTCACCCCATCCTGGGTTAACAACCGTGACGGAAGGTATGTGGGATGTGCTGAACATTAAGGCATTTTGTTCAAAACAGACGTCTCCTGCAAACTTTGGAAGCCAATGTTAGCCAATTAGGATGGAATATGAAAAATCGGACAGATCTGTATTGATCACATGACTATAGAGATAATGTGTACCGATTTGCACCGATAGGTTCATGACAGCTCAGCAGACTTAATTAAAAAACTGCTTAAAAGAACAACAATGGGTCATCAAGTTGCATGTTTCTGTTTCTAATTATCACTGTTCACAATAATCTTTCATTGATGTACACTGTTTCACAACTTCCTGATCAGTCATATACAGTACACTAACACACATACAGTACACATCATACTGTCATAACCTGCCACTGGGTTATTACATTAATAAGGCAAGGGCGTTGCAGATCTACAAGCGTTAAGATATCTGCTAATTTCACTTTTTTAATAATCATTCATTCATTGTAGAAGTAAATGTTTGAAATAATGGTGATATTGATTTTTACAGAATGTATTCCCCCAACAGCCTGCACAAACAAGGAAGTTAATATGTGAATGCCTGGAGGGTCCCAAACCGTACATGATATGTTTGTTTTGAAGTGATTTTAAAAAGTCACACATCTGTTGCAAGACGATGAGTCAACCAAAACAATGTCTCCTCTTCCCCTGCCATCCTATAACAAAACTGCACATCAGCAGCTGGACCTGGCAGATTCTTCATGTTCTGTGAAGATAGTGTGAAGATACTAGAATTAGATTAACTAGTCCATACCCGGTCGACGCATCCGTGGGGGGATATGCGCACATGATATGGCAACCCGGGAGGCAGTTCGTCTCATAGCTGGGCAGCCCCGTAACCATGGTGACAGTGTTTTACACAAAAACTCTAATAAACAGCTGAGATCTGGTGAAATAAAAATGGTAATGGCCAATGGCTGTGTGCAATTTCAGATCAATTGCTCCAGCCACTGAGAAGAACCGGGCATACCGTTTTGGGCTCACCACCGTTACAGAGGTTTCTTAAATTATAGGAGGATGTTCTGTGAAGGCACTGTTAAGGTACTTGAACTAGATTCATGCAATGATGTGCTGCCTTATTGACACTGTAGCCCCCCTTAAATGATCTAAAGCCTTTCCTACATTGATTCACCCCACCCTGGGTTAACGACGTGACTGGAAGGACATGTAGATGTGCTGAACTTAAATGGAAAGCTTATAAATTATGGAGCAATCCATCCATACTCCCCGGACCCCCCATTCGCTAATAAGCTATTCAGTCGTACTCCTTTAAGTCAGTACGTTTCAACCTCTCGTCATTTCATTTGCTACAAGTTAACTCACTCACGCCCTCATACCCACAGTGCAACTCTGGAGGTTCATTTAAGCAGCCTCAGTTCTCTATTCATTCTACGTGCTTAGCTGTCAGTTGCCGGTCGTAGGGGAGAACGGGGTAAGATGAACCACTTTTTACTTATGTTGACCTCTAGGCAAGGAA
Source organism: Gymnoscopelus braueri (assembly GCF_963280865.1). Lineage (NCBI taxonomy): Eukaryota > Metazoa > Chordata > Actinopteri > Myctophiformes > Myctophidae > Gymnoscopelus > Gymnoscopelus braueri. The sequence continues at coordinate 4,341,103 of NC_137617.1, read as the reverse complement.
AAATGAGATGGAAGTAAAATCTAAGCATCTACTAAAACTTCAAGATGTATGAAAAATCGGACAGATCTGTGTTAATCACTATAGAGATAATGTGTACCGATTTGCTTCCCTAACACCAAGTGTCTTCCATGTGTTCATGGTCTTTATTGTTTTATAATTATCACTTTGAAAACCCTTGATACAAATATGAAAGTACTACAAAATAATAAAGAATCAATAAGGTGAGGTTTATTTATCACTCAGACACAATAACTAAAAATTTGGTGGGACAAGTTCCACAAAGACTGTGCTAATGCAATTTGCCACTGTTTAAGTTGTAGTTAAAAAAAAACAAAAAAGATAGATTTTTCCCCCAGAAAGTTTTAATTTAAAATTGTACATGCAATTAATTGAGTATTACAACCATCATTGATTTCATTCATTGATTTCATTCATCTGCACATTCATATTGTCACCCTATCTAAGAGGAACATCCGTATGACTTTACATACAGTTTACCAAGTCTTAATAAACAATGAAACAATTGTCATACTGTTCACATCAGATTTATCTTTCATGTGTATGTGCTCATGACGTTTTAGGTGGCTTGACTGAGTAAAACCTTTTCCACACTGACCACTGTGTGCAGCCACCTTCTTGTCTCTGGAAGACCACTATTAAGTTTATTCTGCCTTGGGCCACCACCACGCAGACTTTGGTGTGAGTAGCATTCTCGTGCTCAGTTTTAACACAATATTAACACACCAGTGTCCACACATCTATAACAGCAATGCTAATATACATGTAATAGGTTCATGACAGCTCAGCAGACTTAATAAAAAACTGCTTAAAAGAACAACAATGGGTCATCAAGTTGCATGTTTCTGTTTCTAATTATCACTATTCACAATATTTTTTCATTGATGTGTGCGTGCATGACATTTTAGGCTGCTTAACCGAGTAAAATTAAATCCACATCAGGATCATTTGTGAATTCTCTGGTGTCTATTTAATGAAGATTGTGTCGTAAAGTTGCTCCCACACTGTTCACAGCTATAGGGTTTCTCTCCAGTGTGAATTCTCTGGTGCATTTTAAGGCTGGACATTTGAGAGAAGTGTTTTCCACACTGTTCACAGCTATAGGGTTTCTCTCCAGTGTGAATTCTCTTGTGCGTTTTAAGGCTTGACATTTGAGAGAAGTGTTGTCCACACTGTTCACACCCATAGGGTTTCTCGCCAGTGTGAATTCTCTGGTGTGTTTTAAGCTGGGCCATTCGAGAGAAGTGTTGTCCACACTGTTCACATCCATAGGGTTTCTCTCCAGTGTGAATTATCTGGTGTGTTTTAAGGTGTGCCATTAGAGAGAAGTGTTGTCCACACTGTTCACACCCATAGGGTTTCTCGCCAGGGTGAACTCTCTGGTGTGTTTTAAGGTTGGCCATTCGAGAGAAGTGTTGTCCACACTGTTCGCAGCTATAGGGTTTCTCTCCAGTGTGAATTATCTGGTGTCTTTTAAGGCTGGCCATTTGAGAGAAGTGTTTTCCACACTGTTCGCAGCTATGGGGTTTCTCTCCAGTGTGAATTCTCTGGTGTGTTTTAAGGTTGGTCATTAGAGAGAAGTGTTGTCCACACTGCTCACATCCATAATGTTTCTCCCCAGTGTGAATTTTCTGGTGTCTTTTAAGGTGGGCCATTAGAGAGAAATGTTGTCCACATTGATCACATCCATAGGGTTTCTCTCCAGTGTGAATTCTCCGGTGTGTTTTAAGGGATGACATCACAGAGAAGTGTTGTCCACAATGATCACATCCATAGGGTTTCTCTCCAGTGTGAATTCTCTGATGTTTTTTAAGGGTGGATAGCTCAGAGAAGTATTGTCCACACTGATCACATCCATAGGGTTTCTCTCCAGTGTGAATTCTCTGGTGTGTTTTAAGGGAAGACATCACAGAGAAGTGTTTTCCACAATGATCACATCCATAGGGTTTGCAGCCACCTTCTTGTCTCTGGAAGACCACTATTAAGTTTATTCTGCCTTGGGCCACCACCACGCAGACTTCGGTGTGAGTAGCATTCTCGTGCTCAGTTTTAACACAATATTAACACACCAGTGTCCACACATCTATAACAGCAATGCTAATATACATGTAATAGGTTCATGACAGCTCAGCAGACTTAATAAAAAACTGCTTAAAAGAACAACAATGGGTCATCAAGTTGCATGTTTCTGTTTCTAATTATCACTATTCACAATATTTTTTCATTGATGTGTGCGTGCATGACATTTTAGGCTGCTTAACCGAGTAAAATTAAATCCACATCAGGATCATTTGTGAATTCTCTGGTGTCTATTTAATGAAGATTGTGTCGTAAAGTTGCTCCCACACTGTTCACAGCTATAGGGTTTCTCTCCAGTGTGAATTCTCTGGTGCATTTTAAGGCTGGACATTTGAGAGAAGTGTTTTCCACACTGTTCACAGCTATAGGGTTTCTCTCCAGTGTGAATTCTCTTGTGCGTTTTAAGGCTTGACATTTGAGAGAAGTGTTGTCCACACTGTTCACACCCATAGGGTTTCTCACCAGTGTGAATTCTCTGGTGTGTTTTAAGCTGGGCCATTCGAGAGAAGTGTTGTCCACACTGTTCACATCCATAGGGTTTCTCTCCAGTGTGAATTATCTGGTGTGTTTTAAGGTGTGCCATTAGAGAGAAGTGTTGTCCACACTGTTCACACCCATAGGGTTTCTCGCCAGGGTGAACTCTCTGGTGTGTTTTAAGGTTGGCCATTCGAGAGAAGTGTTGTCCACACTGTTCGCAGCTATAGGGTTTCTCTCCAGTGTGAATTATCTGGTGTCTTTTAAGGCTGGCCATTTGAGAGAAGTGTTTTCCACACTGTTCGCAGCTATGGGGTTTCTCTCCAGTGTGAATTCTCTGGTGTGTTTTAAGGTTGGTCATTAGAGAGAAGTGTTGTCCACACTGCTCACATCCATAATGTTTCTCCCCAGTGTGAATTTTCTGGTGTCTTTTAAGGTGGGCCATTAGAGAGAAATGTTGTCCACATTGATCACATCCATAGGGTTTCTCTCCAGTGTGAATTCTCCGGTGTGTTTTAAGGGATGACATCACAGAGAAGTGTTGTCCACAATGATCACATCCATAGGGTTTCTCTCCAGTGTGAATTCTCTGATGTTTTTTAAGGGTGGATAGCTCAGAGAAGTATTGTCCACACTGATCACATCCATAGGGTTTCTCTCCAGTGTGAATTCTCTGGTGTGTTTTAAGGGAAGACATCACAGAGAAGTGTTTTCCACAATGATCACATCCATAGGGTTTCTCTCCAGTGTGAATTCTCTGATGTATTTTAAGTTTGGACATGAATCTGAAATGTTGTCCACAATGATCACAGCAGTGTTGTTCTGGTTTAGCCAAGCTTCTTTGTTCATTCTCTGCTGGTAGCACAGGGAAGCCAGACTGATGATTCAACACTGGATTACAGAAAGACAAAGGGAATATGGTTGAGATGGTTGTAAATTAATTACATGAAGCTGTTCTCTAGAACGTGGGTAAACCACCATATATATATATATATATATATATATATATATATATATATATATATATATATATATATATATGCAATAAAGAGCAGCAGTAATGTACAGTAAACTTACAGGTGAAATTAATATGATTTGACGTATTTTGAAGTATAAGATTGATACAAATAATGGGACCGCTTAATTTAAAACTTGAAAAGTAAAGTAATAAAAGTACCACAGAGCAGGGTAATTAAAACTAGAAAGGAGGAGAGAAAGTACCATACCATTTTCTTTGGGTCCCATATGTTCAGCAGAACTGTCCCTGGTTGGGTTGAGAGAGTTCATCATCCACTGAGTCCACAGTCAGATCTGATCAGAAATGATTGATATCCTGGAGGAGTTGTGGATAAATTACAACTACAACCTCTTCTTATACTAGAGAGTCTGGGGTGGAACCAGTAACTGCTTTGAATGGTTGGACAAAGAGAACAATACAACCATCTCTCCACCAATCACAACCTAACATACTTCTACATGCTCCGCCCCTCCCTCCTCCCCCAGACATGCTCCATCCATGCAACCTTCTAGAAGCTGTTGACTTTCGTTTACAAGAGAACCAAGAGCATCCATTTGTGGATGAATTGATTTGTAATCTTCATGTAATTCAAATATGTCTTAATTCCCTGTATTTATAAACATTATATTATGAAATGCATGTAAATTTAACAGACAAGCAGTATCTTCAGACTGAAGACATTGTTTCAGATACAACATTGTTGTATCTTTGAATACAACAATGCTGTATTCACTCATTAATGAATATATGAGTGAATATGAAACAATTATCTCATCAGAGTCAGGTCTAAAGATGGGATGTACAATGTTCTGCTTATTAACCCTTGTGTCATGGTGAGGTGAAGGTGCAACAGCTGACCGAATTAGATGTTTTATTGTCAAGGTTCACATTTGCATTTTTCTGTCAAAGTTGTTTTCATTGAAGTATATTTAAGTGTTTTTTAGGTTCTAAACCGTGGTGGTGGTGGTGGGCTGCTTTGTGAATGTAATGTGATGAATTAAGTTACCAAAACAAGTTACATAATTAGTTCACCTCAAACTATCTCTGACATGTAAAGTATAATATACATATAATTTCATATTTTTTCTGTAACAGTCATCACTGCTAACCATTTCTCATGTCCTGCTTTCATTTACATTTACAATAAATGGATGAGTGGATGAGTCTCTCTCATCTCAATCTTGCTATTCAAGCAGAGCCATTACGATGTAAGCTGATTGACAGTATGACATTCTTTATAGTAGTGTGTATATCTGTCTGTCTCTTATATGTCATCATGATTTGTGTGCATGGGGATCTCATCTTAAACAAGCTCAGTGCTTAATGAGTCTCCCAGTTTAGTAGACCTTGTATTGTGAATTTGTACTTCCATGTACTGATGTTCTCATGTCTTACTAAATAAAGTACATCAATCGATCAATAGATAGGCCATTAAAGTTCCTATTTTACATGATTGCTCCAAATTCCTTCAGAACAAAACAACCTGATGTGGTGAAGGAATAACTGCTTGCTATATTCTGTTCATAGTCTTCATTGTATATCACAACATCTTCATTTATTTGGCAAACATCTTGTGTTCTCTAGAATTATTTAGAAATCTCCCTCACCCACTTCACACCTGCACTGCAACATTGCTTTAGTCCTGTGAATGATCTTTAGCTGTCTTTAGAAAATGACCTATATCCATGCAAATGTAGTCATTGATTACAATTAAAGGTGTCACTGTCTCACCAGGTGGCCCTGGTGTGTCTCAATGGGCCTGTTCACCAGTTGCATTCTGGGTAATCACAAGTGGACTTCTCTTAATACAGATGTAAATGCACTCAAAGAGGACAACAATCCTCTCAGAGGGGGAAAGAACGGTGAACATGTTTGGCACCTCTTTGTTTGAACTGATCAAAGCTATGACAAAAATACAGCAAATTAAACATTTACAAATTATCTGAAGATCATTCTTTCCACATGATACCTTTTACTTGTAGGTAATTTGTGGAATGTATACTTCCATGTTTGTTCATGTTTAACATTATGATTTGTAAAACATTCAAATTCACTCTAAAAGGCAGATGTGAAAAATGCAGGGCAAAGGTTTTTCCTTAGCCTCTTGGACAGTTATAGGTAAAAATGCAAAACGGCCTGTTATAGCGCCACCATTAGGCTGATTTGAACAAGTGGTATTTCTTCCTTGGCCTAGTAGGAATGAGTGCGCAAAATTGCATGCTGCGTTGATGATTTGAGGCATTTTGCTAAAAACAAACCAAACTTGAAAATGTGTTTTGCACAAATCGGCCTCCTGGTGGGGCTAAAACAGGCCACATTCAGAAGGGGCAGAGGTTCGGCATTGACCTCCAGGGAGTGTGTGTGCACAATTTCGCAGTGGCCGGGTCAATTGATTCACCCCATCCTGGGTTAACAACCGTGACGGAAGGTATGTGGGATGTGCTGAACATTAAGGCATTTTGTTCAAAACAGACGTCTCCTGCAAACTTTGGAAGCCAATGTTAGCCAATTAGGATGGAATATGAAAAATCGGACAGATCTGTATTGATCACATGACTATAGAGATAATGTGTACCGATTTGCACCGATAGGTTCATGACAGCTCAGCAGACTTAATTAAAAAACTGCTTAAAAGAACAACAATGGGTCATCAAGTTGCATGTTTCTGTTTCTAATTATCACTGTTCACAATAATCTTTCATTGATGTACACTGTTTCACAACTTCCTGATCAGTCATATACAGTACACTAACACACATACAGTACACATCATACTGTCATAACCTGCCACTGGGTTATTACATTAATAAGGCAAGGGCGTTGCAGATCTACAAGCGTTAAGATATCTGCTAATTTCACTTTTTTAATAATCATTCATTCATTGTAGAAGTAAATGTTTGAAATAATGGTGATATTGATTTTTACAGAATGTATTCCCCCAACAGCCTGCACAAACAAGGAAGTTAATATGTGAATGCCTGGAGGGTCCCAAACCGTACATGATATGTTTGTTTTGAAGTGATTTTAAAAAGTCACACATCTGTTGCAAGACGATGAGTCAACCAAAACAATGTCTCCTCTTCCCCTGCCATCCTATAACAAAACTGCACATCAGCAGCTGGACCTGGCAGATTCTTCATGTTCTGTGAAGATAGTGTGAAGATACTAGAATTAGATTAACTAGTCCATACCCGGTCGACGCATCCGTGGGGGGATATGCGCACATGATATGGCAACCCGGGAGGCAGTTCGTCTCATAGCTGGGCAGCCCCGTAACCATGGTGACAGTGTTTTACACAAAAACTCTAATAAACAGCTGAGATCTGGTGAAATAAAAATGGTAATGGCCAATGGCTGTGTGCAATTTCAGATCAATTGCTCCAGCCACTGAGAAGAACCGGGCATACCGTTTTGGGCTCACCACCGTTACAGAGGTTTCTTAAATTATAGGAGGATGTTCTGTGAAGGCACTGTTAAGGTACTTGAACTAGATTCATGCAATGATGTGCTGCCTTATTGACACTGTAGCCCCCCTTAAATGATCTAAAGCCTTTCCTACATTGATTCACCCCACCCTGGGTTAACGACGTGACTGGAAGGACATGTAGATGTGCTGAACTTAAATGGAAAGCTTATAAATTATGGAGCAATCCATCCATACTCCCCGGACCCCCCATTCGCTAATAAGCTATTCAGTCGTACTCCTTGTGTCTTCCATGTGTTCATGGTCTTTATTGTTTTATAATTATCACTTTGAAAACCCTTGATACAAATATGAAAGTACTACAAAATAATAAAGAATCAATAAGGTGAGGTTTATTTATCACTCAGACACAATAACTAAAAATTTGGTGGGACAAGTTCCACAAAGACTGTGCTAATGCAATTTGCCACTGTTTAAGTTGTAGTTAAAAAAAAACAAAAAAGATAGATTTTTCCCCCAGAAAGTTTTAATTTAAAATTGTACATGCAATTAATTGAGTATTACAACCATCATTGATTTCATTCATTGATTTCATTCATCTGCACATTCATATTGTCACCCTATCTAAGAGGAACATCCGTATGACTTTACATACAGTTTACCAAGTCTTAATAAACAATGAAACAATTGTCATACTGTTCACATCAGATTTATCTTTCATGTGTATGTGCTCATGACGTTTTAGGTGGCTTGACTGAGTAAAACCTTTTCCACACTGACCACTGTGTGCAGCCACCTTCTTGTCTCTGGAAGACCACTATTAAGTTTATTCTGCCTTGGGCCACCACCACGCAGACTTTGGTGTGAGTAGCATTCTCGTGCTCAGTTTTAACACAATATTAACACACCAGTGTCCACACATCTATAACAGCAATGCTAATATACATGTAATAGGTTCATGACAGCTCAGCAGACTTAATAAAAAACTGCTTAAAAGAACAACAATGGGTCATCAAGTTGCATGTTTCTGTTTCTAATTATCACTATTCACAATATTTTTTCATTGATGTGTGCGTGCATGACATTTTAGGCTGCTTAACCGAGTAAAATTAAATCCACATCAGGATCATTTGTGAATTCTCTGGTGTCTATTTAATGAAGATTGTGTCGTAAAGTTGCTCCCACACTGTTCACAGCTATAGGGTTTCTCTCCAGTGTGAATTCTCTGGTGCATTTTAAGGCTGGACATTTGAGAGAAGTGTTTTCCACACTGTTCACAGCTATAGGGTTTCTCTCCAGTGTGAATTCTCTTGTGCGTTTTAAGGCTTGACATTTGAGAGAAGTGTTGTCCACACTGTTCACACCCATAGGGTTTCTCGCCAGTGTGAATTCTCTGGTGTGTTTTAAGCTGGGCCATTCGAGAGAAGTGTTGTCCACACTGTTCACATCCATAGGGTTTCTCTCCAGTGTGAATTATCTGGTGTGTTTTAAGGTGTGCCATTAGAGAGAAGTGTTGTCCACACTGTTCACACCCATAGGGTTTCTCGCCAGGGTGAACTCTCTGGTGTGTTTTAAGGTTGGCCATTCGAGAGAAGTGTTGTCCACACTGTTCGCAGCTATAGGGTTTCTCTCCAGTGTGAATTATCTGGTGTCTTTTAAGGCTGGCCATTTGAGAGAAGTGTTTTCCACACTGTTCGCAGCTATGGGGTTTCTCTCCAGTGTGAATTCTCTGGTGTGTTTTAAGGTTGGTCATTAGAGAGAAGTGTTGTCCACACTGCTCACATCCATAATGTTTCTCCCCAGTGTGAATTTTCTGGTGTCTTTTAAGGTGGGCCATTAGAGAGAAATGTTGTCCACATTGATCACATCCATAGGGTTTCTCTCCAGTGTGAATTCTCCGGTGTGTTTTAAGGGATGACATCACAGAGAAGTGTTGTCCACAATGATCACATCCATAGGGTTTCTCTCCAGTGTGAATTCTCTGATGTTTTTTAAGGGTGGATAGCTCAGAGAAGTATTGTCCACACTGATCACATCCATATGGTTTCTCTCCAGTGTGAATTCTCTGGTGTGTTTTAAGGGAAGACATCACAGAGAAGTGTTTTCCACAATGATCACATCCATAGGGTTTGCAGCCACCTTCTTGTCTCTGGAAGACCACTATTAAGTTTATTCTGCCTTGGGCCACCACCACGCAGACTTTGGTGTGAGTAGCATTCTCGTGCTCAGTTTTAACACAATATTAACACACCAGTGTCCACACATCTATAACAGCAATGCTAATATACATGTAATAGGTTCATGACAGCTCAGCAGACTTAATAAAAAACTGCTTAAAAGAACAACAATGGGTCATCAAGTTGCATGTTTCTGTTTCTAATTATCACTATTCACAATATTTTTTCATTGATGTGTGCGTGCATGACATTTTAGGCTGCTTAACCGAGTAAAATTAAATCCACATCAGGATCATTTGTGAATTCTCTGGTGTCTATTTAATGAAGATTGTGTCGTAAAGTTGCTCCCACACTGTTCACAGCTATAGGGTTTCTCTCCAGTGTGAATTCTCTGGTGCATTTTAAGGCTGGACATTTGAGAGAAGTGTTTTCCACACTGTTCACAGCTATAGGGTTTCTCTCCAGTGTGAATTCTCTGGTGCATTTTAAGGCTGGACATTTGAGATGAAATGTTGTCCACAATGATCACAGCAGTGTTGTTCTGGTTTAGCCAAGCTTCTTTGTTCATTCTCTGCTGGTAGCACAGGGAAGCCAGACTGATGATTCAACACTGGATTACAGAAAGACAAAGGGAATATGGTTGAGATGGTTGTAAATTAATTACATGAAGCTGTTCTCTAGAACGTGGGTAAACCACCATATATATATATATATATATATATATATATATATATATATATATATATATATATATATATATATATATATATATATATATATATATGCAATAAAGAGCAGCAGTAATGTACAGTAAACTTACAGGTGAAATTAATATGATTTGACGTATTTTGAAGTATAAGATTGATACAAATAATGGGACCGCTTAATTTAAAACTTGAAAAGTAAAGTAATAAAAGTACCACAGAGCAGGGTAATTAAAACTAGAAAGGAGGAGAGAAAGTACCATACCATTTTCTTTGGGTCCCATATGTTCAGCAGAACTGTCCCTGGTTGGGTTGAGAGAGTTCATCATCCACTGAGTCCACAGTCAGATCTGATCAGAAATGATTGATATCCTGGAGGAGTTGTGGATAAATTACAACTACAACCTCTTCTTATACTAGAGAGTCTGGGGTGGAACCAGTAACTGCTTTGAATGGTTGGACAAAGAGAACAATACAACCATCTCTCCACCAATCACAACCTAACATACTTCTACATGCTCCGCCCCTCCCTCCTCCCCCAGACATGCTCCATCCATGCAACCTTCTAGAAGCTGTTGACTTTCGTTTACAAGAGAACCAAGAGCATCCATTTGTGGATGAATTGATTTGTAATCTTCATGTAATTCAAATATGTCTTAATTCCCTGTATTTATAAACATTATATTATGAAATGCATGTAAATTTAACAGACAAGCAGTATCTTCAGACTGAAGACATTGTTTCAGATACAACATTGTTGTATCTTTGAATACAACAATGCTGTATTCACTCATTAATGAATATATGAGTGAATATGAAACAATTATCTCATCAGAGTCAGGTCTAAAGATGGGATGTACAATGTTCTGCTTATTAACCCTTGTGTCATGGTGAGGTGAAGGTGCAACAGCTGACCGAATTAGATGTTTTATTGTCAAGGTTCACATTTGCATTTTTCTGTCAAAGTTGTTTTCATTGAAGTATATTTAAGTGTTTTTTAGGTTCTAAACCGTGGTGGTGGTGGTGGGCTGCTTTGTGAATGTAATGTGATGAATTAAGTTACCAAAACAAGTTACATAATTAGTTCACCTCAAACTATCTCTGACATGTAAAGTATAATATACATATAATTTCATATTTTTTCTGTAACAGTCATCACTGCTAACCATTTCTCATGTCCTGCTTTCATTTACATTTACAATAAATGGATGAGTGGATGAGTCTCTCTCATCTCAATCTTGCTATTCAAGCAGAGCCATTACGATGTAAGCTGATTGACAGTATGACATTCTTTATAGTAGTGTGTATATCTGTCTGTCTCTTATATGTCATCATGATTTGTGTGCATGGGGATCTCATCTTAAACAAGCTCAGTGCTTAATGAGTCTCCCAGTTTAGTAGACCTTGTATTGTGAATTTGTACTTCCATGTACTGATGTTCTCATGTCTTACTAAATAAAGTACATCAATCGATCAATAGATAGGCCATTAAAGTTCCTATTTTACATGATTGCTCCAAATTCCTTCAGAACAAAACAACCTGATGTGGTGAAGGAATAACTGCTTGCTATATTCTGTTCATAGTCTTCATTGTATATCACAACATCTTCATTTATTTGGCAAACATCTTGTGTTCTCTAGAATTATTTAGAAATCTCCCTCACCCACTTCACACCTGCACTGCAACATTGCTTTAGTCCTGTGAATGATCTTTAGCTGTCTTTAGAAAATGACCTATATCCATGCAAATGTAGTCATTGATTACAATTAAAGGTGTCACTGTCTCACCAGGTGGCCCTGGTGTGTCTCAATGGGCCTGTTCACCAGTTGCATTCTGGGTAATCACAAGTGGACTTCTCTTAATACAGATGTAAATGCACTCAAAGAGGACAACAATCCTCTCAGAGGGGGAAAGAACGGTGAACATGTTTGGCACCTCTTTGTTTGAACTGATCAAAGCTATGACAAAAATACAGCAAATTAAACATTTACAAATTATCTGAAGATCATTCTTTCCACATGATACCTTTTACTTGTAGGTAATTTGTGGAATGTATACTTCCATGTTTGTTCATGTTTAACATTATGATTTGTAAAACATTCAAATTCACTCTAAAAGGCAGATGTGAAAAATGCAGGGCAAAGGTTTTTCCTTAGCCTCTTGGACAGTTATAGGTAAAAATGCAAAACGGCCTGTTATAGCGCCACCATTAGGCTGATTTGAACAAGTGGTATTTCTTCCTTGGCCTAGTAGGAATGAGTGCGCAAAATTGCATGCTGCGTTGATGATTTGAGGCATTTTGCTAAAAACAAACCAAACTTGAAAATGTGTTTTGCACAAATCGGCCTCCTGGTGGGGCTAAAACAGGCCACATTCAGAAGGGGCAGAGGTTCGGCATTGACCTCCAGGGAGTGTGTGTGCACAATTTCGCAGTGGCCGGGTCAATTGATTCACCCCATCCTGGGTTAACAACCGTGACGGAAGGTATGTGGGATGTGCTGAACATTAAGGCATTTTGTTCAAAACAGACGTCTCCTGCAAACTTTGGAAGCCAATGTTAGCCAATTAGGATGGAATATGAAAAATCGGACAGATCTGTATTGATCACATGACTATAGAGATAATGTGTACCGATTTGCACCGATAGGTTCATGACAGCTCAGCAGACTTAATTAAAAAACTGCTTAAAAGAACAACAATGGGTCATCAAGTTGCATGTTTCTGTTTCTAATTATCACTGTTCACAATAATCTTTCATTGATGTACACTGTTTCACAACTTCCTGATCAGTCATATACAGTACACTAACACACATACAGTACACATCATACTGTCATAACCTGCCACTGGGTTATTACATTAATAAGGCAAGGGCGTTGCAGATCTACAAGCGTTAAGATATCTGCTAATTTCACTTTTTTAATAATCATTCATTCATTGTAGAAGTAAATGTTTGAAATAATGGTGATATTGATTTTTACAGAATGTATTCCCCCAACAGCCTGCACAAACAAGGAAGTTAATATGTGAATGCCTGGAGGGTCCCAAACCGTACATGATATGTTTGTTTTGAAGTGATTTTAAAAAGTCACACATCTGTTGCAAGACGATGAGTCAACCAAAACAATGTCTCCTCTTCCCCTGCCATCCTATAACAAAACTGCACATCAGCAGCTGGACCTGGCAGATTCTTCATGTTCTGTGAAGATAGTGTGAAGATACTAGAATTAGATTAACTAGTCCATACCCGGTCGACGCATCCGTGGGGGGATATGCGCACATGATATGGCAACCCGGGAGGCAGTTCGTCTCATAGCTGGGCAGCCCCGTAACCATGGTGACAGTGTTTTACACAAAAACTCTAATAAACAGCTGAGATCTGGTGAAATAAAAATGGTAATGGCCAATGGCTGTGTGCAATTTCAGATCAATTGCTCCAGCCACTGAGAAGAACCGGGCATACCGTTTTGGGCTCACCACCGTTACAGAGGTTTCTTAAATTATAGGAGGATGTTCTGTGAAGGCACTGTTAAGGTACTTGAACTAGATTCATGCAATGATGTGCTGCCTTATTGACACTGTAGCCCCCCTTAAATGATCTAAAGCCTTTCCTACATTGATTCACCCCACCCTGGGTTAACGACGTGACTGGAAGGACATGTAGATGTGCTGAACTTAAATGGAAAGCTTATAAATTATGGAGCAATCCATCCATACTCCCCGGACCCCCCATTCGCTAATAAGCTATTCAGTCGTACTCCTTGTGTCTTCCATGTGTTCATGGTCTTTATTGTTTTATAATTATCACTTTGAAAACCCTTGATACAAATATGAAAGTACTACAAAATAATAAAGAATCAATAAGGTGAGGTTTATTTATCACTCAGACACAATAACTAAAAATTTGGTGGGACAAGTTCCACAAAGACTGTGCTAATGCAATTTGCCACTGTTTAAGTTGTAGTTAAAAAAAAACAAAAAAGATAGATTTTTCCCCCAGAAAGTTTTAATTTAAAATTGTACATGCAATTAATTGAGTATTACAACCATCATTGATTTCATTCATTGATTTCATTCATCTGCACATTCATATTGTCACCCTATCTAAGAGGAACATCCGTATGACTTTACATACAGTTTACCAAGTCTTAATAAACAATGAAACAATTGTCATACTGTTCACATCAGATTTATCTTTCATGTGTATGTGCTCATGACGTTTTAGGTGGCTTGACTGAGTAAAACCTTTTCCACACTGACCACTGTGTGCAGCCACCTTCTTGTCTCTGGAAGACCACTATTAAGTTTATTCTGCCTTGGGCCACCACCACGCAGACTTTGGTGTGAGTAGCATTCTCGTGCTCAGTTTTAACACAATATTAACACACCAGTGTCCACACATCTATAACAGCAATGCTAATATACATGTAATAGGTTCATGACAGCTCAGCAGACTTAATAAAAAACTGCTTAAAAGAACAACAATGGGTCATCAAGTTGCATGTTTCTGTTTCTAATTATCACTATTCACAATATTTTTTCATTGATGTGTGCGTGCATGACATTTTAGGCTGCTTAACCGAGTAAAATTAAATCCACATCAGGATCATTTGTGAATTCTCTGGTGTCTATTTAATGAAGATTGTGTCGTAAAGTTGCTCCCACACTGTTCACAGCTATAGGGTTTCTCTCCAGTGTGAATTCTCTGGTGCATTTTAAGGCTGGACATTTGAGAGAAGTGTTTTCCACACTGTTCACAGCTATAGGGTTTCTCTCCAGTGTGAATTCTCTTGTGCGTTTTAAGGCTTGACATTTGAGAGAAGTGTTGTCCACACTGTTCACACCCATAGGGTTTCTCGCCAGTGTGAATTCTCTGGTGTGTTTTAAGCTGGGCCATTCGAGAGAAGTGTTGTCCACACTGTTCACATCCATAGGGTTTCTCTCCAGTGTGAATTATCTGGTGTGTTTTAAGGTGTGCCATTAGAGAGAAGTGTTGTCCACACTGTTCACACCCATAGGGTTTCTCGCCAGGGTGAACTCTCTGGTGTGTTTTAAGGTTGGCCATTCGAGAGAAGTGTTGTCCACACTGTTCGCAGCTATAGGGTTTCTCTCCAGTGTGAATTATCTGGTGTCTTTTAAGGCTGGCCATTTGAGAGAAGTGTTTTCCACACTGTTCGCAGCTATGGGGTTTCTCTCCAGTGTGAATTCTCTGGTGTGTTTTAAGGTTGGTCATTAGAGAGAAGTGTTGTCCACACTGCTCACATCCATAATGTTTCTCCCCAGTGTGAATTTTCTGGTGTCTTTTAAGGTGGGCCATTAGAGAGAAATGTTGTCCACATTGATCACATCCATAGGGTTTCTCTCCAGTGTGAATTCTCCGGTGTGTTTTAAGGGATGACATCACAGAGAAGTGTTGTCCACAATGATCACATCCATAGGGTTTCTCTCCAGTGTGAATTCTCTGATGTTTTTTAAGGGTGGATAGCTCAGAGAAGTATTGTCCACACTGATCACATCCATAGGGTTTCTCTCCAGTGTGAATTCTCTGGTGTGTTTTAAGGGAAGACATCACAGAGAAGTGTTTTCCACAATGATCACATCCATAGGGTTTGCAGCCACCTTCTTGTCTCTGGAAGACCACTATTAAGTTTATTCTGCCTTGGGCCACCACCACGCAGACTTTGGTGTGAGTAGCATTCTCGTGCTCAGTTTTAACACAATATTAACACACCAGTGTCCACACATCTATAACAGCAATGCTAATATACATGTAATAGGTTCATGACAGCTCAGCAGACTTAATAAAAAACTGCTTAAAAGAACAACAATGGGTCATCAAGTTGCATGTTTCTGTTTCTAATTATCACTATTCACAATATTTTTTCATTGATGTGTGCGTGCATGACATTTTAGGCTGCTTAACCGAGTAAAATTAAATCCACATCAGGATCATTTGTGAATTCTCTGGTGTCTATTTAATGAAGATTGTGTCGTAAAGTTGCTCCCACACTGTTCACAGCTATAGGGTTTCTCTCCAGTGTGAATTCTCTGGTGCATTTTAAGGCTGGACATTTGAGAGAAGTGTTTTCCACACTGTTCACAGCTATAGGGTTTCTCTCCAGTGTGAATTCTCTTGTGCGTTTTAAGGCTTGACATTTGAGAGAAGTGTTGTCCACACTGTTCACACCCATAGGGTTTCTCACCAGTGTGAATTCTCTGGTGTGTTTTAAGCTGGGCCATTCGAGAGAAGTGTTGTCCACACTGTTCACATCCATAGGGTTTCTCTCCAGTGTGAATTATCTGGTGTGTTTTAAGGTGTGCCATTAGAGAGAAGTGTTGTCCACACTGTTCACACCCATAGGGTTTCTCGCCAGGGTGAACTCTCTGGTGTGTTTTAAGGTTGGCCATTCGAGAGAAGTGTTGTCCACACTGTTCGCAGCTATAGGGTTTCTCTCCAGTGTGAATTATCTGGTGTCTTTTAAGGCTGGCCATTTGAGAGAAGTGTTTTCCACA
Source organism: Gymnoscopelus braueri (assembly GCF_963280865.1). Taxonomy (NCBI): domain Eukaryota; kingdom Metazoa; phylum Chordata; class Actinopteri; order Myctophiformes; family Myctophidae; genus Gymnoscopelus; species Gymnoscopelus braueri. Next base: position 4,324,695 of record NC_137617.1, on the reverse strand, counting down.
CTGTTCGCAGCTATGGGGTTTCTCTCCAGTGTGAATTCTCTGGTGTGTTTTAAGGTTGGTCATTAGAGAGAAGTGTTGTCCACACTGCTCACATCCATAATGTTTCTCCCCAGTGTGAATTTTCTGGTGTCTTTTAAGGTGGGCCATTAGAGAGAAATGTTGTCCACATTGATCACATCCATAGGGTTTCTCTCCAGTGTGAATTCTCCGGTGTGTTTTAAGGGATGACATCACAGAGAAGTGTTGTCCACAATGATCACATCCATAGGGTTTCTCTCCAGTGTGAATTCTCTGATGTTTTTTAAGGGTGGATAGCTCAGAGAAGTATTGTCCACACTGATCACATCCATAGGGTTTCTCTCCAGTGTGAATTCTCTGGTGTGTTTTAAGGGAAGACATCACAGAGAAGTGTTTTCCACAATGATCACATCCATAGGGTTTCTCTCCAGTGTGAATTCTCTGATGTATTTTAAGTTTGGACATGAATCTGAAATGTTGTCCACAATGATCACAGCAGTGTTGTTCTGGTTTAGCCAAGCTTCTTTGTTCATTCTCTGCTGGTAGCACAGGGAAGCCAGACTGATGATTCAACACTGGATTACAGAAAGACAAAGGGAATATGGTTGAGATGGTTGTAAATTAATTACATGAAGCTGTTCTCTAGAACGTGGGTAAACCACCATATATATATATATATATATATATATATATATATGCAATAAAGAGCAGCAGTAATGTACAGTAAACTTACAGGTGAAATTAATATGATTTGACGTATTTTGAAGTATAAGATTGATACAAATAATGGGACCGCTTAATTTAAAACTTGAAAAGTAAAGTAATAAAAGTACCACAGAGCAGGGTAATTAAAACTAGAAAGGAGGAGAGAAAGTACCATACCATTTTCTTTGGGTCCCATATGTTCAGCAGAACTGTCCCTGGTTGGGTTGAGAGAGTTCATCATCCACTGAGTCCACAGTCAGATCTGATCAGAAATGATTGATATCCTGGAGGAGTTGTGGATAAATTACAACTACAACCTCTTCTTATACTAGAGAGTCTGGGGTGGAACCAGTAACTGCTTTGAATGGTTGGACAAAGAGAACAATACAACCATCTCTCCACCAATCACAACCTAACATACTTCTACATGCTCCGCCCCTCCCTCCTCCCCCAGACATGCTCCATCCATGCAACCTTCTAGAAGCTGTTGACTTTCGTTTACAAGAGAACCAAGAGCATCCATTTGTGGATGAATTGATTTGTAATCTTCATGTAATTCAAATATGTCTTAATTCCCTGTATTTATAAACATTATATTATGAAATGCATGTAAATTTAACAGACAAGCAGTATCTTCAGACTGAAGACATTGTTTCAGATACAACATTGTTGTATCTTTGAATACAACAATGCTGTATTCACTCATTAATGAATATATGAGTGAATATGAAACAATTATCTCATCAGAGTCAGGTCTAAAGATGGGATGTACAATGTTCTGCTTATTAACCCTTGTGTCATGGTGAGGTGAAGGTGCAACAGCTGACCGAATTAGATGTTTTATTGTCAAGGTTCACATTTGCATTTTTCTGTCAAAGTTGTTTTCATTGAAGTATATTTAAGTGTTTTTTAGGTTCTAAACCGTGGTGGTGGTGGTGGGCTGCTTTGTGAATGTAATGTGATGAATTAAGTTACCAAAACAAGTTACATAATTAGTTCACCTCAAACTATCTCTGACATGTAAAGTATAATATACATATAATTTCATATTTTTTCTGTAACAGTCATCACTGCTAACCATTTCTCATGTCCTGCTTTCATTTACATTTACAATAAATGGATGAGTGGATGAGTCTCTCTCATCTCAATCTTGCTATTCAAGCAGAGCCATTACGATGTAAGCTGATTGACAGTATGACATTCTTTATAGTAGTGTGTATATCTGTCTGTCTCTTATATGTCATCATGATTTGTGTGCATGGGGATCTCATCTTAAACAAGCTCAGTGCTTAATGAGTCTCCCAGTTTAGTAGACCTTGTATTGTGAATTTGTACTTCCATGTACTGATGTTCTCATGTCTTACTAAATAAAGTACATCAATCGATCAATAGATAGGCCATTAAAGTTCCTATTTTACATGATTGCTCCAAATTCCTTCAGAACAAAACAACCTGATGTGGTGAAGGAATAACTGCTTGCTATATTCTGTTCATAGTCTTCATTGTATATCACAACATCTTCATTTATTTGGCAAACATCTTGTGTTCTCTAGAATTATTTAGAAATCTCCCTCACCCACTTCACACCTGCACTGCAACATTGCTTTAGTCCTGTGAATGATCTTTAGCTGTCTTTAGAAAATGACCTATATCCATGCAAATGTAGTCATTGATTACAATTAAAGGTGTCACTGTCTCACCAGGTGGCCCTGGTGTGTCTCAATGGGCCTGTTCACCAGTTGCATTCTGGGTAATCACAAGTGGACTTCTCTTAATACAGATGTAAATGCACTCAAAGAGGACAACAATCCTCTCAGAGGGGGAAAGAACGGTGAACATGTTTGGCACCTCTTTGTTCGAACTGATCAAAGCTATGACAAAAATACAAAAATACAGCAAATTAAACATTTACAAATTATCTGAAGATCATTCTTTCCACATGATACCTTTTACTTGTAGGTAATTTGTGGAATGTATACTTCCATGTTTGTTCATGTTTAACATTATGATTTGTAAAACATTCAAATTCACTCTAAAAGGCAGATGTGAAAAATGCAGGGCAAAGGTTTTTCCTTAGCCTCTTGGACAGTTATAGGTAAAAATGCAAAACGGCCTGTTATAGCGCCACCATTAGGCTGATTTGAACAAGTGGTATTTCTTCCTTGGCCTAGTAGGAATGAGTGCGCAAAATTGCATGCTGCGTTGATGATTTGAGGCATTTTGCTAAAAACAAACCAAACTTGAAAATGTGTTTTGCACAAATCGGCCTCCTGGTGGGGCTAAAACAGGCCACATTCAGAAGGGGCAGAGGTTCGGCATTGACCTCCAGGGAGTGTGTGTGCACAATTTCGCAGTGGCCGGGTCAATTGATTCACCCCATCCTGGGTTAACAACCGTGACGGAAGGTATGTGGGATGTGCTGAACATTAAGGCATTTTGTTCAAAACAGACGTCTCCTGCAAACTTTGGAAGCCAATGTTAGCCAATTAGGATGGAATATGAAAAATCGGACAGATCTGTATTGATCACATGACTATAGAGATAATGTGTACCGATTTGCACCGATAGGTTCATGACAGCTCAGCAGACTTAATTAAAAAACTGCTTAAAAGAACAACAATGGGTCATCAAGTTGCATGTTTCTGTTTCTAATTATCACTGTTCACAATAATCTTTCATTGATGTACACTGTTTCACAACTTCCTGATCAGTCATATACAGTACACTAACACACATACAGTACACATCATACTGTCATAACCTGCCACTGGGTTATTACATTAATAAGGCAAGGGCGTTGCAGATCTACAAGCGTTAAGATATCTGCTAATTTCACTTTTTTAATAATCATTCATTCATTGTAGAAGTAAATGTTTGAAATAATGGTGATATTGATTTTTACAGAATGTATTCCCCCAACAGCCTGCACAAACAAGGAAGTTAATATGTGAATGCCTGGAGGGTCCCAAACCGTACATGATATGTTTGTTTTGAAGTGATTTTAAAAAGTCACACATCTGTTGCAAGACGATGAGTCAACCAAAACAATGTCTCCTCTTCCCCTGCCATCCTATAACAAAACTGCACATCAGCAGCTGGACCTGGCAGATTCTTCATGTTCTGTGAAGATAGTGTGAAGATACTAGAATTAGATTAACTAGTCCATACCCGGTCGACGCATCCGTGGGGGGATATGCGCACATGATATGGCAACCCGGGAGGCAGTTCGTCTCATAGCTGGGCAGCCCCGTAACCATGGTGACAGTGTTTTACACAAAAACTCTAATAAACAGCTGAGATCTGGTGAAATAAAAATGGTAATGGCCAATGGCTGTGTGCAATTTCAGATCAATTGCTCCAGCCACTGAGAAGAACCGGGCATACCGTTTTGGGCTCACCACCGTTACAGAGGTTTCTTAAATTATAGGAGGATGTTCTGTGAAGGCACTGTTAAGGTACTTGAACTAGATTCATGCAATGATGTGCTGCCTTATTGACACTGTAGCCCCCCTTAAATGATCTAAAGCCTTTCCTACATTGATTCACCCCACCCTGGGTTAACGACGTGACTGGAAGGACATGTAGATGTGCTGAACTTAAATGGAAAGCTTATAAATTATGGAGCAATCCATCCATACTCCCCGGACCCCCCATTCGCTAATAAGCTATTCAGTCGTACTCCTTTAAGTCAGTACGTTTCAACCTCTCGTCATTTCATTTGCTACAAGTTAACTCACTCACGCCCTCATACCCACAGTGCAACTCTGGAGGTTCATTTAAGCAGCCTCAGTTCTCTATTCATTCTACGTGCTTAGCTGTCAGTTGCCGGTCGTAGGGGAGAACGGGGTAAGATGAACCACTTTTTACTTATGTTGACCTCTAGGCAAGGAAAAATGAGATGGAAGTAAAATCTAAGCATCTACTAAAACTTCAAGATGTCGTCCATCAATTGAAATAATGAGTGTGCATCTATGACAAATGGTTGTAAAAATATGGGTTCTCAAAAAAAAGTGGTCATGTGGTTCAATTTGCCCCAGGTAAGGGGTAAGTTGATCCTAGTCAAGGGGTAAATTTACCCATATGATATTTTGCATTTTCAAGTTTAAACTTGAACAAATAATGTATTCACGTATCAACAATAATTTAATAACACATTTCCCTTTTGCAAATGGTCTTATTTATGTTCTTAATGGTATGTAAACAATATAAAACTAATTAAATAATGTTTGTTATTCAGAACCTTTTAATATTTGCAATTGTTAATACAATATTGAAAACTTCTCTTAAATGAGTGTATTCATCCAAATGAAAGGTCATACAGCATAATTTGAGAAGAAAAGACATAATAAAAAATATGAATGGTGATTCATATTAGGATAATTGGCTCAATTTACCCCAAGGCATTTGGTTCATCATGCCCCATGGCCACCATTTTGACAAATCTGGCTAGCTTAATGCTTCAGGCTAAGCTTTAGTTAAATGATTCACATGGTTTCATACATAAGAATATCACCAACATGCATGATATATAAGTTTAGGCCTGGGTACATTTGCTTTAAAATAAACATCATTATACCAGAAAAGTAAAAATTTAACTTTGACCAGCACAAAACACTTTTTTATGTAAAAATATGCTTACCACAGTGCCCATGTGTGTCTCCCCTTCACTGCCAGGTATAAATGATGGGTGTGTCCTGATTTTAAGGTCACATGACCACTCATGTGTATAGTTTTAAAGATACAGGGGGTGGTTCAACTTACCCGGCGGCTCATCTTATCCCGTTCTCCCCTACAGCTGTCAGTGTTAAAAAATGCTACGTGTTTCGCTGTCTAAGCGGTGTGTACAGCTGCTTGTTTTCAAATTTCACATTGGTTCGGGTGGTCTCAGCTGTTTTCAAAACTTTTCATCAACTTGTTGCTGCAACTCACCAGTAACGTTATCCTCATTGAATTCAGCTGTAGGATTGCCATTCTGATCACGAGTAGCAGTTGTGTGGGTGAAAGATCAGGTGAGGCACGACGCTAAACAGCGTGGTTCATAGGTGGATGTCAATGGTTCATTGTCGCTGCTTTAAGTCTGTAACGTATCCTGGTAATTATCAACACAAGTCGACATTGAGGCGGATCTGCGCTGCGGTCATTCTGTTGAACACAGCCATCCAAACTGCTCCAGTTATTTCCTGATCGTCTTCAATGATCTCTCATGCCAGGTGATGCTATTAATCTTCTCCGTGTATGATCATTATGGAGATAAAGGTTATTGTGCATGTGATCATTTTGTGGTGTTAAATAGCGTCGGGTCAGGCAGACGGAGTTTGGTTTAAACGCACACACATTCTCACACACAAACTGTTGACAGTCAACGTGAAGTAACCTGAACCATAGAGGGAGAGAGTTCCGTCACTATTTGATCCCGCTGCGAAGCGGGTTGCTATAGTTCCAATCATTGGAATGTCCCCATGGAGATAGTCAGAGCTTTCTGCATTCCATTCCTAGTATGGGAGTCTATGCTAGCATCGTCACTCTCACACTAGATCACGCTGGGAGTATCCAGGAAGTGGCTTTCAGTAAAGCACTATGGGTATTGTAGTCCATGCAACCGCTCATTCATAGTATATTAGGATTAGTTTAATTCTTCTGTGTGTTAGAGTAATGTGAAGGGGCAAATGTGATTCTTAACTGGATGGTGGAATTTGCAGGCATTATGGTAATGTTAACTAGGCAGTGTTATGTTAAGTGGGTACTTACTAAACGGGATATTCAAGTATATAATCCACTCAGTGAAGCTGTTGATTTCTGCTGGGTTATTCAACTCATTTGTCCCTTAAATTACAGGTAGCTATAATGGGGGATTAGTTTGTAGATGCTCAACTAGATAATTACTGTTGCCACTGAGTTTGCTTTTAGAGTTGTTTTCCAAGGTCAATGTAATAAGTTCTTATACTAGAAGTACTGTTTCTGAAGAAACTGTGTGGGATATCTAAGGTTGTTTATAGTATTAAGTATTTATGGTAAAGGTATTAAATGGTAAAGGTATTAAAGTATTAGTAGCGTTAAAGGTATTCAAGTTTTTGTAGTTTTAGGTATTACGTATTAGTAGTGTTAAAGGTTTTAGAGTTAAGTATTAATAGTCTTAAAAGGTTATGGTTCTAAGGTTTAAAGGCTAAGGATGTTTTATTAGGTAATTGGTATTAAATAATGAATAGAGTTAAAGGGTAAAGTATTAGTAGTGGTAAAGGTTTAATAGAGTTTATTTGTGGTAAAAGCGTTAAAATTTAAGGTGGTAGTAGTGTTTAAAGGTTAAGGTCTAGAGGTTTAAATCTTAAAGGTGTTAAGGCACTGTTGTCTATTAGAACTGACTTTATGTTTGTAATTTGGCGCCCTCTAGTGACACCGGGGTAATTGTACCTTTCTTGTGATTTTTGCGCCCCTAGTGGACACTCTAATTGTCCTAGTAAACTCAGTTCAGTCTGAGTCTTTATACCATGCGGTCCCAGTGCATCGGCTTATCTTCCCACTTCAGTAACGTGCTTGGAAGTATCGTTGTGAGTAGGCTAACTTATTTGCAATCATATGCTGAGATGCTTCTATATCGTAGCCATGTGGCGTTTGATTCTTTTGATTTCCCCAATGCAGAGTTGTGTTGGCACTTTGGCGCTGGGCTAATGCTAGCATCCATGTTGTTTGTTTCATGCTAGCTAACGCTAGCTTCCATTCCTTGTAGCTTTATGCTTGTGTTATTTCATTGGATGTTTGTAGTGAGCATTATTTATTGGTGCTACCCCTCATGATTGTTCAGTTTATAAAACTGGCTGCAATCTTGGTCTGGAGAGGTAAAGCATTCAAACTTTACTCTGCTTCTTATTGTCTCTTCAAGCTGCTGTTGGCTGTCTATTTGTGTACCTCCACACGCGTTGAGGTCAGAACATGGCACTAGTTATTCATTAGGTTGGATTGTGATTATATTAATGAAGCACGAATGAATTAACGTGAATGTTATCTTCGCTTTTAGCTTAACCATGTCATTGTAAAGGGATATTTGTTCATTGCTTGATCTCATTCTGCTTCTGTTTTCTGTTTCATGAGCGACTGCCCATTATGGTGATCCAAGGTTGAGGATGGCATGACCTTCTGTCCACCATGGATGCTGGGAAACTTCAGGTTTTGGGTTGCTGCCAGTCTTTATCTTTACTGCAGCGCCATGGTCATTGCACAGCAGTAATCAAGATCACCTCGGTGGTATACCTGGATCTACTTCTGCTGAAGCCATGAGAGGCAGGTCATCCATTAATCAAATCTAAAACTCATTCTGGTTAAGTCTACTGAAAGCCTTGTCGGCTGCTCACTGCTTGATCTGCGTATCCACTCACTCTCACGTTCTAAAAGGATTCAGCGTCTATACAATTCAGGCGTATAAATGTCAAATGGTATGGATTTTTTAATGATCTTGGATATCTACGTTGAGCTAATTTCATGGATGTTCAAATCGCTACATTCCACGTTGGGGTTGTGATATTGTGAAATATCAATTAAATCATGATTTGACTCAAGAATAGCGGTGGATCACTCGGCTCATGCTTTGATGAACGCAGTTAGCTGTGAGAAGTAATGTGAATTGCAGGACACATTGATCATCGGATTAAGCTTATTAAGTGGAGAAGTGGAGAAAGGAACTATCTAATGTAGATATCCTTGGAATTAGTTCTATCAGCATCTCATGGGTTTCTTAGATATGGGAAATACATTGCTTGCACTGAAAGCTCACACGTTTCAATTAAGCACTCTAAATCAGTAATCATTCTAATGGAATATAATTTCTCGTAAGAACTGATACCGCTTTTTGTTCTTTCTTTTCTATGTCCTGCAACCAAAATGGAGGATACATCTGGAGGAATGATCTGTTTGTCATGGATGATGGGAAGGCCATGTCAAGGCCTCTGTTGCTGCCAAGCTGCGTTCAGTGTGCCAGAGACGTGGATTTGGCCCCAAGTCGTATACCTCACTTCGGATTGGTGCTGCAAAATCAGCAGCATTTCTGGTTCCATCATCTACTCTGAAAGCATGATGGGACGTTGGTCATCTGCTGCTTATGAACGTTATATCCGTTGAAATACGGATGGAATTCTTCAGCTAAAAAAGCAATGAGTGTATATGTGTAATCAATTATGGGTAATGCAGGAGTTGCATTTTTGATGTTGTATGGTTAAGTTATTTTCTCCTGGCAGAGCGCAGGTCGTGGTATGGTATCACGTATGCTTAACCGGGGTATTAGATTGGTAGGTATGGTAAACCACTAGTAGCATTGGTCGTGTGTGGGTCTCACGTATGCTACAGTGGTATTAGGATGGTACACCATTAAGCATGGGTCGTGTGAGGTCGCACGCTGCTTAATGGTGGTTTAGATGATTGTAGGTTTAGCATGGGTAATCCACTAAATAATACATTCCTTCTATATCAGGTCACCGCTCGGGCGAGCGCGACTTGCCTAATAGGGTTCACATTGCTGCCATCATATAGAGGGATAGAGGGAATTAGACATTGCTATCTATACACATAGTTATTCATAATTCATAGTTTATTTCCTTTAACATCAAAACACAGTAGTGTTTTGCCAAATGTTCATCTAATAGTTGCTGCTGGTGCAGAATATCGGCTTTTAGATGTGAAGGGCATCTCGGTATGCATTTAAAGGAAATGTGTCATTGCTGACACTCGCATAGTTAAGTCATGTAGCATATTTCATTTATATCAAATGGATTTAAATGAAATTGCATCTCTCTTGATGCTTTTACTGATACACATTCTCATATAGGCTAAGGCGTGGCTCTCTGCCGAGAGCACATGTTGGGGATTGGTTGTGCTATTGCTATGACGTAGTATGGTACACCATTAAGCATGGGTCGTGTGGGGTCGCACGCTGCTTAATGGTGGTACACCATTAAGCATGGGTCGTGGGGGTCTCACGCTGCTTAATGGTGGTTTAGATGATGGTAGGTTTAGCATGTTAATCCACTAAATAATATATTCCTTCTATATCAGGTCAGCGCTCGGGCGAGCGCGACTTGCCTAAAGGGTTCGCATTGCTGCCATCATATAGAGGGAATTAGACATTGCTGTCTATACACATAGTTATTCATAATTTAATAGTTTATTTCCTTTAACATCAAAGCACTGTAGTGTTTTGCCAAATGTGCATCTAATAGTTGCTGCTGGTGCAGAATATCGGCTTTTAGATGTGAAGGGCATCTTCGGTATGCATTTAAAGGAAATGTGTCATTGCTGACACTCACATAGTTAATCCATGTAGCATATTTCATTTATATCAAATGGATTTAAATGAAATTGCATCTCTCTTGATGCTTTTACTGATACACATTCTCATATAGGCTAAGGCGTGGCTCTCTGCCGAGAGCACATGTTGGGGATTGGTTGTGCTATTGCTATGACGTAGTATGGTAAACCATTAAGCATGGGTCGTGTGGGGTCGCACGCTGCTTAATGGTGGTACACCATTAAGCATGGGTCGTGGGGGTCTCACGCTGCTTAATGGTGGTTTAGATGATGGTAGGTTTAGCATGTTAATCCACTAAATAATATATTCCTTCTATATCAGGTCACCGCTCGGGCGGGGGCAACTTGCCTAATAGGGTTCGCATTGCTGCCATCATATAGAGGGAATTAGACATTGCTGTCTATACACATAGTTATTCATAATGTAATAGTCTATTTCCTTTAACATCAAAACACAGTAGTGTTTTGCCAAATGTGCATCTAATAGTTGCTGCTGGTGCAGAATATCGGCTTTAAGATGTGAAGGGCATCTTCGGTATGCATTTAAAGGAAATGTGTCATTGCTGACACTCACATAGTTAATTCGTAGCATATTTCATTTATATCAAATGGATTTAAATTAAATTGCGTCACTTCGATGCTTTAACTGATAAACATTCTCATATAGATTAAGGTGTGGCGCTGTATTTGCTCACTGCAAGTGAGCGCGTTGTTGGGGGTTGTGATTGAAGATCTGTGTCATGTTTGCACAGTAATCATGTAATATCACATGAGCAGAGTCACACCGCCAAACTTGAATGCAATATCATTGCATATAATGGTAATGGTTAATAAATGGTTAATGGTTCATTAACTGTCTGGTTATTTCTGAGCTGAAGTGTCTAAATGAAATATATTTCTCACATCTCATGGCTGCAAACCCTCAACACACCAAATGACTATTCCCTCCCATTTACAATGAAGTCCTTTCTCTTGAGAGATGTGAGACATTCCGGTCCTTCTTTATAGATAAAGTATGTAGCATCAGAGACGTTCTTTATTGTTTTATAATTATTACTTTGAAAACTCTTGATACAAATAAAAAAGTACTACAAAATAATAAAGAATCAATAAGGTGAGGTTTATTTGTCACTCAGGTACAAGAACTAAACATTTGGTGGGACAAGTTCCACAAACACAATTTGCAATTTGACACAAGTTGAAGTTTAAAAAAAAATAACGTTGTTTTTTTCCCAGATTGTTTTCATTTAAAATTGTACATGCAATTCATTGAGTATTACAACCAAGATTTTGTTCATCTGCACACTATTGTCACCCAGTTTACAAGTCTTTAAACAATAATAAAAAATGAAGCTCTCGTCATGCTGTTCACATCAGTTTATCTTTCATGTGTATGTGCTCATGATGTTTTAGGTGGTTAGACTGAGTAAAACCTACACTCGCTCCTTCTCCATCATGGTGCATGTTTCTGTTTCTAATGATCACTGTTCACAATATTTTTTTATTGACGTACGTGCATGACATTTTAGGCTGCTTAACCGAGTAAAATTATGTGTGAATTCTCTGGTGTCTATTTAACGAAGATTGTGTCGTAAAGTTGCTCCCACACTGTTCGCAGCTATAGGGTTTCTCCCCAGTGTGAATTCTCTGGTGTGCTTTAAGGCTGGATATTTGAGAGAAGTGTTGTCCACACTGTTCACACCCATAGGGTTTCTCGCCAGTGTGAATTCTCTGGTGTGTTTTAAGGTTGAACGTCGTAGAAAAGTGTTGTCCACACTGTTCACAGCTATAAGGCTTCTCTCCAGTGTGAATTATTTGGTGTCGTTTAAGGCTGGATATTTGAGAGAAGTGTTGTCCACACTGGTCACATCCATAGGGTTTCTCTCCAGTGTGCCTTCTCTGGTGTATTTTAAGGGTGGACATATTAGAGAAGTGTTGTCCACACTGATCACAGTGTTGTTTTGGTTTAGCCAAGCGTCTTTGTTCATTCACTGCTGGTAGCACAGGAAAGCCAGACTGATGATTCAACACTGGTTTGCAGAAAGACAAAGGAAATATGGTTGAGATGTGGGAATATAGTACAAATGTATGTATTTACATTAATCTGTTCCCTAGAAAATTGGAAGATAACTAACCATGGTAATATATATACAAGCTACAAGCTGAGTAGAAACCACAGGACCATGGAGCCAAAGCAACAATAAAGAGCAGAAATAATCTACAGCAAAGCTACAGGTCAATTCAATTGAAACACAAATTATAGGTTTGAGACACAAAGTATAAGATTGAGACAAGAACTGAGAAGACTGCTTAATTTAAAACTTGACAAGTAAAGTAATAAAAGTACAACAGAGCAGGGTAATTCAAACTAGAAAGGAGGTAGAGAAAGTAACATACCATTTTCTTTTGGTCCCCCCTGTTCAGCAGAACTGTCCCTGGTTGGGTTGAGAGAGTTCATCTTCCACTGAATTCTGGAGTCCACAGTCAGATCTGATCAGAAATGATTGATATCCTGGAGGAGTTGTGGATAAATTACAACTACACTCTTCTTATACTAGAGTGCCTGGGGCGGAACCAGTAACTGCTTTGATTGATTGGACAAAGAGAACAATACAACCATCTCTCCACCAATCACAACCTAACATACTTCTACAAGCTCTGCCCCTCACTTCACCCCTTCACCCATGCAACTTTTTAGAAACTGTTGATTTTCTGTTACAAGAGAACCAAAAGTATCCATTTGTGGATGAATTGATTTGTAATCTTCATGTAATTCAAATATGTCTACATTCCTATAAGATTAATATACAATATATGAATATGACTCCCTGTATTTATGAACGTATTATGAAATGCATGTACAGTAAACAGACAATCAGTATCTTCAGACTTCAACATTGTTGTATTCACTCTGAATCACTCATGAATACATGAGTGAATATGAAATAATTCTCTCATCAGAGTCAGGTCTTAAGATGGGATGTACAATGTTCTGCTTATTATGTCATGGTGAGAGGTCAGGGTGCTACAGCTGACCAATGATCAAGGTTGACATTTGCATTTTTATGTCAAAGTTGTTTTCATTCAGGTATATTTAAGTTTGTTCTATGTTCTAAACCCTGCTGGTGTTGGTGCGCTGCTTTGTGAATGTAGATGTCAATCTTAGCCAATGAGGATGGAATATGAAAAATCAAACATCAGTCTTGATCACATGACTATGGAGATCATGTGTACCGATTTGCGTGAAATTTGGATAACATCGGAAGGAGTAATATAAAAACATTGTTTTACATAAGTCGGCCTCCTGGTGGCGCTATAAAAGGCAAATGTAAAAAATGCAGGGCAATGGTTTTTCCTTGACCTCTAGGGAGTGTGCATACAAAGTTTTACACAGATCGGTGCAGTGATAGGTAAAAATATGAATCGGCCTGTTATAGCGTCACCATAAGGCTGATTTGAACATTTTCAAGTGGCATTTCTTCCTCTGCATAGTTACAACTACAAACTCTTCTTATACTAGAGAGCCTGGGGTGGAACCAGTAACTGCTTTGATTGATTGGACAAAGAGAACATTTGCATTTTTCTGTCAAAGTTGTTTTCATTCAGGTATATTTAAATTTGTTCTATGTTCTAAACCCTGCTGGTGTTGGTGCGCTGCTTTGTGAATGTAATGTGATGAATTAAGTTACCATAAACACATATACAATAAAATATACATCTAATTTAACCTTTTCTGTAACGTTAATCACTGCTAACCATTTCTCATGTCCTGCTCTCATCTCAATCTTGTTATTCAAGCAGAGCCATTAAGATAGATAGGCCATTGAAGTTCATATTTTACACAAATGATCCAAATTCCTTCAGAACAATACAACCTGGTGTGGTGAAGGAATGACTGCTTGCGATATTCTGTTCATAGTCTTCATTGTAGCCTACATCACAGCATCTTCATTTATTTGGCAAACATCTTGTGTTCTCTAGAATTACAAGGTCTTTAGAAATTCTTTAGAAATATCTCCCTCACCCACTTCACACCTGCACTGCAACATTCCTTTAATCCTGTGAATGATCACTTAGCTGTCTTGAGAAGATGACCTATATCCATGCAAATGTGGTCATTGATTACAATTAAATGTGTCACTGTCTCACCAGGTGGCCCTGGTGAAGGATATGTTATGTTACTGGCTGAAATAGTCATGAACACAAAGTAGTCCTTCACTTCTGGACTTGTACACGAATAACATCCTCTGTACGTTTTTAGAATGAAGTAGGTAAGCAATGTAACTTCAATCTTTAAATTGATTTCACTTTAGTACATAGAAGACAGTGGTCTGGTTCTCTACAGGGCTGTTGTTTTGTACAGAACGGTCATTTGTTCTCATAGACCTGGTCATACTTTGCATTTCAATACATCCTAGGTGTTGATGGGCCGGTTCACCATTTGCATCCTGGGTGATCAAAAGTGGTGTCTCATAATACAGGTGTAAATGCCCTCAAAGAGGAGGACAGTCATCTCCCCTCTAATAGGGGGAAAGAAAGAGAGTCTAATCTACTTAATCTGTTTGTTTTGTAACCATGTTATTACTAAAAAGTAAATAAATAGACTAACTTCTGAAATCCATGGACTCCATCAATAGCAAAAGTGAAGATGTACAATGTATGTGGCAAAAGGTAATTTCACTTTATGTAAATTGAATGGTCGTTATAACAAGATAAAGATAAATATTTGAAAACTAAATTATTAAATAGTTTAATGTTTAGTGATCAATGAGTATCTGAGTAATATATGTGCAGTCTAACAATAATGGATATATCATAGGAGTGAATTCATTACAAGTCAGTACATCCTTTTAGTCCATGTGAACGTGAGTCATGTCAAAGCAGGAGCGAGTATAAATCCAAAAGAATAGACACTGTCAGAGTCAAAGCATATAATATAGAAAACATGATTATTGACAGTACAGGCAGTACAGTCAAAGGTTAAGCTGAAAGGATATGTTATGTTACTGGCTGAAATAGTCATGAACACAAAGTAGTCCTTCACATCTGGACTTGTACACAAATAAAATCCTCTGTACATTTTTTGAATTAAGTAAGTAAGCAATGTAAATTCAATCTTTAAATTGATTTCACTTTAGTACATAGAAGACAGTGGTCTGGTTGGTGAAATAAACAACTATTAGTGTACTAATTGTTATTCAAGCAGAGCCATTGAGACAATTGGCAAGGCCATTCAAGTTGTAGAAACTTAATTTGAACCAAACTTGAAAATGTGTTTTGCACAAATTGGCCTCCTGGTGGGGCTAAAACAGACCAAATTCAGAGGGGGCAGAGGTTCGGCTTTGACATCCAGGGAGTGTGTGTGCACAGTTTCGCAGTGGCCGGGCCAACAGTGCCGGAGATTAGCTGTTCATAGACAGACACACGGACGGACAGGGTGCAAAACAAACTCTCTCACCATGCCTTTCAGCCTACATTACAAGCTCACACAAAATCGCATCGCAAAATTTGGCAGAAGTACTACCCTAGGAAATGACGTTGATGCTTTACAAATCTGTTTCCATTCTCTGTGAATGCAACAAGTGTTATGATTGGTCAAAAAATATCATTTCTGGTGGAAATACGTACACGCCCCTATAGACAATCTCTGCATTAGGTCATGACCAGGCTTTTCTCTTCAAAGATGAGTATGGCTGGGAACGAGGGCGAGGCTACGTTCAAAGTCAAAGTGAACGCCTTTCAGGGATATAAACTGTGTCCTAAATAAACATCCTAGTCATGTCACTGCTTTCACAACACAAATGACAGAGCACTGCAATCCAAGTGGAGCAAAAAAAATACATTTAATAAAAAAATTATGTTGATAACAGTAGCTTCCTTGCAACAACTAAAATAACATAACATAATGTGGACCGCAATCTCTGCATTCAATTTCAAACTGTTAAGCTGCTAAATTTGGCAGTGGGTGTTAATGTCTTACTGATTGGAGACAACAACAATAATATAATATTTGTAGCACATATTATGTGCTACAAAGACAATACAGTATAGCAAAAGGATAATATTAATATTAATATTAATATTAATATTAATATTAATATTAATATTAATATTAATATTAATACAAAATGGATGTAATGAAGCAGAATGTAGAATACAGATAGATACATGCAATGGAAAATATGCAAAATGGCAGAAGACACTATTAACAGGCTCCAACACAAGACACCAGCATACTGTGCTTTTCTAATTGTCTTTCAAAACTATTGACTCAATCTATTAAGAACTACTAAGTAACTGTTTGTATAAACGTGAATATCATAGTTATGATACATAATGGTACATGGTATGTGTAGTGTGCTATTTGGTTCATGCTAGCATAACATCAAAGACATTTGATGTAATTGTTGAAAACTGTTTCCATCTGCTCTTAATGGAGCAGGTGCAGTTTGACATTCTGGGGTAAGAGTTGTTGTTTTCTCAAGTAATGTATGAATGAATCCCCAGGTTCACAGCTGAACACAACAACATCTACACTGTCTCACAACTTCCTGATCAGTCACATACAGTACACTAACACACATACAGTACACATCATACGGTCATAACCTGCCAATAGATTATTAAATTAATAAGGCATGGGCGTTGCAGATCTACAAGTGTTAAGATATCTGCTACTTTCACTTTTTTAATAATCATTAATTCATTGTAGAAGTAAAAGTTTGAAATAATGGTGATATTGATTTAATTTTTACAGAATGTATTCCCCCAACTGCCTGCACAAACAAGGAAGTTAATGTGTGAATGCATGGAGGGTCCCGAACCGTACATGATATGTTTGTTTTGAAGTGATTTTAAAAAGTCACACATCTGTTCCAAGACGATGAGCCAAACAAAACAATGTCTCCTCTTCCCCTGCCATCCTATAACAAAACTGCACATCAACAGCTGGACCTGACAGATTCTTCATGTTCTGTGAAGATGCTGTGAAGGTACTTGAACTAGATTCATGTTCTGTGAAGGTACTTGAACTAGATTCATGTTCTCTGAAGATGCTGTGAAGGTACTTGAACTAGATTCATGTTCTGTGAAGGTACTTGAACAAGATTCATGTTCTGTGAAGATGCTGTGAAGGTACTTCATGCAATGATGTGCTGCCTTATGGACACTGTAGCCCCCCTTAAATTATCTAAAATGTTCCTACATTGATTCACCCACCCTGGGTTAACGACATGACTTGAAGGACATGTAGATGTGCTGAACGTAAATGGAAGCTTATAAATTATGGAGCAATTTTGCTGCCATGAAAGAGCTTGTAAAGTAAACAAATATATGTCTCACATCTCATTGCTGCAAACCCTCAACGCACCAAATTACTATTCCCTCCCATTTCCAATGAAGTCTTTTCTATTGAGAGATGTGAGACATTCCGGTCCTTCTTTATAGACAAAGTCTGTAGCATCAGAGACCACATAATAGTCTTTATTGTTTTATAAGTATTACTTTGAAAACTCTTGATACAAATAAGAAAGTACTACAAAATAATAAAGAATCAATAAGGTGAGGTTTATTTGTCACTCAGGTACAATAACTAAACATTTGGTGGGACAAGTTAAAAAAATACTGTGCTAATGCAATTTTTTATTTGACACGATTAAAGTTTTTTTTTTTTAACAGAGTTTTTCCCAGAAAATCGTCATTTCAAATTGTACATGCAATTCATTGAGTATTACAACCAAGATTTAATTCCTCTGCACACTATTGTCACCCTATCTAAGATGAACATCCGCATGACTTTATAACAGTTTAAAAGTCTTAATAAATAATAAAAAAATGAAGCTCTCGTCATACTGTTCACACTGATCAGATTTATCTTTCATGTGTATGTGCTCATGACGTTTTAGGTGGCTTGACTGAGTAAACCTTTTCCACACTGACCACTGTGTGCGGCCACCTTCTTGTGTCTGGAAGACCACTATTTTGTTTATTCTGCCTTGGGCCACCACTACAAGGACTTTGGTGTGAGTAGCATTCTCGTGCACAGTTTTATCACAATATTAACACACTAGTGTCCAAACATCTAGAACGGCAATGCTAATATACATGTAATAGGTTCATGACAGCTCAGCAGACATAATAAAAAACTGCTTAAAAGCATAACAATGGGTCATCATGTTGCATGTTTCTGTTTCTAATGAAGTGCTTGTCACACTGTTCACAACATTTTTTCATTGATGCGTGCGTGCAAGACACTTTAGGCTGCTTAACCGAGTAAAATTAAATCCACATCAGGATTTCAATCATGTGTGCATTCTCTGGTGTCTATTTAACGAAGCTTGTGTCGTAAAGTTGCTCCCACACTGGTCACATCCATAGGGTTTCTCTCCAGTGTGAATTCTCTGGTGCGTTTTAAGGTTGGTCATTTGAGAGAAGTGTTGTCCACACTGTTCACATCCATAGGGTTTCTCTCCAGTGTGAATTCTCTGGTGTGATTTAAGGTTGGCCATAAGAGAGAAGTGTTGTCCACACTGGTCACATCCATAAGGTTTGTCCCCAGTGTGATTGTTTTGGTGTCTCTTAAGGTGGGCCATTTGAGAGAAGTGTTGTCCACATTGATCACATCCATAGGGTTTCTCTCCAGTGTGAATTATCTGGTGTTTTTTAAGGTTATGCATCAGAGAGAACTGTTGTCCACACTGATCACACCCATAGGGTTTCTCTCCAGTGTGAATTCTTTGGTGTGCTTTAAGGCTGGACATTTGAGAGAAGTGTTGTCCACACTGTTCACACCCATAGGGTTTCTCGCCAGTGTGAATTCTCTGGTGTGTTTTAAGGTTAGACATCAGAGAGAAGTGTTGTCCACACTGACCACATCCATAGGGTTTCTCTCCAGTGTGAATTATCTGGTGTGTTTTAAGGTGGGCCATTGTAGAGAAGTGTTGTCCACACTGGTCACATCCATGGGGTTTCTCTCCAGTGTGAATTTGCTGGTGTTTTTTAAGGTTATGCATCAGAGAGAACTGTTGTCCACACTGATCACACTCATGGGGTTTCTCTCCAGTGTGAATTGTTTGGTGTGCTTTAAGGCTGGACATTTGAGAGAAGTGTTGTCCACACTGTTCACACCCATAGGGTTTCTCGCCAGTGTGAATTCTCTGGTGTGTTTTAAGGTTAGACATCAGAGAGAAGTGTTGTCCACACTGACCACATCCATAGGGTTTCTCTCCAGTGTGAATTCTCTGGTGTGTTTTAAGGTGGGCCATTGTAGAGAAGTGTTGTCCACACTGGTCACATCCATGGGGTTTCTCTCCAGTGTGAATTCGCTGCTGTTTTTTAAGGTTATGCATCAGAGAGAACTGTTGTCCACACTGATCACACTCATGGGGTTTCTCTCCAGTGTGAATTCTCTGATGTATTTTAAATTTGGACATGTAACTGAAGTGTTGTCCACACTGATTACAGGAGTGTCGTTTTGGTATAGCCAAGCTTCTTTGTTCTTTCACTGCTGGTAGCACAGGGAAGCCAGACTGATGATTCAACACTGGATTGCGGAAAGACGAAATATGGTTGAGAGGTGGGAATAGAGTTAATTACATTAATCGTTTCCGTAGAAAATTGGAAGTTAACCACCAGCCAACAATGGTAATATAATATAACACATGATATATATATATATATATATATATATATATATATATATATATATATATATATATATATATATATATATATATATATATATATATATATATATATATATATATAGTAGCAACACGCTAAGACAACAAAGGAAACAGTGCAGCAATAAAGAGCAGAAATAATCTATAGCAAAGCTACAATTAAAATTGAAAAACAAAGTACAAGATTGAGACAAGTAGTGAGACTGCTTAATTTTAAACTTGAAAAGTAAAGTAATATAAGTACAACAGAGCAGGGATATTAAAACTATAAAGGAGGTAGAGAAAGTAACATACCATTTTCTTTGGGTCCCTCCTGTTCAGTAGAACTGTCCCTGGTTTGGTTGAGAGAGCTCATCTTCAACTGAATTCTGGAGTCCACAGTCAGATCTGATCAGAAATGATTTATATCCTGGAGGAGTTGTGGATACATTACAACTACAAACTCTTCTTATACTAGAGAGCCTGGGGTGGAACCAGTAACTGCTTTGATTGATTGGACAAAGAGAACAATACAACCATCTCTCCACCAATCACAACCTAACATACTTCTACAAGCTCTGCCCCTCACTCCTCCCCTTCACCCATGCAACTTTTTAGAAACTGTTGATTTTCTGTTACAAGAGAACCAAAAGTATCCATTTGTGGATGAATTGATTTGTAATCTTCATGTAATTCAAATATGTCTACATTCCTATAAGATTAATATACAATATATGAATATGACACCCTGTATTTATGAATGTATTACGAAATGCATGTACAGTAAACAATCAGTATCTTCAGACTTCAACATTGTTGTATTCACTCTGAATCACTCATGAATACATGAGTGAATATGAAATACTTCTCTCATCAGAGTCAGGTCTTAAGATGGGATGTACAATGTTCTGCTTATTATGTCTTGGTGAGAGGTCAGGGTGCTACATCTGACCAAGTTGGATCTTTTATGATCAAGGTTGACATTTGCATTTTTCTGTCAAAGTTGTTTTCATTCAGGTATATTTAAGTTTGTTCTATGTTCTAAACCCTGCTGGGGTTGACACGCTGCTTTGTGATTGTAATGTGATGTGATGAATTAAGTTACCATAAACACATATAAAATAAAATATACATCTAATTTCACCTTTTCTGTAACGTTAATTACTGCTTACCATTTCTCATGTCATGCTCTCATCTTAATCTTGCTATTCAAGCAGAGCCATTAAGATAGATAGGCCATTAAAGTTCATATTTTACACAAATGATCCAAATTCCTTCAGAACAACCTGGTATGGTGAAGGAATGACTGCTTGCGATATTCTGTTCATAGTCTTCATTGTACATCACAGCATCTTCATTTATTTGGCAAACATCTTGTGTTCTCTAGAATTACAAGGTCTTTAGAAGTATCTCCCCCACCCACTTCACACCTGCACTGCAACATTCCTTTAATCCTGTGAATGATCACTTAGCTGTCTTGAGAAGATGACCTATATCCATGCAAATGTGGTCATTGATTACAATTAAATGTGTCACTGTCTCACCAGGTGGCCCTGGTAAAGGATATGTTATGTATGTTACTGGCTGAAATAGTCATGAACACAAAGTAGTCCTTCACTTCTGGACTTGTACATGAATAACATCCTCTGTACGTTTTTAGAATGAAGTAGGTAAGCAATGTAAATTCAATCTTTACATTGATTTCACTTTAGTACATAGAAGACAGTGGTCTACAGGGCTGTTGTTTTGTACAGAACGGTCATTTGTTCTCATAGACCTGGTCATACTTTGCATTTCAATACATCCTAGGTGTTGATGGGCCGGTTCTCCATTTGCATCCTGGGTGATCAAAAGTGGTGTCTCATAATACAGGTGTAAATGCCCTCAAAGAGGAGGACAATCATCTACCCTCTAATAGGGGGCAAGAAGGGGAGTCTAATCTTCTTAATCTGTTTGTCTTGTTACCATGTTATTACTAAAAGGTAAATAAATAGACTCACTTCTAAAATCCATTGACTTTATCAATAGCAAAAGTGAAGATGTACAATTTATGTGGCACAAGGGAATTTCACTTTATGTACATTGAATGGTCGTTATAACAAGATAAAGATAAGAAATATTTGAAAACTAAATTATTAAATAGTTTAATGTTTAGTGCACTAACTGGCAGCACCGCCAGACACCAGCTTACTGTGATTTTATCATTATTACATTGAAAAGTCTTCATACGAGAAAAAAGGAGAAACTAGAAAAAGTGTTCCTCGGAGCACAGGTCTCCGGCAGGTCAGGTAGGTTATTGTGGCCTCCTGGTGGCGCTATAATAGGCCAATATGAAAAGGATGCCAGTTGTGCAGTGGCCGGGCCAACAGTGCCGGAGATTAGCTGTTCATAGACAGACACACGGACGGACAGGGTGCAAAACAAACTATCTCACCATGCCTTGGCTTTCAGCCTACATTACAAGCTCACAAAAAATCGCATCGCAACATTTGGCGGAAGTAGCCTACTACCCTACTATCCAAGGTCATAATGTAATTTTCTTGCCAAATGGCTTTTCATTGATTGTCCCTATGTTATCTGCTGCTATGCTATGGGGTGCTATCTTCCTTGTTAAGATTTGGAATATTGTTGCGACTTGCTGTTATGCACTATGCAATATACTGTGAGAAGCGGGTGATACCGTAACGCTCCTGTATAATGAAGTCTGTCAGTGTGTGTGTGCGCTCACTTGCTACGAATGACACTGACAAGTCACATGTTGACACGGAAACCGGTAGATTATCAACACAGTACTATGGTGCTTGTAAAGGCTGGGAGAGTGTGTTGTTACCGTTTTAGCGCAAGGCGGTCAATTGAGCGGTCAATTGAGCCACCGTGACATCGCGACACCTGTTAATCTCAAAGACACCTGACTTGATATTTTGAGGAAATTTAAGGCAAAACTAATAATTGAATGAAATACATTTGCACATGCATACGTCCCACCCACCCCTGGCCAGGCCCAGCCAATACTTCAGCTCTAGCTGCGCCACTGCCTCACAATCTCAGTCTCACTGCCACTGTCAGCCTCATAAATGTATGTGTGCTGGATGGTCAGAGATTTATACTAGACACACTGTCAATTCACATTACGTGAATAAAGGTAATTTAGAACTTTGAACAGCATTGAAATGCTATTGATTAAATTCTAATTGAGTTCTCTTCGTTTCGCTCTTAATGCTCCTCCCTTTTAGTAGAAGTGAAGATGAAACAGATTAACTTTGATTATTTAATTAGCTTTGATATTACCATACTGTGCTCCATGATCCAGCCTGTATTGTTATGCTTCACAAACACATTTCTTTCTCATTTGTTGCCAAAATACTCCCACTGGTTTTGACACCTAGTACAATAAAACTGTTTGACACTTTGAGAACAAGGCCGAGGGCTGTTTTCAAAGCATCAGAGATATCCATTATGGTCTCATTAAAAATATGCTACAAATGCAAGGCAAACACACCTGCTGGACAGCTGAAAATGCGCCCAGACAGAACACATGTGTATATGAGACAAGGGAATTGGAAACACCCACATACTATTTGTCTCACTCTCCGAAAATAGAAATGTAATAAACACAAATCTCTCCAGGCAGACATCACACCCCCAACAGTGAAGCTGACAGCAGATATATGCTTACTTGTAGCCTGTGGTGAAATTCAACATGGCTACAGCGATCTGTCCCATTTTACTATCACATAAGAGGATATAGACGATAAAGTGATGGATGAAAGAATTGGCGGCTGAAGAAGTGAAGATGAAGGATGGGTGAGTCTCTGAATCTTAAAGAGAGACACGTCAAGGTGTGGAGCATCAGTTTCACTCAGCGCTCATCCCCAATGATGGCCAATAATGAGTTTTTTCCATGCTCGCCAAATCATACTGATGGGGAGCAAAATAATCTTGCAAGTGACTAAGCAGCTGACATGTACTGATAGCATTGTCAACACATCCAGTGGTGTTGACTCACATGTGTTACTTGCTATATTTGCACTTCCACATGCATGTTCGGCTGACATGGACTAAAAAGGTGGGGAACTAAGGAAAGAAAGAGACATTATTCTGGATTTTGATTTAAAAGGTAGCACTTGTACTGATGCAATGACTAGTTAATATTACATCAACTGATGCACACACTTGGACACATCATCAGCTGTTTCCTGGAGTCCCTGTGTGTTTCGGGTCTTGAAACAGACACCTTCCTCCAGGCGACCCGACCGAGGCTAATCAGACCCCGGCCTGTGTCCAAGTGGCATGCTACTGCCCCCACTGTGTCTTGTGGGTTAGAGGCAGTGCTAATTAGGGGTTAGGGCTAGCCAATGCCAGGCCAGGTTAGGTGAGATGTTGCAGCAGGTGTTGGCGACACTAGGAGGCTCTAGGCACTGTGGGTTGCCTCCGGGCCTGGCTCCTCCTTTGTCTGACCAGAAGTAGGGGATTCTTCTGTGCGTTTTGTCGCGGCACAAACTTGGACACATCATCAGCGTTGTTTCCTGGAGTCACCGGGTGTTTCGGGTCTTGCAACAGACACCTTCCTCCAAGCAGCTGACAGCATTGTCTGACCGAGGCTGATCAGACCCCGGGCCTGTGTCCAAGTGGCATGCTACTGCCCCCACTGTCTCTTAGGGGTCTGTGAAGACTGATAATTATGCACTTCACACATTATAAGACTCAAAGTATTCTGCAGCATAAGTTTTACCGTAGCCCTCCCCTTTCTTGCAATAAACATCATGTCCATGTACAGTATTTGACTAGAGTTTAACTTTTTGGGTTAATTGATTGTACATTGGTAGAATTAATTCACTGTTCAATTGAAATTGTCTTTATTGACAACGCTGGTGATATTTTCCAGTCCTTCTCTCTCTGAATACTAAAACAGTGGTTTCTGTCAAGGACCCCCAAATTGATATGTATTTTGCCACAGGACCCCATCTGAACAAATTTTGTGCCAGAGGAGATTTGTGCCTGGACAGGCTGGTGAGAACATTCTAAATCATTCAAAAATGTTTCTGTGTTTTTGTGAACTTGTATCAGCTAAAAAGCCTTAGTAATGTATACCATGGGGACACCCTGGAACCCTTCAAGGATCCCAGGGGGTCCCCAGACCTCACTTTGAGAACCTCTAAACTGGAACATTTGTTGGCGTGCAGAAATGATCAGAGGCCACACACTGATATGTCATTGTAAATGCTGTGTGCAGTTCATGTTTTTCCATTCAACTCATTGGATAATGTACAGTTCCACAGTGAGAATGATGAACAGTAACCACACACACGCAGGCAAGGCAAGGCAACAGGGCAGGGCAGGGCAGGGCAGGGCAGGGCAGGGCAGGGCAGGGCAGGGCAGGGACACACTGATTGGACAATCACTGTATCTGTATCGCCCTAAGGGTTGTCACTTATATCCAGGGTATATAAAGGCTGGGTATGTCATATTAATATGCAGTATCAAAGATCCGTTCACGCCTTTCTACAGTAATGCTAATAAGGGTGTGGAGTCACAAGTCCTTGCATAAATAATAGATTAAACAAAATAGTTTCTCTCCACTTTCCTGAAGCAGAGTGATTCTATTCCTTTCAAAGACTCCCTATTACTCATTTAATGTAGATTTTCGTAGATGTTATCTTCGCCGTTTTTTCTGTCACGGCCTAACCGTGCATACGCTTTTTACGAAACTCTGCAATATGGTAGAGGGCTATGCATCTCGGCCAAGACACGAAACTCACAACCATTGGCCAAAGGGTGGCGCTGTAGCACTCAATTGAAAAATGGCAACTTTGAACAGGTACAACTCATGCCCTGTTTGACCTACATACATGAAACTTCAATACACACATGCGTCTCCTCATGCCGAACAACTTTCACACTCTGACTTTTGACCTCTGACCTTTAGATCTCCCACCATTTTGAATTATATGAAAAGTAGTTAAAATCAAACTCCTCCTGGGATTTTTGAGCAATCTGCACGAAACTTTCTACACATGAATCGTTTATGGATGATTGGATCCACCCCTCTCACCTGCTCTCACTCATCACCAATCACACCTGTCTTCACTCACAACTCATTAGTGGCCTGGTGTATATGTTACAGGGAAATTGGAAAACCAGGGAAATTGAAAAAGGAGCGCTTGTTTTCACCCCCCCCCCCAGGCAGTTCTGTAGAACCAACACCAGAGGGCAATGCAAGCCACACTAGACTAGAGCCCCCCACCACACTAGTGTGACAGTGAGTCCGAAGGTTGAACGTTCGATTCCTGTCTATGGCCATGGGTTGAGGTGTCCATGAGTGAGGTCCTTAACCCTGGATTGCTAGCCACCATCCCTCAGCACTCTGCTCAGCTATTGAGAATGCTCATTTGTTAGTTGCATGGGCTGCTTTGTCTCAAGTTCAATCCATTCTGTTTCTAAGTCTTATTGTGCTATTGTTCCATTTCTCTTTTTGCCTATCATGCCTCAAACCCGTTTATTGCTGCTTGCAGCTATATTTATCATTGTTTTTGCCTGTGAGGTTGTAGTAAGTACTAATTATTTCTCATGCACTGATGAGCAGCTTCGCCATCCTCCAGGCCAAGGCTGTATGTGTGTGTGTGTGTGTGTGTGTGTGTGTGTGTGTGTGTGTGTGTGTGTGCGCGCGTGCGCACAGGGATCCTTTTGCTGGTAAAAGGATTTGCTGGAAAGAAAAAACACAAGAAAAAAGAAAAAAAGCTGCTGAGACTGAAAATAAACTAGAATATTCTGTAATCAGCAGTGTCTCATACAGTTGTTGGAATATAATCAGCATTTGTTGTACAAGAGCTTCACTTATTTCTGTCCAATGGTGTAAAGTCTTTCTCCACAACCTCACACTACTTTGTTTTGTTACAGCTTCAAGAGTAATTGTTGTATAAATGTACTTATATTCAAAATCCACTTATTTATGTCAAAGATGGTCTACGGTGCCATGGAATCCATGTAAGGTCTAGGTTGCATAAGAAACCATTTAAAAGGCTGAACAAGTAAATACAAACACTACGAAGTGTGCTTTAAAGCACATGACTGTTTAGTTAAAGGTTACATCTACAATCCATAGGTTTTATGTCCTCTCCTGACATTATCAACCTGCTCAAGATTGTCCAGATTCCAGGGATATAACTGACTCTAAACTAAAAGCAAGGAACAATGACACCATCTGAGG
The DNA here is from genome assembly GCF_963280865.1 of Gymnoscopelus braueri. Taxonomy (NCBI): domain Eukaryota; kingdom Metazoa; phylum Chordata; class Actinopteri; order Myctophiformes; family Myctophidae; genus Gymnoscopelus; species Gymnoscopelus braueri. Next base: position 4,297,815 of record NC_137617.1, on the reverse strand, counting down.
ATAGTACAGAGAAATCATTGTACCACAGATAGTGGTGGTTGTGGTGATAACTTGTGAACGTTTTGGACCAACAAGTAGATCCATGTTAAACAGGTAAGCAAAGTGACGTCGAGTTCCATAGAGACAATCTGAAGAGGAACCAGCTTCTTATCACACTGTCATGCCAACCTGTACCACCCATCGTCCATATCACATTATCATGCCATGGGTTTGTGTAACACCCGGGAATTGAACCTCAGTTTTTGACATTAAAGCCAAACATCTTAACCACTAGTCAAAAGAGGACAGTGGTGGAAAAAGTACTCAAATGTTTCAAGTAAAAGTATCAATACTGCAATGTAGACATACTCGTTACAAGTACAAGTACATTTACAAGTACAAGTACATTGAGTAAAAGTACAAAAGTATTGGCGTCAAAATATACTTAAGTACTAAAAGTAAAAGTACTCATCATGCACAATATCCCATTTCACATGTTTCCAAATGTATAAAAATCCTTTGAAAATAGCCGATCTACAAGCTATTTTCAAATATGGCTAAAGTGGTTAATGTATGTTTTACAAAGTAACTAGTAACTCAAGTTGTTCTTTTTGTTTCTCCATAAGAAACGTGCTTATGGGATATCATCGCCCTCTGGCGATGGCACAGAGCACAACACATGAGCTCCCGGAAACAATCTTCGATTGGACAGGGTTCTGTGACGCAAACCGGAAACCGGTTGGGTTATAAAGCCCCCAGCGTCACTAGGTTCGTCCTCTTCCTTCACTCTGCTAGCAGCGAATGCGCACGAGTCCTGAAGACAACACGACTAGCAACCGCGATAAACTTCGACGAATCCCAACAAAACCCATAGCGAGGGCACCCAGTGTCGCTCTACGGGCGTTTTCGTTATCTACACAGTTTATCGTTGTTAGATTAAAGCACTCCCGCGTTACTTTTCCTGTCCTCTCAGTCTTTCCACGAGCTAAGAAGTTAGCTAACGCTGTTAGCCAGACTACAGGCCACGTTAAGCTAATAGGCGGAAGCTAAGCTGGTTTAGCCTAGCTGCGTTTACCTGCCTCGTGGTGACTGGAGGAAAAGAAGATGGAGGTGCCTCGAGTCTGCGGTCTGACGGGCTGCGGCCTACCAGTAGCAGCGGACGACCGCCATCGGCTGTGCATCCTGTGCCTGGGGCCCAACCATGCGTGGCTCGCCCTGCACCACGCAGGCGACGAAGACGCATGCAGACCTTGTGACGACTTCACGGTCCACCAGTTGGAGTGCCGCCTCAGGAGGGCCCAGGGCCTGGCGGCTTCCAGCGGCAGTGCTAACACCGACGCTGGCCTCGCCATGGGCCACACGGCGTCGGTGGGAAGCACGGGCCTCGAGTCAGGCCTACTGCAGGATGCGCCACGATCCAGCGGAGCCAGGAGGAAAGTCCGGGGAGAGGATCCTTCGTCGCCTACGCCGGACCACGCAGCTCCAGCCGAGGCGGGCCACCGACCGGGGACTGCGTGCCTCCCTCCTCCCTTTCCTTCTCCGTCCTCGCCTGGGGCGACACTCCGACGCCAGAGGGGGGCTCGGATGGGGAGGACTTCGGGATAGGAGAGGCTTCCCAAGACGAGGTGGAGGCCGGACCCTCCCCCCGTCACGGGAGGCTCCGAGGTCCAGTCCGGGGCCTCCTGTGCCTACGTCAGCGCGAGCGGAGGCCCTCGCGCCTACAGCAACGGCCTGGGTGGAGGCTCCCGCACCAGCAGCACCGTGGGTGATGGCTCCTAGCCTGGTGAGGGAGCCTCTCAAGCCCGTGTCGGCGGTGCTAAGACGGGCTATCTCCAGGTGCGGCCTGGAGCAGCCGATGGAGGTGGCGAGGGCTTCAGTCGGGGCCCCCATCCCAGGATTCCAGGGCCTGACGCCCCTCGCTCCCCGGCAGGTCGCATCAAAACTCCTGCCCGAGGCGGTGGGAGTCCGTGCAGCCCTGCACCACTCTTGGCGGTGAGGTAGGGGGGAACCGGAGCGGCTAGGGTTCGCAACCGAAATCCTCTCCGGGGCGGACCTGGGGGTCGTAGGCCTTCCCCCCATGGAAGCTGCTTTGGCGACCAGAATCGAGAGGGCGAGGAGAGGCTCGTGGGAATCGGCCCGGGACATCGGCCCATCTTCGCCGAGCATGCCAGGCAAGATCGCACCACGGCCCTCAACGCTCTCTACAAGGCCTCGGGCTCGGCTGCGGAGGTGCTCAACGTGGTGTCGTTGCTGCAGGGGTCGGCCGCCGTCAGACTTAAAGAGCTGGTGGCAAAACCCCTGGTGGACGGGATGCCTGCGGCAGCGGTCCACAGAGAGTGGGTGGAGGATGCAACGGAGCTGGACAGGCTGGTGCAGATAGCCATCCTCTGCACCTGCCAGAGCCTGATGTGGACAGGTCGAGCCATGGCCCTCACCGCGGACTTGGAGAGGGCCCAGTGGTTGGACCTGGCCACAACTGAGGGGGCGGATGTGTCTACAGGACTTCTCGCCCTTCCCGTCCAGGCCCACAACCTCTTCGACACAGGCGGAGGAGCAGCAAAGGCGAGGGGCGACCGCAGGTCTCCTCGCCACCGCCGTCGCTGAACGCAGGCGAAGAGCGTCCTGGTTGTCCTCCACCAGAACCAACTCCTGGGAACGTCCCTGCGGCTCCCTCGGCGTGGGGGACGTGAGGAAGCGCAAGGACTCCGAAACCCCCCCCTCCGGTAAAACCCCCCCGAAAGGACCTCAGGGCTGGTAGCAAAGGGAGGGGTAAGTGACGGTCTATGGCTGATCCCGTCACGGCCACTTGGCCGGTATTATGCGCGGGGTCAGCTCCCCAATTGGGGACCAGCACTGGCGCTCTTCTTGCCCCAACGGACAGGGCCACGGGCGGCTCCGCGGGAACACAGAGACTATAAGAGACGCTAAAAAAGACAATTTAATTGCCATGCTGTCCTTTCAGTCAAATGTGTGTAATATGCTTTGTGTGTGTGGAATAAACCTGTTGCCGAAACCACAAATGCTCATTTCTTCTCATACTAATGTTAGAGGCGGATCGCACCCCGGTGGGGTGCCCTGTCTTCGAAGTTATGCTATGAGCCCTCAGTGTTCGGTTTGCACCCTGGACGGCATTCCGAACACTGCAGGGACAACTCCTGTGCGTGCCATGAACATGATGACTCAATCGCAGGTAGTACCTTTTTCTGCTATGAATCAAATGTCTATAGAGTGTTGTTTTCACAAAGTGAAACAGGGGCCTTCTGTGAATAAAACATTTCCAACTGCGACATTGCAGTTCCCTCTTCCGTCCGACAGATGGCTGCAACGTTCATCTGTAGGACGGTCGAGAGCCAAAATGGCGGCCTCCCTCGACTGCCCTAAAATGGTGGACGAGGGAGGGCGGAAATGCGTTTTTCAGTCAGCCCCGGTGTTGCACCGTCAAAACTCCCCGGGTGGGACGAAAGGTTTGTTCCGTGTAGCAACAACATCAACGCACAAGAGGCCCGCCCCAGGTGACCTCCCTAAGATGGGGGTCGTCAAGAGGCGGAAGTTGACGGACAAACGGAACTCGGTGTTACCCCTTCAACTCTCCCCGAGAGGGACGGGAGTTTCGTTCCGGGTAAAACCTCAGCCGAGTAAAGGTTCTGCTGTCTCGTCAAAAGGAGTGTCGACGCCTCCGGTTCCCATGGAAACGGGCTCGTCCTCCGAAGCGGTGAGTTCTTCGCGTCCGTTGAGACACGGACGGAGAAGGCCGCTCCTGCCCCCCGTGGACGCCCTCCCACTGGTTACACCAGTCGGGCCGGCAGTTTCACCGGTTACCTTGGTAACGACGCAGCGCTCTTCGGAGCTGATGACGTCATTGACCCCCTCCGGCCCCACGAACCCTCTGGCTCGTTGCCTGGCGCAGTGGGAAGCTTGCAAACCGAATCCTTGGGTACTACGTAGCATTACGAAAGGAATTTTCCTGTAGACCTCCCCTGACGGACGAGGTTATTTTCTCCCGAGCGTCAGGCCAGGCGGCTGTGACGCTACGGGAGGAAGTTGTGTCTCTGCTGAGCAAGGGTGCTATCAGAGAATTATCCCCGAATCAGAGCCGGCTAGGTCTCTATTCGGAATATTTCCTGGTGAAAAAGAAAGGGGGGGGGGGGCGTGAGACCTATTCTGAACCTAAAAGGTTTAAATAGGTTTCTGACGATCTTCAAATTTCGAATGCTAACAACGGCCAGGTTGTTGCGATCGATACGTCAGGGGGATTGGTGGACGAGTATAGATCTGAAAGATGCCTATTTTCACGTCCCAATCTACCCCGCGCACCGGAAGTCCCTACGTTTTGGCTTTGAAGGCAAAATATACGAATACACGGTGCTCCCGTTCGGCATGTCACTGAGCCCTCGGGTCTTCGTGAAGTGCACGGACGCGGCTATCGCCCCACTACGCCAGCAGGGTCTCCGCCTGGCGACGTACATAGATGACTGGCTGCTGGCGGCGGGGTCAAGGTAGGAGGTGGCGCGGCACACGGAGGTAGCCATTGCGCACCTGACGTCCCTGGGGTTTACGATCAATACTCAGAAGAGTGTTCTGATCCCATCCCAGCAGACCACCTTCGTGGGGATTTCCTTGGACTCATCCACTATGGTGGCGCGCCTGTCTCAAGACAGATTGGCCGGTTTCCTGGCATGTGTGCGCTCTTTCCGTGTGGGGCGCAGAGTCGCGTACAGGACATGCATGCAGGCTGCAGGTCTCATGGCCTCGGCCATACACCTGATCCGGCTGGGCAGATTCCACATGAGACCTTTTCAAAGGTGGGTGCGGAGTCTTAGGATACCGCACACCATGAAGTCTCGTAAAGTGGTGATATCTCCCTGGTGCGTGACGACGTTGCAACCGTGGTCACAGGCATCCTTCCTGTCCGGCGGAGTCAGGATGGGCGAGGTGGTGTCACGAAAGGTGATTACCACAGACGCTAGCCTCTCAGGTTGGGGAGCTGTCCACGACGGTTACTCAGCCAGGGGGGTGTGGACTTCTGCTCAGAAGGTATACAACATCAACTATTTGGAGTTGTTGGCGGTCTTCCTCGCCCTCCGACGGTTCGAGGACCGCATTGTGGGATGTCATGTTCTGGTTAGAACGGATAACACCACAACGATGTGCTATGTCAATAAACAAGGGGGCCTGGGCTCTGTTGTTTTGGACAATTTGGCACGCGAACTGACGCTATGGAGCACGTTGCGCCTAGCCTCGTTACGTGCCTCCCATGTGCCGGGTCTCCTCAACAGCGGAGCGGATCTGCTGTCTAGGGGCGAACTTCGGTACGGGGAGTGGTCTCTCAACCCGCAGGTGGCGAGCCTGATCTGGCTCCGGTTCGGTCGGGCTCGGATTGACCTGTTTGCGTCCGGGGGAAACGCAAAGTGTCCACGATTCTTTTCTTTGAATCACAAGGATTCCTCCTTGGGGGTGGACGCGTTGGCACACGTCTGGCCGGACGTTCTGCTGTATGCTTTCCCACCTTTGGAACTGATCCCGTCCATCCTGGAGCGGGTCAGGGTCCAAGGCAGGACGGTCCTGCTGGTGGCCCCAGCATGGGGAGTGTGGAGGTCGGAGATCGCTCCTCTCCTCTACGCTGAACCCTGGCCTCTCCCGCTTTTCAGAGATCTTCTGAGGCATGGCGGGGATGAGGTGTTTCACGAGTTCCCCGGTGTTTTGGACCTGTGGGTCTGGCCCGTGAGGGATCGGTGAACGACCGGAGGTGGTTGGACCGGTGATACATGTCCCTTGGGGACACGGTTATTGCCGCTGGCCGTCCGGCGTGGAGTCTTGGCAGAGGTTTTGGCCTCTGTGGCCCTGGCTCGACCGTGATGGCACCTGGGGTGTCATGCGTGGTCGGGATGACTATGGTCAGGGGAAGCCGGCACTGGCTTTGGCTGGTTTCTCTTCCCTTGACCGGTGGTCTCCTTTCTGTTTCCCTGGGGCCGGCTGGGCCAGGCCAGGGGATGGAATGTGGGGACAGGAGCCTGGTCTCTTTCAGGGAGAGGTCAGGTTCATCTGATGGGCTCCTGTCTCGTTTCCCTTCCTTATGACCTTGTGGGTCATGCGTCTGGGGTTGGGGTCTTGCCGGGAGGCATGACCTTTTGACTTTGGGGCGTACAGGTTGGATAGGGTTGCTCCTGGGACTCCCCAGGGGGGTCTATGTGTCCCATAAGTAAGTTTCTTATGGAGAAACGAAAAGAACAACTAGGGGTTACGTAGGTAACCCCAGTTTTCTTAGTTTCGTAGTAAGAAACTTACCGGAAACCCCTTCTGTGCGCTTCGACTAGCGTGCAGAGTGAAGGGTATCAGAGGACGAACCTAGTGACGCTGGGGGCTTTATAACCTAACCGGTTTCCGGTTTGCGTCACAGAACCCTGTCCAATCGAAGATTATTTCCGGGAGCTCATGTGTTGTGCTCTGTGCCATCGCCAGAGGGCGATGATATCCCATAAGTAAGTTTCTTACTACGAAACTAAGAAAACTGGGGTTACCTACTTAACCCCTAGTTTTCAAATAATCGTAGTGGAGTAAAAGTACAACATTTCCCTCTGAGATGTAGTGGAGTAGAAGTAAAAGTACTGACAATTGTAAATACTCCAGTAAAGTAAAATGACCTACACATTTTACTTAAGTACAGTACCCGAGTAAATGTACTTAGAGAGTGTAAATGTACCTAAAGGAGATATTAGGCTTTTTGGTCTTCAGGCTTCAGGCCACTCTACATCTGCATGACTCACATTCCAGATTAATTCCGCAGAGTGTGCTTTAATCACACTGTTCAAAAGGAGCAGTGTGGTCTGGTTGTGTAAATTGTACTTAAGTACAATACTTGAGTAAAAGTACTTAGTTACTTTCCACCACTGGGTCTGGTTCATGTCTAATTAATGGATAATTAATGGCTCAAGGCTTTGAAAGCTGAAAGGACCTCCTGCTGGTGTGATTAAAAGAGAAAAGAAAACCCTCAGCATTGATCTTATGAAGGTGAGACACATCAGAGTCCAATCTCACCATCTGGATGGTGTAGGCGTGTCTGTCTGCTTCCTGCTCACCTCCTGTTCAATACAACTGAATGTTTAAAAATAAACCAGCAGTGAGCGGCTGATGTCGGTAATATGTGAGAAATGAAAGGAACAGTGTCTTTATCCCAGCAGTCATTAAGACATCATCAAATGAGTCATTTCATTGTCATTATGTCACTTACTGCTGCCAAGCTGATGATCAATAGAGCTACCCCACGCACACCTTCCTTACCTTTCTCACACAGAAAAATGACATGCACACTCTCACACACACACACTCTCACACACACTCTCACACTCTCTCTCTCTCTCTCTCTCTCTCTCTCTCTCTCTCTCTCTCTCTCTCTCTCTCTCTCTCTCTCTCTCTCTCTCTCTCTCTCTCTCTCTCTCTCTCACACACACACACACACACACACACACACACACACACACACACACACACACACACACACACACACACACACACACATTGTATTACTAAACTATACATTACTATTACTGATAGTAATCTCTAATAGTACCACTATTACACGCACACGCACACACACACTAGGGCTGTACCCAAACCCTGTTTTTAGGATTCGAACTTCGGCGAGGAATTTCGAACGGACGTTCGAAACATCATATTTAATTAATCAATTAATTAACAAATTATTGTTAATTATTCATTAATTAATAAATAAAACGATGGTTCGACTTTCGAACCATCGTTTTATTTATTAATTAATGAATACAACGATGGTTCGACTTTCGAACCATCGAAGGACGTTCGTTCGAACGATCGTGTTTATTTAATTAATTAATTAAACGAACGTGCCTTTAACCAAGCTGCAATTCATTATAGAGCCGACATTGCATAGTCTATTGGTTTAAAAAAAAGTGCCCATAATGAAAGGATTTAAGGATCAAACAAGACAAGATATTTCCTAAAGTTTAGGATTTATTGCTGAAGTCGTTCGTTACCAGACAGTAAAAGCAATGCAGATCAATAGCCTCCCTTGAAAGCCTTCATTCATGTAACAGAAAAATAAAACAGGCGCATTAATTGTCACAGTGTCTTTTTTTTTCTCTCCAGACAACTCGCTCTCTTTTTGGCCAATATCTAACAATACGACAGACAATATTCTGCACAGGGCTGTTAGTTACATTAAACAACATCTATAAAACATAAGTATGGCAGGGCGTGGCAGCTTGAAACAAACAACGACTTTTAAAATAAAATGTCGTCACTCTCGTCTCGTGACGAACCAAAAAAAAAAGTCTTGCCGACCGAGTCGGCCCTCACCTCTGCTATACTCTCTTCATGTTGTGTGCCAAGAACACTAGTTTTAGCCGCGGTTGCCGCAGTTAACCGCGGTTTGGGTGGATTCGGGTCAATCAAATATAATTATTAATTAATATCGGATAAACCGCGGGTGAAATATTGCGGTAAATAAATTAAAGACATATAAGATATCTATCCATAAAATAGCTAAATATCTGCGTGCTTGTGTCTGTGTGAGTGTGTAGAGCAGCCTCTGTGCGATGCGATCACAAAATGCATTGATTTAGCCTATGGAATGTCGGTGCGTCTTTTTTATTTTTTTCAAACCGGTGCCGCTGGCTGCAGAGCAGTGCGCTCTGTATGTTGGATGCCGCATGCATGTTGGATGCCGCATGTATGTTGGATGCCTGTTGTTGGATGCCGCACAGAGTCTGTACGTTCAGCGCAGCAGAGCAGTGCGCTCTGTATGTTCAGCGCAGCACCGGTTTAAAAAAAAAGAAAAAAGACGCACCGACATTCCATAGGCTAAATCAATGCATTTTGTGATCGCATCGCACAACTAGAAAAATAATACCAGAAAATAATAATATTTTGACATACGGGAAAAACGGTTGGTGCGGATATTTAAATTGGATAATATAATTATTGCGGTTGGATAATGGGCGGATAATTAATTTGTACATGCGGATTCGGGTGACGTGAGAGGCCATCCGCGCATCTCTACTGTGCGTGCCTGCGTGCGTGACTTTCGTGACTTTCAAATTATTGTAAACACAACAAAGTACTGTGATATTCTGATATATATCACATTCTGATATATATTTTAAGATTTTTTTGTTTTAATATATATATATATATTTTTTTAAAGCGGAGGTTCGAACTCATTAATTAAGATTCGAATGCCGACATAACGAACGAAGGTCCGAACCTTCGAACGTTTGGGTACAGCCCTAACATACACACACACACACACACACACACACACACACACACACACACACACACACACACACACACACACACACACACACACACACACACACACACACACACACACAAGTTAACAATGTGGGAGTCTTTCAGTTTCAGCAGCACATCCACAGTGTCTGTGTCCAGCAGTTCTCACAATGGTTGTCAGTGAACTCTCATTTACCTGCTCTGGCATGGTTCCTGTACGCTCTGAATAAAGCACTGTAGCACACACACTACAGTACAAACCCACAAGGTAGCTTGTGCAGAATAATGAGTTGTCTAGTGGACTATGAGTGGTCAGCTCTAGTATTTACATCAGGATTATATTATATTAGATATATACTTACTTTATCTTCACACAAACCCAAGAGAGAGAGCAAGGTGCATCAGCATTAAATGGAGAGCAAATGTAGTTCATGACTCACTTTGTTGGCCTCTAACCCTGTAGCTATTTATACAACAAAGAAGAATTTGTGTGAGATTTTTTTTCCCTCTATGAGTCTCCAGCTGTGCAACCATTCATAAAATGAGAAATGTGTGAGATTAATTTCACTCAATCAGTCTGGGAATGCGCTGAAAATACTTAGTATTTTAGTTACGAAAGGTCATGTGTACGTGACCTTCAGTTTATCTACCACTTTAGCTACTTATGCAGAGCCAAACCGATTATTATTATCATTATTACTGCTCAGCATTCTGTTAATTGCTAATTATGAGAAAAATCTAAGAATATGAGCACATCTGCTGCATGGACTGGCTGATTGAACGACTGAACGATTGACTGACTCTCAGTTATCTGTTCCCTACACATACACAGTCTGACTGAGTGATAAAGTTACAACATTGGTGATCAATGAATGCTGAACATTAGCTAATTGCAGAGCAAACGTCCCTCCAGGGTACGGGATGTAGTCAATTCAGGGCAATTGCAGAGTGTGGTTGCGCCGACGCGAGTCGCGGGTCGCTGCCGCCGGGACTCGAGGAATACGCTGTGAGGAATACCATCGGAGGCTGCGCCAATTACATTGTCACGCAACTCCTGAGATCACTTGCGTTTCATTTTGAGAGGATTGGTCCCCCCTACATATGGTTTTTGCATCAAACGGTTACATTTTAAGCATTTGTGGCGCCCCCTATGGATCAAAGTGGAAATGCTTTTGGGGATTTGTTGAGTAAACCACCCTTGACATGTGATTCAAATTTGGGATTGACTGAACGTTTCGTTCGTGATTTGTGGCCTTTTTTGTAAAACGGGCCCCTTCCGCTAACTTTGGAAGCCATTTACGGACGAACGGTATGGACTATCAAAATTCTGTTTCGGTCCAGATTATCGCATGGGTCCAGAGATCATGTGTACCAATTTTCTTGAAATTTGGGCAAAATATGTGGGAGGAGGAGCTAAAAGTGTGTTTTGAAGAAAATTCAAAATGGCGGAAAATCTATCCTGACGCAAATGGGCGTGGCCTATATGGGGAGTTGCGTCATGACCCAAGGAATCTAGGGGAAATAAATTTTGATTTTACAACCTACGGTTCAAGAGTTATAGGCCAAAACGTAAAGGGGGCTGTTATAGCGCCACCATGTGGCCGATTAGTGTAATTATTATTTTTTTATAATTTCAGACTAAATTATGAACCTCCCCTCCAAATCTGGTAACTCTAGCTCTTACGGTTTCTGAGAAAAAAATACTTGAATTTGAGTTTTTTCACTTTTTCATTAAAGTGGATGGGGAAATTTAATGCACTAATAAATCAATATCAATAAAACTATGCAACCAATCTCTTAGCAAAATACAAGCACACGATTCCCGGTGAGGCCGGTCATTTTGACATATGGCACTAAATTGGGAAAAATAAACTGTGGGAGGAGTTACGATTGGAAATAAAGTTTATCTATATTAATAATAAAGTGCGAAGATAACTATAGTTTGCCCTGTTAGGGCAACCACACTAACTAGCCATGATAATAACACAAATATTATACCAGCTTGTGACAAGCTATATATATATATATATATATATATATATATATATATATATATATATAATATTGTACTTTTACTCCACTACAATGGACCCTTCGCTAAGCCCCACCCACTCCACTCTGTGACTGGTGGTGCGAAGTTAGTCACACCCAGGTCTGGCAGCACCTGGCAAGCTCTGCTTCTCACCCATTGACTTGCATGTTAAATGATGGCTTTTCCCCTTTCAAATAATCGATCATTTCAGGAGCAAGAGCATCAAAATCTCTTCTAAATCTAGCCAACAAGGCCTGCAGTAGGCTATGCACTGGACAAAATTAATGTGCATGACATTATTTCAATAAACTAAAAACATGGGAAATGTTAGAGGGAGTAATAGCCATGGATACACGACGGTCGACTGTCATGACCGTCATAGATGAACTTCAACCTGGTGTTTGCACTTTCTCCATTTATGACCCGTACATCTACATAAACGTTCATATTTCAAATATAAAGTGCTTATCCCATGGCCACGGATGTTATATTTATGTACGGGCTCTCAGAAGTAGTCCGTAGCCTATCATCCGTATTGTACAATAAAAAGCATATTAATCTGATCGGTGGCCATTTTCTCCATAATGCTTTCAACTGAGCGACCCTATCGGTTGGTAGGTGTATTGCACTCTGATACATTATGAGAAAATGGCCATTGATCAGATTAAAATGCTTTTTGTTGAACAATACAGAATATACGGGTACTTTTGAGATTCCCGTGCATAATTGTAACATCCGTGGCCATGGGGTAAGCACTTTATATTTGAAATCTGAACGTTTATATAGACAACACCAGTTGAAGTTGATTCATGACTGTAACAGGAGTTTTCATGTACCGCAGGGTATAGACGAACAAATTAATTAATATACTTTAACGTGCAGAATCCGAAACAGGCAGCGCTGTGATTCTGAATTGTGTTACGATTACGGTGATTAGTAGCCTATTATTCACACCACCTGGGCGAGTGAGTCGTGTAACTTTCCTGACGTTAAGCTGTGTATGTGTTCAACAACACAGCCATGCAGCCTTGCAGTTTAAGTGCAGATTTCAGCTGGGAAAAGCAGCCTCCAACGGGTTTGGGTACGTGGTTCATAGTCACCATTGTGTTATCGTGGTATTCCTATTCTTGCTATGTGTGTGTGTGTGTGTGTGTGTGTGTGTGTGTGTGTGTGTGTGTGTGTGTGTGTGTGTGTGTGTGTGTGTGTGTGTGTGTGTGTGTGTGTGTGTGTATATATATAAAATACCAATGTACTTTAATCCCAATAATTAAATTCAATAATGATTTTTATTTTTCTCACAAATTATTTCTCCCCCCTATCTCTTTTAATATTTAGAATGCCGTCCAGCACGATCTGTGGTGGAAATTACACCAAGAAGTCCTTTCCGGGCCATATGACAAAAATTCATTTAATGAAGAATGTTCAGGAGCAGAGGATTTTCATTAACTTCTCCAACAAAAAAACCTTCATAAGGCATTGTGAGTGCCCTCTGTGCGGTGTGACTGTGAGGGGGAAATTTCTGGAACGCCACCTGGAGAGCCATAAGGACCGCAGAGATGATTTTGAGGCCCTGAAACACCAGACCAGGTTTCGGGAATCAAATCGTCTGCTTGAGGAGCTCAGGGCCACCAACCCTGAGGTCCCATTGATGTCAATATCTCTCAACGTATGTACAATATCAGTGGTGTAAAGTAACTAACTACATTTACTTAAGTACAATTTTGAGGCATTTCTACTTTACTTGAGAATTTCCAATACTTTTACTTCTACTCCACTAAATCTCAGATCCAATTATTGTACTTTTACTTGTACTTTAGTTACTAGTTACTTTGCAGATATAGATTATTACATTATAAAACATTAACCACTTTAACACTATTTTATATATAGGCTATTTGAAAATAGCCAATCTGCAAGCTCACAACGCGTCGCAATGTAGATCTGCTGTTTTCAAACATATTAGTACTTTTACTTTTGTACTTTAAGTATATTTTGAGGCCAGTACGTTTGAACTTTTACTCAAGTGACATTTCAACACAGGCGTTTTACTTGTAACAGTAGTTTTATAATGTGGTATTGGTACTTTTACTTAAGTAAAACATTTGAGTACTTTTCCACCACTGTACAATAATGTTGGGCTTCCCCCTCCCTCTCCTTATTAATGTCTTCATCCTCAACCTCGTTCTCCGTTCGATTTCCTAGTCTATTGTGCATGCTGATCATGTTTCCTCTCTTTCACACAGCATGATGATATGAGGGTTGATTTGGTCATGGACGAGGCCACACCTTGCACTCCCTGCCATGAGTGCAAGACAAAAGACAGGGAACTTAAGGCTCTCCGGAGGGACTATAGGCGGTTAAAAGAAACCCTCAGGACCACCAAGATGGACCTCTGGGCTCAGAGGAAGGCTGCATCCCTACGCCTGCCCAACCAACCACTAGAGGTGAGGCATTCATGTAGTCAGTCATTTCTGTCAAATTGTGTTGTATACATTACCTAACAACTATCAAGATCAGGGATGGGCAACTGGCGGCCCGTTTTTTACGTTTTTTCTTAAATCACGAAGAAAAACTAAGTAATCTAAACATATCTGAAATGGTGAACTATTGCCTTCAACTGTTCCAAAAATGCAACTTTCCATGAACCATTTTAATTACAACAGTCCACCAGTAGAGCGCACTCTCGTTTATTTTAATAGAAGCCTTATTAAATATAATTCTAGTGTTCATTTTTGTATATTTTTAAGCCAAGGTTACAGCAATACTCTGAAAGGCATACTCAGGAATGTGAAGTTTTGTTTAGCAGTACAGCTGTAGTAAGTTGATAGAAGCATTACTAAATGCTAAATAAAAAAAGTTAGAACAAATAATAATAGTTAATATCCCTTATTTATCACATATCGATGGCCAAAATGCAAAACCTCCTATGTGCAAATTTCATGATTTTCGGATTTCACTGTGGATGAGGACTAGAGGCTATGCTGCACGTGCTCAGTCTGTCTGCAAGATAGTCCCGCCCCTCATTTTGTCAGAAAAAGTAATTTGACTAAAACCTCCTATCTTGTTCAGTGCCAATTAGTGCTAAAATGTTGAAGCGCAAAACCTCTTATCTGCACCAGAACTAGTTGAGCAGCAGACAGAGCTGAAACTTGGGAATTCTATGTTATGTAGACCGTCTAAATGTATTTCAGTTTGTAGTCATCTATTATTTTCAAAATAAAAAAGTGTCTTCCCCCCTTACTAGTTAAGTATTTGTTAGTAACTCTGTCAAGTTAATTGCATTGCCTTGTTGATTGCTAATGATTAGTGTCAGGTGGTGACACTTTTATCACACCAAGAGTGTGAGTTGATAAAAAATTTAATGGTAATACTTGATACAGTACTGTAGAATGTCTTGATCTCAAAATGAGCATAAAAAATCACACCCTGTGTGAAGTGGGCGGTGTCTTGCTAGCTAATCACAATACTGAATGGAGTCAACCAATCATGTACAAAAGATAAATACATTTATTGAAACACTCTTTATGATGGACGAAAGCATAACTTGAAAAAAAACAAATTTTGGTTTTTTTCAAGTTATGGTTGCTTATATAGGGCTATGCACATGTGTCATGTGACACTGGCCAATCACAGTCCTGAATAGACTGTGATTGGCCAATCACAGCGCAGGATAATTGTACAAATTTCCTGGGCCCAGATCACAGCGCAGGAAAATGTACATTTTTCCAAATCTCACTTATAGGGGCGGTTTCACCGCCCAAAAGCATTATTTAACAAAAATAATGTTTGTTTGTAACCCTAACTATTTCTAGGTAAAAACCTCCTATGTGCATCTATGTAGATAGGAGGTCATTTTTAGGTATAGATAGGAGGTTTTGGCATTGAACATTTTGAACTTGTGGTTAGAGGTTGTCATTGCTGCTTAAATGTGAACGTCATTGTCGTGATTTTTTATTAATTGCAGATCAAAATCACACGTGAACACCGTGGCAGCCAACAACCCTGTGAAAATATTGTGGTGTGTCGGTTGGGGGGTATGAGGGTATGGGGGTGGGATGGGGTTTGGAGTTATAGGGTGTGGGTGGTGGTTGGGGGGGTATGGGGTGGGGGGTGCATGAGGGTTTGGGTGGGTGGAGTTTGGGGGTTGTGGTGTGCTGGTTGGGGGCATGGGGACCGGGGGTTCTGGGAGTGGGGGTAATGGGTTGGGTGGGATTTGGGGGTATGAGGGTATGGGGTGGGATGGGGTTTTGAGTTATGGGGGTTGTGAGGTGTGGGCTGGCAGTTGGGGGGTATGGGGTTTGTGGGAGTGGGGAGTATTGCAGGTGGTGGAGTTGGGGGGTAGAGGGTATGGGGGGGATTATGTTGAGGGGGGCATAGGCCAGTTAGGCCGGATCATACAGGATAGGGTCTTTGTGATGCGAAAGTGTGGTTTAGCCAACACCAACTCAGGACTCCTGAAGTGGGATGGGGTTTTGAGTTAGGGAGGTGGAGAGGTGTGGGCTGGCAGTTGGGGGGGGGGGTTGTGGGAGTGGGGGAGTATTGCAGTAGGTGGAGTTGGGGGTATAGGGTATGGGGGGGATTATGTTGAGGGGGGCATAGGCCAGTTAGGCCGGATCACACAGGATAGGGTCTTTGCGGTGCAAGAGTGTGGTCTAGCCAACACCAACTCGGGACCCCTGAAGTGGGATGGGGTTTTGAGTTATGGAGGTGGAGAGGTGTGGGCTGGCAGTTGGGGGGGGGGGGGGTTGTGGGAGTGGGGGAGTATTGCAGGTGGTGGAGTTGGGGGTAGAGGGTAAGGGGGGGATTATGTTGAGGGGGGCATTGGTCAGTTAGGCCGGATCATATAGAACAGGGTCTTTGCGATGTGTGAGTGTGGTCTAGCCAACACCAACTTGGGACTCCTGAATCGCTGCCCTCCACACTCTCCTATCGAGCATCAGGGTCTTGAGCTCTACAGTATTGTTGGCTAAGCTGTTACGCCGAAGTGCATCTACGTAGGTGGTGCACTTCTTGTCTCTCCTGGCTTTGCCCTGGGTTGGCTCTCATAGTGTTAGTTTGCTTGCCACTAGTTATGGGTCCCTGACGCAGTGCCCTGCCTCATCCTTCTCTCTCTGACTTTGTCTGTGACCCATGGTAGGTTCCTGTAGAGGACCACATTTCTGATGTGGTCCGTCCATGTGACTCCTAGTGCCATTCATAGCATTCTTGTGTAGACTCCATCCAAGGCCCTTTCCTGTTGTGCTGTGACGGTCCATGTCTCAGCCCCATACAGCAGTACTGACTCCACTGTAGCTATACAAACAGCCGCCTCTTGAGGTCTTCTCCCATGTCTGATTTCCACACTCTCCTCATCCCATGCAAGGCATTCCAGTCAAGTGCCCCCCGGACCTTCAGGTCCTGTTCCATTGAAGCAGTCCAGGCCCAGGTTATTAGAAGTCCTGGACTGCCTCGAGTAGCTTGTCTCCATCATCTGAACCATCTTCTCAGGAACTCCATAGGCCCGGAGAATGTTCATCAGATTTCCCCGGTGGATGGTGCCAAAAGCCTTTTGGAAGTCATGAAGGTGATCACCACTGAAAGATTCCACTCCTTACTCCTTCCAGTATCCTCCTCAGCACCAGTATCTGCCCGAGTTTCTCATTACAGGGTCTAAGATGGGTCTAAGACGGTTGAGGATCTTCCTGTTAGCCGTCTTGGCAACTTGTGAGCTCAGGCTAATGCCTTGGTGAGTTCGCCTGACTTTGGTACTGGATCGATGATCATTTTGCTCCACAGCTTCGGCAGCTTGCTAGACGTGTGTGCTTGATAAAATCCAACACCACCTCGTCTATGGGCACATACATCAGAACCTCTGCTGTCACTCCATCTTCCCCGCAGCTCTTGCCTCACTTGATAGTAGCCTTGGCCCTCTGGTACTCAGTACTGGTTTGGGAAGGTCATGGAAGACAGGAGCATCGGATCATCCTCCTCTTCTTCTTCATCCTCTTCTTCGGTTGAAGGAGGATTTCCTAGGAGTGTTTTGAAGTGCTGGTACCATGTTTCAACTCGTTCCTCTGCGCTTGCTCCCCAGATCTTGGAAGTCTGATAAGAGCTTCTGCCAGAAATGTCATTGATGAGCTTCGAGCTCTTGCCATGTTTCTGGTTAACATGCACCTCTTTAATGTCCCTGATCTTTTGGGTCAGCTCCCGTTGTTCCAGGTGCATACACTTGATATAGCTCCTCCTTCCTCCGCTTATATTCCTCCCTCAGACCCTCTCCTTTTTGGTCAGCGACAAAGTCCCTGTGTGCTGCTCTCATCTCCTCCCTGGCTGTGGTGATTCTAGGGTCAAGGCATCCGTCTTTCCTCCTTGCTTATAGGCTCTTTAAGACATTCAATGATCTTACATACTATTCCACTATCCACACCGGACACAAGGTTGGTGATCCAGTTGTATGAGTTAGGGGAGTTGGAGGGCATGAGGGTTTGGTGGTATGTGTTGTGCTGGCTGGGGGGAATGGGGGTTGTGGGAGTGGGGGGGTATTTCAGGTGGTGGAGTTGAGGGTATAGGGGGGATTATGTCGAGGGGTGCCTGGGCCAATTGTTTTGTAGTCCACCTAATTGTTGTTGTTTTTGGAAAAAAAGCGTATACAGTCTACTAACCATTTCATCCATTGAAAATGTGCTAGCCTATACCCACGACCACGCGCATCTCGTGCAGGGAATTATTATTGTATACCTCAGAAAACAAACCTAGACCACACCACTGATGCAACTGTTTGCAGCTGTAAATGTATGTATTTACAGCCTGTACTATTTATCATTATTTAGTTATGCAATCACTTAACATCACAGTGCAAAAGCTCCTATCTGCAGAATTATCCAGGAAAAGTGGGAAAAAACCTCCTATCTGCATTTGCAATATGAGATCAGTGTAATTAACATAAAATATTGTAATATCATCCAGAAATCCAAAAAAGGTGAATTATGTGATGGGTATCATAAAAAAATAGCATTGTGCAAAAAAGATACAACATTTTGTAGTTTTCTTTTTCATTTTCCCAACAATGTTAATTTTTCAGATAGGAGGTTTTGCGTTTTGGCCATCGATATGTGACTATTATGGGCTTTTTGTACTACTGGCGAGAGTGCTGATAAACAGGGGCGGGCTGGGACCAAAATTCAGCCTTGGCATTTTGGTCCAAACGGGCGCACCGCCCCCGGACCGTTTTGCCAACGGGGGGGGGGGGGGGGGGGGGGGTCCCTGCCGATAAACAATGCGGCCCCCCAGAGTGATTGAGGACATTTTGTGGCCCTCACCATCTACAAAGTTACCCACCCCTGATCAAGATAGTTAAAATAGCCGATCTGCAAGCTCACAACGTGTCGCTGTAGATCGGGTGTAGAAATGTCTTTCAAAATAATAAAACATGGCTAATAAGTTTAGTCATAAGGCATAAGAAGCCCTGCAAAATACAGCCCTTATAGTTGTATTTGTCAAGTTGCTTTATATACATCACCAATCAACATTTACACGGCATGCAATTGTTACCGGCCTCAGACCTAGGGGAATCTGGGTCGGTACAAGTGACACACAGGCAAGGGTGCACTGTGGATCTCTGTGAAAAACGAGGAACAGACACGTTACTTTCTCTTGCCTTGCTCAGCCAACATTTACAAAATACTCCTTTAGCATTTTAATATCACAATCATATCATTCAAGTTTTCAATATCACAAAATACTGTTTAACAGTCCAACAGACAGTTTAGTTCACAATATTGCAAAAATACAATAAATCAAATAATACAAAAATACAATGTATTCTTCATAAAACCAAAATAAAGTGCAAAACAATAACCCTTCTGTATTCTTTACTCCAAATAAACACTTAATACTGTGGTCAGAATCATCAGATTCCATCAACAACAACAATACATTTCCTAAATCTAATACTCTTATATTCATACCAAAATACAGAAAATAACACGTTCTCAGTCACACAAGCACGCGCGCACGTGCACGCGCACGCGCACCACGTGTGCTTTCTGTGTGGAAACACAGTGTAAAACTACCTGGCAGCAGCCATTATTCAACTCAACAAAACAATAAAACTACTCGTCCAAACTTACTTCAGGTACACTCAAAACGTTACAAAACATGTCACTGACAGTTCACATTAGTTTTAACATCCTTAGGAATGTTTTAGATAGTTATTTGATTACCTGTGAAAAACGAGGAACAGACACGTTACTTTCTCTTGCCTTGCTCAGCCAGCAGCGGTTTATTACTGAGCTGCGCATGCATGGGGCCAAGACTATAGTGTTTCCTCTGTCATTCACAGGAGCGCAGGGGCGCCATCTACTGACTTGGAAGTCTATTAAAGGGTTAGTTCGGATTTTTAGAGTATTTTCTGTATGAAATACTTACCATTATTGTAGTGGTTGCAAAGGTATTAATTATCTGGCCGAGTCCCATGGTCAGAGATCTGGTCGGGATCTGGTGAATATGAAGTAGTTCCATGGTTTGGCGGGGGCCAATCATTCAAAATAAATTCATCCAAAAAACTAGCGTAATTTGTATTGTTGACATATTCTAACAATATAGCGCAGGTTTGATTCAACTTCGACCCCTCTGTCACATGGTACTATTTTCTTCTATTTTCTGTGTCCTATCACTGCGCCGCGGCGGCAGCCTACGCTCCCAAAACAAGGTGTTCTACAGTCCGCCGATCAGCTGTTTCCTGTTGCCAGATTGCGATAGAAATAAGCAGCCCGGTCTATGAAAACAAGCCCAAAACAAGCGACTAATGCGACCTGTATACCTGTATACACATCGTATAAACACGTTTTGAGCTTGTAGATTGGCTATTTGCAATATATATATATATATTATATTTCAAATAGCCGATCTACAAGCTCACAACGTGTCTTCATAGAAAGCCGCTTATAATAACCAGACATGGCAACACTGAAGCCAGGGAATTTCAACGTGGACGGCGCTGCAAGCTTGTAAACAATTCGTTTTATAATAGTTTTGGCTTCTTTATAAGTTGTGTGTCACATAGGAAAATAAAAAATCAGTATGGTGCGTACTTGCGATTATCGTGGATGTCCTAATAAGAGCATTACTGGATCAACAAAGTGATTTCAACATGTCAGATAGTTCAGACTACGACGAAAGTGATGAAGATGTTGCTTTTACTGCACATCCAATGGGATATCTGTATGAACCTGAATATACAGATGAAGAACTTCATCAGATGGACGTAGAACGGGCTGAGAGAGAGAGGAGGGCGAGAGAAGCCGCGCCAGCAGCTGCAACGAGAGTGCGAGAGAACGATACCTGGTGGTGTACGTGTACTAACTGCCAGCGAATGCCCACAGAGCCGGAGAGCTACTGCTGTGGTGAATGGGATCTGGCCATGCCACTGTTGCCACAGATGCAAGCTCTCTCGATGTCAGAGGAGGCCAGGCTGGCCAGCACATCTCTCCCGGTGTCAGAGGAAGGCAGCGCATCTGCATCTGCTTCTTGCTGCATCATCAACCACCCAGAATTCCCAGGGTTGATTATGCACACTGGTGTGTTGAAAACCGTTTTCCACAGACCCAAAATAAACTGGAAAGAACGTCCCAAGCCTGCTGGAGCTGATGGCCAGTTGTCAGTCGAGTAAGTTCTCATAAAGATGATTATGGAATTAGCTGTTGTGCGGATATATATCCCATATGCCTCTAAATGTCAATTGCAATACTTCAGTCATTCTACATCAGTGGTTCTCAAACTTTTTCATGACAAGGACCCCCAAAATGATATGTATTTGACCCCCATCTAAAAATATTTTGTTCCAGGGACCCCCAGAAGCAAAGATTTGAGTTACAAATGTGCGTATAATATATCGTAAAATATATATATTCAAAGATTTGCACAAATGTTCAAGATTTTTCAAAAATAGCAGATCTACAAGCTCATAGCGCGGCACTCGGTGCCACGCTATGAGCTTGTAGATCTGCTATTTTTGAATAGCCAAAGTATAAAAGGTCATAATTATTCTGATGCTAGGTTTACAAATTTTGCTGGGTACCCCCTCAAGTACCCCTGGGGGTCCCCGAACCCCACTTTGAGAATCAATGTTCTACATCAATAGAAAACTTGGCCTAATGTACAGTAAATCAGAGAGCTACAGAAAAACATCAATATGAGTAAAATGTTCCACTTTACATAAACAGTATGCACACACTAAATATTTCATTTTGTGTTCAGGCAATACAGGCTGGTTGGGTACAGGATGGTCTTGGAATGGGCCCTCCAAGGAAAAACGCTTGGTCTAGGAAACAGGAGACCTCTCCCCTCATGCGTGGTGAAAGCCATTCGAGTGCTTTATCCATCAGCAAATGGAGAATACGTTGGATACAAGGAAGCAGAGGACTATTTGAATTTGTTTTAGTTAATTGGAACATTTTTCAGAATTATTTATTGCTCAATATTGTGTTTTGATATGTGCAATAGTAAATAATAAAACTGAAAACAAATTTTGGTCTGGAATATTATTAATTGATACTGAAATGTGTTTACACATACAGTACTGTGTGTATGTATACATATATACACACATATATACATACATACATATACATATATTTTACACACACTCTTGTACTTGCTGCATTTATCCATTTATGCCTAAAGTTGGACAAACACTGCATAATACATTTTTCAGTCTTGGCAACAACATATTTGATTGCAATAATATATATACAATTGTGCACACACATACACAAACAATAACTGAAATGATAACGCTTTGTATCAATAGACAGCATCAACATTTTTATTTCTGTATAAAAGGTTTTCTGTGTAAGGTTCTAGTACAAGAAGTACAGTGGGTGACAACATTGAAAATAGTGATGCTTTTTACATTGGCAAGCTGTAATTTCTGTCTAACTAAGTGTCAGTATCAGAAAGACTCTCTGTACTACTCTCCAACAGATTTTGCACTGGAAAACGTGTTGTATGTTCTAAAATCAAAGAATCTTTGTCAGGCTTTGGAGTTCGAGCTATATTGGCGGGTAGATCAACTGAAGGATGGATGTGGAAGCGATCATCTCCGAGCTTGATGTTGTTGTCAAGTCGCCGTTGAATGACCCGCAGTACCAAGCCGCTTCGAAAGTCCTGGGTAGTAGGCTCATAGATCTTCCTTGAAAGCCATTGAGTTGACAGTTTGGAGTGAAATATATTGACCTTTTTTTTCCCTGGGGGAGTAATATTACAAAAACACATCATATACATTTAGAACATTCAGGTTCCATTCCATCTTTTTCTCAATGTTTTAACATTTAGGTCTTGGAGTGCATAGTATACAGAATGATTGACACTGTTGTCAAGTTCAAGCTGTCTTTTTTTGTCCCCTCAAACATGCTTACCAGCCTGAGTAGTAGCATGTCGACGGCCAACATTGTGGTTGTGGTCAATGACACTCAGTTGGATTCTTGCCTGCATGGTGACATATTTGAAGTGTCTTCTCTTCTCGGCATACTTTAGCATAGAGCTGTGGTACACTTCAAGAGCCCCTGAAAAAAGACATGCCATCATTTATATATTGTGTGCCATGCATTTCTATTAGAAAAGTCAATGACAAGTCAAATTAGATAAAACAATCTTATTATATAAACATTTCCTATTGAATTGTTTGCTCAAAACAGGTAACGCATCAAATAATCAGATACAATAGTATCCTCTAAAAAGAAATGGTGTCAGTTGTCTACCAACACCTCTGTATGTTTTGTTTGCTGGGATTTTTTTAGCCTCCAAATATAAATGTCACAGCTTGGGTACTAATATTCATGAACTGATTCCATCTTACCAGTGTGCTTGAACAATGTCATGTGATCCAGGTCTCTCATGAGATTCTTATCAAGTACAATAGCCTTGAGGGCGTTGTATGCAGCACTGCCCTTCTGCAGCCACTTCTTCCTTCTCTGTTGGTCATCACTGAGCTCATCATGGTAACACTTGTACTCCTGTCCATCAGCTTCCCAGCGGTGAATGCCACAAACATGAAACAAGATAGAGGTCCACCGGCGTTTCAATTCCTTGACACATTGTTAGAGCAAACAACATTTTGTCTCATTTAGTATTCATGATTGAAATTATGAATCAGGCCATCATAACCAAGAAATTATTACAAATACAATTAAATTAAAATCACCGTTTCATCACCACCACAAGTGCTGCAAGACTACCAAAGATGATTGCTCATGGACTTGATCCATGGCTGCAATTCCCGGTTGCATTTCTTCTTCGATACTGCAGCTGCCTTCTTCTTCAAGCCTACATAACAGAAAAGAAAGACAAGGAATAAACTGGTAAACTACACAACAGTAATACATAACAGTACAACCTTGAAAACAAAAATCTACTTTTATAACAAACTAGATGTGTTACAGTAGATAAAATAGATATATACTTTATCAATCCCGAAGGAAATGTGTTCTGTTCAATAGCTGCTGTTTACTTTACTTTATTATGGTTTCCCATTAGCACTTGCCAGAGTGTAGAAAAGAGAGTAACGACACGCTTTGATCTCACCGCAAAGCGGGCTCCTATGGGCTACAGTTCCAAACATTGGAACTATCTCATTGAGATAGACAGAGCACTTCCGCATTCCATTCTTACAATGGGAGTCGACGCTAGAGTGAGAACTCTCTTTATGGCTCTGGCACTTGCCTAAGCATGGCTATTCTTCATGGGGTCCGTCACACCCAAATACACACATCATACACAACAACATACTACAGATACAATACACAGACAATAGTTCACCTACAAAAGTGAAGAAATACATTTCAGCAATTTTCATTAATTCATTCATCATTCATTCATTTTAGCAGTTGCAATACATTCATACAGATTGTCAATAAAAAGAAGCAAGATGAACATATAAAATACATTACATCAATGGAAATAGAATGCAGTAAAAACCTATAAGTTATAAGATGTTTAAAAGTTTAAAAGATACAGTTAAAAAGCACAGCTATAACTACAATATAAATATAGATTATCGATTATCTGGCCAACCTCCTCCCACCTGCTCTTCCCCCAAGTGCCCTTCCCCCAGCATAGAAAAGGACGCTGTAAACCATAGTCTGATCAGTCTGATCAGTCTGAACATCAGCAGGAGCTTCCTGCAGAAGTTGAAAAAAGACAGTCTCCACAAGAAATACAGCCTACTCTGACCCTTATTGTAAAGACAGTCTGTGTTTTCTGACCAGTCTAATTTGTAGTCTAGCTGCACACCAAGATACTTGTATGACTCTACCGCCTCAACTTCCAGCCAGCAAAGTCCAACTCCAGCCCACAAAGTCCTCGATCAGTTTCCTGTACTCCCCCCTCCTCTCCCACCGACGATGGCAGTGTACACAATAGACAAAGGAAAACATTCAACACAATTACCTTTTGCAACATGCCATGGATCATACTGATGTCTAAGTTTCGGGTACTTCTCTCGCATGATCTTCCTTATGGATGGATGACGATCTGTGGTGACAACATCAATACTGACTCCACGAGACTGCAAGGCATTCAGCCCTCTCTGGAAACCTTCAGCCTCCATCGCAGATGAACTTGTAGTCTCGGATACCTTTTTGGATCAACGATAAACAAACACAAGCACAATCACAGGTACCCACTAAAGTAAGTAAAGGCCAATGATGTATCCATATCTATATGGCCACAGGTACAGTGACACAACAACACAATAGGATGAAAAATGTTACCTGAATTAATTCTGACTTTATTATTTTCTTGGTTGAGTCATCCATGAAATTGTAGGAAGTGTATTTAGCACTGTAACCTGGGGAATCTGACCTGTAGACAGAAAAAGAGGGAGTCAATTATACAGCTCCCGATGTGATATCGATGCGGATTAAAAGATTCTATTCCCATTCAAAATTGCAAATAAATACAAATTAGTTTATGCTTGATGGTGCTGGTGTGTAAGTTATGTAATGGTTAATGTGGGCTGGTTTCGGCTGGTGTTTTGTCTTACACATCTAGATGGTATCATCCCGAGGATCGAAAACTACTTTCAACGTCTATTCACTGACTGAGAACAAAAGTGCAAAACTGAGAACTGAGAGACTGAGAGCTGCCTCAGGTCTTTGGTGCACGCACGCACACACACACACGCACACACGCACACGCACACACACGCACACACACACACACACACACACACACACACACACACACAAATGACCGGGGCCATTCAAATGCCACACAGAACACCACTATATGAACTATCCAGGCACAAAAATGTTGTATTCAACAATGTGTGTTACCTGTGTCAGTACAGAAACTGTAATCGAAACCTACAAACAGGCTCGTGAGGGAGCGGATCCCACCACAGTATCGAGAAACAATGCGGGATCCAAGGCCTTTATTCAGTACATGGCCGACGGCGTGATCAGGACGGGGGACTGGAGGTTCCTCCACAACATCCTGAGAATAAAGAGGTGAGTTTTGGTGGAGAGACTGGCCCATCAGTATATTTTTGCTGGGTCCTCAGTTCAAAAAGTCTAATCTTGCCTCTCGGTTTAAACATATAAATATATGGATATCTCCTTTCCAGAGCTGTAAATGGGAAAATTAATGCTACTACATTGACACGTTTGGGGTGACTCATTTTGGAAAGCAACACAGATCATGACTGGTCTGGCCCTTTTTAGCTGAGAGTCCAGGGCCAGTCAGTCCAGGGAAAGCCATTCCTCTCAGTTTGACAGCCTGTCAGTCCACCAGCCTGCCTGCTTGCTGCTATTGCAATGTTAGCTTTTTTTTGTGTTATCAGTTCATGTATATCACCATCAATATCACAACCTTATCTCCAACATTTTGTAGCTTTTACAGGAGCCTTAAGGACAGTATGTCACCACCATCAGTGCTGGCCTACATTCAGGCGGTAAAGCAGTTTCTCGTCCATGCTAAGGCCAGCCATGTGAATGGTTGCAGAATATCGAAGTCGGAATGGTACAACATCGATACCACCTTCGGTAGTATCATGAAGGGCATCCGAAGGGATCTCATCCGTCACCAGCAGGCTACAAAACGTGCCAAACACGAGCAGCTCCCCACAAAGAAGAACCTGCTTGACTTCCAGTCCGCTGCCAGGAAGGAGATTCCTGAGGTCCTGGGTATGTTTACGCTCTCATCTCATCAGACTATACCAGGGGTGGGCAACTTTGATGATGCAGAGGGCCACTATATTTCCACACTCACTCCAGAGGGACACTATATCTCCACACTCACTCCAGAGGGCCACTATATTTCCACACTCACTCCAGAGGGCCACTATATTTCCACACTCACTCCAGAGGGCCACTATATTTCCACACTCACTCCAGAGGGCCACTATATTTCCACACTCACTCCAGAGGGCCACTATATTTCCACACTCACTCCAATATAGTGGCTCCCCAGCGCGTCGCATTGCGACGCGTTGTGAGCTTATACTGTGCAGAAATCCAAAATAGCCTTGTAGATCTGCTATTTTCATGAAACCTATTTTGTGTATGTCGCACTTTGGCGTTGATTTTAGCATTTGGTTTGCGAATGGCCGCTGCGGCCGTGTGTCTCCGAGTGTTAGCCGAATTTGGCTAATAGTTAGCTTGTATGACGTTACTAACACACTGTTTTTAGCCAAACGCGGTAATGTCCGCTCTCCATTAGTTATCGACACAAGTCGCGTTATTACTCCCGTAATTTTCATGTATTGTACATCCCAAAATAAAATGTATTAACCATGTTATGGTGCTGTAATGACTTAATGTTTTCGCAACATAATACTGTGTCTTTTTCACAGGGCTTCCGCATTTTCTTCTTCGTTGGTGTAAACAATGACACGGTTGCCAGATTTTTGAGAGAAAAATAAGCAACCAGGTCAATGATAACAAGCCCAAAGATTTAAGTGACTATTAGGCTATATGAGCACTTTAAACATACATGCATCGGCTATTTGAAAATAGACGATTTGGAAATAGCCAATCTATAAGCTCACAACAAAATAAAAATAACAAATAAAAAGCAACTACCAATATTTGCAAGCAACTTTACAGAAAACGAGGTCGCTTATCATTAGTATACATGGCAACACTAGTTGAACACTACATGAAAATAGCAGATTTACAAGCTCAGCTTGTAGATCTGCTATTTTGTATTTTGATCGAATATTTTATTTAGAAAAGACATTAATGAAACCAAATGGACCCATTTGGGTATTTTTTTCATGTAAGCCAGTAGTGAAAAGGGCAAACTTGCAGTTATGCATTAACAACTCAAGCCCTGTTTCAAACAGTGAAATTAAAAGACAACTTGTGAGCTAATTAGTATACATGGCAACACTAGTACGTGAAAAAATCTATTATGATGATGATTATTTAATATGCCTATTTTTTACAACACATATCCTCTATGGGGGTCCCTGGCACTAAATAGAGTGGACAGCTGACTGAAAGGTGTCAATGGGGGAGTGATTAGGAGTGGCTAGGAGTGGCAGTGGCTAGGAGTGGCAGTTTGCACTATTATAGATAACCAGATTATAGATAACCAGATTCAAATGAGCACATCTTCTTCAAATATGTTCCGATTTCAATGAATGATACATCATATGAAAGCTTATATTCTGTACTTTAATAAATAAAGCATTGTACCCAGTCACATTTGAGTAATTTTTCCACCACTGGTGAGCACAGTGACCCACACAGCACATATCGAGGATGTTCCAAGGCTCATGTAAGGGTGTAAAATATGACCAGCCACAGCAAGCACTAACCTTGCTGTATGGTGCAGATTTATAGTGGGGAGCAAGGGGCTCTCAATGGCCCCTCCAAACACTGCTTGCTGGTATTGATCTGTAGCTAACGTAGCTAAGTAATGCAGGACACTAGTGCTAATGGTCAGTAATAAAGCACCCTGCAGACCCCAATAAAACACACGCATCTCTTCACTGTAGCCATTTGACCGTTGTGCAACGAACAGCGGCAGATACTAGGGTGAAGACAGAAGGGACCAATGCAAACACAATGCTGTATTATTTGTCTATACCAATGTGAACATATTTCTAAAATATATACAGGTTCATGGTGAGAATCTACGTAACAGTGTTTATACCACAGAGAGAAACAAATGGAAGGAGTGCAATTTAGGGTGTTTTTTCTATTGTTTTAATGAAAATGCAACACCGTGGCTGCTCTAATTCTTAATGTATGTGCTGTGGAAGGGGAGGCTTCTTGTTTGTTTATTATGTCCTTAGGGAATGTTGTTGTAAAATGGCTGAAGCAAGTTAATTGCCTTTTTGTGTTACCTTCACATTTAGATGTGTGTTACTTGTGCTATTATGCACTGGGCCCAGGGATATATCTCCTTCCCCAGATTTCATCACCTGGTTCCCTACAGAGAACTTCTATGTAGGCCTCAGTATAAACATTCAACTCCAAACAACTTTAGTCAGACTGTCACATTCACTCTATAGTGTCTGTATTTAAGTCTTTTTGGCATTAAAGGAGCTACACCATGAATTTAAAAAAAATATTTGATATTTAATATCATATGGTGTATGTCCCTCAAACCTTTTTCAAAAGGTTTGAGCCTAAATCATCACTCAGATATACTCATCCCAAGTCAATTGTCTCTGGCTTATACAGCACTTTCAGCTGCAATACCAAAACGTCCTCTTGGGCAGGGGGGGGGGGGGCTACTGAGCAATTCTGTCTGTTAATACAAAAAAATATTTAAATAAATTATTAAAAAAAAAAAAATTCTGCATAAAAATAAGCATCTAAGAAAAATACAAAATCAAAAAAAAAACACTTTGAACATTTTTGAACAATTCCACCAAGTGTTTGAGGTGCCTGTTTCACCCACTTCCGGGGGGCGGAGCCAAAATCTGAGCACGAAGGATTTGTTCGTAGACCCCCACTTAGGGGGGGTAGAAAAAGTTTCGGAGCGATTCGGGCACTTTTCATTTAACATTGGGTTTGCCATCAATAATGTTTGTGATGTGGAGGAAGAAACAGCGAGACAGGAGACGTAGGCGAGTTGAGGTAGTTTACTAAACTTCACCGTGAGCAGTACACCATTCATTCAACTTCATTCATTCATTGCGAGCAGCATAACAACAACACTACATTAACCCGGAACCGGAAGTACCTATATTCCCTTGAGCCTCGCTCTTAAAGGGACAAGCCCTCTTTGGTGAATGTCTCTCAAAGTCTCTCAATGTGGATCACCACACAGGCCCCCCCAGAATTCACCAATACAAAAAGTGCAACCAAATCATTAGTCAGTGAACAGTCCAACAGCCCCGTCCCTTAGTAACACAAAAGAATAGTCAACGTGGTGGGGGACGGATCAAGCGGCCGAAACGACTGCGCTTAACAGGAGGGGAATCAAGGGCGAGAAGTGGCCCCTTCCCTGCCACGGAAGGGGCCAGGGCAGGGACAGAGGTGGGGGCTGAAAGCGGAGGGCGCCCCCGCCGCGGGGGTAGGGCCAACTGAACTGGCTGGTCCTTGTCCAAGTGAGCAGGCTTAAGCCGGTCTATAGTGACCCGCTCTGGCCTGCCCCCCATGTCCACAACAAAGTTTTTAGCGCCCGCCTCCAGGACCCGGAAGGGCCCATCATAGGGGGGCTGCAGCGGCGTCCGATGGCTGTCGTGCCGGATGAAGACGTACTTTGATGATGGCAGGTCCCTGGGGACGTAGGACTGGGGGAGGCAGTGGCGAGATGTCGGAATGGGAATAAGGGCCTCGGCGACGCCCCGGGACACAGTTCACCATGCCCAGAAACTCCTGCAGAGATTGTACGGTGCGGGGACGAGGAAAACTGGAGACGGCCTCCACCCTGGCGGGAAGGGGGGCGGCTCCCTGTGGAGCGACGTGGTGTCCGAGGAAGGTGATGGAGGACTGCCCGAACTGGCACTTGGCCGGGTTAACAATGAGGCCGTGTTCGCTGAGGCGCTCAAACAGCTGCCGGAGGTGCGCCATGTGCTCCTCCATGGACGCACTGGCTACTAGAATGTCATCTAAGTATACAAACAAGAACGGCATGTCTCGGAGCACAGAGTCCATCAGGCGCTGAAACGTCATAAACGATCATAAACATTTCCATTCTGAGATCGCCTGTTCAGACACGCCCATTCTGGAAATCCATGAAATGAGAAGGAATGACTGAATTAAAAAAAAAAACATTTTTTTGGGGTACAAGAGACACTGGGGACCCCAAAAAATACAAAAAAACAAGAAAAAAGTGATTTTCATGGTGTAGACTACTGTTACTGTACATTGTTTTAGATCTGTTTCCTGGTGCAATAACATTAAGAGTTAAGACAATAAGAAAACATACTTAAATAACAACACTTAAATAATGTCACATCTAAAAGTATATATTCATTACGGAGCAATGCAGCCATGACAGTATGAAAGGTTGTGTGAATATTAACGCATGCCATAGTACATAAAGCAGAATGCTGTACGGCAAAACAGTTGACCATTATTGTCCAGAGACTCAATATTCATGTTTGAAAATAGACACAAACTAGAAAAAGTGCTCCTCGGAGCACAGGTCTCCGCCAGGTCAGGTAGGTTATTGTGGGGCAGCAATGTTGGGAATTCGCCAATCAGGATGGAATATGAAAAATCGGACGGAACCATCTTGATCACTTGACTATAGAGACAATGGGTACCAATTTGCATGATGTTTGAATTTGTAGGAGTAATATAAAAAAGAAAAGTGTTGCAAAATCGGTCTCCTGGTGGCGCTATAATAGGGCAATGTTAAAAGGGTGGCATTTGTTCTTCAACGTAGTGTGAATGTGCGTGCAAAGTGTCACCGCAATTGGACGCTGCATTCATGATTTGTGGCATTTTGTTCAAAACGGGTCACTCCTGCAAACTTTAGATGTCAATGTTAGCCAATCAGGATGGAATATGAAAAATTAAAAAAGATCCATCTTGATCACATGACTATAGAGATCATGTGTACCGATTTGCGTGAAATTTTGATAAATTCTCAAGGCTTGAAATCAAAAAATGAGTTTTACGTAAGTCGGCCTCCTGGTGGCGCTATGAAAGGCAAATGTGAGAACAAAAAATTCCTTGGCCTCTAGGGAGTGTGCGTGCAAAGTTTCACGCAGATCGATGCAGTTAAAAACACAAATCGGCCTTTTATAGCGCCACCATGAGGCTGATTTGAAAATTTTCAGGTGGCATTTCTTCCTCGGCCTAGTGGGAATGTGCGTGTGAAATCTCACGGAAATCGCAAGCTGCGTTCATGATTTGAGGCATTTTGTTGAAAACGGAGCAATCCTGCAAACTTTGGAAGCCAACCTTAGCCAATCAGGATGGAATATGGAAAATTGGACAGATCCGTGTTGATCACATGACTATAGAGATACTGTGTACTGATTTGCGTGATGTTTGGATAAAATATGTAGGAGTACTGTTAAAAAATAGGCAAAAAGCGGCCTCCTGGTGGCGCTATAACAGGCCCATTTGAAAAATTTGGGGCAGAGGTTCTGCTCTGGCATCCAGGGAGTGTGTGTGCACAGTTTTGCTGCTATCAAGCCAACGGTGCCATAGATTAGCTGTACACAAAATGACAGAATGACGGACGGACGGACGGACGGACGGACGGACAGACGGACGGACAGGGGGTAAAACATACTCTCTCCCCATGCCTTTCGGCCTGGCGGAGACAATTAAAGATGCGCGGATGGCCTCTCACGTCACCCGAATCCGCATGTACAAATGAATTATCCGCCCGTTATCCAACCGCAATAATTATATTATCCAATTTAGATATCCGCATCCGCACCAACCGTTTTCCCTGTATGTCAAAATATTATTATTTTCTGGTATTCCCGTTAGTTTTAGTATTAGTTGTGCGATGCGATCGGTGCTGCTCTGCTGCGCTGAACATACAGAGTCTGTATGTTCAGCGCAGCAGAGCAGCACCGGTTTAAAAAAAGAAAAAAGACGCACCGACATTCCATAGGCTAAATCAATGCATTTTGTGATCGCATCGCACAGAGGCTGCTCTACACACTCACACAGACACAAGCACGCAGAGATTTAGCTATTTTATGGATAGATATATTAGATGTCATTAATTTATTTACCGCAATATTTCACCTGCGGTTTATCCGATATTAATTAATAATTTATTATTATATAATATTATAATTATATTTGATTGACCCGAATCCACCCAAACTGCGGTTAACTGCGGCAACCGCGGCTAAAACCGCGATCCGCGCATCTCTAACACAAATGTATATCTGTTAATACTGACTGGAAACTTGCAGCGGAAATATTTCTTATCATATCATATACAGTACTGCAGGGGATAATAATAATAATAATAAAACTAGAGAGTCGATAGTCAAAAATAGTATTTTATGGTGTCCATCAACCATATCCATTGTCATTCTTTGAAGTATGGTTATGTTTACAGTGTTCTGCACCCAACAACAATATATTTGAGACACTTGATATTATGGCTTGCATACCAGTTAATTTGCATGAGCTTAAAGTGGCCAGATAGCACCTGGTTCAGTAGCAGACATTGAAGTTTTACTTCCAAGTTATTGCTTACGAGTTTGCTTGAGGACTATTTGATTTTCTCAGTGGACTTGTTTGCAGCTCTGTGTAGCTGAACTGACACACCTTGACTTCCATTTTTCAGCCCAATTTAAAGTTAAACTTCAGCCTCCATGTCATATTTCACACTATAAACAAGCTGCTGTCCTTCCAACATCCCTCTTTTGTCTGTCTACACTCTCCTCCCCACACAGTAAAGTCTGTGCACTGCCTCTCTCTTTCCTCCGACTACAATCACACACCGTCCACACAGTCCACCCTCTCTCTATCTGTCTTGGACCATCTCAGTCGCATTTCCATGCAATCTGTCCGTCTGTCTGAAACTTGGTAATTCGCCCACTCGTCGATTCAATTGGGCGGTCTATCTACAAGCTCACAGTGTATTGCATCGTGACACATTGTGAGCTTGTACAT
Organism: Gymnoscopelus braueri; assembly: GCF_963280865.1. Classification (NCBI taxonomy): domain Eukaryota; kingdom Metazoa; phylum Chordata; class Actinopteri; order Myctophiformes; family Myctophidae; genus Gymnoscopelus; species Gymnoscopelus braueri. The sequence continues at coordinate 4,264,503 of NC_137617.1, read as the reverse complement.
TGGCATTTTCAGCTTAGCTGGTTAACATATCTGAAACAATACAAGTCTGTGCATGAGTGTGTGCACGTGTGAGGGGTCGCAGCTTTTGTCAGATGTAAGAAAGGGGGGCTCCAAGGAAAAAAGGTTTAGGAACCACTGAAATAAACCTTATGCTAGCTTTGTCTGCTCACTTTCAGCTGCAAAAACAAGCTTCCTTGGGTTCTAAATCGCAGGCCTCCAATTATCTGCCCAGCTAGCCTCCACTTAGTCTCACCTCCTCTTTCTTCACTGAGGATTGTGTCAACTGCCGTGGAAGACTGGTTGACATCAATGGAAGTTCCTTCTGTTAACATCCTGCTATCGTCTAGAATTCCCTCCTTAAGTCCACTAACATCTCTCTCCCCACACACATCAGCAGACCCGTCACCTGCAATTTTGATCGCATCTCTTTGTCTTTTACCCTGCTACTGCTTCTTATCAGTTATTTTCTCCTGACTGGGACCATCAACTCCTCCGTGACGTCAGGCCTCATGCCATCTGTCAGCTTCAAATCAACTTGAGCTCAGCAACAAACCAACACGCGACCAATTTCAAAGGGATTAAAAAGCAACGTTTGGCATTGCTCCTGTCCTTCCTCTAAAACATTTTTATCCCACGATTTTGTAACCCTATTTTTTACACCCAGTGCCAATTGTCTATGTAATCCTGGGCACTACCTTCCCTCTGCCAACCTAGGGAGGCCAGGGCCGAGCTCATGCCTCCTTCAATGCATGAGAGCCAACTGACCTTCTTGTCACCTGACAGGGGAGAGTTTCCCTGGTTGGACGTAGCGCGTGGAAGGAACACGTTATTCCAACCAGTTCCCTTCCCCTCCATCAGGCGCCCCGGCTGGCCAGGGGGAGGCAGTATAGTGACCAGGATTACTGCATGTTTTTGTGAGGGTATCTACCCTAGGAGACACGGGGAGAACATGCAAACTCCACACAGAAAGGCCCTTTCGCCAACCCCACCTAGGGTATGGGTACTGATGACGCTCCTGTCCTTCCTGTCTAAAACCTCTTCTTGAACTGTCCCTGCGTGCCGATATGTCTTACAGTCATCTCTCAATGCCTGCTGGTCTCCAAGCAGCCTGGCTTCAAGACGGCCCACAGGGACTGAGCTGCCTTCTGTCCCTGAAGCAGTGAACACCAACAGAGCTGCTTCTCACTCATCAGTCCTCAGCCTGGTGACTCTGGCAATTAAACAAACTACTAGACCATACCCGTCGGGGGATATGAGCACCCAAAATATGTGCAATGTGGGTAATGTGCCGCAGCCGTGCCTCGCCACGAACACACACGCGCGCACGCGGACCCACAGGGACCCGCGCGCGTCCCGTCGCCGCATCATGGACCCACAGTCACACTGAACTTCTCTGCTGCCTTGTTCATTAGTAAAAGTTTATGTTTGTGTTGTTTTCATGTGCAAATGATTTCCACTTCAAACATTCTCGTGTTCGTGCACAGGTGCGCGAGTGTGTGATTCCTTTATCAATTAAGTCAAATAAATATGAATGTGAATATTATCTATTGATGAAACCTATTTCTCCCGACAATTTTTTTAGAGAGAGAGAGAGAGAGAGAGAGAGAGAGAGAGAGAGAGAGAGAGAGAGAGAGAGAGATATGGAGAGAGTCAAACAACCTGGCTATAATTGTTAGTTTTAATTGGCATGGAAGCAGACAGATACAAGTTGTGTCCGTCTGCTTGATTAACATGATTGCAGGAGTTCATTAGAGTTGTATCATACAACTCTAATGAACTCCTGCAATCAGGTTAATTACCATCACTAATGACTCAAACATTCACACTCTTTTAAACTTCAGGTTTGCAATTCAAAAGTAGTTTGAAATAATCAACAGGCTTGTATGAACCAGTAGCAAATACATTCATGTAGTTATGATATTACTGTGTATGACCCAAATAGGAGTTTAAAGATGAACCGATACGAATCAGAAATCGATTTGAATATAAATGATGATTCGCACGATGGTTCGGTTCTAAAACGATTAATCGGTTTCCTGAAGCTTTGCAGTTCATTCTGCTTTAGTAATAAAGCTGCACTATGTAACTTTCCTCTTCTACCCCGGATTTGAACCCGGTTTCCTGGGCACGTGCTGACATTTTTAGCATTGAGCTAATAGAGCCGGCCTGCTTGCTCAGGGGATAAATTGAATCTTGACCATCAGGTCAAAATTTGTGTCAGATCCTATGTCTAGGTGAGACATGACCTTTGACACAGTCTAACTGTCTCAATAGAAGAGCAGGGAGACAAACTACAACCACTAAGTTATATTGCATTACATACTCATACCATTACAGATTGGACAAAATTACAATTTATTCATTAAAAAAGTGACATAGTGCCGCTTTAACTAACCTGCTGCAAGACTCACTGATCTAATGTTAACAAGTCATAACTTTCAAAAAAATAAGGACCACCTCAAATTATCTACACCAGGCCGAAAGGCATGGCGAGAGAGTATGTCCGTTCGTCCGTCCGTCCGTTCGTCCGTCCGTCCGTGAGCAGCTAATCTCCGGCACCGTTGGCTTGATCGCAGCAAAACTGTGCACACACACACTCCCTTGATACCAATTCAGAACCTCTGCCCCAATACATTACGCAAATCGGTACACAGTATCTCTATAGTCATGTGATCAACACAGATCTGTCTGATTTCCCATATTCCATCCTGATTGCCTAAGATTGGCTTCCAAAGTTTGCATGATTGGTAAGTTTTGAACAAAATGCCTCAAATCATGAACGCAGCATGCACTTTCCTTGAAATTTTGCACTCACATTCCCACTAGACCGAGGAAGAAATGCCACTTGAACATTTTCAGATCTGCCTCATGGTGGTGCTATAAAAGGCTGTTTCGCGTTTTTACCTATGACTGCACCGATCTGCGTGAAACTTTGCACGCACACTCCCTAGAGGCCAAGGAAAAACCTTTGCCCTGTATTTTTCACATCTGTCTTTTAGAGCACCACCAGGAGGCCGATTTGTGCAAAACCCTTTTTTTTTATTACTCCTACAGATTCTGTCCAAAAATCACGCAAATCGGTACACAGTATCTCTATATGTGATCAAGACAGATGTGTCCGATATTTCATACTCCATCCTAATTGGCTAACATTGGCTCCTTGAGTCTTGAGTTGAACTTCAGGCAAAATAACAACACTGTGGCCACTGCCATTCAATACACAATAGACTGAGAAGAAAAGCCACGGTGCATTGTGCAATAGAAGCAGGCATGTACCGTAATCACACTAATAGAGTGGCTGAACCGTAGGTACCATAATAGAGTGAAATGCAAAAACAGAACATTAACACTATGTGCATTGCTAGGTGAATGTTTATCCCCAATTCAATTTGCCTACACTATTTAAACACAACCTCTGCTTGATAATTGTCCCTGCGTCAGGCAGCAGACATTCACCCTCGAGCAATTGAGTTCCATCTGCAGTCATGGTCAAACCACTTAATACTGCAAAACAAACAGCCTGTGACAACATGCTGTGCACTAACAACATCACAGACAATAATCATCACATCTGATCATTTAATTATTCATAATCCCCAGATTGCATGCATTTATATTATCTACTTCTTTCTCTCTTCCTCTTTCAGTACAATCCCCCTGTTGTATTTGCATAAACCTCTATTGGTTCCTTATCAGTTGATAGGTTGCTAGATTAAAGCCTCACTATGTAACTTTTTGTAATGAATAACATATTTTCCAATCTGTATGGTAGAGAATGTTAATTCAATATTACTACAATTGGGGTGGTTGTACTTTGTTTCCCTATTCTTCTATTGAGACATTTCATTGATCAGTTACAACCTGATATGGTAACTGATATTGCCATTGGGGTTTGTACTGCATTGTGACCATAATGATATTGTTGGTTCATGTATCAGAACAGACAGTGAAGCTGAAATGAAATGATAGACAGTAGAAGACATTACTATTACTTATTATACTAGCAGTCCAGAGTCAAGGTCATTACACACCGGCGATTATGCGAATATACGCAAAATTCGGATGCGGTCCGAATATATAAAAGACGATCTTTCGCTCCGCGAAACGGATGTGGAAGCTTGCATTGACTTTATAAGGTTTGGAGAAAAAAAAGTATTATTCGCATGAAAAAAATCGCCCCCGGTGTGTAAGGACCTTCAGACCCACATTTCCACCTAGTGTCCATCCGGGCTATGGCACCGTGATCGTAACTAGAGATGTACCAATACCATTTTTTCCTTCCCGACAGTGGCGTCAGTTCAGCAAAAGCTAAGGTATGGCAAGGTTAGGGTTGCAAACTCCCAGAGACTAAAATAAGGGACACCTATCCTTAACATGTTTGGGGGGTCAAACCCCCCAAAACCCCCCAAAACCCCCCAAATGCATAGAAAACTATGCATTATACCTATAAAACAATACAAACACAATGGTCTTACACCTGCATTAGGCTACTATTCATGATATTTTTTTCTCTTTTTTTCTTTCTTCTGGAGCCAAGGTATGGCACCTGGCAAGGTGACGCCCCTGCTTCCCGATACTGATTCCGATTACACTTTCAGATACAGGTCTGTAACTCTGAGAGTGTAGGCCTACAGATGGAACCAAATAGACCCATTTGTACACTCTCAGGGGGCCTTGACATTTAAAAGTTTGAGAACGGTGGGTTACATCCGATGTAACCCTGGTTCTCTGAGTGGAGAGACTGGTTCTCCACTACATATTATTCAATATGTACGGGAACTGACCCCCAGGGGCAGTGCTCGTGGATACTCTTTAAGACACATCACATATGGTGGCCCTGCCCTGATTTGCAATCAGTGGGGTATTTAAGCCCCACCCCAGCAGAGCCACTTCGATTAACTTTGATTGACACGAATTTCGGAGCGGCTGATTCGTGGAGAGCCAGTCTCTCCACTCAGAGAACCAGGGTTACGGATGTAACCCACCGTTCTCTTTCGTGGTCGAGACTGGCTCTCCACTACATATTATTCAATATGTACGGGAACTCTCTAAGACACACCGCGAGGAAATAAGCAGACCCAGCCGCCCCCGTGGCTGCCCGAAGCAGTTTAAGCCCGAAGTATCAGAGCCCAAGCGTGCTCCAAAATCCTACCATCCAACAAAGTATGTACAGTATGTACATGTAAGTATGTACAACAAAGTATGTAATGCTCGTGGCCTAGGCGCAAGACGCTACCTAGGCCCAGCTGGCGACAGGCCAGTCAACTGATTAGCCACCTAGCCCGCAAGACGCAGGGCTAGCTTACTATGCACGACATCACTCCGAGCCCGGCCCGTCCTACGGGAGCCAGGGTCTCGGAGGCACGGTGAGTATGACCTGCTCCACCGCCTGGAGCCCAGCACTCGCTCCGTGAATGGGGTGCTGGCTGCCACGCTCAGTCGGTAGAACCGGGTGAATGTAGACGGAGTCGACCATGTTGCTGCTGTGCGGATCTCTGTCAGAGATGCACCATTCCACAGCACCCAGGAGGCCGCCGTCCCACGGGTGGAGTGTGCCCGCACCTAGGCGGCACTGGTACTCGTGCCCGCCTGTATGCCTGCTGGATCATTTCTGTGATCCAGCGGGACAGCCTAGCCTTTGCCAGTGGTCCAAGCACTCCTGCTTCAGCACCCGAAGAGCTGGTCTGTTACTCTGTGGGCCTGTGTGGCCCTGACGTACGACACTAAGCTCTAACAGGGCAGAGTGGGAACCGACTCTGTCTTTGTACTCCATCTGTCTGCATGTCAAAGAGGGACAGAGCTCAAACACCAGATTGGGATATACCTCTGAGAGAACTTTGGGGAGAAAGGCCAGGATGGGGCGTAACACTGCTCCTCCATCATCTGGGCCTAGACCTGCAAAGCTCCTCATGGACTGACAGAGCTTGCACCTCCACAATTCTCCTTGCAGATACGACTGGTGAAGGCCATGTCCTGCTGCGGAGCCCAGCACGCACTCAGTGATAGGGGTGCTGGCTACCACACCCATGCAGTAGAACCTGATAAATGCGGACGGCGTCAAACAGGAGCCGTCACACAGATCTCAGATAGAGGGGCACCTCGCCAGAAGCCCATGAGGCAGCGAGGCCCTGTGTGGAATGTGCACACATTCCTGTTGGGGCTGGCCTGCCTGCCCACCTATACGCCTGCTGGATTGTTTCTCAACCCATTGAGGGAGCCCAGCCTTGGAGACCATCTGGGGGCACAATGTGTGCCGTGGCTGCCATCAGCCCCAAAGGGCGTAGGCACAGCCTCCAGGTCAACCTGGCCCTCAACTGAAAATCTGGGCGAGCCCTGAGGGTGGCCCGTCCCACTGGAGCAAGGGACAAAGTCCCTGCTCTGGCCTCTAACCCATGCCGAGCCTGCAACCTCTCTTGTCGAGGCGCCGGCCTAAGTGCCCAAGTGCCGCCGGAACGCGCCGGAGCCCAGCGCGTTCTGTCTTGCGTCACTGAGACCAGATCCACAGACAGAACTCCGCCACGGACGCGTAAACCGACCCAATCGGTGATACGCCGCATAGTGGGCTATAATGGCCGCCCAGGTTGTGTTCGACAGACCACCAGCCGCCTGCCAAGTGATTCCACTGACGGAACTCCGCCACGAACCCGCGAACCGGCTATACGTTGTATAGCGGGCTCTAATGGCTGCTTTATGTGTGTTCTAACAGACCACCAGTACGCCCCGCCCAGTGTTCCCACTGACGGGACCCCGCCACGGACGCGTAAACCGACACAATCGGTGATACGCCGCAAAGCAGGCTATAATGACTGTCCACACCAGTGGTGGAGAAAGTACTCTATTACTTCGGCAAGCTGCTCACAGCCCCGCCGGAGCATTCCTGCCATCACCTCCCGTGCACATCCACGAGCCTCCTTAGCTCGTTGTAGCCGGGCACTGGCCTCTTGGCCTAACATGGCCGATGGCTCAATAGGCCGCTTCATCGGACAAGCTCGGTCCTCCTGCCGCAGCTTGGACTAGGACCGCCACGATGGCGCCTCACCGGCCGGAGAGCAGCCATACTCCATAAAGGTCAGGGCTATTATGGTCACGCAAGCGCCGCGTAAGCGCGCGCTGATACAGTGACGGAATAGCCTCTGTGTTTGGCTAGCTGCGTCCGGATAGCCATGGCTCTGTGCATTCTCGGGATGAGCAAGGAGCTTACTCCGTGGCTTCACACCGATGACCGGATTCTACCACGCAGAATTACACCTAGGTGTGTAGACGGCCCCGCCGTGCCACACACCATATATGGTGCGCTCCGCTCGCCCCTGACAGTACGGATGTGCTCCGCTGGAATCACCAAACCCGGTTCTCCAGCGAACTACGCTACAGCGCGTAAACCGACCCAGTCGGCGATACGCTGTATAGCGTGCAACGACTGATTCAGGGGACCCCTGGCAGACCCGCCACGGACGCGTAAACCGACCCAATCGGTAATACGCCGTAAAGCGGGCTATAATGGCCGCGGGTATACTGTTGCAATTGTTCGACAGACTCCCAGCGCGCCCCGCCCAGTGTCTCCACTGGCGGAACTCCGCCACGGACGCGTAAACCGACCCAACCGGTGATACGCCGTATAGCGGGCTATAATGGCCGGGGATTGGCCGCCCAGTTTGTGTACAACAGACCAGCACGTCCTGTCTGTGTCACTGGCAGATCGACAGACAGAACTACACCACCGTCGCGTGAACTGACCCCGTCAGCGATATGCCGTATAGTGCGTTATTACACCTGAACGCAGAAGCTGCCGAACCTGGCACCAATACGCTCGTATGGTGCGGCTCTGCCACCCTGGGACGTTCAGTCTGTTGGGTTGCAGTGGAAACGGCTTGCCTCTAAACGACAGGCACCTGGCCTGCTTAGCCTTAGCTGGCAAGGCCAATTTTTTTTCATATGTATATATATATATACATCTATATTTGTATACATACATTTTATTTGTTAGGATGGATGCCCATATCAAACTCAATGTCCAGCAGTTTGTCTTGTGTCTCCAGCAGAGTTTCTAGTGTCTCCATCTTCCCCTGGAAGAGGTTGCACCTGAACTCTGCAGCCTAAATAAATAGGTATATATTCGTAAACGTATGTATTTGTATATTCATACACTTATATACTAGATACTCGAATATTTGTATACTCATATACTTAATATTCGCCCATTTATATATTTGTATATTAATACACTTACTCTATCAGCATATGAGCAGAGCCAAGTGTCTCTTTATCTTTATTTCACTTATTTACCGTGAAAGTATCTATTTGTATATTTATATACTCATACAAAGTCAGTGAATTGCAACGAGTGCAGTGACTGCCAGGAGAACTCCTGACCTAGCGCCACACTGCCCTCTTGTGACCTGTGGGGCACAGTGCAGCCCTCTCCTAGGGCGCACCTAGGCCCCTCCCCCTACGTTGACTCCTTGCGTGTTGCGTCAACGCGGAAGTAACCAGGGACACGCTGCAACTTTTCTCTGTTTGTTTGTTTCTCTTTTCACTTGGCTCCGCCGAGGGCTTCTCGGACCGCGGCGGTGATGATAACCGGCAGTAGATGGCCCGGAGGTCCGCCGACTGGGTCAGCCTCGCTCGGGTTCTACGGTCTACCTCGGTACCGCGCCGTGGCGGCGATGCCGGCGATCCAAGCACTCAACCGCTTCACGGGGTTGGCTTCCCACTTGGGTCGCTCCAGCAAACCAGCAGCCGCCCTGGTCCGCCCTCTGACTGGGTCAAACTCGGAACCAGGCTGCAGCCGCGGCGATGGCGATGCCGGCGATCCAAGCGTTCGGCCGACAGACGGCTTCCCACTTGGTCACTCGAGCAGAACAGCAGCCACCCTGATCCGCCCTCTGACTGGGTCAGACTTGGAACCAGGGTGCACGCCGCGCGCCAGGAATGTACTCTTGTTGGTGTGAAATATGACAGCGAAGCGTCCCGAGAGGAGCCTCGCCAGACCTGCTCTCTACCAAAGGTAAGTGGACCACGCTGCCAAACACCCGTTCTGTACTGTTTTCGTCTTAAACTGAGCCCACAAAGCGTCTGCACTCGTGGAAATCAAAGAATCGAAGTGGCTCTGCTGGGGTGGGGCTTAAATACCCCACTGATTGCAAATCAGGGCAGGGCCACCATATGTGATGTGTCTTAAAGAGTATCCACGAGCACTGCCCCTGGGGGTCAGTTCCCGTACATATTGAATAATATGTAGTGGAGAGCCAGTCTCGACCACGAAAGAGAACGACTGATCTTGGAAAAAATTATATATATATATATCAGAGGTTGCGTTAGTCAGGTAATTGCCGGTTTTGACCGATTCTTTATGACCAAGACCTCTGCTTTTCTCTTTGTGGCAATCTTTGAATACATATTTTTTAAAGCAAACATTTGTAAAACATGTTGTTCCAGGGACCCCCAGAAGCAAAGATTTGAGTTACAAATGTTCGCTTAAAGAACTTTTAGTTTTTTTTGCAGATTACTGCCCTACTTCGTCGTGGAAGAGTGTCACACAAAAGGAGTGAACATAGCCGATGTACAAGTTTGCAATGTGTTGCAAACTTGTAGATCTGATATTTTTTGTGGTTTTCAGCACAAAAAAAAAGCTTCACCAGCAGGTGCTGCGTTTCAACGTTTTACTGCTTCTTCAGCAGACATTCAATATTTCGGCTGTACTTTCACAATAGTACAGTCTTCTGCCACTTTTGCCCTGCCGTTTGGTGCCCCCCTGAGGTTGGTGCCCAGTGCTGCAGCACCAATTAAGAGTCTCTCTCTCTCTCTCTCTCTCTCTCTCTCTCTCTCTCTCTCTCTCTCTCTCTCTCTCTCTCTCTCTCTCTCTCTCTCTCTCTCTCTCTCTCTCTCTCTCTCTCTCTCTCTCTCTCTCTCTCTCTCTCTCTCTCTCTCAGAACCTTGCTACCACCTGAGGTGAAGGGGCTTTCTCAGTTGCTGCCCCCTCCCTTTGGAACTCAAATCAAAGCCGCCCCCTCCCTTGCCCTGTTCAAAGCCTCCCTCAAAACCCACCTTTTCAGACTCGCTTTCCCCGCCAAATTCAAATCTCCCTTTCTAACTTTTAGTCTTACCTAACTTTTTTCCGTTTTAGCCGTTTAACTATTTCCCTCCTAACACAGTTATTTATTGTCTCCGCCAGAACGAAAGGCATGGCGAGAGTATGTTTTTTGTGAGTGTGTCCGTCTGTGGACAGCTAATCTCTGGCACCATTGGCGTGATCGCAGCGAAACTGTGCACACACACTACCTGGATGCCAGAGCAGAACCTCTGCCCCAAATTTTTCAAATGGGCCTTTTATGGCGCCACCAGGAGGCCGATTTGTGCAAAACACATTTTTGACAGTACTCCTACAGATTTTGTGTCCCGCAAATCGGTACACAGTATCTCTATAGTCATAACCGAAACGGGTCTTTCAGATTTTTCATATTCTGATTGGCTAAAATTGGCTTCCATCGCCACCAGGAGGCCGACGTATGTAAAACAAATTTTTGGATATTAAGCCGTCAGATTATATCCAAATTTCACGCAAATCAGTACACATTGACTATAGTCATGTGATCAAGATGGATCTGTCTGATTTCTCATATTCCATCCTGATTGGCTAAGACTGACATCTAAAGTTTGCAGGAGTCGCCCGTTTTGAACAAAATGCCGCAAATCATGAACGCAGAGTCCGTTGAGGAACAAATGCCACCCTTTTAACATTGCCCTATTATAGCGCCACCAGAGGCCGATTTTTGCAACACTTTTCTTTTTTATATTACTCATCCAAACATCATGCAAATCGGTACACATTAGTAGTTTGGTTTTGTTTTATTGTAAAGCAACTTTGGGTACTAAGAAAAGCGCAATATAAATGTTATGTATTATTATTATTACCAACGCTAAGAGGTGACTGAACTTTGTGGCAAAAATAAATGAGCAACTGATGTTGTTCAAACTGTGATAAGGCTGTATCTTTGCGTTGCTATGGTGATAATCATGCAGAACACTTCATTGTGCACAATCTAGTTAAGCTCAAATGACATGAAACTATCAGTGGTTCTCAAACCTTTTTAATTTCATGGACCCCCATAATTCTTGAAATTGAAATACCAATACTGCAATGTATAAATACTCTGTTACAAGTAAAGGTCCGGAATTCAAAATGTACTTGAGTAAAAGTACAAAAGTATTGGTATCAAAATGTACTTAAAGTACCAAAAATAAAAGTACTAAAATGTTTGAAAATAGCAGATCTACAAGCGCACATCGCGATGCGATCTGTTATTTTCAAATAGCCTAGGTATAAAATAGGGCTGAAGTGGTGAATGTATGTTTTATAATGTCACAACTTTTAACATAGGAGTGGACAGGAGTGTCATTTTTGGGGATGACGTCACATCCGTCCATTCCTTCTTTCAGAGTTGTGGGATCATTCCTAAGTTGTGTTAGAGCGCCCTCTTGTGGAATTTTCAAAACAAATAATTGAAAGGACGTTTTAGAACGTCCTTGGCAATGTGTTAAAAGTAACGTTACCCAACACTGGTCTCCAGCAATGTCTCTGTCATGAGCCACTGCTCAGAGGTAAGTTAATATGAACCCCACATTGCGTCTTTCATACAGCAGTAGAGTGGTGAGGTGAGTCTTTCATACAGCAGTAGAGTGGTGGTGAGGTGAGTCTTTCATACAGCAGGGTGGTGAGGTGAGTCTTTCATACAGCAGTAGAGTGGTGAGGTGAGTCTTTCATACAGCAGTAGAGTGGTGAGGTGAGTCTTTCATACAGCAGGGTGGTGAGGTGAGTCTTTCATACAGCAGTAGAGTGGTGAGGTGAGTCTTTCATACAGCAGTAGAGTGGTGAGGTGAGTCTTTCATACAGCAGTAGAGTGGTGAGGTGAGTCTTTCATACAGCAGTAGAGTGGTGAGGTGAGTCTTTCATACTTTCATTTTTTTCTCTCGGTGACGATCAGTGGTCCCCTTTGTGTTTACCAACCGTCTTACAAGCGATCATAATGTATATAAATATTCTGTGGCCAGTTGGGGAGGGGAGGTGGGAAATACGCAGATCTTTAATGAAATATGGTATTTCCAGCGTGCTTGTGGCAAAAAAAATTACCTCACAGGTGGAATGTTTTTCCACTCTGCAGCAGTCAGAGACCCTCTCTGGGTCTACACACAGTGGATCGATCGATTAATATGGATCTAAATCTTCTGTGACCACTTGAAAACCACTTAAAACACGACATTTTCTGGCACTGGTGAGTTCATTAATTTATATACTCTGGCAGTCAAAGAGTTAAAGACGGGGTGCTGTGATTTTCAGTGATTTCCCCCCCTAAAACATAATCATCAGGTATTATGGTTATACTAGGAGGAAGATTTTTTTCAAAAAAGTGTACAGCAAGTTTAAAATTATGTTTTATGTGGACACGCCTCCAGTTCATTAAGTATACCTGGTTCTCACCTTAGCACCTCCTCCACCACCTTAGCACCACCCACCTGTCCTAGTCCCTCCTCCTCCTCATGCCCACACCTGTTGTGTTATAATAATGAGGGGGAGGGTATATTTTTACTGTGTCATTAAATGGCTGTTTTTCTATTGGCACGTTTGATCCTCAAGGTTTCAGCCTCCAGGAAGAAACTCAAAACAGTCAGAAACGACATAAAACACCATAAAAACACCACCAGGGGGCTCAATGAAGTTCTATCAACCTCATAGACACATGAAAAACAGAAAAAGTGCAAAACCATGACACCACATCTTTAAGTAAAAGTACCAATACTGCAATATAGAAATACTCTGTTACAAGTAACAAAAGTGAAAGTACAAAAGTATTGGCATAAAAATGTACTTAAAGTACCAAAAGTAAAAGTACTAAAGTGACCAGGATTACTACATGTTTTTGTGAGGGTATTAACTACCCTAGGAGACACAGGGAGAACATGCAAACTCCTCACAGAGTAGGCCCTTTCGCCAACCCCACCTAGGGTATGGACGTACGCCACCTAGGGTATAGGTGAGTCTTTCATACAGCAGTAGGTGGAGTGGTGAGGCTGATTTTAAGGACTTCTCTAGCAGCATGGATGAGCACTGGAGCGACACAGCTGTGGATTAGAGCAGCCTGTCACACATTGACAGCACAGTGACAATTTAATCGTACGACTGCATGGATCCCTGCAGAAAGGAGTAAAATTAGAGGAGAAGGTTCAAAGACTGTGGCAGCTAATTGATGGGATTAATTTTGACACATTGTCACATTCCCCTAATAGTATTGTCACCCTTGATCTTCTGAATTCAATGAACAAATATACACAGGGTTGTGTTTACCTTTAAATCTAACCCGAAAGCCTTTAATTGAAGTAAGAACGTCCTCGTGGGGGTCAGAAAAATGCCCTCACAATGGGGAATTCAAAATTTGCCCTACTTTAAAAAATATATATTTTGTGTGCTCAGTTCATTTCCACTTTGAGGATTAGATGAACCCTGAGGTGTGTGTTTTTTAAAGAGCATCCATCAATCTGCAAGAGTAGCTGGATGTGTTTCACTGACCTGTAAGGATTAGATGAAATACATGGTCTCTTCTGTTAGATACAGTAATATAATGGCTCTGTTCCACTATGAACAATAACCTCATGCAGTAATATAATGGCTCTGTTCCACTATGAAGTATAACCTCATGCAGTAATATAATGGCTCTGTTCCACTATGAAGGATAACCTCATGCAGTAACATTATGGCTCTGTTCCACTATGAAGGATAACCTCATGCAGTAACATTATGGCTCTGTTCCACTATGAAGGATAACCTCTTGCAGTAATATTATGGCTCTGTTCCACTATGAAGGATATCCTCATGCAGTAATATAATGGCTCTGTTCCACTATGAATGGATAACCTCATGCAGTAATATAATGGCTCTGTTCCACTATGAATGGATAACCTCATGCAGTAATATTATGGCTCTGTTCCGCTATGAAGGATAACCCACAACCTTCCATATCATGAAAGACATGAAGTCTATGATGGTGAAAGTATAAGTTCTATAAGTTAAGTTCTGGGTTCCTAGAACTCAGGGGTAGCACTACCTCCTGAGCAGGGACCAAATTAGTAGTTTCTGAAAACCTTATGTGAACCCAAGCCATGTGGAAACCATTCCAGAACCAGTTGAATACGTATTCACGTTTCAAGGTTCACTTAGTTCTTACTATTGTCAAAAAGAAACACTAGACCTCTAACTGCATGAACCAATATAACTGTCATGGTAACACTTAAAGGGATTGTAGGCAACATTAAGCCTAAATTTTAAGAATATTTACATATATATATTTTGCATTTTTTCCCCTCTATCAGCCACTATATAATGATGCTGGGGTGTTTTCCTGCACTGAAACACAGTCCTCTTTCTGAAATCCGTATTTTCCCTACTATTTATGTTTGTCCGGGACGTGCATGGACGCGCATGTGCGCGTCCGTGCGCATCCGTGCCCGTGTGAAGTGTTCGGGTGAAACCGAGTGGGACCGAGTGCAGCCGACAAAAATGGAACGAGCCGCCATTGTTTTCTCTGCAGGCAGTTTATACTTCTTACTTTCGTTTTTAAAACGCTCTCAAACTTCTTTTTTGAGGCACAGAATTTACTTTTAAGATAGCGTTTGGATAGAATGTAGTTGTTTAACTTCATATATGTGGTAAATTTATCATGAAAGAGCCTATTTAAAAATAAAAATTCAGAGAACCAGCAGGGGCGGGCAGTGCATGCATTGTATCCGAATAAAGCAGCCTATTTTCGGCATGGCCCGTTTAGAAGTCCCCCCTGCGTCACCCCCTGGTGGTCGGGGAAACGAACTGCTGATGAGGAGGGGGGGGGGGGGGGGAGTGGAGGTGCGGTGTTTGACAATATTTTTTTAATTTTTTTTATCTCTGAACTCGCCTACAATCCCTTTAAGAAAGGAACATGATAAATTCTCACTTAATTAGCCTTAATATCTTATGTCAACATACTGTAGCTTTAGATGAGCCAATTAAAATGTGCATAATATCCTCATGCATTATTTATGGCTACAGTGAGTCATGCCATTACAAGTGAATTACTGTAATGGTGCTAATTCATCACATGTACAGTAGGTTAAAGTTAAACACACACACACGTTTGTATTACTGTAGCCTATGTGTGAGGACATGAAGACAGCAGACACAATAGCAGGAGTCAACAAGCTTTTCATTTCAGCGGCACAACTAATGAGGAAAAAGGTTGCTATGGCAATTGTAAGGCCCACACCCACCCACCCACCCACCCACCCACCCACACACACACACACACACACACACACACACACACACACACACACACACACACACACACACACACACACACACACACACACACACACACACACACACACACACACACACACACACCCCCACACCCACACACACACACCCCCACACCCACACACACACACACACACACACACACACACACACACACACGGTCATGTACAGTAAAGAGTTTTCCCTTTCTATTCAAGTACAGCATGCTTGCAGGGCACATTATCCTCAACACTGCACAACACCTGTAATTGAAAATATCACATTCTGCTTCACTATCGTCTTGATTAGACTGCAAGTTGAACTGTCAGTCACAGTCAGAGAAGAGCATTAGTTCTGCTTGGACTTGAAAGTGAAAAGCGTAATAAAAGCCATTTGTACATTTAGAGGAATTAGTCGTGTACCTTGAGAGCGGTTAATGTTCATCTGCAGTGCAGTTGATGGGTTTGTAAGATGGACACACAGCAGCAGAAACCATACAGCTGGTGCTAATGGACTAAAGAGGTGGACCAATTGAAAAGGAACCACAAGAACACTGGCTATCATTAGACTTTATTTTAACATTGTATTATCTGTCTGTGTGTCCTGTTCAGTGTGCATTACTTTGTTCTAGAAATAAAGTGTAAGAGATACATAATATTTGTTTGCTGGATAGATATGGCTGTCATTAATCAAAACATATCAGGAATGTCACAATAACAGTTTGAGCTCTTGAGATTTTGTTATCGCCTGCATGGAACTCTGTCTACAGTATAAGAGGAGATAACAGGAGATTCCACATAATGGTCATAATCATTCTGCAGGCAGCAGGACGAGACGACCAGCCGGTAGGAGACACGTCAGGCTCCTCTGCTGTGGAGGAGGATGGAGGAGTGTGTGCAGAGCAGTGGTGTGAAATAACTAAGTACATTTACTCAAGTACTGTACTTAAAGTTGTACAATGCAGAATCACAAATAACGATTTTTAGCAACCTTTGCTGGTCACTACCGTCACTGCATACAATTTCCCTAGTCCTCGATTACCCAGAATTCCATTCGTTTTCACCGGAAGCCGGAAGCGTTTCAAAAAGCGATCTTTTAATTGTTTTATACTATCTACGGATCGTTTCTCTTAGCCAGTGGAGCATTAGTTACCATGAGCTGTGCTTTCTTTTTCTGTTCTTTTTCGATCTTCCAATCCTACATTATCTTAAAATCAGCGTGAGGTTCCTTTTTGTTAATAGCGCGGTAGTTCCTGGCCAAACAGGAAACCGTTGCGGTAGTTCCTGAGGACGTCGGCCACGACGTCATGACGTTGGCCAGGAACGTCATTTTCCCGGGAAACTCCCCCCCGTACACGTTCAATAGAAAATATATAAATAAAAGGCTTCCGGGGGTGAAATTCACGGAGTGGGTGTTGTGAAACTTTTGCCACTCGCAAAAGATATACAATTTAACTTTAGTTTTGTTGAAAACGTTACCTAGTATTACTTTAAGTACAATTTTCAGGTACTTTTACTAGTACTTTAGTATTTCCAATTGTCTATACTTTTACTTCTACTCCACTACATCTCAGAGGCAAATATTGTACTTTTACTCCACTACAATTATTTGAAAACTTTAGTTACTAGTTACTTTGCAGATATAAATTATTAAATTATAAACATACATTAAAGGAGTAGTTCACCCAAAAATTACTTATTTTCTATCAATTGCACACCCCATGAAGCCTTGAATTCATGATTTTTTAAAAGGTTTGTGTCGCATTCCTAAGCTAATAATTTGATTCCTCTCCTACCGGCTAATGTATCCGGTAGGAGACACAAAGTAGATTATTTGTGTCTCCTACCGGAAATACACCCAGTCAAATTATTGGCTTAGGAATGCGACAAACAAAAACAAATCCATGAATTCAAGGCTTCATGGGGTGTGCAATTGATAGAAAATAAGTAATTTTTTGGGTGAACTCCTCCTTTAACCACTTTGCCCTATCTTATACCTAGGCTATTTGAAAATAGCCGATCTACAAGCTCACAACGCGTCGCATTGCGATGCGTTGTGAGCTTGTAGATCTGCTATTTTCAAACATTTTAGTACTTTTACTTTTGGTACTTTAAGTACATTTTGATACCAATACTTTTGTACTTTTACACCAGTACATTTTGAATTCGGGACTTTTACTTGTAACAGAGTACTTCTACGTTGATACTTTTACTTAAGTAAAATATTTATATATATATAATAATATATATATATTATAATATTTGGAGTACTTTTTCCACCACTGGTGCAGAGGAAGAGAAGGAGAGGTGCAGACAACCAGAGGAGAAGTGCTGGTAGGAGACATGTCAGACCACTAAAGTACTGTCCCAGGTCACTGGGGGAACACAATAGACCAACAGGCGTGTGCTTACTGGACCAAAATGGGACATCAATCCTGCGAGAATAAAAAAGTCTCTGACTTCTCTGCCTCTCTGAACAGCAGTAGAAACTCAAAACTTCTCAAAATGTCACTTTAAATGAGAACTGGGAAACAGGGAGTATGTGTCCAGAGAATGTCTTTGCTATTCACCGTCTCAAAGGTAGCATATTTTGTTGTGCTTGCAAAGGGAAGCCAAGGGAGGCCTGAACGTGTCAGACAGGTATTGACAATTAAATGCACTCGACAGCCTACATAGTTATTTAAAACAAAGAGAAAGTCATGGTACTTAGCTAGAGTTTGGATGTTTTTACACTGTAAAGAACATACTGGCAGAAAATGAGGTTTGCATAACAGATTTTTTCAAATTAAATGTACCAGTTCCATTCTGTGTTCCAGATGACTGACTTACAATATTATATGTTATCAAGCAGACAGTGATAGAGATTATTGCCATCACCTGGGCTGATGAGTCATGTCATTTTCCGACGTTAAGCTGTGCGCCACAGCCTTGCACTTTCAGGCCATATGCCAGATGGCAACGGCTGCTAAGCTAGCATTGGACAGTCACTATTAGGGGGTGGGGCTTAGCGAAGGGTGAGCTATGGGGGTCAATGTGCATGGATATATTGGTTATTTGTGTGTGTGTGTGTGTGTGTGTGCGTGTGTGCGTGTGTGTGTGTGTGTGTCTGCGTGCGTGCGTGCGTGCGTATAGCCTTCATTTCCATTATATGGATTCTTTGATGTTCAAAAACATACAAATGATCTCATTTTTTCTAAGTGCAAGTAACATAATATTCACCACACAGATATTCATTAGCACAGGTAGATAGCAGGGGATGAACGCTGCTTCTTTCACCCTCTCATCTTTATCTTTGACTCCAGTATTAAGACGATAAGAATCTTCTACCCTGAGGACTTTTTTTCCCCCTCTTTTGCACAAATCCTATGTCATTAGTGAAAGAAGAGGGTTCTGCCACAAAACTACAATACACAGCACAGTGATAGATTGCCCCCCGTTGGCTGTAAAGAGTATTTGGACGTTGCAACGTGAACTGTGACCGACCACGGCGCTTTGTGTTCTTATACCAGTTTTTTTTACCGGCGGCTCAGTGAGGCAATGAGGTGGCGAAAGAGGTTGATGCTCTCTCCTCCCTGTCTGAAAGGATCAGATACTGTAGAGCGAGGCCACACATCCCATTTAGATGGGATGATAGTGAGCTCACACTACTGCAGGCTCCAGAGAGAGAGAGAGAGAGAGAGAGAGAGAGAGAGAGAGAGAGAGAGAGAGAGAGAGATTTAACTCTTTCACTACCAGAATAAATAAATAAATCACCCACTGCCAGCAATTCAAGTAGTCAGTAGTCACAGAATATTTATCTCCAGTATAATCGATCCCCTGATGGTTGCTAATCACGGAGAGTTTCACTGTGCTTCCGCGAAAACATTTAAATAAAATGTCATATACGCCGTTGAAAATAGCATGTCTCATCAAAAATACATAGTAAAGCACAGGAGGCGAGATACAGGCGATTTCCCAAATATGTTAAAGGTATCATGACATTCATTTTCACTTTTTTTATTTTCAATGTTTTATTTGGGGTTTTATGACCTCAATTACACCCAAAAAACCTGAACTTAGAACATTCAGTGGATTTTCTGTGGTCTGGGGTTTTCTGAATAATTAGGCTGAAAAGTAATCTGAGCTTGGCCCTTCGACAGTGAGGTCACAGTCGATTAATCCCGCCCACTCTCCTCCTCGCCCCTCCCCTCCCCTATCCTTTCCTTTGGGGGGGGGCGGAGCAGAGGCGATGATTGACAGGCAAAATCCCTCACCAGCGACACCCGCAGGCAAAGATTTCTTTTTTCATTGCAGTTGAAAAGGCTTTAGAAATGTGAGAGAAAAACACCTGCCATGGATCACTGGAATGGAATTTTCACTTAAAACTTTTTGTACACTTTTGAAGGACCAGGACAAAAACTTTGAATGTGGTGTAAAAGTGAATGTCATTAAACCTTTAACCAGGAAGTGAATGGAGCAGTACATCTTGGGATCACGTGATCTCCTGGTTCTGCGTGCGTCTGGAGATGAAATGGTCACTCGTGTGTTAGCGAAGAGTGCCATTGAGTGGAAACAAAAAAAAAGTAGTCAAAATCGTCTAAAGTTTATGCCCCAAAATTGTAAACGTTTGAATAGTGCTTAACCCTTCCATTGTGTTAGGGTCTTTTTTGACCCGTTTTCAAGTTTGAATAGGTAAAAAGTACCCGTTACATTTCTTTATTGGAACGAGGCTTCATGATATCCTCAGAAATAGCCATTTTAACGCAACAAAATTATTTATCATAATTTTAATTCATTCTGATGGTCTCAAAAAAAAAAGTGACACTTGTGGTGTTAGGGTCCGAAATGACCCGGCAAAGAAGTGTGGCTCAATTCCCCCCCAATTTGTCAATATTCAATGTTTACATGTTTGAGAGTGAGAGAGACTTGTCCTCAATTAGCATTTGCTATCAGGAGTAAAATAAAGTTTGAGTTTATGAAAAATAAATGACTTTTTACCTTCTATGGTATACGGGTCATTTCGGACCCTAACACCATAGTGTCACTATTTTTTATAATTTAAAAAATAAATAAAGTTAAAATACGAAAACAAGTATTTAAAAACAAAAAAAATGTTGGAAGTGTGTTCTAATAATTATTCTTAATTATTCTATTATAGCTAGATAACATCATTATCCATTGCCTTCATTATAGGAAATTTAATGAGTGAATTTTAACATTTGTATAATAGAAAACGAGATATATTGAAAGATGAAACCCTAGCCCTAACCCAACATAATATTTTAAAAAGTTTTTACATGGATATGAATGCATTACAAGTCAGCTATGAGGTGGGAGGAAAAAAAATATGAAAATACTAATTTTTTGAGTATTTTGGGCTGATTTTAATCACGGGTCAAATTTGGCCCACTAACACCACAAGTGGATGCAGTTTTCTAACACAATGCAAGGGTTAAGTGACATGAGAAAAGTAAAGCTGCAGAGAGAAGAGAAAAAAAATAGATGGATAGAATAGATACTCTGAAAAGGAGTGGAGCTGAAGAGAGCCAGATGATGGAGAGAGAGAGAGAGAGAGAGAGAGAGGAAGAGGTGAATGCAGCCAGCATGGCAAAGAGAGCAGAGGAGAGAGAGGAGCTTTGAAAAGGGAGTGATGGCAGATGGAGAGAGACACCCTGTGGGAGATGCAGAGGGTGTAAATGAGGCAACCGGAGGATCTGGCGCATTTTGGCGTTTTGTACAGGACAGGTGTGCCGCTTATTCGCTGCACGATTGGGACACGTTTGCGTTTGTACGCTTGTCTATGTGAGCACGAGGGCTGGGATTTACTGTATTTTCTAACATACCCACCAAAGGATGTCTCCCCTGCAACTCCCATTAACCCATTTAGATCGGGAAAGACTTTTTTGATTTCTTTGGGTATTAAAAAATAGCAGATATACAAGCTCATAGCGCGGGACCGAGGGCCGCGCTATGAGCTTGTATATAAAACATGATCATTTTAGCAAATCTTTGAATATATATATATATATTTTTTTTTAAGCGAACATTTTTAAAACTTTGCTTCTGGGAGGTCCCTGGAACAAAATATTTTGAGATGGGGGTCCGCGGCCAAATACATATCATTTTGGGGGTCCTTGACATGAAAACAGTTTGAGAACCACTGATAAATAGCAAAATAAGTTTTTTTTTTTTTTTACTGTTAGGATCTAGATGACATTTTGTAGAATCCCCAGAAGCAAAGATTTGAGTTAAAAAATGTTCACTTTAAAACAATATATATATATTCAAATATTTGCACACGATTTTTCAAAAGAAAAAATAGCCAAAGTATAAAATACTGGCTAAAGTGGTTTCACAGATGCGTTCCCGGTCCTAATGGGTTAAATAATGCAGTCAATAGGAATGTATCAATTGTTGGGCATATCCGATTCATAAACGGATGAATAATGATTCGGCAGCACCCCATGCAGAATAATTCTCACAGCATCCAGACGTGATTCAAAAAAATTATCAGATTGGCAATTTTCTGTCCAGTTTTCAGCAAATGGCTCTTTGAATGTCACAAATGACTTAACCCATTAAGACCGGGAACAAATCTGTGTGTCATTTCTTTGGCTATTCAAAAATAGCAGATCTACAAGCTCACAGTGCGGCACAGAGTGCCACGTTATGAGCTTGTAGATCTGCTATTTCTGAAACATCGTGAGAATTTGCGGCAATCTTTGAATACATATTTTTTAAAGCAAACATTTGTAAAACATGTTGTTCCAGGGACCCCCAGAAGCAAAGATTTGAGTTACAAATGTTCGCTCAAAGGACTATTTTTTTTTTTTGCAGATTACTGCCCTACTTCGTCGTGCAAGAGTGTGACATGTGGACATAGCCGATGTACAAGTTTGCAATTTGTTGCAAACTTGTAGATCTGCTATTTTTAATGTTTTGCAGCAAAAAAAAATTGCTTCACCAGCAGGTGCTGCGTTTCAACGTTTTACCGCTTCTTCAGCAAACATTCAATATTTCGGCTCTATTTTCACAATAGTAGCCTACAGTCTTCTGTCACTTTTGCCCTGCCGTTTGGTGCCCCCCTGAGGTTGGTGCCCAGTGCTGCAGCACCCAAAGTCCTTGCATTAAGAGAACCAAATGGACCCATTTGTACACTCTTAGGGGGCCTTGACATTTAAAAGTTTGAGAACGACTGATCTTGGAAACAATGCTACAGTATATATCAGAGGTTGCGTTAGTCAGGTAATTGCCGGTTTTGACCGATTCTTTATTCTCTCTCTCTCTCTCTCTCTCTCTCTCTCTCTCTCTCTCTCTCTCTCTCTCTCTCTCTCTCTCTCTCTCTCTCTCTCTCTCTCTCTCTCTGTGTATGTTTTAGTCTGCTATAATTATTTTACAGCTTTACAGTTAGGTTACTTTGCAGATTATGATTACAAAACATACACTACAAGTTAGCCCTATTTTATACTTGGGCCATTCAAAAATAGCCGATCTACAAAGTTGCATCACATGTCACATTGCGTCGCGCTGTGAACTTGTAAATCAGCTATTTTCTTAAAGTCTGACAAGAAAAGGCTGCTTTTATTTTGGTACTGTGAGTATTTTTATGCCAATAGACATAATTTTGTACTTTTACTCAAGTAAAATTTTGAATGCAGGAGGTGTTTACTAGAATTGACCAGAATTTACTAGAATTTCTATATTGCGGTATTGCTACTTTTACACCACCCATGACTTCTGAAGGGTTTCTCTGTCTCTATGTCTCTCTCTCTCTGGATGAAGGTTAACTCAGGCCAGAAAGACAATCTCATTAGAAGTGCTTTTTCTTGACAGCAGCATCGATGGGGATCACTCCATTGTGAGAATAAGCAGCCGAGCACGACGGGAGGAGGTCAGGAGGACAACAATGTGTCTTTGCAGGCTGGCTATGGGAGTCCCAGAAGATCAGGGGGTCCTTGGCCTGCAGTTGCCCCCGCAATGATGTGACTTGTCAGGGAATGTGTGCGTAGTGGGAGGTCATGGTAAAGATATACGCCTGTCATTTCTGCCTGTCAGCAGCATTTGCACTGGAAGATAAACAGTGGTGGTAAAAAATACTCAAATTTTCTACTGAAATCCTGCAATGTAGAAATACTCGTTACAAGTAGGAGTCCGGAATTCAAAATGTGCTTGAGTAAAATTAGAAAAGTATTGGTATCAAAATGTACTTAAAGTATCGAAAGTATAAATTACTCACTATGCAGAATGTCTCATTTAACAAGTTCTCAAATGTATAACATTATTTTTAAAATAGCCGACCTACAAGCTCGATGCGACACATTGTGAGCTTGTAGATCCGCTATTTTCAAATGGTCGAAATGTATATAGGGCTGAAGTGGTTAATGTATGTTTTTTAATAATCAAAATCTACAAAATACTATAGTAGCTAAAGTTTTCAACTAATTGTAGTGGAGTAAAAGTACAATATTTGCCTCTGAGATGTAGCGGAGTAGAAGTGAAACTGCTGACTATTGGAAACACTCTAGTAAAGTAAAAAAATCCTCAAAACTGTACTTAGGTACAGTACTTGAGTAAATGTACTTAGTTACTTAGCACCACTGGGAATGTGTTTATATGGGAGGTCAAGGTAAAGATATACACGCCTGTCATTCCTGCCCGTCAGCAGCATTTGCACTGGAAGATAGCAGATAATGCATGTAGTGAGCTGCAGAAAGGCTGGAGCGGTGTTGATTTTAGCAATTTTTTATTTAGTTTTAGTAATAGTCTTTTGAATAACATTCTATTTAGTTTTGGTCATATTTTCATATGTCATCTAAAATGTTTTAGTTTTAGTCTACTTTTAATTGACTAAATATCATAACATTTTAGTCAGCTAAATCTACCGTTGATTTAGTCGACTAAAGAAATATGTTGGCGGCCGTGATGGCATCGTATAATGCCTGATTTATACTTGGCAGCATGCCAAAAATAGATGTGAGCTGCACGCAACCAAGCATAACCTATCTTATCTTAGTTCTACCTAAGTTCTCCATCCTGATTGGATACAATTGGTATCTCTACCTGAAAATGCATTTTCTGTTTAATAAAGAGCGGGAGAGACATGGAAACTCCTGTTACTGAAAAAAGTTGATCATTGTAATTGACCCTTGAACATTCAGCTTTCTCACCCAACCCGATTGACTGGGTATCATTATTTTTTATTTTCTTGTATCTTTATGTTTATATGTGGTCAGACAAGAAGTGAAGCTCTGTCTCCACCATTCCTTGACCGCAGTGAGAGCACAGCCCGTCCTCTCTGGGCAGCCAGGCCTTTCTCAATATCCAGGCTGTGCACTCTGTGTCAGTAAATCGTTAACGATTTTTCTCAGTCCATTAGTCACCGTGGTCAAATTCTGCCAGGGTGTTATGTCCCAAGCTGGCAAATATCAACAACGATTAGGGTTGATTAGGTTAGAAACACTGACAGGTGTTTCTATCAGTGAGGCCAGGCTAAATAACAGAGTTATAGTCAGTGGTGGAAAAGGTACTCAGATATTATATAAGTAAAAGTATCAATACAGCAATATAGAAATACTCCGTTACAGGTAAAAGTCCGGAATTCAAAATCTACTTGAGTAAAAGTGCAAAAATATTGGTATAAAAATGTACTTAAAGTACCAAAAGTAAAAGTACTAAAATGTTTGAAAATAGCAGATCTACAAGCTCACAACGCGTTGCGATGCGTTGTGAAAATACCAGATCTACAAGCTCACAATGCATCGCGACGCATCGTGAGCTTGTAGATCGGCTATTTTCAAATGGCCTAAATAGGGTTGAAGTGGTTAATGTATGTTTTATAAAAATACTAATCATCAAAAGCTACAAAGTAACTAGTAACTTAAGTTGGCAAATAATTGTAGTGGAGTAAAAGTACAATATTTGCCTCTGAAATGTAGTGGAGTAGAAGTAAAAGTACTGAAAACTGGACATAAAATACCTCAAAGTTGTACTTAAGTACAGTACTTAAGTAAATATACTTAGTTATTTCACACCACTGAGACCAGAGTAAAACAAAGGAAACTTAATCATACATACAGTAGGACAGAGACAGACAGACAGTAGGACAGAGACAGACAGACAGTAGGACAGAGACAGACAGACAGTAGGACAGAGACAGACAGACAGTAGGACAGAGACAGACAGACAATGAAAGTGAAGGGCGGCGCGCGCCGCCCTAGGTGGGATCCCGGCCGCTCCGGCGTCGGGCGCACCACCGGCCCGCCTCGCCCGCTCCGTCGGGGAGGTGCATCAGAGTACATGAGCTTTAGTAGATATGGTTAAGAACACTCATAACTGTAATACAAGAGCAAGCATTACCTCAGGGTTAGCTCCCGTAGTGCAGAGTAAAATGGCTTTAAATGTGTTTTTCATACAGGGATTTAATTATGGAACAAACTACCTTTAAGCACCGAACAGAACAAAGCCAATCATAGGACAGCGAGCAATCTGGGAACCCAGAGCCAACTGAAAAGGAAAAACAGCGACCTCTGCTGTTTGTTACCATGTCAGTTGGCTCTGGGAGGAAGAAAACGGAGCACCCGTGCGCAAGGAAACCGGGGTTTTGGTCCATAGACATATAAAGGTAGACGCCTCCTCTGGCTCTGAAGCGTCTGTATGGCGGGCGCGCTTCCGCGGGGGAAAGCTGGAGATTTCCGCGTGCGTCACAGAAGGGGGCGTTCAGTAGGCCAATGAGAGGCAGGTGGGGGCGGGACAACTAGATTCTGACAAGTCCTGGAAAAGACGCGCTGTGATTGGCCAGTGCCCGTTCCCCCCATTTCCGGAAGGGGGGGACGGGCACTGGCCAATCACAGCGCGTATGGCGGCCACCACCATACTGCAGAGGCCAATGAGGTATCTAGGTTTCTATATCTATGTTTTGGTCTGCCTTCAGCGCATCACTTCCGGTGGCGCGACTATGTTTTCATTCCCACTAACAATATTTCTACACGGAACACTAACACCACTTCTCCCAGAGAACATGGATCGTTTTGGTTATAAGCCCACTTGTTTCTATGATGAAAGAGTAAGTTAAAATGTGAATATCTTTCCGTGGTTTTGTCTGCTCCGCGGACGCTATTGTTAAATTAGTTTTGGTTTGTTTCGAGGGGGGAAGGATCGACGGACACGTGAATCCCGCCCACTACATTTGATTGGGTAAAGCGCGGCCTGCTTCCTGATCTGAAGGCACGCCGACTTGTAGGCAGTGCGTACACGTTATGACGAACCTCCCCGACAGATTCCAACGCAGAGCAGAATCTGTTCTTGAGAGATTAGACAGCGAGTAATGATGAACTTCAAGTAATAAGTGTTTGTTTGATTGTTTTTTAGTTCCGTTTAATTAGGTTTTAGGTGAATTGGTGTATGAAGTGATACTAGAGTTGTTTACATAATGCTTTTAGCTATTTATTTCCATGTGTTGGTAGCGTGTCTGTTTTACATAGCAGACCACTTTAGAACTAAGTGTTTTAAGTGCTATCCTCAGTATTTTGTCTGTTTGAATCCTAATAAAATCAATCAATTAATTCTGACTAGGGTGCAGAAACGCCTGGCTAGCTTATTGTATAACTGTTGTACAGTATTGTGAGCTTAAACGCCCTCATATATGAACAATATATTTGTTTTACCAAATGAGCCACATCACTATCAAACATTATTCAATATCCCAACAAAGATTTAATGTAATAATAGAAAGGTATTTATTCCACAACCATATGAATGATTCCTTTAAAATGTGGCCCAAATAAAATAAAATTAAGAAATACCCAGGGTTTTGGTACTGTGGCACTGGTACCAATAGTGTTGCCATGCTTGTTGGAGCTCATTTGAAATCCTTGCATTGAAGTATTGTCCGCTCAGCACTCCCAGGTCCTTTGAAAACAATAGAAAGCTGCTGCAACCAGTATCCAACACCTGTCTGTCTGTGTGCCGGAGAATCCAGTAGCACACCTGTCTGTCTGTCTGTCTGTCTGTCTGTCTGTCTGTGCTGGAGAACCAGTCGCTCACCTGTCTGTCTGTCTGTCTGTCTGTCTGTCTGTCTGTCTGTCTGTCTGTCTGTCTGTCTGTCTGTCTGTCTGTCTGTCTGTGCTGGAGAACCCAGTCGCTCACCTGTCTGTCTGTCTGTCTGTCTGTCTCTCTGTCTGTCTGTCTCTCTGTCTGTCGGTCTGTCTGTCTGTGCTGGAGAACCCAGTAGCTCATCTGTCTGTCTGTCTGTCTGTCTGTCTGTCTGTCTGTCTGTCTGTCTGTCTGTCTGTCTGTCTGTCTGTCTGTCTGTCTGTCTGTCTGTCTGTCTGTCCTGGAGAACCCAGTAGCTCATCTGTCTGTCTGTCTGCCTGTCTGTCTGTCTGTGCTGGAGAATCCAGTAGCTCACCTGTCTGTCGGTCTGTCTGTCTGTCTGTCTGTCTGTCTGTCTGTGCACCTGGACCCTCTGGGATTTTTTTTTTTTTTTATCCCACGATTTTGTAACCCCTATTTTTTCACCCTAGTGCCAATGCCTAAGCGTGTAATCCTGGGCACTACCTTCCCTCTGCCATCCTAGGGAGGCCAGGGCCGAGCTCATGCCTCCTTCAATGCATGAGAGCCGTCGGACCTTCTTATCACCTGACAGGGGAGAGTTTCCCTGGTTGGACGTAGCGCGTGGAAGGAACACGTTATTCCAACCAGTTCCCTTCCCCTCCATCAGGCGCCCCGGCTGGCCAGGGGGAGGCAGTATAGTGACCAGGATTACTGCATGTTTTTTGTGAGGGTACCTACCCTAGGAGACACGGGGAGAACATGCAAACTCCACACAGAAAGGCCCTTTCGCCAACCCCACCTAGGGTGTGGGCACTGATGACGCGGAGGAGAGAACACGCCCCCAGCGCCCACAGCGTCCCCTGCGGGAATTGAACCTTCTAGCTGTGAGGCGACAGCGCTACCGACTGCGCCACCGTGCCCCCCTGGGATGAGTCCTGAGCACATCTACTGCAACAGATTGTGTTGCAGTGTCCTGAAGCACACTATCCAATACACAACACAACATCCTGTCCTTCATCTATAAATGTCATTACAGTTCTCAGATAACGTCCGTACTCACTCAGAAACGTGTTGAAAAGCCTCACACACTCTCTTCTCCTCCAGGCTAGTGTGTTTAGTTGACCAGCCACAGCCTGTCAGCCTTGTTATGGTGGAAAAACTGAGTGAAAATCTAGCTCCAAACACACTAACTTTACTGTTTTTAACAGGGTTACATGCAGATATATCCTCACCCTGGCTCTTGATTTGGTGTCAACATTTACCAGAATATTACAGTTATATAACCAAGACTTGTGTAAACATCACTGTTTTCACCTGCTTCTCTCACTCTCAGACTGTCTCACTTCCTCCTTTTTCTTTTTAGCCCACGATTTTGTAACCCCTATTTTTTCACCCTAGTGCCAATGCCTAAGCGTGTAATCCTGGGCACTACCTTCCCTCTGCCATCCTAGGGAGGCCAGGGCCGAGCTCATGCCTCCTTCAATGCATGAGAGCCGTCGGACCTTCTTATCACCTGACAGGGGAGAGTTTCCCTGGTTGGACGTAGCGCGTGGAAGGAACACGTTATTCCAACCAGTTCCCTTCCCCTCCATCAGGCGCCCCGGCTGGCCAGGGGGAGGCAGTATAGTGACCAGGATTACTGCATGTTTTTTGTGAGGGTACCTACCCTAGGAGACACGGGGAGAACATGCAAACTCCACACAGAAAGGCCCTTTCGCCAACCCCACCTAGGGTGTGGGCACTGATGACGCGGAGGAGAGAACACGCCCCCAGCGCCCACAGCGTCCCCTGCGGGAATTGAACCTTCTAGCTGTGAGGCGACAGCGCTACCGACTGCGCCACCGTGCCCCCCTGGGATGAGTCCTGAGCACATCTACTGCAACAGATTGTGTTGCAGTGTCCTGAAGCACACTATCCAATACACAACACAACATCCTGTCCTTCATCTATAAATGTCATTACAGTTCTCAGATAACGTCCGTACTCACTCAGAAACGTGTTGAAAAGCCTCACACACTCTCTTCTCCTCCAGGCTAGTGTGTTTAGTTGACCAGCCACAGCCTGTCAGCCTTGTTATGGTGGAAAAACTGAGTGAAAATCTAGCTCCAAACACACTAACTTTACTGTTTTTAACAGGGTTACATGCAGATATATCCTCACCCTGGCTCTTGATTTGGTGTCAACATTTACCAGAATATTACAGTTATATAACCAAGACTTGTGTAAACATCACTGTTTTCACCTGCTTCTCTCACTCTCAGACTGTCTCACTTCCTCCTTTTTCTTTTTAGCCCACGATTTTGTAACCCCTATTTTTTCACCCTAGTGCCAATGCCTAAGCGTGTAATCCTGGGCACTACCTTCCCTCTGCCATCCTAGGGAGGCCAGGGCCGAGCTCATGCCTCCTTCAATGCATGAGAGCCGTCGGACCTTCTTATCACCTGACAGGGGAGAGTTTCCCTGGTTGGACGTAGCGCGTGGAAGGAACACGTTATTCCAACCAGTTCCCTTCCCCTCCATCAGGCGCCCCGGCTGGCCAGGGGGAGGCAGTATAGTGACCAGGATTACTGCATGTTTTTTGTGAGGGTACCTACCCTAGGAGACACGGGGAGAACATGCAAACTCCACACAGAAAGGCCCTTTCGCCAACCCCACCTAGGGTGTGGGCACTGATGACGCGGAGGAGAGAACACGCCCCCAGCGCCCACAGCGTCCCCTGCGGGAATTGAACCTTCTAGCTGTGAGGCGACAGCGCTACCGACTGCGCCACCGTGCCCCCCTGGGATGAGTCCTGAGCACATCTACTGCAACAGATTGTGTTGCAGTGTCCTGAAGCACACTATCCAATACACAACACAACATCCTGTCCTTCATCTATAAATGTCATTACAGTTCTCAGATAACGTCCGTACTCACTCAGAAACGTGTTGAAAAGCCTCACACACTCTCTTCTCCTCCAGGCTAGTGTGTTTAGTTGACCAGCCACAGCCTGTCAGCCTTGTTATGGTGGAAAAACTGAGTGAAAATCTAGCTCCAAACACACTAACTTTACTGTTTTTAACAGGGTTACATGCAGATATATCCTCACCCTGGCTCTTGATTTGGTGTCAACATTTACCAGAATATTACAGTTATATAACCAAGACTTGTGTAAACATCACTGTTTTCACCTGCTTCTCTCACTCTCAGACTGTCTCACTTCCTCCTTTTTCTTTTTAGCCCCACCCCCTCTCAGAACCTGGTAGGCTGACCAGAGTTGATTGGCATCCGGCTCCCCAATGACATTGTGTCCCTGAGCTTGGTATAAATGTAACAAATCATGGCTGCTATGTACTATACCTGGCCATTTGGCTGACTGGTTAGTGTAGCTGCCTGCGACATGAGCAACTGTAGTTCAAATTCTCATTTACACTTGCCTTTGACATTATAATTATGCTCTTAAGGTTAAAGGTAGTATAAGTTACATAATATTTTTTGTTATATAACAAAAGTGTTTTTGTTCTTCTCTGCCAGTGCCAAACAGCTTATTCTGCTGTTGCTATTGACTCGTTTGGTTTTGTTTAGAGGACTGGTAGCCCTAGAATGTCTTCGCCCGAAGAGAATGCCGTCCGTGTGCAGCAGAGATGTCCACGAGTCTCTGAGCTCGAGTCCGAGTCAAGTCTCAAGTCTTTGAGGCTCGAGTCGAGTCAAGTCTCAAGTCTTTGAGGGTTGAGTCGAGTCGAGTCCGAGTCAAGTCTCGGGTCTTTGAGGCTCGAGTCGAGTCGAGTCTCAAGTCTTTGAGGCTCGAGTCGAGTCGAGTCTCAAGTCTTTGAGGGTTGAGTCGAGTCGAGTCCGAGTCAAGTCTTTGAGGGTCGAGTCCGAGTCAAGTCTCGAGTCTTTTTAAAGTCTTTTTTAAAAAAAAAAAAAATGGGGGGGGGGGGGGGCATAGATGTAAAAGTATAGACAGGTCATAATAAATCACATTAGATTCACAGATTAGAGATTTTATGTATTTTCCCCACAATTTATTTTCATTCAAATGAAATGTGATTGAACTTGCACTAATAATGACTTTAGTTGATTTTTCACTCTTTAAAATATAGTATTTCTTAATTATTAATAATTACAGCTTGTAGATTGGCTATTTTCATGATTTTTAATTGTTTTTAAATAATAATTAAAAAGGAACATACAAGATTTCCACCCGACAGCGATAATATATAGCCAATATGGTTCGTATCAGTATATGAGTCAGTTTTTGCAGATTTCATTCTAATTGGCTACTATGCCTGCATATGAATTTCATGGGCCTGGGTAGGTCACCCTGGCTTGGCGGAGATATGCCCTGTTGCGCACACTCGACTCCGCACAGCAGTCCAACAGCAGAGCAGGTGAAAGCAATTCACTTAAACGAGGGCTGTGTTGCGCACCAAAAAACTGTCTAAATGTGGATCCCCAGTTCAAATATGATTCTTTTGGGGGGTCACGGCCTGAAAAGGTTTGAGAACCACAGCTTTTATGCAGTGAACATTACATGAGCGTAGCGTTTACCGTGGTGAAGTGTTGAATATTCACCCAGCTGGGTTTAACGAAATGAAAATCCGATGTTTCCTAAACGTGCTGTCACAGATGATCCGACCATCTTATAAAAAATGTAAGCATATGCCAAGATAACTGAGGTTATATAGCTGATTCTGAGCTAAACATATTTGTTTAATTTCGAAGTTTTTATATTTAAACTTTATGATGAAAGGCCGCGGCGGCCACACACATAGCAGCTGTTGCGCTCGCCTCTCCATTTTTACGTTAATGAGCAGCACGAAACAGCTTCACTGAAGCCGGCTCCGCGCAGCGCGCACTGGAGCGGAGGTTTCTTTGCGGGGGGGGGACAGGGGAGTGGAAGTTTTTTGGGCATTTCATTCATTTATTTGTCCAAAAAATAAACATAAAATAAAGATTGTCCACGAGTCTTTGAGGCTCGAGTCGAGTCAAGTCTCAAGGCTTTGAGGCTCGAGTCGAGTCAAGTCTCAAGTCTTTGAGGGGCGAGTCAGAGTCGAGTCGAGAGTCTCGTTTTTGGCCACTCGAGTGCGACTCGAGTCCGAGTCCCTAACTCGAGTCCCCATCTCTGGTGTGCAGCCTGTGGAAAAGTGGAGATGTTTGACTAAACACACGTTTTCTGCCAGAACTTTCAAATGGATATGAAACTAGAGGATAATATCTGACTCCAAGTCTTAGGAATTAATCATTGGGTGAGTAGACATCTACAGTATGTACAAGCTCACAGCACATCACTTTGTGCCACACTGCAAGCTTGTACATACGTTTGAAAATCTTTGAAAAATATAAAAAATTATAATATATATATTTTTAATAGTTTTGCATTTTTGTAACATGAATCTTCTCTCCGGGGGTCCCTGGCACCAAACCTTTTCAAATGGGGGTCTGTGGCCAAATGCATCCTTGACATGAAAAAGTTTGAGAACCACCTTCTCACCTCCTTCTCATGCTGTTCAGAAACCAGACTGGTCACACACTGCTGTGGCAGTAGGCTGGCATTCTACTCCTCAGCCTGGATTTGTCGTAAGTCAGCCAACGTGGTCGTGTTGGTCACTCCAGCACGAACAAGCTTAGCGCACACGTGTTCAGTTGGGTTGACTTCAGGACTGTTGGCAGGCCATTCCACTCTCTCTACTCCCAAAGTCTGGAGGTAGTCTCTGATAAGCTTTACATTATGTTCTGCCATGTCTTTGTTTCATTTATATAGAGTCCTGACGTCACTCCCACTACCCCTGGGTCACGGCGTATTTGTTTTGTAGGGAAAAAAAATAAGCATCTTATAAAAAATATTAAATAAATACATTAGTACTTTTTCACCATCAGTCGATGCTTCATATCCATACGAGTAAAATCGCCCGCGTGGTTTGTTTATGTCTGGAACACGATTATTATATGAGCGGTCTAATATTTGCCTATGCGCATTCCAATACAAAAACATAACAGCCTCTAGCAAATAACGCCCTCTAGCGGCTGTAATGTCAGATGTTGGTGCTCTATTAAAGGTCTCTGTAACAATGGAGATGAGGTACACAATTGCTCCAGTGTCTTTCCCCAGATGGAGATCTATTTGTGGGTGATACTAAGACTTATTAAAACAGCCTAAAACAAACAATCCAATCAAATCTCATCTACCATGTTTTAATGGTCTTGTCTCATAACAGTTATTCCCCTTATACCTTAGACCCAGTATTCCCTAAACAATGAACCACTAATTGAGATCACAGGAAATAATGAAAGTGTTGAAGCCTCAGTCAAGGAGCTTTTAATACAAATTCCCCCGTCTCTCCTACAAGTCAGTGAATTGTATGGCTTCATTGTGTGTTTCTCCAGTGACTTTCTCCCCCATGAACGACTCCTATTAAACTAAAGTTCAGGTGGTTCTCCCACTGGAAACATGTCTCACTGTCCTCTTTGTTCCTACTGGACAGACCTGAACTGGCCATCGGGAGGTTTGTAATGAATCCCAGAGGAACCGGTCCGTTCCAGTCTGAAGTGGTTCCAGTGGTGAAATAATATTACTAGCTGCCAGTACTGCCCACAGGCCGAGTTTTGGCCCCTCAGGGCTGCCAAGCACTGCCGACCTGTGTCTCACACCTCCAGTGTTGGGCTCTCTGCCAGAAAAAGTGCAACTAAACCAAGTAAAGAGCATACATATGAAAATGGAACAGATCAGGCGATAGAAAACACATAATAGTGTGGGCAGTGGTGGAAAAAGTACTCAAATGTTTTACTTAAGTAAAGGTATCAATACTGCAATGTACTGTAGAAGTAGCTCTGTTACAAGTAAAACTCAGGAATTAAAAATGTACTTGAGTAAAAGTACCAAAAGTAAAAGTACTGCAATGTTTGAAAATAGCATATCTACAAGCTCAATGTATGAAATAGGGCTAAAGTGGTCAATGTATGTTTTATAATATAATGATTAATATCTGCAAAGTAACTAGTAACTAAAGTTTTCAAATAATTGTAGTGGAGTAAAAGTATAATATTTGCCTCTGAGATTTTGAGTACCTCAAAATTGTCGGCTAATGTTCGGATCCCCTATAGTAGCTCTGAGGACCCCCGAGGGGTCCCGGAACCCCTGTTAAAGACCCCTGCTATAGAACACTAACGTCGGGTGAAAATTATGGTCATGTGATTTTCATGGTGTTGCTGATGTCTGAGGTGGGTGGGTCCTTGAAGGGTGCCTTCAGGCTGCACAGTAACGCTAAAACGGTGGTCAGCTTTATTGGGGCTACAGCATACCTGGGCAACTAACTGACGGCCCTATTGTCTATTGTCTTTTTTTATGTCCAATGTATTTGTATTTAAGTTAACATAAGTATAACTAAATGCATTTGAAATTAAATAGAAATGTTACTTTTCAGGATTCCAATTCAAAAAGTAGCAAAAATAGCAGATCTACAAGCTCAAAACGTGTCGCACTGCGACACGTTTTGAGCTTGTTGATCGGCTATTTTTGCAACTGTTTAAAATACGGAGATACGAGGTGTCTGCCTGACAGTATATGCAATGTGGCCCTCTGGAGTGAGTGTGGAAATATAGTGGCCCTCTGCATCATCAAAGTTGCACACCCTTGGGCTGAAGTGTTCTTTTTCATTGGCCAGTGTATCTGGGCCTGTCTTTTGAGTTTAACAATTTAGCGTTTACTTTGAAAGAAGTCTCTAAAACGATGGTTCTCAAAGTGGGGCACATGGACCCTCAGGGTTTCCTTGAGGACCCTTACGGGTCTGTAACTCTGAGAGTATATACGAATGGAACAAACTCGACCCGGAGTTATGGGGCTCCTTGAAATAAAATAAAAATAACAAAAAAAGGTTGAGAACCACTGCTCTAAAACACTACATAAAAAAACATTACTTTTAAAGGTAGGGTAAGTGATTTTCTTTGGTCAAAATAAGTGTTAAATAGCTCTATATTATGATAGTGCTCATTGCTATAGAGTGTTTGTTCAGTAACAGGAGTCTCCATGTCTCTCCAACTCTTAAATAAACAGAAAATGCATTTTCAGGTCAGGATACCAATTTTATCCAATCAGGATAGAGAACTCAGTCAGGATACAGATTAAACAAGTGAAATCGGAAGTGGTGACACAAAGAAATGAGCAGACACAATTGGAACTGGAACTCTATAAAAAAATAAAGCTGATAAATGGGTGCTCTCTCCTGATTGGCTGAAATGTTGTCACCAACCTGAAAATGTAGACCCCTGTTACTGAACAAACACTCTATAGCAATGCTTACTATCAGAATATAGTGCTTTAACCTTTTAATAAAAACATTTCTGTTCTAACCAAAACATATCACTTACCCTACCTTTAACTTTACTTTTGTTTGCATAAAACACATTAAACGGCAAGTCCACCTATGTACGATTACTGCATGAACATGCAGCTAAATCACTGAATCATTGTGTTGTGTTTATACCATCAAGCTGGACTGCTTCTAGACCAATAAAACAATAAAGAACAAAAGTCAGCAGCTAATTGAAGTGGATGAAGTGGTCGTTCGTCAGTTGATGCATCGTCACGTCCAACACTGACAGCACCAGTCACTGTGTATTTAATCTGTTCCCTGATTCATTATAAATCAGTGGTGGAAAAGTACTCAACTGTTTTACTTAAGTAAAAGTATCAATACTGCCGTCGAAGTACTCCGTTACAATTAAAAGTCTGAAATTAAAAATGTACTTGAGTAAAAGTACAAAAGTATTGGTATAGAAATGTACTTAAAGTAAAAGTACTAAAATGTTTGAAAATAGCAGATCTACAAGCTCACAACGCGTCACGTTGTGAGCTTGTAGATCGGCTATTTTCAAATAGCCTATGTATTAAATAGGGCTAACGTGGTTAATGTAATAATTTATATCTACAAAGTAACTAGTAACTAAAGTTGTAAAGTAATTGTAGTGGAGTAAAAGTACTATATTTGCCTCTGAGATGTAGTGGAGTAGAAGTAAAAGTATAGACAATTGGAAATACTCCATGAAGTAAAAGTACCTCAAAATTGTACTTAAGTACAGTACTTGAGTAGATGTATTTAGTTACTTTACACCACTGTGTATTATTATTAGCTGCCAGTACTGCACACAGGCCGAATTTCGGCCCCTCAGGCTGCCAAGCGCTGCCAACCAGTGTCTCACACCTCCAGTGTTGGGCTCGCTACCAGAAAAGTCCAGAATTCAAAATGTACTTGAGTAAAAGTACTTAGTTACTTTACACCATAGATAATAAATAGATAATGTATCTCTCTCTTGCTCTCTCTCCCTCCCTCCCTCTCCCACACACACAACCCTGAATGTCAGCTAGAGCTAGTTAACTGAACCTCCTCTTCCAGCAGCTTGTGGACGGTGCAAAAATAATGAGCTGGACTTAATTAGTGGGGCTCTTTCTCCGTTTTATGTGAATGATTAAATCCTAGCAGAGCTCTTCTCATGCACACTGCCTCATTGGGCGACAAAACCAACAGTCATATGATTACACAGGTCTGTTGCCA
Organism: Gymnoscopelus braueri; assembly: GCF_963280865.1. Taxonomy (NCBI): domain Eukaryota; kingdom Metazoa; phylum Chordata; class Actinopteri; order Myctophiformes; family Myctophidae; genus Gymnoscopelus; species Gymnoscopelus braueri. Next base: position 4,227,625 of record NC_137617.1, on the reverse strand, counting down.
TGGAGATAAACGCATGACACCACTTTCTTTTGCTTTTTTATCAGGGCCGACTGGCTTTAGATGGCCAATGGCGCATTGCTGCCTCACACTGTCAGGGAGTAGTACTGCACAATGACACAGAAGATGACACAAAGTTGAGGTATTTTTTAAGTTACAAATTACGTGGAGCATTTGAGACAACAATAGACTATTTGCACAGCAGCCATATTGGAAAGAAACTGGGCCTCTTCTTACTTCCTTCACAGGTGTTACCAATGATACTAATGAAGGCTCTGTTCTAGTCTGGTTAAACAGAGTCAGGGTGCTGATATTGTGCATGTTGGCTCACTGGAAACACTCTGCTACACCAGTGGGTCTCACCATTGGGACCCATAAGGGTCCTTTTGGTTCCATTTGTACACTCTCAGAGTTATGGGGGTCCTTAAAATTAATATGTTTGAGAACCACTGTGCTACGCTAAATGGAACAGAGCCTTCATTAGTATCATTGGTAACACCTGTGAAGGACGAGGCCCGATTTCCTTCCAATATGGCTGCTGTGCATAGAGCCTATTGGTGCTGCAGCCCAAGAAGCCATCACCTTGCTCTGCAGTGACAGAGGACATACGTAGCCTTGGGGACCCTTGGTTCTCCGAGCCCTTCGGACAGGAGCCGATCTCCTGTTCTGTAGCGTGAGGCAGCTCGATGTACAAGTACACCCCCTGAACATGATGCTATGCAGTGGTGGAAAGTAACTAACTACATTTACTTAAGTGCTGTACTTAAGTACAATTTTGAGGTATTTGTACTTTACTTGAATATTTACAATTCCCAATACTTTTACTTCTACTCCACTACATCTCAGAGGCAAAATTGTATACTTTTACTCCACTTCAATTATTTGAAAACTTTAGTGACTAGTTACTTTTCAGATACAAATTATGATATTATGAAACATAGGGCTAAAGTGGTTCATGTATGTTTTAAAATCTAATAATTTATATCTGCAAAGTAACTAGTAACTAAAGTTTTCGAATAATTGAAGTGGAGTAAAAGTACAATATTTGCCTCTGAGATGTAGTGGAGTAGAAGTAGAAGCACTGAACATTGGAAAGACTTCAGTAAAGTAAAAATACCTCAAAATTCTACTTAAGTACAGAACTTGAGTAAATATACTTAGTTACTTTACATCACTGTCTGACTGAAATGAAAGGAAAATAACATTTACACCGTAATCATAATCTTTATTTTGTCACAATTGCATGTCAAATATATATACGTCTATATGACATATATTATGTGACATATACTTTCATTTCTTTACAATAGAGAAACAACATAGAGATGACACACTATTTTGGTTTCTAAGTAGAAGCTGTGTTTAAATAGTGGCATTTATCTTCTTTTCTTTATTTTTTTCTTCAGTACACTTTTTAAATCAAGCTCCCATCCCAAATAACTTCATTTTTGTTTTTCTGCATTGATTCACATGTATACACAACGATGTGTTTTGTGTTTTTGCCTCTTTTTCTTGAATAATTTGATGTCTTTTTCATTCATGTCAATAAATGTCATCTCTGCTGCGGAGTCCGCTCGAGCTCCTTTCGATGGCCATGAGCCCAAACACATGCCACCCGACAAAGGAAGCAGAGTTATCGGAAAAACAACGTCCTCGAAGCGCCGTAGAAATAATCCGATCAGCTCGCGGAGGAGGGCGCCACGACGTCGTCTCCGGCTGTTACGCGTTCTCTGCCACCGGGGGCAGAGTGTTCTCCGTACACTACAGTGGTCTCTGCTTGGCAAGGCCCCTGGGGGGCCTCTATTTGGCCCGTTGCCTTCAACACCGTGGCCTCAGCGGCAGCGCCAGGGAACGGAGCGCGGCCGCGAGCGTATTTGTCAGTTCCGCCCTCCCGATCGAGCGCGGTGGTCGTCACTGCGGCAACAACAGTGTTCATGCCGCTGCGCGGCAGACCGGAATACGACCCGGCGGACGCCGATGCCATCGCGGGGCGACCGCAAAGGCTTCTGTGTTTCGAGCCCCCCTCTTCCAGTTCCACCGCGGTTTCCACGGGGGTTCGGGGGGGTTCCCGTGCCTGCGGGGGGCCGCCTCGGCTCTTCCCTCCTGACCGCAGGCTGCCGGCGGTGGGAGGCGCCGCGGGACGGGTGGTAGTGGCGGCGGTCTCACTGGAACCGGAGGACGCGGCGGCGGAGCCCACAGGCACTGCGGTGGTCTTTCGGGCCGGAGGCGCGGACCGCCACTGGAGGCGCGGCGGTGCCTCGGGCTTCGGGACGCCCTGCGCGGGCCGCTCGTCCGTCCGGTCGCACGGCTGCAGGGAGGGGATGATGGGCACGGAGCGGGTGCGGTGGGACGGCGGCAGAGGAGCGGGGACCCCCTTGTCCAGACGGGTGCAGGGGACCTCGGTCCATCCGGTCCTGGCCACAGCAGCAGCAGCAGCAGCATCATGGGGGCTTTGCATATTAGATGTCAGCTCAGTGGCGCCTCCGCTGGCGCAGTACCTGCAGGGGGAGGAATGGAACAGAAATGAAAGGGAGAGACGGTTAAATTTGGACTCTAGTCTAGACCAGGGCATCCGCCTTTGAAATTGAGTCTTTGCCTAGGAAGTGACAGTTCATATGAATGGCCTGTAGTTTCGCTGTTTTACCCCTGCTGGTGTTAGAAGAAATAACTCTCATTGCAAGTGGGTGGGTTTTTGACGAACTTTAGACTTTATTTTATTACCTTAATAAACATTGTCATAAATCCTATGCTTCCAGTCGCTAGTTTAAAGTATTCTCTCAATCACCATGATATGCGTTTTGTTAAATTATGGTCCCATTCATTTTAAAATGTATGATAAAGTAGGGTATGCTCTAGGAGGGGCGTGGCTACCTTGGATGTTTTGATTGACAAGCTACACAACCAATGGCATCCATTCCCCACCCCGCTCTGGTCCCAACCAATAGCTTTCATTTCCTGTTGCTTAGGATATGACGCGATATAGAAAGATGGCGGATTTTAAATTGCTGAAAAATATGCCTCATTTACAGTCTGTAGAGTCTACGGGCGTAACGCTGTCCATTCTTTTTTTTACAGTCTATGGTCTAGACTTTATCCCATGGTTTCTACTTCCCTAAAGGAGGACATGAGAGATAGCAGGGCGACAGAGATAACGACTCCTTTCTCTTGTGTGAGAAATGTTTCTGCTACAGTTAGCCTCTCCTGCTTGATCCCACCTCTCCCCGAATCATCTGACGATTGGTGGATCTATTTGTTCTTTCTTCAGGGACTGGATATTCATAATCTTTTGTGTAATTATTAATAATCCTTAAAATCTTGGCAGCCTGGGGAGCTATATGAATGTTTAAGTGAGAAAAACCTCCTCAGCGCTGCATCACAGATTGAAAGTTTTTAAGCATCAAAGCTGCTGCATTCCTGATCCTGTCCTGTGTGGGTTTACCAAAAGCTGTTAACTAAATACTGCATTGTGTGTGATCGCTAGTCAGGTAAAAATGTGTGTGTATTTCCTTTTAATTTAATGTATAAGACCTGCAGACACACTTGGAAAATGCAATGTGGTCCGGTATTTAAAAAAATGCTTGAGTAAAAGTACAAAAGTGTTGGTATCAAAATGTACTTAAAGTACCAAAAGTAAAAGTACTAACATTTAATAACATTTGCAGATCAACAAGCTCACAACTCGTCGCGATGCGACGCGTTGTGAGCTTGTAGATCGGCTATTTTCAAATAAGTGGTTAATGTATGTTTTATAATGTAATAATTTATATCTGCACAGTAACTATTAACTAAAGTTTTCAAATGACTGTAGTGGGGTAAAAGTACACTATTTGCCTCTGAGATGTAGTGGAGTAGAAGTAAAAGTATAGACAATTGCAAATAATACAGTTAAGTAAAATCACCTCAGTACTGTGTACTTGAGTAAATGTACTTAGTTACTTTACGCCACTGGAAGTAGGGCATTCATTTACCAAACAAAAAAAAACAACTTCATAAAAAGTTTAAATATGGAGACAAGGTTTCTATGTGTTTTGTGACTACATGACAGTGTGCCATCTGTCGCACCGTTGTAAAACACAAGACAGGTGTACTTGATCTGCTATTCACTACGCCTTCACCTTTCATCTTTTCAGCAGTGTTGCCAGATTTTGCAAGAGAAATAAGCAACAAGGTCTATGCAAACAAGCCCAAAAGAAGCGACTAGGCCACATTAAACCTATGCATCGGATATTTGAAAATAGCCTATCTACAAGCTCACAACGTGTCGTAGATCTGCTATTTTAAAAAAAATCGTGAAATTCTTTGAATTGTGAATACCTTTTGAAACATTTTAACAACATAAAATATTTTCCTTGACAAACCGGTTTAAACATTAGGGAAGCTAACCCAAATAAGCAACTACGCTTTAGAAACAAGCGCAAAATAAATGCAACCCTCAACTACCACTATTTACAAGCAACTTTACAGAAAAACATGCCCAAAGTCGGTTATAATAAGCAGACATGGCAACACTGCTTTTCAGTTTTCTTTCAACCCCCCCCCCCCTTCTTTCTCTCCAGCTGTGCTTCACCCTTCTGTTATTCTCTTTGTTTCATATTTCCTCTATCTGTCTCCCTCATTCTATCATGCTCGCTCGCTCTCTCTCGCTCTCACGTTCGCCTACCTAGTCTCATTTCCAGAGACTTGGGCCGTTACCATGACAACAGGGGAGAGACGGGGAGGGGGGTGGGGTGACGAGGGGGGGGGGGGGTCATTAACTTTACAAAAATAGGTCATTGGTGCCTCCCTGAAGTCCACATCCAGCTGTACTGATCTGATGGATCAGCTGACAAATTCTCACAATTAATACATACTGTATACTAGTCAACTAACTTCCTCTAAAGTGAGTGGAACCCACAGCGACAACCATCTAATACTAGCCGAATATAGAACAAACATGGGAACATTCTCATTCTACTACTCTGCCACCAAAATGAGGAATGCCTTGACACCATCCATTAAAAGATGTGAATCACTGGTTTCAAAACAAGCCTAAAAAAACAACAAAAAAAAACTATCTATCAGGAGACCACAAGGGGAGGTAAATGCAAATTCCCAAAGAAAGGAGGTGACATTCATTCATCAATCAATCAAAATCACATCAACAAAATCATATCTATATGAGTATAACCACATCCTACAACTACAGCACACTGTTTGTTTTAAATGCTTATAGGGCTACTTCTGGCTATCTGATGTGGAGGAAAAAAGGTCAAGTTTACAAAGTATTGAGGGTTTAAGTGGTTAAAAGTCTGAAAACCCACATTTAACATGAATCCAATACCACTTCATCCCTCTCTCACTTAAGGGGTCCTTGGCCTGAAAAACGTTGAAGACCCCTGTTATAACTAGTAGCCTACCACCCCTGCAGGGAGAGGTGCATCATAACACTCACAAAATAGGTAAAAAGGGTCATAATTATATATATATATACTTTTTTTTTTACATTTTGAAATAATCTGGGATAGTAATAGCTCCTGAGCAGGGCTCAACTGAGCACCCTATCTGAAACCCCGTCATGGCGTCTGGAAACCAATCCAGAAACTGTGAAATACTTTATGCGTCACAGTGCGGTTCACTTAAGGCGGCTTTCCATATACATGGACTTACCTAGCCCCACCCCACACCGCCCACCACAGCGACGGTTTCCACTACAATGAAGTGGGTAGAGTGGTGTGTAAGTGGTACTAAACTGGTGCCTAAAAAGTACCCAGTCTTGGGTAGGTCTGAGCTGGGCTAAGCGGGGCTAAAGCTGTGACTGCTACTGATTGGTCGGCTCACAGCTGTGTCTGTCCACTCAGGTCTCTGTAAAATGTAAACACTACGGTAGCAGTGTTGCCATGTCCACTTATTATAAGCGACATTGGGCTTATTTTTCTGTAAAGTTGCTTGTAAATATTGGTAGTACTTTTACTCCACTACAATTATCTGAAAACGTATTAGTTACTAGTTACTTTTCAGATATAAATGATTACATTATAAAACATACATTAACCACTTAAGCCCTATTTTATACCTAGGCTATTTGAAAATAGCCGATCTACAAGCTCACAACGCATTGCATCATTGTATCTGCTATTTTCAAACATTTTAGTACTTACTTTTGGTACCTTAAGTACATTTTGATACCAATAGTTTTTGTACTTTTACTCAAGTAATTCCAGACTTTCACTTGTAGAGTGCTTCTACATTGCAGTATTGATACTTTTACTTAAGTAAAACATTTGAGTACTTTTTCCACCACTGCTTGTTTCTAAAATGCAGTTGATTATTTGGGGCTTGTTTCCATATGTTGTTGAAACCAGTGGTTCTTAAACATTTTCATGTCAAGGACCCCCAAATTAATATGTATTTGTCAACATTATATATGTATATATATTTTTTAAATAGCAGATGCACACACTCACAATGCGTCGCATCGCTACGTGTTGTGAGTTTGTAGATCTGCTATTTTCAAATAGCCGTAGATAGTCGCTTCTTTTGGGATTGTTTTCATAGACCTGATTGCTTATTTCTGCTAAACCTGGCAACAATGAATGTGCGACGATACACGCTAATAATGTTTTTTATATAAGTGATGGCAACGTGTTTAGACACCACACAGGTCTTCCCAACAATAGCGAAGATTAAAGTCAGGGTGAACATGGCCAAATAATAACTTAAGAGCCAAACTAGCTCTGAGGAAGCACGCTAGCATTTAGGCTAACCCTGTAGCCTGAGGCTAAGTTGGTGTGTTAAAGAAAGGGGCGGTGATTTCCTTCGAGAGGGGAGGGGAGGGTGGGGATTTTGCGAGTGGGGACTTTTGTGCAATGGAAACGCAAGACATTTTGAAGCGGTGCGGTGCGGTTCTGGACTGTACTGGACAGTGTCGTGCTTAAGCTGTGATGGAAAAGGGGCTTTCGTTTGTGTGTTCGATAGAGCCATTCGTGTGTCTTAAAGGTTTTTATAACAAGGACTTCTTGTTTCAATGCATGCCGCGCGTGCGTGCATGTGTGTGTGTGTGTGTGCGTGTGTGTGCGTGCGTGTGTGTTTTCTTATTAGCCTGCTAGAGGATCTCTGCAGCCGTTTGAAGGAACTGCTGAGCTTCACTGTTTGAAGAAGGAAAGGATACAAATGGGTCACAAATGGCAGCCTCAGGCATGCCATGCTAACAGCATTATTGCCAGGGATGTTGGGACACATAGATTTTATTTGATTAACTTTATTAATCCCCTGAGACTCGAGAGAGAAACTTAGTTAGCCACCACACGCCAACACCTTAAAAACATCACCTGAAGTTCTAAAACTGGTAAGGCAGAAAATACTTTCTTAAACGTTAGGTGGAACAACTTGGCATAACCAGACATCCCCTAAATGTGCTTCTAAGGCTATTAAAACATCATGGAGAGGTTGGCCATCACATTGTAATATAGTCCTGATCGTATTACTGGTTCTTCTCATGGTCTATGATGACTCTAATGCATTGGTTCTCAAAGTGGGGGCAGCAAAATGCATGTTTAACTCAAATCTTTGCTTCTGGGGGATTCTACAATTGTCTTTTTTTTTTTTTTTTAACTTGTTGCTATAATGAGTGGTTCTCAAACTTTTTTAATGTCAAGGACCCCCAAAATGATCTGTATTTGGCCGTGGACCCCTATCTCAAAATATGTTGTTCCAGGGACCCCCAGAAGCAAAGAAAGGAGTTAAAAATGTTAGCTTGAAAAATACAAAATTTTCACTATTGAAAAAAAAAAAAGCAGATCTACAAGCTCATAGTGCGGCACTCGGTGCCGCGCTATGAGCTTGTATATTAGCTATTTTTGAATAGCCCAAAGTATTAAATAAAGGTTTAAATGGGTTCATCTATTTGTTTCGTTAACTGTGATGCTTTCCCTCCAGCAAACTATACAGAAAAGAACAAAAACACTTCATCCAGAATGCTGTGATAGAACACAGTCATGTAGGAGTTTCTCACTGACACCAAAGGATGTGAGTTAAGCGTCCGTGGGTGGAAACACCATCAGACCCTGCAGCTTTGTTGGTTTTAAGACGCCTTAGCAGAGGGCAGACTGACACCATTTACAATAGATGTACTAGTTCCAACCCAAGGCTTGTTAGGAAAAAAACACAACACTTTTTTTTTACATTGAAATAACAGTTTCTACAGTTGATACAAGGGTTCCCACACTTTTAAGGCCGCGACTCCCCAAAACAATCATATTTAAACTGGGGACCCCCCAGCCTGAGAACCACTGTCTTGAAATTGTAAGCATGTATTGCCTCGTACCGCGAGGCATTGTGAGCTTGCAGAACGGCTATTTTCACAATGTTTGCCTCTTTCACACGTAATACATTTGACAATTTGGCCTTAAAAATGGTCTTAAAAGTAATTAAATTGTCACTTTAAAAATGTGCAGAAGAGGAAAGAGTACGGTGATTAAAATCCACATTGATGATGACCAGTGTATCTGGTGAGTTTTGTTGCAAATCGTGTGGGCCCGGGCCCACTATTAGGCCCCTAGGGTATTGCAAGTAGGCCCCAAAATAATTGGCGAAACACATTTGAATGATAATTCAAAAAAATGACATGGTATTGTTTTATATCAAACCTTGAAAAAAAAAATTCATACTGATACCAATAAATAAGAATGTAAGGGTGCAGTATGTTGGGTTTTATGCTCTGATAAAAATGCCCACGGCCCCACACGTCTAACCAGTTAAAGGGATAGTTCAGCCCCCAAAAAATACTTATATCAATTACACACCCCATGAAGCATTGGATTCATGGAGATGTTATAATTTTTGTCGCATTCCTAAACCAATCATTTGATTTCCGGCAAAAATATGCTAATGTATCCGGTATAGGAGACTCAAAGGAAATACACCCGGTCATCAAATTATTGGCTCAGGAATGCATCAAAAACTAAAAAATATCCATGAATTCAAGGCTTCATGGGGTGTGTAATTGATAGAAAATAAGTAATTATTTTGGGTGAACTACTCCTTTAACACGTGTTTAAGTGGCAGTGGTGGAAAAAGTACTCAAATGTTTTACTCAGGTAAGAGTATCGATAGCCTACTGCAATGTAGAAGTACTCTGTTACAAGTAAAAGTCCGGAATTTTAAATTTACTCGAGTAAAAGTACAAAGGTATTGGTACCAAAAGTAAAAGTACTAAAATGTTTGAAAATAGCCGATCTATAAGCTCACAACGCGTCGCATCGTGAGCTTGTAGATCGGCTATTTTCAAATAGCCTAGGTATAAAATAGGGCTAAAGTGGTTAATGTATGTTTTATAACGTAATAATTTATATCTGCAAAGTAACTAGTAACTAAAGTTTTCAAATAATTGTAGCGGAGTTAAAAGACATTTGCGTCTGAGATGCAGTGGAGTATAAGTAAAAGTACTGAAAACTGGAAATACCCCAGTAAAGTAAAAGTACCTCAAAATTGTACTTAAGTACAATACTTTGAGTAAACATACTTAGTTAGAACCGCAAACACATTAGAGATTTTGAAAGCAGGGCCCCTGATCCAGAAAAAATAAAGGTTGAGAACCAGCTGATCTCTGTGGTTTAGTTTGACATTTTGCCGGCGGATGGGGGGGGAGGAGGGGGGGGGGTGTAAACAACCAGATCAATACCATGTAATCTCATGAGGCAGATGTTTAAGGTCAACAACTCGCCGCTAGCGGTTCAATGTCAGGGTTACACACTCTCTCTCTCTCTCTCGTTAACCGTTCGTTGATGTCTGGGGTTGACACCGTCACGTATAAGCAGCACAGGCCCCTCCAGGGTGACACCACTCTCGTTCAAGTAATGGCTGACACCTGTGCCACCATTTCTTGCCTGACTTAGCAGGGTCTCTGTCCTGATGGGTGAAAACCCATCCATTGGTGCGTGTGATGAGGGTAAAGTGTCAAGTCTCTGAGAAACACAGGAGTCTGCCCTCCGGGAACGAACACTCATGCTTCGTCTACTCTAGATAGTTCATCAACCTTGTTCACCACATTTCCCATAGCAACAGTATATGGGCAACACAGTGATTCAACCTTTTCAGACCGCGACTGATTGATTGATTGATTGAATACTTTATTTAGAAGTTTGCAGAGAAAAAAGCTGAAGCAAAAAAAAAAGCAAAACCGTTCACAATACAAGTTCAACTAACTAGGATTGAAAAAAACCTGAAAAGCCACAATGGCTTGTTTCAAATGGGGTCCTCAAGTACTCAATTCATGGAGATTTATGGACCGCCCCAAAATAATCATATTTGAACTAGGGCAAGCACTTGAACGCATTACATTTAGTTTAACTTGGTTCCACATATAAATATAGTCAATGGCCCCGATTCATAACGAGGGTCGTAAATATGGGGTAAATAAAGTTCGTAAAGGCCGGTCGTATTTTGGTAGTCACAAACGGACGTGCAATTCCCAAAGGGGTTCGTATATCACAGAGACGTGCGTACAACCAGTGCGTATGACCAGGTGTGATGATTACTCTGGAAGGCTGCGTCCAACAGCATCCAACTTTAACGTCACCGTGCTGAACCGTGCTAAACAGCGTTGCCATGTCCGCTTATTATAAGCGAATTTGGGCTTATTTTTCTGTAAAGTTGCTTGTAAATATTGGTAGCTGTGGGGACCGCGGTTTTTTGGGCTTGTTTCTAAAGTGTAGTTGGTTATTTGGGCTTGCTTCACAATTGTTCAATTGTTTTAACCGGTGGTTCTCAAATATTTTTATGACATGGACCCCCAAGTTAATATGTAGGCTAATTTATCCCTATAAGCCCCATCTGAAATGTTTTGTGCCAGCTGGAGGCAGATTTGTGTTGTTAGAATGTTTAAAAAATCTTCCAAATATTGCACATTTTATTACAAGATTTCTTTTAAATATAGCAGATCTACAAGCTCACAACGGTTTAATTAAAGTGCTTATAATGGCCTAAGTGCCAGTTGCTTCTTTTGGGCTTGTTTTCCTAGACCTGGTTGCTTATTTCTCTCACAACATCTGGCAACGCTGATGAAAGTTTGAAGTTCAACTCCGCCTCGTCTAAAGATAACAGATGCGGCTTCGCATCGCCTTGACAGCTTACTGTTCTGTCTGGAAGCGGATCACGTAATAAATGCTCTCATGTGTAATGAGAATAAATAAGTTTACAAGGTTTAACCCCATTACCAAATAAAAGGCTAATAAAACGTGGAAAGGATATATATAAGCCTTTTCTAATGAACATTGCAGACTTTTACCAAGGTAAAAAGATGATGAAATCCAGCATACAAGTGGAACGCTGCTATCCGATTATGGACCAGAGCTTATTGATTACTTATTGATTAAAGTAGTGCATTTTTGATTAATATATCACTGTCCTACGTCGGAATGGGGAATATTAGATCAAAATACAGTAGAGTAGCCTACAGTAGACTATTAGCCTACAAATTAATACTGCAGCATGGACAGAGGTGCGTCAGTCCCTCCGCAGTTTCATTAAGGCATCATAGCCTATTTTCATTATTACATGACACTTTGGCTGACATGGCCCGCTGGCAAACACACTGAGGGACGGGGACCTAATAATTCAACTCTAAATGCAACTGATAGCCTAGAAAATAAATAAAAAGCGGTGGAATCTACATCATGTCTATATGATGCATACTGTAGGCTACAAGCAATATATAGTTTGACATTTATTTTTTATTTTTTTATATATATGTGTTGACAAATGTTGGGCATATATATATTTTATTTGAGGTTTGCCACTGTTGTAATTGATTTTGGCATGAAGAATAAAGCATTCTAAAGACATACGCACATTTCAGCCCTGGTAAGACAGCCTCAGGGCTGACCTGAGAACGTGCGCACCTGACGCACAAAACACAGACCAAAAAACTTTTATGAATCCGACTGCAGGTGTAGGATTTGTCCTAAATGCCGGTAGGTACAAAATATGGTCGTAAATCCCTTTATGAATCGGGGCCAATATATCTAAATGTAGATACATTGTAGATCAGCTTTTTTCAAATTTTTGGCCTCTTTCTCAGGTAATATTTCACAATTTGTGATTGTGAAATGTTTGACATTTTTTTAATACTATAGTTTTTGATTACTTTTGACACAGTAATAGTCTTATTCTTATTTATTTTTTTGCAGTATTAAAAAGGTCTTAAAAGTCCTTAAAGTTATATTAGGTTAAGTTAAATTGTATAGAGTGGCAAATGTTTCACAGCACCCACTCCATGAATTTCACCCCCGAAAGCCTTGTATAAAGTCTTTCCTGCGAAAATGACGTCATCCGGCTGGAAAACGGAAACAAAATGCAAGAAAACACAGCTAACGGTAACTAAAGCTCCACTGGCTAAGAGAAACGATCCGCAGATAGTATAAAACAACAAAAATAACGCTTTTTGAAACGCTTCCGCCTTCCGGTGACAACAAATGGACTTTAAATTGTCACTTTATGTTGGTTACTGTATGTTGGTTTGTTTAATGTTGAGTGAGAAAACAATGTTGCACATTATTAAGCAAATCATCTGGTGACCCCCCAAAATTATGTGGGGACCCCTCTGGGGGTTCCGACCCACAGGTTGAGAACCCCTAACTGCTCCCGAAGAGCAGGTCGGTGCCTCACGTGGCTTCCTCAGCCGTGAACGTGTGAACTAAAGGGTGAATGTAGTGCAGCGCTATATAAATGCACCATTTAGTTCCTGTCAGCTGTAGGTAATTAGTATGGGACACTCCTCTCCTGCACTTGTACCACTCTGCACAGTCATTAAAAACAACCACAAGTTTGTCCTGTTTAAGCCCAAACATGATTGCACCACTTACAACGCTACTCAGCAGAGAAAACAACACGCCGGCCAGAGTGCTTTAAACAGATAAAAACAAGGTCCATACAAACAGGCACAAGTGCAGGTAAGTTGCAGACAGGGAGAGTGCCAAACAGGTGGAGACCACAGGTGTTGTAAGTGCACTGTTTAAATTGCCTACATGGTTTTTATGTGTGATTTGTACGCATGTGTATGTATATACATTGCAGGACTTGTTTTTAATACCGTTTTATTACTGCTTGTTTTTGTGAACAGCCCTTTGGGACATGTTTTGTGATATTGGGGTGATATTATCAAATTGGATTCATAAGTGCTTTTTTGTTTTGTTTTCTTAAACTGTAGAGTGTTTGTCCAGTAACAAGGCTCTCTCCATCTCTTTAGTAAACAGAAAATATATTTTCATTTCTGGACACCAATTTTATCCAATCAAGAGAGAGAGAGAACTAATATAGGATAAACAAGTGAGATTGAAAGTGATGACACAAAGAAGGGAACATTTGGAACTGGAACACTCAATAAAATGTAAGCTGATGAATGGGTACTCTCTCCTGATTGGCTGAAATTGGCTACCCACCTGAATATGTATTTTCTGTTTATTGAAGAGCTGGAGAGACGGGGAGCAGCAATTGAGGCCACTCCACAGTCTAATGGAAGATAATAGAGCTTAACTCAGGCTTAGGTGTCGAGTACATTTTAACGTCTACTTTGTAAATATCTTTTCATGAGCGCTTGTTCACTTGTAGAACTTGATCCTAGAGTCCCTATTCTCGGCATGTCATAATAGGTGAACACTCGCAAACATTTGTCAAAAAATTGCCGATCTACAACTACAGCTACACAACACACAGTGGTGGGAAAAGTACTCAAATTCTTTACTTGGTCTTGCGGATTTTTTCCAAGAATCCACGCATTTGCATTGACAAAGCATTGGCAGATTCCGCCCCAGAGGTAAAATAAAAGCGCGGTGGGGCCGTGCCCTTACAAGTAAAAGTTCAGAATAAAAAATGTACTTCAGTAAAAGTACAAAAGTATTGGCATCAAAATGTACCTAAAGTATCAAAAGTAAAAGTACTAAAATGTTTGAAAATAGCCGATCTACAAGCTCGCGACGCATTGTGAGCTTGCAGATCGGCTATTGTCAAATAGCCTATGTATGTAATATAGGGCTAAAGTGGTTAATGTGTGTTTCATAACATCATAATTTATATCTGAAAAGTAACTAGTAACTAAAGCTTTCAAATAATTGTAGTGGAATAAAAGTACAATATTTGCCTCTGAGATGTAGTGGAGTAGAAGTAAGAGTACCGAAAATTGGAAATAATCCAGTACATTAAAAATACCTCACAATTGTACTTATATCTACAACTACAAGGATCTACAACTACAGCTGCACAACACATCGCATTGTGCCACGCTGCAAGCTTGTAGCTCGGCTATTTTCGACGAAGAGCTTTGGTGCAGAAAGGAAAACATGAGGGGGGCCAAGGATAGACCCCTGAGGTCCCCCGGCCAGCAAAGTGTAGTGGTTCCCAAAGTGGGGTACAGGGACCCTTCAAATGGAACCAGATGGACCCTTACAGAGCCATTTGGTTGCATTTGAATACTCTCAGAGCTATGGGTGTCCTTGAAAATAAAGAACCGCTGACTAAAGTATCAGTGGTGGAAAAAGTACTCAAATGTTTTACTTGAGTAAAAGTATCAATACTGCAATGTAAAATAAAAGTCCAGAATTAAAAATTGACTTGAATAAAAGTACAAAAGTATTGGTATCAAAATGTACTTAAAGTACCAAAAGTAAAAGTACTAAGATGTTTGAAAATTGCAGATCTACAAGCTCGAGCTTGTAGATCGGCTATTTTCAAATAGCCTATGTATAAAATAGGGTTAATGTATGTTTTATGATATGATAATTTATATCTGCAAAGTAACTAGTAACTAAAGTTTTCAAATAATTGTAGTGGTAAAAGTACAATATTTGCCTCTGAGATGTAGTAGAGTGGAAGTAAAAGTATAGACAATTGGAAATACTCCAGTAAAGTAACAGTATCTCAAAATTGTACTTAAGTACAGTACTTGGTATGTACTTAGTTACTTTACACCACTGACTAAGTATATAGGTTTTAACTGGTTTAAAGTCAAAGTAAATTTGTCTGGGGTTTTTCATCAGTAAGCAGACCTTATTAACATGCTGTCTGGGATAAAAAGGAACGCCTTTGACATCAAGGTCATCATTTGAGAATTAATCAATGTCCAAATCTGTCCTTACATGAGTACTTCCTGCATGGGTTTAGCCTGACATTAAGCCTTTTAGACCGGGAACGCATCTGTGTCATTTTAAGATTTCTTTGGGCTATTCAAAAATAGCAGATCTACAAGCTCGTAGCGCGGCACCGAGTACCGCGCCATGAGCTTGTAGATCTGTGTGTGCAAAATTTGGAATATATATTTTTAAAGCAAACATTTTTAACTCAAATCTTTGCCTCTGGGGGGGGTCCCTGGAACAACATATTTTGAGATGGGGTCCGCAGCCAAATACATATAATTTTGGGGGGTCCTTGACATGAAAAAGTTTGAGAATCACTGATATTATAGCAACATACGTTTAAAAAAAAACATACATTTGTAGAATCCCCCAGAAGAAAGATTTGAGTTACAATTGTTCGCTTTAAAAAAAAAAAAAAATGTTTTTATATATATATATATATATATATATATATATATATATATATATATATATATATATTGAAGATTTGCACACATTTTCAAGATTTTCCAAAAATAGCAGACAAGCTCCTAGTGCGGCACTCGGCACTCGTGCCGCACTATGAGCTTGTAGATCTATTTTTTGAATAGCCAAAGACATCTAAAAATGACACACAGATGCGTTCCAGGTCTTAATGGGTTAAACCACACTCCATCTCACTTTCTACTTGAAACGTCTCTCTTTGACCATGTGCCACTGAGGATAATTGGGATGTGGTCATAAACTGTGAGAGAGGCTGAACCACAGGGAAAACGAAAATATGTCGAGAGGATGCTCTGCCAACAGTCCTTCCTGCTTTTAATGTGTCCTGGAACGGAGCCAGCACTTCTCTTAACGTCGCTGTCGGGTAAAAACCTTGTACGTTTAAAACTGTTCCTTTTCAGAAAATGAGAAAAAAATGTAATAAACTGTGTTCGAATGGATACCATGCATGACGCTCCAGAGCGATTTACAGTAATTCAAGGTAAACACATACATTGAATACAGCAGGGGTGTTAAGTAACTAAGTATATTTACTCAAGTACTGTACTTATATAGAGTTATTTTTAACCTTACTCGAGTATTTCAAATGTTCGCTACTTTTACTTCTACTCCGCTACATCTCGGAGGCAAATATTATACTTTTACTCCACTACAATTATTTGAAAGTGTTAGTTACTAGTTGCTTTGTAGATTTGATTATTATTACAAAACATTCATTAACCACTTCAGCCCTATATACATTTTGGAAATTTGAAAATAGCCGATCTACAAGCTTGTGATGCGACGCATTCTGAGCTTGTAGATCTGCTATTTTCATTTTTAGACATTTTATACATTTGAAAACTTACTTTCGGTACTTTTAAGTACATTTTGATACCAATACTTTTGTACTTTTACTCAAGTAAATTTTGATTTCCAGACTTACTTTTAACAGAGTATTTCTACATTGCAGTATTGATACTTTCACATAAGTACTTAATAGTGGCTCAAGATCTTGAGGATATTTTTTTGTTTTTGTCTCATTAATAAGCCAATAATTTGATGACCGGGAGCGGTTCCGGTAGGAGACACAAAGAGTCTCCTTTGTGTCTCCTAACGGAACCGCTGTCTACCGGTCCGCTGGTCATCAAATTATTGGCTTAGGAATGCGACAAAAACAAAAAAAATATCCATGAATTCAAGTCTCCATGGGGTGACTAATCGATAGGAAAAAAGTATTTTTTTGGGTGAACTATCCCTTTAAGAGCGTCTGCTAAATGCCTAAATTGTAAATTGTTATTATTTAGTCACAAGCTCTTATTAATACTTTTGTATTGGTTCAATATTTTTAAAAACCAAAGACTACTGACTGACCACTTTCACAAAAAATGTTTTTCAGAAAACAAAAAATATCAGAGCTACGAGCTCTACAACGCATCGCATCCTGACGCATTGCAAGCTTGTAGATCTGCTATTTTGCTACTTTTGTGTGACAATGTAATATGATGAAGTAGGGCATTGATTTAATGAGGGAAAAAGTGGAAAATATGGAGAAGTTTCTGCCCGCCTGCAATGTTATGATTACGTAAAGAGTGGCATTCATCCCTGACTGTTGTGACTTTGCCATCAAGACCATGATGAGGCGTGTGGGAGGAATGTGTTGATTTAGAAAGTCTCACCTGAAATGAATCCACTGAGACTCACAGTAATGCTCTTAAAGGGCTTTCACACAACATTGATGCATTGGACCAACACAAGTACTGAACCATTCGGGATGTCCTGAAATGCATCGGTGCATGTACCATCTGTAAACAGGAGCGCAGCCATGGGTGGGCCTGGGTGGGCCGTGCCACATAGAGAGCTGGCCCACCCAATCGATTTTGCAAATCGATAAAAATAAAAATAAACATTTTATAATACATTTTTGGATAAAAACTCGGTAAAATCAGGCAAAAATAAGAATTAAAATATAGCTGCAAGCAGCGATAACGCGGGGCCAGTGAAAGAGAGAGAGAGAGACATGGAGACTGAATAGATTGAAGAAAGAGAGAGACAAGGAAACTGGAGATGGAGAGAGAGAGACATGGAAACTAGAGAGAGAGACATGGAAACTGGAGAGAGAGAGAGAGAGATGGAAACTGAATAGATTGAGGAGAGAGAGACAGATCATCATGATCGCCTCAACACATTGTCGGGGACAGGGATCGAACCGGTGACCTCTGGACTCATAGGCTGCCTTTCTTCTCATTGAGCTAGAGATATGATAGTCCTGATAGTGTCTGTTGATATATATAAGTCTTTCCGTCCCTCATGGACCAGGCCTTTGTTTCGCTAACTACTCTAGATCACTGGTTCCCTAACCATCTACCGATAGAGAAATTGTATGTCTCCTCGGAACAGAAACCAGTGAAAGTAGCCGATCTACATGATGATGAGAGAGAGAGAGAGAGAGAGAGAGAGAGAGAGAGAGAGAGAGAGAGAGAGAGAGAGAGAGAGAGAGAGAGAGAGAGAGAGAGAGAGAGAGAGAGAGAGAGAGAGAGAGAGAGAGAGAGAGAGAGAGAGAGACACATGGAAACGGAATAGATTGGAGAGAGAGAGCGAGAGAGAGACATGGAAACGGAATAGATTGGAGAGAGAGAGCGAGAGAGAGACATGGAAACGGAATAGATTGAAGAGAGCGAGAGAGAGAGACATGGAAACGGAATAGATTGAAGAGAGAGAGCGAGAGAGAGACATAATAGATTGAAGAGAGAGAGATGGAAGCAGAATGGATTGATTGGACATCTCAACCTATTGCCATTAACAGGAATCGAACCATTAACCTTTGAATTGACAGGCTGCAACACTACCTATAGTGCTATAGCTTTGTCCAGGCTGAGGTTGTCTGTTGAAGATAAAAGTGAACCAGTGAAAGCAGCCGATCTACAAGCTCAGAAAGAACGTTGCTATCTGAAAGGTTTTGAGATTGTAGATCGGCTATTTTCAGAATGAAGTATGTCATACATACTTCATACCCTCTCAAATAAGCATTTCAGGTTATCTTTATCAATTGCATATGTATTAAGTGACACAATTACTGGTAGTGTCTGTTGATATTTATAAGTATTTCCGTCCATTATGAACCAAGCCTCTGTGTCCCGAACTACTCTAGATCACTGGTTCACAAACCATTTACCAATAAAGGCATTTTTGTGTCTCCTCGGAACGAAAACTAGTGAAAGTAGCCGATCTACAAGCTCACAAAACGTTGCTATCTGAAAAGTTGTGAGATTGTAGATCGGCTATTTTCACAATGAAGTTTGTCATACATTGCAAAAACATACTCTCTCCAAGAAGCATTTCATGTTACCTTTAACAGAGAGAGAGAGACATGGAAACAATAGATTGAAGAGAGAGAAAGATGGAAGCAGAATGGATTGATTGGACGTGTCAACCTATTGCCATTAACAGGAATCGAACCCTCAACCTTTGGATTGACAGGCTGCAACACTACCTATAGTGCTATAGCTTTGACCAGGCTGAGGTTGTCTGTTGAAGATAAAACTGAACCAGTGAAAGCAGCCGATCTACAAGCTCAGAAACACGTTGCTATCTGAAAAGTTTTGAGATTGTAGATCGGCTATTTTCAGAATGAAGCATGTCATACATTGCAAAAACAGACCTTCTCAGATAAGCATTTCATGTTATCTTTATCAATTGCATATGTATTCATTAATACAGTCTTGTTGTTTGCAATGCACTTTAAATGAAGTCTCCACTAAGTGAGCCTTGAACCGGCAACCTTGGTGTTGTGAAACATTCACTTAAGCGGGAAGCCATTGGACCAACAGACCTGTTCCAGTGAAAACGGAGGTCAGACAGATGATACCATTTCACGCAAATAACTGAAAAAATCTGGGTTTAAGTGTTTTTCAAACTGCTCAAAATTGCAGACACTCTAAGGGCGGAGAGAGAGACATGGAAACGGAATAGATTGAAGAGAGAGAGACATGGAAACAATAGATTGAAGCAGAATGGATTGATTGGACGTGTCAACCTATTGCCATTAACAGGAATCGAACCCTCAACCTTCGGATTGACGGGCTGCAACACTACCTATAGTGCTATAGCCTTGTCCAGGCTGAGGTTGTCTGTTGAAGATAAAAGTGAACCAGTGAAAGCAGTCGATCTACAAGCTCAGAAACACGTTGCTATCTGAAAAGTATTGAGATTGTAGATAGGCTATTTTCAGAATGAAGTATGTCATACATTGCAAAAACATACCCTCTCAAATAAGTATTTCAGGTTATGTTTAACAATTGCACATGTATTAATTGACACAATCATGTTGTGTGCAATGCAACTTTAATGAAGTCCGTATCAAGTGAGGCTTGAACTGGCAACCTTCAGGTTGTGAAGCACACGTTTAAGGGAGAAGCCATTGGACCAACAGACAAGAACCTGTGAAAAAGGAGATCAGTCAGATGATACAATTTCACGCAAATAGCTGAAAAATCCTGGGTTTAAGTGTTTTTCAAACTGCTCAAAATTGCAGACAATCTAAGGGCGGAGCTTACTGGTCAACGTGATACATGTGTTCCTCATGAGTCAAGGCACATGTGTAAGCAGGTTTAATGGCTGTCGGCCAAACGAGGCATGACTTTTGCCTGTTTAAAGTTTGCATTTAAAAAAAATTGCTATAGCGCCCCCCTTTGACCAATTGGAGTAAGATTGGTTTCAGTGATATTTGGAATGACCCTCAACATTACCGCAAAGTTTCAAAGAAATGTGAGTCTGCATGTATATGTTAGGGGCAGATGAATAATTGTCATAAAACTGCAATATTCATTGGCTCATTAAAGCTTAATTTTTTCACTTATGGAAAATCTTTTGCACATGTTTGTCGGCATAGGTCCAAAGTTCATGTGTAAAACGTTTCGTGCAGATTACTCAAAAATCCCAGGAGGAGATAGGTTTGAACCGTTTTTCATATAATTCAAAATGTTGGGAGATCTAAAGGTCAGAGGTCAAAAGTCAGAGTGTGAAAGTTGTTGATCATGAGTAGACGCATATGTATATTGAAGTTTCATGGCTGTAGGTCAAACAGGGCATGAGTTGTACCTGTTCAAAGTTGGCATTTTGCTATAGCGCCACCTTTTGACGAAAGATTGTGAGAATTATTTCTTGATAGTTTTTCATGACCATCTACCATATGGCCAAGTTTCGTAAAAAGCGTATGCACGGTTCAGCCAGAACTGCCAAAAGTGGCAGAAGAAAAAAGAGGGGAACATTAAAACAGGTCCAGAGCTGAGCTCTGGCCCCGTAATGACCCACCTACCAGAGCCAGATAGACAGAGTGAGAGAAACAGACAGCTCAACCTATTGCCATTGACAGGAATCAAACTCTCAACCTTCAGACTCACAGGCTGAGACACTACCTGTAGTGCTATAGCTTCATCCAGGCTGAAGTTGTCTGTTGAAGATCATAAACTTTTGCCTTCTGTCATGAACCAAGCCCCTGTTTCACTAACACTAAGATCACTCGTTCACAAACCATTTACCAATAGAGAAATTGTATGTCTCCTCGAAACCGAAACCAGTGAAAGCAGCCGATCTACAAGCTCACAAAACGTTGCTATCTGAAAAGTTGTGAGATTGTAGATCGGCTATTTTCACAATGAAGTACGTCATACATTGAAAAAACATACTCTCAAATAAGCATTTCATGTTATCTTTACCGTTTGCACATGTATTCATTGATACAGTCATGTTTTTTGCAATTTAACTTAAATGAGTCTGCATCATGTGAGGCTTGAACTGGCAACCTTCAGGTTGTGAGGCACACGTTTAAGGGAGAAGCCATTGGACCAACAGACAAAAACCTGTGAAAAAGGAGATCGCTCAGATGATACAGTTTCACGCAAATAGCTGAAAAATCCTGGGTTTAAGTGTTTTTCAAACTGCTCAAAATTGCGGACAATCTAAGGGCGGAGCTTACTGGTCAACGTGATACATGTGTTCCTCATGAGTCAAGGCACATGTGTAAGCAGGTTTAATGGCTGTCGGCCAAACGAGGCATGACTTTTGCCTGTTTAAAGTTTGCACTTTCAAAAAATCGCTATAGCGCCCCCCTTTGACCAATTGGAGTAAGATTGGTTTCAGTAATATTTGGAATGACCCTCAACATTAACGCAAAGTTTCAAAGAAATGTGAGTCTGCATGTATGTGTTAGGGGCAGATGAATAATTGTCATAAAACTGCAATATTCATTGGCTCATTAAAGCTTCATTTTTTCACTTATGGAAAATCTTTTGCATCAGTTTGTCGGCATAGGTCCAAAGTTCATGTGTAAAACGTTTCGTGCAGATTACTCAAAAATCCCAGGAGGAGATAGGTTTTAACTGTTTTTCATATAATTCAAAATGGTGGGAGATCTAAAGGTCAGAGGTCAAAAGTCAGAGGGTTAAAGTTGTTCATCATGAGTAGACGCATGTGTGTATTGAAGTTTTATGGCTGTAGGTCAAACAGGGCATGAGTTGTACCTGTTCAAAGTTGGCATTTTCAATTGAGTGCTATAGCGCCACCTTTTGACGAAAGATTGTGAGAATTATTTCTTGATAGTTTTTCATGACCATCTACCATATGGCCAAGTTTCGTAAAAAGCGTATGCCAAAAGTGGGAGAAGAAAAAAGAGGGGAACATTAAAACAGGTCCAGAGCTGAGAGCTCTGGCCCCGTAATAACATAACCCTAACCCAACCCTAACCCTAAGACCGAAATAAAGTAACAAAAAACTTCCAAAAACGCCCAATAACGCAATAACCGCAAATGTTGTGTCCCCGACCTGTGCGCGTGCGCGCGCACGTGCATGCGCATGCGTGCCCACCTGCTCCTGCTCAGGCCCAGCCTATACTAGCGTTCTGGCTGCGCCACTGTCTGTAAACGGGCACTATCTCTGAATGTTCAGGTATTTACAGCTATATGTCTGAACCTTGTTTAAACCATTAAGACCGGGAACGCATCTGTGTCATTGTTAGGTTTCTTTGGCTATTCAAAAATAGCAGATCTACAAGCTCATAGCGCTGCACCGAGTGCCGCACTATGAGCTTGTAGATCTGTTTTTATTTTTTGCTATTTTTTAAAGCAAACCTTTTTAACTCAAATCTTTGCTTCTGGGGGATTCTACAAATGTCTTCTAAATCCTAACAGGTTTTTTTTTAATAAAACGTATGTTGCTGTAATCAGTGGTTTTCAAACTTTTTCATGTCAAGGACCCCGAAAATTATATGTATTTGGCCACGGACCCCCATCTCAAAATGTTTTGTTCCAGGGATCCCCAGAAGCAAAGATTTGAGTAAAAAATGTTCCCTTTAAAAATATATATATTCATAGAGTTGCACAAATCTTCACAATTTAACACTGAGGTGCCCACACTGTTTAGGTGCCCACTCTTCCGGTTACCTTCATGACCACTGCATGCACCACTTGCAGCATCTACAGAACAAATATTCTGTATGTATGAACTAACTTCAGCTTTATGGCTTAACCTTTAGCATTAGTTGATATTGAAATGTTGAAACTTGTTTAAGTGCAAGTGCATTCTCACCTGTTTAAATATTCCGCCTCTACGTCTGTCGACTCGACTTCCTGCAGGTGCTTGTAGACGTGGCCGGTCACTCTGCATCCTCCAACCAGATTGTGTTTCCCTCTGGGAATGGGCGGGGTCCTGAAGTGATTGGTCTCCCTCTGTTTTTGGGCGGGACTGAGCGAAAGGGAACTGCTCCTGTGACACGATTGGAAACAGAAAGACAAATTGTCACCAGTTTTATTAAATTAATCTTTATGGCACTCTCAAAATGTATAGACTCGGTATTTGCCAAGGCACCAAGGCAGAGCTGCCAGTCAAAGCGAAGACTGGCCAATCACAGCGCGTTCCTCGCCGGACATACTTGCAGAGACTCTTGGGTAATGAAGTCAAAGACGTTGGCTGCCATGTTATTTGTGTGCAAAGTGGCCACTGATACCCCAAACTACATAGTGCTGCTTTAAAGGTGGAGTAAGTGATATTGTTTTTGTCAAAAGAAGTGTTAAATAGCTCTGTATTCTGATGGTAATAGTGTGTTTGTTCAGTAGCAGGAGTCTGCATGTCTCTCCAGTTCTTTAGTAAACAGAAAATACATTTTCAGGTTGCAATACCAATTTTGAGAGAACTCAGAGGATACAAGATAAACAAGTCAATTTTGATGTGATGGCACAGAAGTGAGCAGACAAAATTGGAACAAAATTGGAATCATTGGAACAAAATTGGAACACTAAAATTGAAGCTGATAAATGGGTAGTCTCGCCTGAATCAGGCGAGACTACCCATTTATCAGCTTCAATTGATTGACTGAAATTGGCAACCCACCTGAAAATGTATTTTCTATTCATACGAATTGGAGAGACGGGGAGAACCCTGTTACTGAACAAACACTCTATAGCAATAAAGAGTTATAACGTAATAACAAAAACACGTTTTGTTTTAACCAAAAAACACTTAAACTGCAGTACCCTGAACCCTATACTTACGTATTTGCCCAGAGTCCCATAGGGCTCTGTACAAAACGCACTGTGAGCTTATAGATCTGCTATTTGTGGTGAATGTTTTTGAATGTGAGTATTTTTTCCACCACTGCTCACAGGGCTCTGTCGGCGTGCCTGCCTCGTTGTCAAGCGATGTAACATTCATTCCAATCCAAGGCTGCGTTCAAGCTGGCTGCTACAAAGCGACAAGTCTACCATTCATTTTCAGTGGAAGCCAGCAACATGAAGACACAAACTGACATCCAACACGTTTTGGCACTTTTTGAAGCCTGCTAACAAAGCGTCAAACTCAAATTG
The DNA here is from genome assembly GCF_963280865.1 of Gymnoscopelus braueri. Taxonomy (NCBI): domain Eukaryota; kingdom Metazoa; phylum Chordata; class Actinopteri; order Myctophiformes; family Myctophidae; genus Gymnoscopelus; species Gymnoscopelus braueri. Next base: position 4,203,204 of record NC_137617.1, on the reverse strand, counting down.
AGCTGCCTTTATCTTCACACTATAGCAGCTACAAGGCTCCAAAACGACCAAGTGCTGTTTCACCTTTTCCACTCATCTTCTCTCTCCACTTGCTTGTAATCGGGGGGAAAAAAACTTGTATTTTCATCAGCCCAGTTCCCCGTTTTTTTTATTTTTTTTTATCCCATGATTTTGTAACCTATTTTTCACCCATTGCCAATTGCCTAAGCCTAATGTAATCCTGGGCGCTACTCTCCCTCTGCCAGCCTGGGGAGAGCCCCAAACTGAGCTCATGCCTCCTTCAATGCATGAGGAGTGAGCAGGCCGCTTCTCATCACCTGACAGGGAAGGAGCACATTATTCCAACCAGTTCCTTTCCCCTCCATCAGGCGCCCCGGCTGACCAGGGGGAGGCGGTATAGAGACCAGGATTTACCTCATGTTTTTTGTGAGGATACCTACCATAGGGGACACGTGGAGAACATGCAAACTCCACACAGAGAGGCCCTTTCACCAACCCCACCTAGGGTATGGGCACTGATGACGCGGAGGAGAGAACACGCCCCCAGCAGCCCCGGCGGGAATCGAACCCAGGACCTTCTAATCTAGGCGACATCGCTACTGCCTGTGCCACCGTGCCCCCCAAACCTTTTTATTTTCCTTTGCATTTTTGCCAGACCCAGGGGGTCGGCCTACATGAGGATTTGTCGGTCTGTCCCTCTTTTCCTCCCGGTCAACGTTTTTCCTCCCGGTCAACGTTTTTCCTCCCGGTCTGTCAACGTTTTTCCTCCCGGTCTGTCCCTCTTTTCCTCCCTGTCCCTCTTTTTGATTGGCCAAGCTTAGCGTGACGTAGTGCTCGTAGTGACGTAGTGCTCTGATCTGGAATTTATTCTGGGTCTGGCAGAACCAGGTCTCCTGGTCTTGTTCACATACACTTGAATACCTTTAAAATGCTCTACAGTGCAGATTTGTTAACATATAATGCTTTATTAATTAACATATATTGTGCATTGCAGTTTTAAAAGACAATTCTCAGGAGCAAAAAAGAGGATGTCACTTGTTACCTGAGGCGTTTCCCTTTAGACAGAGCTCTGGCGACGGCCGGCGGGGCCACTGTCGAAGTACCTGTCGCCACCATGCCAGCCTTACTAGACGATCCATGATATCCGCAGCTCTGTAGGGGAGGGAGGAGAGCAGTGCTTAAAAAAGCTGGATAAAACTGGATAATGGCATAATTACACATTGGGGATCCCGCTGTAACAAGTTCTCTGAGCCAACAATGAAAAAGAAGCTTCTCAGGGTTTGTCACAGATAACACAAGGAACATATGGCTTGGCAGCAAGTCTCCATTCAGTTCTCGTATCGACACCCTGAGCCTGCTTAGCTGGGCTGATGGTCTTAATTACACGTAAAGGTGCAGATTAGCAGAGTGTGCTTTGTGATTACAGCCCCATATCTACTCCTACAGGACCTCTACTGCACCCATGCATTAATCCCACACAAGATTAAATGAAAGGCTGCCCCCTCACTCAATATTTAACTTTTTTTATTCATTACAATTTACATAATTTCCTTACAACTCAACCCAGCAGACTAAAAGCTCCAGCATGCAGTGCAGAATCACAGTGGAAGGCTCCTAAATCCCTCTTTGAAACATGAAGTCAGCAGATAATGCTGTTATTGCAGTTCCAGAATGTGGTGCCGCTGGCCTCTCTGTCCAACGGTGCATCATTAAAGCCAGTGGACGTGACTTCCAGTCGCTACAAGGCTCTCATGCCTGCTAAGCCTCTTTCTCTCTCTCGCATCTTTGACTCCGGGGGGAGTAGAGCTGTTACCACTGTTCACCAGACATGCAGGAACATTGGATCATGTTGGCCACCCTCTCAAGCAGCCCAGTTGGTTGGAGAACAACTCCCTTTCTAGAACAATCACTTTGGCTGACATTCTGTGCAAACCATGAAACAGGATTTATACCACAGTATGTGTCTGTGGAGAAATACCATAATTAACTTGTGGAAGAAGATGACATATAACCCTTTTAAAATGCACTCTGCTAAGCAGTTATGGCAGAACTGCGAGTGACTGCCAGCTTTAGTAACTCTCCTGTTGTTCTATTTAAGTTTTTCGTAAAGGTGACCAAGTACTTTTACTCAAGTATCGTAATTATGTACAATGTTGAGGTTTTGAGAATTTCCATTTTTGACAGGCAAATAATATTGTACTTTTTACTCCACTGCAATTATTTAAAAAAATATATATTATTGCTATTATTATTGCTATTATTACAAAACATACATTAACCAGTTAAAGGTAGGGTAAGTGATATTTTGTTTGAGTTATTTGTTAAAAAGCAATATATTGTGATTGTAGGCTAATCGTTGCTCTAGAGTGCTCCCTGTCTCTCTCGTTCTTTGAAAAACAGAAAACTAATTTGTATGTAAATGACCAATCTTTAGCCAATCAGGAGAAAGTGCCCAATGTGGTGTCCCAGTCCCAGTTTTGTCATCTCATTTATGTGTGTCATCCCTTCCAATTTCACTTGGTTAATCTGTATCCTGTGTGAGTTCTCTGTTCTGATTGGATAAAATTGATATCCGACCTGGAACTGCGTTTTCCGCTTAATCAAGAGCTGGAGGTACAGGGAGACCCCTGTTACTGAACAAACACTCTATACCAAGTACCCGAGTACTCGGAATCTAGAGCAATTTAACACTTATTTTAACAAAATAATATCACTTTCTCAATCTACAAACTTACTTTGAGCATGTAGACCGGCTATTTATTAAACAAATTATAATAATGAAAACACTTGTGAAATGGGACATTCTGCATGACGAGTACTTTTACTTTTGGTACTGTACTTGAGTACTATATTTTGATGCCAATACAATACTTGTACTTGTAATAGAGCATTTCTACATTGTGGTATTGCTACTAGGAGTACTTCTTCCATTGTTTCAAATGTAGCTGCTTAGTAATTCGAGCAGTTCTGAGAGTGGCTGCGTTCTTCAGTGTTTCTACTATATTTAATTTTTTTTGTGACTCTATAGTGACCTTACCTGTACCTTCTCTTCTCTGTTGCTGCTACAACACCTGCATTTCCCTGCCTCAATAAAGCTTTATCTTATATATTGCTATCTCGATCTCCTTATTCTTTTGTTTTATGATACAAAAGACTGCAGATAAAACTAAATTGCTTTTTTTCCCCCAGATGTACTGCTGGAGAGGAATGAAAAACATAACCCACACTCTAACCTCAATAATACAAAACACTGCTTCTTTATGCATTATGACATTGGATGTAATGTTGCATTCTAAATGAGGACTCCCACACTGTGGAACATGTCAGTGTTATTACCATAGAGATATTAATTTATAAACTCTACAGAAGTGGTCTTCAAAGGTGACCTTGAGGGGCTTCTGGTTCCGAGGGGAACCCAGACAATCGATATACTGAGGATTTTACTGTATAATAAACAGTGGTGTAAAGTAACTAAGTACATTTACTCAAGTACTGAACTTAAGTACAATTGTGAGGTATTTTTTACTTTACTGGAGTGTTTCCAAATTTCAGTACTTTTACTTCTGCTCTACTACATCTCAGAGGCAAAATATTGGACTTTTACTCCACTACAATTATATGAAAACTTTAGTTACTAGTTACTTTGCAGATATAAATTATGACATTATAGAACATAGTTACATTAACCACTTTAGCCCTGTTTTATACCCAGGCTATTTGAAAATAGCCGATCTACAAGCTCACAACGCGTCGCATCACGACGCGTTGTGAGCTTGTAGATCTGCTATTTTCAAACATTTTAGTACTTTTACTTTCGGTACTTTAAGTACATTTTGATACCACTACTTTTGTACTTTTACTCAAGTAAATTTTGAAATTCCGGACTTTTACTTGTAATGGAGTACTTCTACATTGCAGTATTGATACTTGTACTTAAGTAAAACATTCGAGTACTTCTAATAATCATAAAACAAGAACGAAATGGCAAAAGTCATATTCTACCAGGTGCTCTGTGTGTGTGTGTGTGTGTGTGTGTGTGTGTGTGTGTGTGTGTGTGTGTGTGTGTGTGTGTGTGTGTGTGTGTGTGTGTGTGTGTGTGTGTGTGTGTGTGTGTGTGTGTGTGATTGTTTTCATAGACCTGATTACTTGTTTTTCGGATTGCTTGTTTCTCGGCAAACATGGCAACATTGAATATGCGTCGGTAAACGCTAATAATGTTTTTTATATAAGTGGTGGCAACATTTTTAGACACCACACGGGTCCCAACAATAGCGAAGATTGAAGTCAGTGTGAACAAGGCCAAATAATAACTTAATAGCCAGGTCTAATGAAGCACGCTAGCATTTAGGCTAACTCTGTTCCCTGAGGCAGCAGTGCAACTTGCACTGTCTGAATGAGGGGAGCGGAGGGCGGTTACTGCGGAGGACGGGCCGTCTCCCCATTGGCTTAAAGGACGGGCCGACGGGGAAGTGTCCCAATTGGCTTAAAGGAGTGAAGGACAGCCATGACAGCCAATGATGAATAGGTGGCGACTAGGTGTCGAATAGGTGTCGAATGATGATGATTAGTCTGACTGTTTGTAGACTCAGGCACTCTTCGAGCACCTGGTAAAAAAAGATAGGTCAAAGAAAGTTCACGAGATGAATGTTGCATTAGTTCACACTTCTACCCAGGATAAGCTTTAAATGATTCAGTAGTAAATACATCTAGAATAGTTAGTGCACCTTGCGGGGCTGTAGGCGGTACTGATAAGTGTTCAATTATTCAGTGGTAAATAATTCTGTTACAGTTACTGCGCCTTGTGGGGCTGTAGGATGTAGTGATAAGCTTTAATCGCTTATATACTTTAGTGTGCACCAAAGGGTCTATGCCCACTCCTTTTTTCCCCCTCTACACACATCTATTCACCAAAAATCAGTGGTGGAAAAGGTACTCAAATCTTGTACTTCAGTGAAAGTATCGATACTGCAATGTAGAAATACTCTGTTACAAGTAAAAGTCCGGAATTCAAAATTTGCTCGAGTAAAAGTACAAAAGTATTGGTATTAAAATGTACTTAAAGTACCAAAAGTAGAAAGTACTCATTATGCAGAATGACCTATTTCACAAGTTTTCAAATCTTTTGAAAATAGCAGATCTACAAGCTCACAATGCGTCGCATCGCGACGCATTGTGAGCTTGTAGATCTGCTATTTTCAAATCTTATTTTCAAAATCTACAAAGTAAGTAGTAACTAAAGTTTTTAAATAATTATAATGCCTCTGAGATGTAGTGGAGTAGAAGTAAAAGCATAGAAAAATGGAAATACTCCAGTAAAGTAAAAAGTTCCCAAATTTGTACTTAAGTACAGTATTTGAGTAAATGTACTGAGTTACTTTACACCACTGCGCAATAGTAAATTATGTTATAATAGTTAGTGCACCTTGTGGGCCTGTAGGCTGTACTGGAGCCTGGCAGTAGATTTGGACAGGAGTCCAGAGGTGCTGATGCTGCAGTCTCTCAGGATGCGGCTCTCAGAGAAGTGAGCCCGGAGCTTCTCCCTGTGTCTCCTGAGAACAAGAGAAACACACTGTTACACCGTCTCCAAAGAAGTGCACACTTCTCACAGAGTTTACATAAGCCTTAGTCCACACACACACACAAACACACACACACACACACACACACACACACACACCCAGGACAGGATTTATAAGTGTAAACTCCAACAGGACATTAATATTTCACCATCCTTTTCCACAGGCTCGTTTCAGCCAGTGTTGATTTTGACAGCAAATTTTGGTTTAGTTTTAGTCATAGTCTTTTGAATAAATTTCCATTTAGTCATATTTTTGTCATCTGAAATGTTTTAGTTTTAGTCTAGTTTTAGTTGACTAAACACCATAAGATTTTAGTCGACTAAATCTACAGTTGATTCAGTCGCCTAAAATGTATTTTGGTGGGCCTTGATGGCGTCATAATGGCTGATTTTACACTTCACACTACATGCTGAAAATAGCCGATCTACAAGCTCACAACGCGTCTGCTATTTTCAGAGCGCAACACCCGAGCGCAACCAAACATAAAATGACTTGTCTTTTAGTTCTACTGGATCTCTTCTCCACTCGTCCCTCACTAACATTAGAGTCTAGTTTTTATTTGTTGACGAAATTGTCAATATATTTAGTCTTAGTCATCATAGCTTAGTTTTTATCTAGTTTTTATTTAGTTTTTGTCAGTGAAAAAACGTAGTCGCCGAACATTTCGTCATAGTTTTAGTCGACAAAATCAACACTGGTTTCAGCTTTGCCTCAGCTTTGGGGTTTTACTTTGTACAGACATGACATCAAGCAGAGAGACCTGACATATTTTGTCACAAACAAAACAAAAAAAACATGAAATATAACACATTAAATGGTCAAAGTTACTTAAAAGAGAAATACTCAAACTCCCAAACTCAGGTAGAATTACAAAACAAACTGCCTTTCAAAAGTGAAAAATGTAACTTAGCCAATTGTACCATGAAATATCAATGACAATGTGCCTGTCATTGAAGCATGACCCTGTAAAGACTAACAACAAATGTTATCACAACAAACGAGGAATAGAGGATATCGTCTCTGTCGGATGTTACACCTCATATGTCCAAAACTTTTCAGTTTGTGGATGTGCTACTTTTGGTGCGTTCATGTGACGCTGTAGTATGATCAAGTAGGGTATACATGGGCAACTGGCGGCCCGGGGGCCACATGCAGCCCCCACCTTCACTTATGCGGCCCGTAGGTTAATATCGCAATACTGATGTATTATTGATTTCAGCTGTTACAATTCCAAACATGCAAACATGACCTGCATTCATTTATTCAGTCTATATTAGTAGCTTAATGACTAGTATTACAATTCTATTGTCTTTTTTATATCCAATGTACTGTATTTAAGTTCATAAAGTTAACATAAGTATAACTAAATGCATTTGAAATTAAATTAAAATGTTACTTTTCAGGATTCCAATAAAAAAATAGCAGATCTACAAGCTCAAAACGCGTCGCACTGCGACGCGTTTTGAGCTTGAAGATTGGCTATTTTTGCTATTTTTGTGTGACATAGAATGGTAAAGTACAGCATTCATTTACTAAAAAAGTTAAAATACGGAGATAAGAGGTGTCTGCCTGACAGCATATGCAATGTGGCCCTCTGGAGTGAGTGTGGAAATATAGTGGGCCTCTCCATCGTCAAAGTTGCATCACCCCTGAAGTAGGGCATTAATTTACGAAAAAAACACAAGAGGATAGAATATGGAGATAAGAGGTTTCTGCCCGACAACAACGATATAATAAATCCTGTTTATCTATGCGGGCATTTGATGATAGTTCAGTGTGTGGTGGGCGGTGGCTCTTTAGCTTGCACTGATAAGTTATCACCCTCTCTCAGTCCTATTATCACTCCCCTCACTCCAGGCTGTTATGTGATAATCAGACATTCACACAGCCGTGTGATAATAATAGATTCACACAATATATTGGGTGATAATTATTAATAATAATTGACATTCAACACAGGATATCGTTGCCGTCATGGTGCAAACCTCACATGTCCAAAAGCATTCCTCTTGTGCAACACTCTTGCAGTGGTGGAAAGTAACTAAGTACATTTACTTAAGTACTGTACTAAAGTACAATTTTAAGGTATTTGTACTTTTACTCCACTACAATTATTTGAAAACGTTAGTTACTTTGCAGATATAAATTACACTTTAACCCTAACCCTATTGTATAACTAGGCTATTTGAAAATAGCCGATCTAAAAGCTCACACCGCGTCGCATTGCGACGTGTTGTGAGCTTGTAGATCTGCTATTTTCAAACATTTTAGTACTTTTACTTTTGGTACTTTAAGTATATTTTGATACCAATACTGTTGTACTTTTTTTCAAGTAACATTTCGAACACAGGCCTTTTACTTGTAGCAGAGTATTTTTTATATTGTGTATTGCTTCTTTTACTTAAGTAAAATATCTGAGTACTTTTTCCACCACTGCACTCTTGTATGATGTATTGTAGGACAATAGTTTACACAAAAAAAAACAAACATACAAAGTTGAAATTATGGAGAAAATACAAGGTTTCTGCCCGACAGCGACAATATGTGATAATAATTATTAATTATATATTCACGCAATATAATGTGACCCAGTACGCATTAAATTCTTTTTTTCCAGCTCTCCAGTAAAAATTGCGTCTCCGCAATCTGTATTTAATCATTTTTGGATGATTTGATCCGTTTTTGGTCCAACAAATATTAAATACAGATTTAGAATCTTCGCATGGGTATCCATCATTTATTTAAAAGTCAGAACTGAAACTGCTGTGTGAATATGAAAATAATGAATGAACATCAAGTTAGTTTTAGTTAATTATTTCACAGGGGAGACTCGCCGCTTGTGTTCAATACAATCTGTTGATCATTTCAAATCTGTCTTTTATACGATCATGCGGTAACATTACAAGAACCCTCACTTGTTCTGTTGTGTCAATTCCAAATTAAAAGAAATACAGCACTAACTCAAGCTTGGTCTCGTGCTCAGTCAGTTGTGTCTTCTGTGACAGGAAACTGTGCCAGTTTATTTGTGTATTTGTGTATTTTATAAGACAAACTTTAACCAGCAATTATAAAACAGCGATGCTCACATACAGTAACTAGAAGGTACTGTTCCTGAAGAAACAGTGTGGGATCGCTAAGAATGTTGATGGTATTGAGTATTGATAGTGTTAGTAGAGTTAAAGGTTTGAAAGGTTTAAAGGTTTTAAAGGTTTTAAAGGTTCTAAAGTTTTGAAAGGTTCTAAAGGTTTGAAAGGTTTGAAAGGTTTAAGAGGTTTGAAAGGTTTGAAAGGTTTAAGAGGTTCTAAAGGTTTGAAAGGTTCTAAAGGTTCTAAAGCTTTGAATGGTTCTAAAGGTTTGAAAGGTTTGAAAGGTTTGAAAGGTTTAAGAGGTTCTAAAGGTTTGAAAGGTTCTAAAGGTTTGAAAGGTTTGAAAGGTTTGAAAGGTTTGAAAGGTTTAAGAGGTTCTAAAGGTTTAAGAGGTTCTAAAGGTTTGAAAGGTTCTAAAGGTTTGAAAGGTTTGAAAGGTTTAAGAGGTTTGAAAGGTTTGAAAGGTTTAAGAGGTTCTAAAGGTTCTAAAGGTTCTAAAGGTTTGAAAGGTTCTAAAGCTTTGAATGGTTCTAAAGGTTTGAAAGGTTTAAGAGGTTCTAAAGGTTTGAAAGGTTTAAGAGGTTCTAAAGGTTTGAAAGGTTCTAAAGGTTTGAAAGGTTTGAAAGGTTTGAAAGGTTTGAAAGGTTTAAGAGGTTCTAAAGGTTTAAGAGGTTCTAAAGGTTTGAAAGGTTCTAAAGGGTATTTACTTTAAATTATTTTTAGTCACTTTATTTACTTTAAAGTATTGTTTACTAATTTTTACAACTTTTAAGTATTTTTACTATTTTTTTCAACTTTTAAGTATTTTTACTATTTTTTTCAACTTTTAAGTATTTTTACTATTTTTTTCAACTTTTAAGTATTTTTACTCATGTTGAGTACTTTTAAGTATTTTTACTCAGTATAAGTACTCTTAAGTATTTTTTAATCAAGGTACTTACTTTAAAGTATTTTTAGTCACTTTATTTACTTTGAAGTAGCTTTTACTAATTTTTACAACTTTTAAGTATTTTTACTCTTTTTATCAACTTTTAAGTATTTTTACTATTTTTTTCAACTTTTAAGTATTTTTACTCATTTTGAGTACTTTTAAGTATTTTTACTCAATATAAGTACTCTTAAGTATTTTTACTCAAGGTATTTACTTTAAAGTATTTTAGTCACTTTATTTACTTTAAAGTAGCTTTTACTAATTTTTACAACTTTTAAGTATTTTTACTCTTTTTATCAACTTTTAAGTATTTTTACTATTTAAAAAGTGAAATATCTCTAAAAGTACAAATTATTTCAAAAAATTCTAATGGTAGCCAATATGTCCTAAGTAGGCTGAACGTTATAGAGTTGGAACGGAGTTTCTATCTAAAAGTATGAATTTCTCCATTGAAATGAATGGGAGTTTTTTAGAAGTAAAAAGTGAAATATCTCTAAAAGTACAAATTATTTCAAAAATTCAAATGGTAGCCGACATGTCCTGAGTAGGCCGAACGTTGAAGAGTTGGAACGGAGTTTGTAGCTAAAAGTATGAAGGACTAGTTAGGGGCCAAAAAACGGTGTTGACAATAACAGTAGTGTGATCGCTTTAGCGATCCCACAATTAGGCCGCTTGGGGGAAGAAAAAAAGTTTTCCATTTTATAAATAGTTTTAGTAGAAAAGAAAGCCTTTATTCTACTGGCATACAGCTAAATTAAACTAGTAACTAATCACTAAACTTGTCACTTTTCCTGTTATGTCAATTTCAAATGAAAAGGAAATAAAGCACTTCATCAAGCGTTGTGTATCGCTCAGTTGAAGGAAACCGTGGCAGTTTATTTTTGTATTTTATAAGCCAAACTTTAACCAGCAATTACAAGCAGTGATGCTTGCATAATTAGGGCATAATTAGACTGCTTGGGGGAGAAGGATTTTAATTTTAATTTAATCTAATTTGTTTAGTAGAATAGAAAGCCAGCTCTATTGTCATTGTACTGGCATACAGCAAAATTGAACTAGTAACTACTAGTTATGTTATGTCAATTCCAAAAATCACAAATCGTGCCTCGTCTAGAGATCACCTTTGTCCTATGTGACAGGGCACTTTGCCAGTTTAATTTTGTATTACATAAGCTAAACTATAATCAGCAATTAACCAGTGACACTCCCATAGGCTAATGGACTCTATGCACAGTGGCCATATTGGAAAGAAATTGGGCCTCTGCCTTACTTCCTTCACAGGTGTTAGCAATGATAATGATTAAGGCTCTGTTCCATTCATGGTCAAACAGAGTCAGGGTGCTGATATTGTGCATGTTGGCTCACTGGAAACACTCTGCTACACCAGTGGGTCTCAAAGTGTGGTCCAGGGACCCTCACGGTTCCTTGAGGGGGTTCCAAATGGCCCCTTCCGGGTGTGTAACTCTGAGAGTGTACGAATGGAACCAAATGGACCCGGAGGGGTCCATTTGGTTCCATTTCCAGAGTTATGGGGGTCCTTGAAATTAAAAACGTCTGAGAACCACTGTGCTACATGAAATGGAACAAAGCCTTCATTAGTATCATTGGTAACACCTGTGAAGGACGTAAGGAAGAGGCCCAATTTCCTTCCAATATGGCTGCTGTGCATAGAGCTATTGGGCAGTTTGGAAGGGGGAACAATGTTTTTCATATTACTCATTGAAGAATAGAAAGCCTGAATTGGTATTGTACAGGCATATAAAACAATTAAACTAGTAACATTGTAGCACACTGCCTGAGGCTTTCTCCAGCACCGGCGTGCTGCCAGCTAGCATCACTCACTTGTTGCGACGGTAGAGCGCCATGCACGCCACTCCCAGAAGACAGATCCCTGAGGCGATGCTGAAGATGGACAGCACCTGCCTCTGGTAGGTCTCACCACTCTCTGCAGGAGAGACCCAGGAGAGACCAGACATGCTGTTAGTCAATTTACACTCTCACACAAACCATTGTGGGCTGTGGCAGTGGAGGATTGGAATGAAAGACATCAACATATTCAATATAATACATGTATGTATGTGTGTATGTATGTATGTAAATGTGTTCACGGCCACATAGCACAGTATAAAAGAAGCAGTCATGCTGTCAGTAATGCCATTATTCTAAGCTTTGGCAGGGATATTAGGGTAAATGTAAATCCAAAGCACTTTACCAAGTGCATTACATTCACCCATTTGCACACATTCACACAAGGCACCGACCTGCTCATTGGGAGCAGCGAGGGGTTCAGTGTCTTGCTCAAGGACAGTTCGACACGAACCCCAATAGTAATAATAATAATACACTTTATTTGTATAGCAACTTTTATGACATGAAATGCAGCTCAAAGTGCTTTACAGAGCAAGAATACAATTACAGAAAAAGTACAACTAATGTAACAAAAAAGCATAAAAGAAAAGAAAAGCAAAAGCATTAAACAACATTAAAATAAAAGCAAAAAAAGGCAGTGATTCAGGCAAAACAGTGAGGACATGAATAACAACACAGGGATTTAATAGTGGGGGGCAGAGTATGAGCAATTTGTTGTTTTAATATGAAAATTATGCAAAAGTTTCGTTTTCACTAGTGAATTGAAGGTAGGGTATATAGAAACATTTTGGTTTGAGTTTCAAACACTCAGATAAAGAACATCTTGAAGGTCTAACTGTAATAACCTTTGACTCGATTATCCAATATGAACATAATGAGGTGTGTATGGATTCATGGTCAGTAGCAGCAACTTTTCACACATATTGCCGAAAGAAGCAATATTTCTTCTGGTATCGGCGCATTTCCACAATAGTGGCATAAAGAGGTCTATGTGCTCACCTGCATGAGTCTCCAAAAAAATGCGTGTCTCCACTATCTACTTTAATTACTAACACGAGGCTACAGTGTCTTGTAAAACATAATGTATTTAAGGGAAATAAATAGATGGGTTTTTGAGATGTTTTAATATGTGGTGGTGTGTTGGGGGGGGTAGTACTGCCTTGCTCTGTGCAAAACCAGTAAGGAGCTTTAAGTAAAGCAACGTACAAAGACAATTTGTCCCATTCACTCGAAAGAAGTCCTATAGTGGAACGTTCCACACCGAACATTCCCATATGGAATCTGTCCTACACAGAGGATTAGACAGTAGATTATATCCAAGTTGGAATGTTCCACTGAGGACTTCTTTTGAGTGAGCATGAATGGGACAAATTATCTTTGTTCCTTGCTTTAGTTGGTGACAATTGCAGCTGCTAAACTGTGTCGCACAGGGACATTGCCCAGAGCAACAGCCAGGCGGTCACATTGAGATTGACAGTTACAGAAACACATTTAGATCTGCTGTAGCCTCATAGAAAAGCATCCCCTGCTGTTGTTGAAGATGGGGCAATAGACCATATTCACACGGCGGCCATGTTTCTATGAAGTCAATGAAAGTAGCCACCCCGGGTGGCGGCACTTTCAATGTTAAATTCCAATATGGCCGCCGTGTGAATATGGTCTATTGGGCCTATTCTTCCTTCCTTCACAGGTGTTACCAATGATACTAATGAAGGCTCTGTTCCATTCTGGTCAAACAGAGTCAGGGTGCTGATATTGCGCATGATGGCTCACTGGAAATACTCTGCTGGTTCCTTGAGGGGGCTATAAATGGCCCCTTACGGGTGTGTAACTCTGAGAGTGTACAAATGGAACCAAATGGACCCGTAAGGGTCCATTTGGTTCCATTTGTACACTCTCAGAGTTATGGGGGTCCTTGAAATTAAAAGGTTTGAGAACCACTGTGCTACACTAAATGGAACAGAGCCTTCATTAGAATCATTGGTAACAACTGTGAAGTGGAAGTAAGGAAGAGGCCCAATTTCCTTCCAATATGGCTGCTGTGCATAGAGCCTATTCAGACACTTCTGCACCAACACGACAGAAGCAGTGGCGGAGCGTCCGGGGAGGCCAGGGAGGCGGCCGCCTCCGGGCCCGCGACCCAGGAGGGCCCGGGCCGTCAGATAATAAATCGGTAAAATCAGGCAAAAATAAGAATTAAACAACATAACCCTAACCTAACCCTACCCTAACCCTAAAACCGAAATAAAGTGACAAAAAGCCCCCCAAAAAGTGACTGAATCCGCGGAAAACCCGCAAAATTTGGCGCGGGATGTGCGCCCACGCACGCGCGCGGCCTGATCACTGCGCTGTGCCTCCTGGCCCGGCTTTCAGTTGTTCCGCCACTGGACAGAAGTGGTGTCACACCAGTGTAAGAGAGACAGACAGTAGGAAAGCTGAGAGGGAGACAGTGTAGGAGAGCCATTGTGTACATTGTAACATGCAGAGGTTATTTTGAATACTTCATATTTTGTTACCATGCCAATTTGCATAACTATATTTCTATGGACTTCTCTTCACAGTTACAAAGTGTTCTGTGAAATAAAAACCAACTGTCATTAACAATTCAACAGCTGTTTGAGAGGAATAGCATGTACTTTTGGCTTTTATTAAAGCCCACTTGACAGCAAACATTTTCCATAATACTATCACTGCGAGACCAATGTACTTTCAAATAAAACTGCAGGCTTGCAGGTTGGACAGATTAAGTTATCTGTGCACAGCCAGTCACTACCGGTTTTCCTTTTTCTCTCTTTTGCCCTCATACATTTTGGAGTGTCATAAGTAGTCGTACATAGAATTTCACTTCTGCCCTGACAGGCTCATAGGTGTGAAACATTCGCGTGACAATTCCGTCCTCAAGTTTGGATGTGAATGTTCCTGACAGTAGAGAGTAGGGAAATGTACATTGCCCGTGGGTAGCAAGGTGAATACACAGTGAAGTGCATTAAAGTGGAGCCTGCAAACCTGAACTCAAGTTTTTATCAAAGTGTCAAACTAAGTTTCGGCCCATATTGCATCTTCATCAGGCCAAACCTGCTCAACCCTATGAACTGGAGCATTGTTTGAAAAATCTTCCTGTCTGTAAGAGCCAGCAGATCTGTACATGACTCCTGTCTTTCCTTGTTGCAACTCATTTTTGGCAGGTTATCAAGTGGTAGGGGTGGATGTATGATCCTTCCAATCAGGAGTTTATTGGGTCTTTTTCCCCCTTCTATCTTTTTACTTTGCGAGGTGTAGAGCTATGAAAAGGAGGGGACTGGTCGTCTAAGGCAGTGGTTCCCGACATGTGGGTCGGGACCCCCAGGGGGGGGCGCCACATGATTTTGGGGGGTCCCCAGATGACAGTGAAAAAAATAAATAAAAAATGTGTACCTAAAAAGTAAAAAAAAAGTAAAGAAAATAAATGAAAAATATGTATCTGTGGAACCTAGTCAAACTAAATGTAATGCCTCACCTCCTACACTTCCAAGTGCTTGTCAGGGTGGAGGGTCCCGAGTTCAAAAACGATTATTTTGGGGGGTTGCGGCCTGAAAAGGTTGATAACCACTGGTCTAAGGCTACGATGCAGTGGTGTCTGATAAGAACGTAACCCGAGGGGGGCACGGTGGCGCAGTTGGTAGCGCTGTCGCCTCACAGCTAGAAGGTCCTGGGTTCGATTCCCGCCGGGGACGCTGTGGGCGCTGGGGGCGTGTCTTCTCCTCCGCGTCATCAGCGCCCATACCCTAGGTGGGGTTGGCGAAAGGGCCTACTCTGTGTGGAGTTTGCATGTTCTCCCCGTGTCTCCTAGGGTAGTTAATACCCTCACAAAAACATGTAGTAATCCTGGTCACTATACTGCCTCCCCCTGGTCAGCCGGGGCGCTTGATGGAGGGGAAGGGAACTGGTTGGAATAACGTGTTCCTTCCACGCGCTACGTCCAACCAGGGAAACTCCCCCCTGTCAGGTGACAAGAAGGTCACAGTTGGCTCTCATGCATTGAAGGAGGCATGAGCCCTGGCCTCCCTAGGCTGGTGGGGGGAGTGTAGTGCCCAGGATCACTTAGCAAATTGGCACCGGGTGAAAAAAGGGTTACAAAATCGAGGGATAAAATGTTTTAAAAAAAAGAACGTAACCCGAGATATCCGACGCGTGTGGTTCGAAAAGTGGTTCGAGGCAACTAGTAGCTCAAGCCAAACAAGTATGGGTCTGGATCCTGAGTATAGTTTTGAGAGAGAGCCATTAGAATCCCGATGATAGGAGTCCTGGAGGTCCGTGTCCTGTCCTCTGTCCTTTCCTGTGTCCACTTCTCTGTCATGTCCTGCGCTGAGGGGAGAAGCGACTCTCTGGACCGGCTTCGAATGCTATCAATACATTGAATGGGACATTATCACGTTTTATCAGACCATTCATTGGACGTAACCAGGAGATACTGACCTACCCGGAGGCAGAGCAGTCCCTACAACATGATTTACGATTCCGTGCCTATCGGTACGTAACTCGGTCGGTGCTGAGTAGGCTCAAGCGAACTGGTGCCGAACGTTGCCGAATGTTGCGAATGCGCACCTCCGACATGGTTCGAAACCGAAACCGTCGGTAGGTCAGTATGTCCTGATAATGCCCAATGAATGGTCTGATAAATCGCGGGTAGGTCAGTATGCCGCCTACTTCGCCCATTCAATGGTCTGATAAAACGTGATAATGTCCCATTCAATGCATTGATAGCATCCAAATCAGGTGCTCTCTGAGGCTTTGCAGTTTTTCTTCCATTAGTCCATGAGCCAGAGCCCCAAAATTGAGCAAAAATTATCGAAAGAGTGGGCAAAACCAAACCTATATTAAATTGTTCATAGGGTCAATACAAGTAAATAAATATATGATAACCTTTCCACAGGAGCAGCTTTTTCATGGTTATCACACATTTTGTTATTTTCCCCATACGTACATGACAGGTGAAGAAATGACAAAATTTAAAAAAGAGTTATCATAATGAAACTTCCTGAGTTGATTACTTACATGAAGACAATGATTTATCGTATTACAAGTTTTCTGAAATTGTATATTTAAATATGCAAATTAGGCATTTAGTCCATGAGCCAGAGCCCCAAAATTGAGCAGATATTGAATATTCCCTCGTTAAAAACCTTTGAATCCAACATCTTAACAAAATGAAATAAGTATGTTGACTCTGGCTTTGTCCAATGTTGATTCTGGAAAGTTATGCAAATTTGGGCATATTTTCCTATGCCTAATTTGCATATTTAAATATACAATTTCAGAAAACTTGTAATACGATAAATCATTGTCTTCATGTAAGTAATCAACTCAGGAAGTTTCATTATGATAACTCTTTTTTAAATTTTGTCATTTTTTCACCTGTCATGTACGTATGGGGAAAATAACAAAATGTGTGATAACCATGAAAAAGCTGCTCCTGTGGAAAGGTTATCATATATTTATTTACTCGTATTGACCCTATGAACAATTTAATATAGGTTTGGTTTTGCCCACTCTTTCGATAATTTTTGCTCAATTTTGGGGCTCTGGCTCATGGACTACATGCAGTACTTCCAGAGCGTGCTTCAGCTGCGTTGGCCTGTGGAAGATGCAGCAGATTTTTTTTTTTTGGGATGAATGAATCATTTCCTCCGCAGGTAGGTAGCAACCTCCTCCGAGGCTAAATATGGGTCATGGTGGATTACAACTACTTCCTGTTGGCCCCATCTGGCAAACAGCTCAGACAGACGGTTGATAATTGCTGTGGCTGTCACTGTGCTATAGCTATTAGCTCCTGCCACATGTGTAATACAGCTCTGTCACTGTGCTATAGCCATTACTGTAGTTCCTGCCACATACAGCTCTGTAAGCAGCAGAAGATGGTTCTAATGAGCTGGAGCTTTCTGTAGGTCTCTATAAATATCCATGTGTTTTTCCACAGTCCATCAGGCTATGCTGTTAGTAGTTGTATTGCAGGATTCTCACTCGGTACATTGTGGACATTTGGCTTGTTATGCAGCAGATGATATCCTCATCCATCTTTAAGCAGCAGTGCCACAGTTTAGTTTGCATTGTTCCTTGATGGTCTTCATGTGCTGGATGGAGCGGCTGATGCTGCAGTGCAAGGCGAGTACAGACAGTGAAGACATTATTTCAGCTGCTTGGCAGCTACTGTACACTATGTTCCCTACTAGCCCTGCTATTCTGAAATGAACTATGATGAAACCGTCTCCATTTTCCATCTCTTTTTCTGTGGGAGTCACTGGTGGCATCTTCTGAAATGCTGCCACATTTGGTCCATAGTATAAAAATGTAATTCAAGACGCACTTTTTCCTGTTAAGCCAAAAGTTGTACTCTTTTTCTTTTTTTCTAAATTTTTATCCCACGATTTTTGTAACCCATTTTTTCACCCAGTGTCAATGCCTAAGCTGTA
Organism: Gymnoscopelus braueri; assembly: GCF_963280865.1. Lineage (NCBI taxonomy): Eukaryota > Metazoa > Chordata > Actinopteri > Myctophiformes > Myctophidae > Gymnoscopelus > Gymnoscopelus braueri. The sequence goes on along the minus strand of NC_137617.1, from coordinate 4,185,290 downwards.
ATCCTGGGCGCTACTCTCCCTCTGCCAGCCTAGGGAGAGCCCCCAACTGAGCTCATGCTTCCATCAATGCATGAGGAGTGAGCAGGCCACTGGTAGGACGTAGCGCGTGGAAGGAGCACGTTATTCCAACCCGTCCCTTTCCCCTCCATCAGGCGCCCCGGCTGACCAGGGGGAGGCAGTATAGTGACCAGGATTACTACATGTTTTTTTTGTGAGGGTACCTATACCCTAGGGGACACGGGGAGAACATGCAAACTCCACACAGAGAGGCCCTTTCGCCAACCCCACCTAGGGTATGGGCACTGATGACGTGGAGGAGAGAACCTGAAGTTGTACGTTGTACATAATAGGCAATAGTCCACTCAAGCAATAGTTGTATGCAAACATGTATTTGCATAGGTCAAGTGCTGGATAAAAAGTGCATGAAACAATGTCAAAATTTACATCCACTCGCTGGAATGCAAGCACCCTTTTATGTCTTACTCAGACTATACTTTTGTACGGGTCAATGTGAAACCACCAGAACCCCTGGGTTTATCTGCAGGTCGGGCAGGTGAGGGTCAACATAGTTACAGAATACATTTAACTTGAATTAATTTGTTTTAAAGTTCTTTCTGCCTATTTTGCACTTGTGAGAGAGAGAGAGAGAGAGAGCGAGAGCGAGAGCTTCCATATGCAGTAGACTATATAGGCTACTGAATATGTTAATTCATGCCTCTCTCCATGGTGCTGAATAAGCACATTGCCAGAGGCCAGATCAACATACAGTACAGCCCAGGGGTGGGCAACTATTTCAGGCATGAGATCTACTTATCCGTTTGAGTTGGCACTGGTAGCTGGTAGCTGCTGGATGGTGAATCACTGCTTTGACTCTGAAAGCCTTCGTGTGAGAAAACACAGACTAAACATGTGTGAATGGAACACATGATGTCATGAATGATGAATAGGGGGCGAAAGTAGAGCTTTGTGGGGCATTCCCCTTTGTGGGGCATTCTTCCTGTTGTTAGTGAAACCAGTTCGAACGGGGACAGTTCAGTTTCTGGTGACAGTCCAAAATGTCCCGACCTCTTTTTGTGTCCTTTCAGTGGCAAAGCGGCGAGCAGGCAGGCTCCTCTCGTGCAGCACGACAGAAGGTTGCAGTGACCTTCTTTAACCCATTAAGACCGGGCACGCATCTGTGTGTCATTTTAAGATTCATCTAAAAACTCATAGCTATGAGCTTGTAGATCTGATATTTTTGAAAAATCGTGAAAATGTGTGCAAATCTTTGAATATATATATATACACATTTTAACTCAAATCTTTGCACACTGGAACAAAATATTTTGAGATGGGGGGGGGGGTTCCGTGGACAAATACATATCATTTTGGGGGTCCTAGAGATGAAAAACGTTTGAGAAACACTGATATATAGCAACATAAGTAAAAAAAAAAAGACATTTGTAGAATCCCCTAGAAGCAAAGCTTTGAGTAAAAAATATTCGCATTGAAAAATATACTGTATATATTCAGAGATGTGCACACATTTTCACGATTTTTCAAACAAATTGCAGATCTACAAGCTCGTAGCGTGGCACTCGGTGATGCGCTACGAGCTTGTACATCTGCTATTTTTAGCAGCTGCAAAGCTGCTCTATAAACAGACAGAGACATCGTCATCCGCGACACCTATTTGTCATTGGCTGTCCTGGCTGTCTTTAGCCAATGGGGACACTTCCCCGTTTAAGCCAATGGGGAGACGGCCCGTACTCAGCAGTACCACCCCTCCCCTCCCTGAGGAAATCAAGGCTCCTTAGTTTATTCAACAACAATATTCTGCAAGTGCAACGTAGTTTCAGACGGTGCGGACTACAGGGTTAGCTTAAATGCTAGCGTGCTCCCTCAGACCTACTTGGACTATTAAGTTATTATTTGGCCATGTTCACCCTGACTTTAATTTTCGCTATTGTTGGGAAGACCCGTGTGTTGTCTAAGAAGGTTGCCATCACTTACATAAAAAACATAATTAGCGTTTAGCGGCGCACATTCAATGTTGCCAGGTTTGGCGAGAAGTCAGGCTATAGAGTTAGCCTAAATGCTAGCGTGCTTCCTCAGACCTAGTTGGCCTATTAAGTTATTATTTGGCCATGTTCACCGTTACTTTAATCTTTGCTATTGTTAGGAAGACCTGTGTGGTGTCTAAAAATGTTGCCACCACTTATATAAAAAACATAATTAGCATTTAGAGTCGCACAGTTGCCAGGTTTGGCGAGAAACAAGCAGGTCTATGATAACAATCACACACACACGCTGACAAGCCGCACACACACGGCATACACACACACACACACACACACACACACACACACACACACACACACACACACACACACACACACACACACACACACACACACACACACACACACACACACACACACTACAGCATGCAGCTGCTAATAATATGAGTGTCAAGTCATATTTATTTATATATAAGACATAAAAAAGACATTAAAAAAATGACACACAGATGCGTTCCCGGTCTTAATGGGTTAACGTTACTGTTCCAGCTGTGTTTGTGAAAACAGACCGCTGTGTTGCCGCTTGACATTTCACTTTCACTTCACATTCATTTCCCTCAGTTCACTGCCAGCATTGATTTGAGCATTTCTTTCGACGTAGGACCCAGATATTGAGCAGGACATCTTGACGGTACACGAAAGACGAATCAGCGGGGGTGCCTTTCCGTCGTTATGGGAACACGTTTGAACGAGGACAGTTTTGGTTGCAGTCCAAAATGTCCTGACCTCTCGTGTGTTCTTTTCAATGGCAAAGCCATCAGAAAGCCTCTCAAGCAACACAATACAGAGTTACAGTGACCGTCTTAACACATTGCCTGCCAAGGACCCATACATGTGTTCTTTCAAATCCAACACTTGCCTTGCCTGCCAAGAAGGCATAATATGCATAATAAAAATAATGTTTTCAGTGATTACGCCAGCGAGAGAAGGAATGGACGGATGTGACGTCATCCCAAAAAGTTTCACTTCCGTCCTCTCCTATGTTATGAAATGTAGAAAAACACATCTAGCTCGGATTGGTTCTTTTTTTGTTGAAAACGAGCCATATTCAACTGCCGATAGCAACAAAATGGACGATCACGGTTACAACATTTTTGTTCCGGTGGATAGGCGAGACTTTGTTTACATCCGTATCCACATCGTGGCTTCCCATGGCTCTCCGTGGATCTTCAAAATAAGGTCAAAACGGCGGAATTTTGGCGGAATAATTCATTAATTAATTCCTGGCAGTCAATGTGTTAACTTTGTGAAAACAGAGTGCTGTGTTGTTGCTTGACATTTCACTACCTTCACCTTTATTTTCCTCAGTTCACTGCCAGCAATGATTTTGGAGGGATTTATATATACGTCAATGGATATGAATTAGGGAGGCTGTCGCTCAGGAGGAGGTAGAGTGGGACGTCTTGGAACCGGAAGGTTCTATAGGTTCGATCCCCTGGCTCCTCCGGGCTGCATGTCAAAGTGTCCTTGAGCAAGACACTGAACCCTGTAAGTGAACCTCTGAACCAGATGAGCAGGTTGGTGCCTGCATTGTTTGTTTATGGTGCATCGTCACCCCAAGGGGTCTTTTGTACACCTCAAAACAGAAAAAAAACACGGTATCAAGAAATAGTACACAAACAGAAGTAAAATAAAACTGACGAAAACACAAGCATAAACAGTCAAAACATTTGGTTCAGTTAAAGGCAGTGGTGAAAGTGGGCCGGAAGATTAGGTGCCGGAACGCCGTACCGTTAAGAAAAATTCGAAGGTAGTTGTGAAAATCCCATATTAAATAACCTGCCACAGCCCCATGGCCATGTTCAAGAAGAAAACATAATCTACAAACGTCAGATTAACATACACAATTATTACATTTTCTAATAAAGTGCTTTTGAATTGTTCCACTGTGTGTTTGTGTCAGCTTAATCCGTGCTATTTTTACGGTGTTTATTTATTTTACGGAGCCGAGAAGCGTCTCCTCTTCTCCAGCGAAACGAAACTGGGACTGGGATCAATTCACTTTGCAGCTTGGAGATCCGGTATAAAACGGATACGGAAACGGCCTTTGTCCGTGCCTATGTGTGTGTGTGTGCAAATTACCGGATAAAGAAGGCGGGCTTTACGACGAATTAAATCCCACCAACGTTCAAAACATGTTTCTGGTTGGCTGACAGACTAGCATAGTTAGTTCTGATTGGTTCAACACGTCTTTACTGGAGAAAAAAAAGAAAAGAAAAGAAACGCGAGGGGAAATAAACACTGTTTTGATGAAGAATGCAATTTTTAAAATAAATGAAGCACAATGCAACGAAAACTAACTGAGATGTTTAAGAGAAAAGAAGACAGAGTTGAAGAAGCTGACAATGTGGTTAAAAACAAAGTTTGTAGAACAACAACGCCCAGGTACAGTGGTGGGAAAAGTACTCAATTACTTAAGTAAAAGTATCAAAACTGCAATGTATGTATGTAAAGCACTCTGTTAAAAGTTTGGAATTGAAAATTTACTTGAGTGAAAGTACAAAAGTATTGGTATCAAAATGTACTTAAAGTACCAAAAGTAAAACTACTAAAATGTTTGAAAATAGCAAATCTACAAGCTTGTGGAGCTTGTAGATCGGCTATTTTCAAATAGCCTAGGTATAAAATAGGGCTAAAGGGAGTAATGTATGATTTATAATGTAATAATGTATATCTGCAAAGTAACTAAAGTTTTCAAATAATGTAGGCTGGGGGAAAAAAGCCTATGGTTATACCTATAACTTATAGGTATAACTGTGGCAAAATCTATGCATTTTACGGCGAAGCCCAGTTCCGGCAAGAAGTCTCAGCCACTTTCACCCCTGGTTAAAGGCGAAACTGTACAGTAGTTCAAAGAGAAAAGGTTTACCTCCACTGTTGTGTGAATGGGTGAAGGTAATGCACATTGTAACGCTTTGGAGAAAGGCGCTATATAACCATTCAACAAACAACAAACAACATTGCATTTCACAGTTGTGACTGCCACTTCAATCCAATAAGGTAAGCTTGTGTAAATGTAAAAAAACTGCGTGGTGATGTGATACGTTGCTCAGTTCACTGTAACCTCATCTACCGTCTGTCTGTCTGTCTGTGTCCATCCATCTATGTTTCCATCCATATCTCTCTAGTTTTCACTTTCCCTGATGAATGTGTGAGCAGTTTAGAGAGAAGTCATTTAGTTGTCAGATTGAAATCAGGAGAGTGAGGAGAGTTTAGTAGTCTTTAGTTCACTCTGCTCCTCTTCCTTCCTCCTCCTTGGTTTCATAAGAGTGTGAGATGAAGCGGATATAGCAAGACGTTTGTGTGTGTGAGTGTGTGTGTGTGTGTGTGTGTGTGTGTGTCTGTGCGCGCGTGCGTGCGTGTTACTTATAATTATATACTTGAGGGCCAAATCTTCCCACAAGTAAAGCAGAATGTGTGAAATAGACATTGTGAGGACACATTTCCATGTCCTCATAAGAAAAGTGTAAAAAGAAAACACTGCTCATCTGCCAGTAGACTTGGGTGCTGGAGCCAAAAGGAAACCAAATGAACAAAACAAGGCAGCCTCCGCACACTCAAAGCTCTGCAAAAATCTGATTTTATTTTTTAAAGCAAGCTTTTGGTCTTAGACCTTCTTCATACATCTGAAGACGATCTATGAAAAATGTGCTTTTTGCACAGCTTTGAGTGTGCAGAGGCTTGTATTGTTCACTTGTCCTCTCAAGAGAAATGGTTGTCTTACTGTGTGGTTAAAAAATAATTGTAAAGTTAGGCTTACAATTCCCGAAAAAAATCTGATTAGGATTAGTGAGGGTTAAAAATGACAAAACATCTGTGTGTGTCTGCAGACTTGCAGAGGTGTTTTTTGGCTTCCCCCATCATCCTTACCTCTCTCTCTCTCTCTCTCTCTCTCTCTCTCTCTCTCTCTCTCTCTCTCTCTCTCTCTCTCTCTCTCTCTCTCTCTCTCTCTCTCTCTCTCTCTCTCTCTCTCTCTCTCTCTCTCTCTCTCTCTCACACACACAATACTAGGCTCCATGCAGATAGAATCCACCCCAGTGTTTCCATGGAAACTGGCCCATATTCATTTGCCAAGGTGAGTGTGTGTGTGTGTGTGTGTGTGTGTGTGTGTGTGTGTGTGTGTGTGTGTGTGTGTGTGTGTGTGTGTGTGTGTGTGTGTGTGTGTGTGTGTGTGTGTGTGTGTGTGTGTGTGTGTGTGTGTGTGTGGCGTGTGCGCTTCCTGGGGAGGTACAGAGATATGAAGTGATGTCATGTGGTCAATGGAACAATTCCTCACCCATGAACTCAATCCCAAGTTCATCCGCTGCTTCCATCCAAGGTCAGGCAGCCACGGGGGGAGAGAGAGAGAGAGAGAGAGAGAGAGAGAGAGAGAGAGAGAGAGAGAGAGAGAGAGAGAGAGAGAGAGAGAGAGAGAGAGAGAGAGAGAGAGAGAGAGAGAGAGGAGATAAAAAGGAGAGAATAGGACAGAAGGGAAGAGAAAATAATTCAATTATTACAGCTTGAAGCATTTCTAACTTCCTTTGTACTCACTCACTAGAGCATGTTGTTTGTTGGACCACTTCCTCTGACATCTTCCTGTCTTTTCTTTATCAAATAATGTGCTGACTCATCATCCTCACACACTTCTCCTTGTTGAAGGTCTTTACACACCAACACAGTGCACTGACTGAACAGTGAATGGCTTGGTTTTACCATGCAAACACCAGCAACCATCTGTTTTATAAAGAGCTGGAGAGACAAGGAGACTCCTTTTACTGAACAAACACTCTATAGCAATGAGTACTATCAGAATATAGAGCCATTTAACACTTATTTTAACCAAAGAAAATCCCTTACCCTACCTTTAACCATATAGGGTTTAAGTGGTTAATTCCATCATATCGAGTGCATTAGCAGCATCCTACGGCCCTGTGGTTGTCGTTATGTATCACTATCTGCAAACAGACTGTTTCAAATCACGTCATGCTGTTGGTTGTTTTGGTCACACTATGCTCGGATCTCGGGTGAAATATTTTGAATTGTTTTGTTATGCAAGGTTTTGAAAGGATATCAGTTCAACAAATATTATTGACGTGCAAATACATCACACAAATAAATTAGCCCTAGTGTGTGTAGTACAATGCAGTCTGGAGACAGTAATCAGATTCATTATTATGTATTAACAAAGTACATTTTCTGCAGATTGAACTGAACAATGGGGGTTCGTTTTTATACCTTCTTGAGGACCTACCTTTTGGCATACAATTAGTGGTGGAAAAAGTACTCAAATGTTTTACTCAAGTAAAAGTATCAATACTGCAATGTAGAAATACTCTGTTACAAGTGAAAGTCCGGAATTCAACATTTCAAAATTCTAAACGTTTGCATTTGTTTTGATACTTTAAGTACAAAAGTACTCATTGTGTCAGAAGTTCAAAATGTATAAAATAGCCGATCTACAAGCTCACAATGCGTCGCATTGTGAGCTTGTAGATCTGCTATTTTCAAATGGCCGAAATGTATAGGGCTGGAGTGGTTAGTGTGTTTGCGATAATAATCAAAGTCTAAAAAGTAACTAGTAACTAAAGTTTCCAAATAATTGTAGTGGAGTAAAAGTACAATATTTGCTTCTGAGATGTAGTGGAGTAGAAGTGAAAGTATTGAAAACTGAAAATACTCCAGTAAAGTAAAAATACCTCAACATTGTACTTAAGTATAGTACTTGAGTAAATGTACTTAGTTGCTTTCCACCACTGCATACAATAATGTGATGTATCATGATGAATTACTACATACGATTACACACTTAGGTCAGTCTGACCCCTGTGAAATTCATCCATTGCATCAATCAGCTTTATATAACTGTTTCCCCCGGAACATTCTGGTACAACACAGATACAAACAGGATATTACCAGGGTTCAATTAACCTTGAATTTAGTACTGCACCATAACTGTTTGGCAACCTAATGGCTTATAGACATGTGGCTCTTTGAAATAAATTTGGAACACATGACTGATACATATAGATGGAATACATGAGTATATACAGTAGGCTATAGTTGCTCATAGGATTCCACAACATGTGCAGGTGTGTAAAGTAACTATTAAGTACATTTACTCAAGGACTGTACTTAAGAAAAATATTGAGGTATTTTTTACTTTACTGGAGTATTTCCAATTTTCAGTACTTTTACTTCTACTCCACTACATCTCAGAGGCAAATATTGTACTTTTACTCCACTACAATTATTTGTATATTTTGATTATTATTACAAAACACACATTACTCACTTCAGCCCTTTTTGGCCATTTGAAAATAGCCACTCTACAAGCTCGCGATGCGACGCATTGTGAGCTTGTAGATCGGCTATTTTCAAATGTTTTTTATACATTTTATACATTGGAAAACTTGAGTACTTTCTACTTTTGGTACTTTAGGTACAATTTGATGCCAATACTTTAGTACTTCTACTCAAGTACATTTTGAATTCCGAACTTTTACATGTAACAGAGCATTTTTACATTGAAGTATTGCTACTTTAACTTAAGTAAAAAAAATTAGTATTTTTTCCACCACTGCACATGTGTAAAAAAGAGAAGAGACTGTAGCCACAGTTCCCAGCAACGTATATTCAGAACGTTCCGGTTCTGGAGAACCGCTCCTCCGAACAACTTGACACTCGACACTGCACGTCCGTGTGCCCACAGCAACAGAGCCAACAAGTATGAAATTGATCGGATGAGCGGTTCACAAGATATGTGAAGGAAAGTCAGACAGACAGACATGGAAATTATATATAGATAATATCATTGATATTCCACCTTTGTTTCCTCAAGCTGTGTGTATAGCTACTCTGTTTAAATCGTTTTGGGGACTTGCTTCGTGGCTTTAAGGAAGCAGACACAAAGCATTCTTCACAGTTTGTGTTTTGATATATTAAGCATTCATAGAGTTATCCTACAATTCATAGAGCAGCCAGTTCTTTGAAATGGGTAAAGGGAGGAACGATGAACAAACAGCTTGGCCGGAATTAGATCTAGAAAATAGAAGTGAAAGGTGGAGTGTGGTGGAGGGTTATATGTGATTGAAATTGCCTGGTACACGTCTGATGCATTGATTCATCTCAGCCATTTCACGGAATGCACTTATTCTGTCTCCACACACACTTCTTTTCAATATTCACATGGATTTGGTGAAGACGTATGTTGTCACACACACACGCACACGCACACACACACACACACACACACACACACACACACACACACACACACACACACACACACACACACACACACACACACACACACACACACCCACCCACCACAGTTAAGTCCTCCCCTCAATCCCATCGCTGGGGAAATGGATGAAGAGAAGCACTCATGTTCTTTTCATCGTGACAGCAGACTTTTTTCTTTTTTTTCACACCACTGTAATGTAATCTGATTCCAATTAAAATGAAACCCTCACACTTTAATTGCTTTTTCTGGCAGAGGTGGTCTGGGTTTTAAATAGAATGCGGCTGCAAGTCCTTGACAGATTATTTGGTGGACACGCACACACACACACACACACACACAAAAAATTGGCTACGGGCAAAAAAAAAGCCCATCTGTTAGAGAATGTGATTGGACTACAGAATGAGAAAACAGCTTTCTAACTTTGACGAAAAAATTAAGCATATGTCAAACTAACGAGAAGAAATCCCACACAGATGCTGAACGCCCTCAATATACATTAATCTAAGTGCAGGGCTACAGTATGTCCGGGGAAAGACCTGGCATGGACAAGCATTAAGATGGTGTAAGTATTAAAGGAGCATTTCACCCACTTTCAACCTATCTTTACATAATTTGACCTCATAATGAGCATTTAATTCATTATAAGATGGCATCGTGTCTGTCTACTCACTCTGTGTCTCAGAAGACGGCTGTGGAGTTCAGAAATCCGCCTGCCAGTGAATTATTATTATAATTAGTTTTATATAAATTTTGTATTATGATTAAAATCTTAGTGTTTTGCCAATTATTTGAGGGCCCACAGGTTGATAACCACCGAGTGCATAAACGGTGCAAACACTTCATCCAGCAACAAATGCTGTCTGGATAAGCTCTCCCTCCTGAAGGTGACTCGCTGCCCATGGCTGGATGGGAGGGGGGAGCTGGACACCCATAACAGTCACTGCAATATTCTCACAGATTATTCTAGTTTAGTCATCTTGTGTTGATATTGGAATTGGGATAATATGTACCACGGCATGGATATACTGTAAGTCTACCACCACCTAGTGGATATTGTGATCCAGATTGTGATTGGTTGGTGTTAGCGTTTGGAAGGGGAATGTCATCAGGTAGAGAGAGTCAGTGGCCCTCATTTATCAACGCGGTGTAGACCAAATAATGGCCGTACGGTGAGATCACCGCAACTTTCGGCATTCATTAATATATCCTGACTTTGACTTTAGCGCACGGCCCGCTCAGATCTCACGTCAGGTCTGAGGCAGTTGTACTTTGGCTACACCCATTTGTTCCATTGTAGACCTGCGGAGCAGCATTGTCTGACTGTCTGACAGGCATCTGGACACATGTATCCACTCCAAAATGTATATCTAACACACTAATAAATTATCCCAGTGGAAATATAACATTTTATAAACTCATTTAAACAAACTGCTTTAACAGTCATTCAGATAAGATTGCAGATCTGGCAGCAATGGCTATTTAAAAATAGCAGATCTACAAGCTCACAACGTGTCGTATCGCGATGCGTTGAGAACTTGTAGATCCGCTATTTTCAAAATATAAGAGCGCTTATGCGAGAGAATTTTCAGGAGCTCAAGAGCTCAAGATGAAGAGGCAGCACATTCGTCAATTTGACACTTTATTGACTGACCCAAGGCATCGACAGCTAACGCAGGGATCAAGCAAATCTCTGTCTAAACATCGACAACGTCTATACATGATGCTAGTGCAGTGGTTATAAAACAGTTTCATGTCAAAGACGCCGAAGAATTCACATGTATTTGGAAACGAAGTGCTAGAGGAAATTATCAGCATCAGCCAGGGACACCTGGGACACTTGACCAAGCAGCTGTATTTGATGAGTAGGTAATGAGAATGGGTTGACATATCCACTCATTCAACGCTTCAGTTCAATTCAATGTTTTCCAAACGGATGGAGTATCTTGCATTGTAAAGATATGGCTTCCACTTTTATGACTCAGCATTACTGTCGCTCTGCCATAGACACATTTGGCCAGACCAAAGCAATGGATGATGCAGCATCGTATTGGTGATCATCTATTCCAGTGGTTCTCAACCTTTTCAGGCCGCGCGACCCCCCCAAATAATATAATACATATTTGAACTGGGGACCCCCCACAATAATAATATTTGGACTGGGGACCCCCCACAATAATAATATGTGGACTGGGGACCCCCCACAATAATAATATTTGGACTGGGGACCCCCCACAATAATAATATGTGGACTGGGGACCCCCCACAAAAATAATATTTGGACTGGGGACCTCCCACCCCGACAAGCACTTGGAATTGCAGGAGTTGAGGCATTACATTTAGTCTGACTCGGTCAGACTGTCACTTTACTGTCATCTGGGGACCCCCCCCCCCCCCACAAAAAAAAAGTAGCGGTTGAGAACCATGGATCTATTCAAGCCGTTGAATCCCTGTGATCGCCCAACAGAACACACTAATAATCCCCTCGAAATGGTGATGACATCACAGCCAGCAAAGCTGATGTCATTTCAACTGATGCCCTTCCCGTCCTCACAATCGGCCCCCCCACATGATGGCGTACATTTTACACCATCATGTTGGAGGCCTTGAGGACCTCTGTGTGTGTGTGTGTGTGTGTGTGTGTGTGTGTGTGTGTGTGTGTGTGTGTGTGTGTGTGTGTGTGTGTGTGTGTGTGTGTGTGTGTGTGTGTGTGTGTGTGTGTGTGTGTGTGTGTGCGCACGCGCATGCGTCTTGAGGTGTGAAAAGTCTGCTGTCCGATGAAAAGAACATGAGTGCTCCTCGTCATCCATTTCCCCAGCGCTGGGATTGAGGGAAGGACTTAACTGTACTTGCTCGCGCGTGCGTGCGTGCATGCGTGTGAAAGTCTAAAGTCCTTTGCGGCTACTTACAGTGCTTGTACCAAGGGGAGATAAAAAGCTGAAATTAGAAGCCTCCCTTTATCCCCACTGTTGGTAAATCATCTGAGGAAAAGACAACAGCTGCATGATTTAACCCACAGCATCAAACCCAAGCCAGGGATTTTAGAGGCACTGATTTCCAAGTGGCCGACTGTGGTACTGCAACATTAAGTATTTAGCATGCGCTGGGTAAGAAACATCAATTAAATGAATGGCCCGGGATTTCCGGTCCGTTCTCTAGGTATTATATAGCTTTATGATAACGCCTCCCCGCAATCTCACAGCCTCATCACTTCCTGACATCATTACATCACTTCCTGTCTCCTGATTAGCTGATCTAGACACCATTACACCGAGACCCCAGAACCCAGTGGTTGCACTGAAGCGCATTGGACATGCTGGCCATTCATAGGTACTGCAGCTCAAAACGGCCTGGGGCCACTAACACGAACGAGCGAAAACGGTTTCGACCAATGGGCTCGACTCACGAGCTTGCGCATGGGGCTATTTCCCAACCCGGAAGAAGGGGTGATTTCGGCCCATGCGCTGGGTGAGCAACTCAATGCGAGGTGGATGGAAGTGGATATCCGGTGCCCTCTCTGTTATTTTTAACTCTATGCATTTACACTCACATGCTCCTAGATATTTGATGAGGTGAGATCTACATCAGTGGTTCCCAAAGTGGGGTCCCTCAGGGACCCCCCGGGGGTTCTTTGAGTTATGGGGGACCTTTTAATCAAAGGGTTTGAGGACCACTGATCTACATCATCATATCTACCATCCTCCATCGCCCCCGCTCCTAACTCTCTCTCTCTCTCCATGCCCTCTACAGAACAGTCCAGCAGGGAATTCTTGGCAGGGTAGTGCTTCTCTCTCTGGCTGAGTGTTTTATGAGATATGCCTTACAGCCACAGCCACAGCCACACACACACACACACACACACACACACACACACACACACACACACACACACACACACACACACACACACACACACACACACACACACACACACACGCGCGCGCAAACGCGCGCACGTTGCTGAAGGGGTGCGGGGTCACGTGTTAGTCAGGTGGGAGCTCTCTTTTTATTGGCTGCTTGTTCAGGCGTTACTGGGGCGAAGGAAGAGGGGATACGATAGTGTAACTTATTTGTAATTTAATATATTAAAAGGACCACTTCGGCCATTTTCATCCGTATCTTCATATAATTGGTCCTCACTAATGCTCATTATAATATGGTACCGTCTCAGAGAAGGGCTGTGGACAGTTCTTGAGCATTTCCAAATTTCAGTACTTTTACTTCTACTCCACTACATCTCTGAGGCAAATATTGTACTTTTACTCCACACAATTATTTGAAAACTTTAGTTACATTGTAGATTTTTGTTTATTATTACAAAACATACATTAACCACCGCTTGTAGATCTGCTATTTTCAAAATAGGGTGCCAAGATTTTCATGTGAAATATATATGCTGCATAATGAGTACTTTCTACTTTTGGTACTTCAAGTACATTTTGAATTCTGGACTATTCATTGTAACAGAGTATTTCTACATTGCAGTATTGACACTTTTACTTAAGTAAAACATGTGAGTACCTTTTCCACCACTGATTGTATGTCATAATATAAAACATAAAAATCAATGTGGTAAAAGTCAATCACAAAATGTTGATGTAAATTGTAAACAAATGAAGTACTCCATGTGGAGGGTGGATGTGGGGGGGCAGGGTTGTCAACTTGTAACAGCTTTCTCCATAATGGTCATGCTGCTTCAAGCACAGTATGCCCACCAAGTGCAGGGATGAGACGGCATGGGCTTCCGCACTTTGCTCAATCAGAAGAAAGTGGGCTTTTAGAGAGTTTGGCCTTGAAGAGACTAATACAGCTTGTTCCAGGCAGAGAGACTGAAATGGTTGGGTGTGTATGAGGCATAAGATGAGATATCTGTGAATCATGCAAAGCCACTCTAGCGCAGTACCAGAATAAAACTATGTAGTACTGGAAAATGAGCGTAATAGGCCCCCTTTCAATTGTGACTCATACCATTTTGCATTATTCTCCCAAAAGCGAAAGATACTTACTATTGTTCATGAAAAAAACAAGCCTATCTTGTTGTAAAGCTAGAAGCTGAAGCTGTTCCCAGGAGACCGAGAGATTTAAAAATGCCCTCCAGACTAAGACCGGCAGTGGTGTAAAGTAACTAAGTACATTTACTTAAGTACTGTACTTAAGTACAATTTTGAGGTATTTGTACTTTACTTGAGTATTTCCAATTTCCAATACTTTTACTTCTACTCCACTACATCTCAGAGGCAAATATTGTACTTTTACTCCACCACAATTATTTGAAAACTTTAGTTACTAGTTACTTTGAAGATTTTGATTATTATTATTATTACAAAACATACATTAACCACTTCAGCCCTATACATTTCGGCCGTTTGAAAATAGCCGATCTTACAAGCTCACAATGCGTCGCATTGTGAGCTTGTAGATCGGCTATTTTCAAAAGATTTTTGAAAACTTGAAATGGGACATTCTGCACAATGAGCACTTTCTACTTTTGGTACCTTAAGTATATTTGATACCAATACTTTTCTACTTTCACAAAATTTTGAATTCTGGACTTATATATTGCAGTATTGCTACTTTTACTTAAGTAAAACATTTGAGTACTTTTTCCACCACTGAAGACTGGTACAGAACAGAGCATCTGTTCTTGACCTTTTCTGCATCAGGTTCCACTCTAAAGAAAAACACTTAGGAAAGCGTTCGCGGCCCACCCTTTAGACCACTTTACGGCTGCCGTGTAAAGTGGTCAAATGGGTGGGCCGTGTGCATTTTCAGAGCATGTTTATTTCAACGATCAGTCAATCGATTGCGTTGCGGCTTGAATCAGTGGAACTATTACGTTGTATACTTTAAAGGGGAAGCTGTGTTGCTTACAGTATTATATCACTGTATACTATAAGGCAGAGGTTCTCAAACTTTTTTAATGTCAAAGACCCCCAAAATGATATGTATTTGGCCGCGGACCCCCATCTCAAATATTTTGTTCCAGGGACCCCCAGAAGCAAAGATTTGAGTTACAAATGTTCGCTTAAAAATAATATTCAAAGGTTTGCACTTTGCACACATTTTCACGATTTTTCAAAAATAGCAGATCTCCAAGCTCATAGCGTGGCACTCCGCGCTATGAGCTTGTATATCTGCTATTTTTGAATATTCAAAGTATAAAAGGTTAATATTATTGTGATGCTATGTTAAAGGGATACTTCACTTTCGGGCCGGGGACACATTTAAAAAATATATTAAAAATAAATGAAAAAAGTTATGGAAAAATCATGGCCCCCTCACGCATTAGAGTGTCCTACTAATGCGTGAGGGGGCCATGAATTTTCCATAACTTTTTTCATTTATTTTTAATATATTTTTTAAATGTGTCCCTCAAGGACCCTCGGGGGTCCCCGGTCCCCACTTTGAGAACCAATGCGATACGGTCAGTGTTACACAGCCTGCCATGTTTTTACCCTGCAGTAGTTTTTAACCTGAAGTGGAAAACAAACTGCTAAATCCTTTAAGTTCCTATTTATCGGTATTGCAATGAAACCTGCACCTTTGAAAGTTTTGAAGAAAAAAATACCATGGCATTTTATTTATTTATTTTACATTATTGTTTTAATACTAATCTCATTATTAAAATCTTAGTGGTTGGACAGTTATTTGGGGGCCGACTTGCAAAATTCTCCCGGCCCAGAGTATAGACACTGTGACTCTCACTGTCAACCATTTGAGGCTGTGTCTATTTTAATGATCACTTTGTGACAAATGCACATTATATTATTATATTTATCTGCTTGATCTATGGGTGTTATTTCATATGAGTGATAACATCTGATTTACTTATGCACGTTATTGTATCTGATTGATTATGTAACATGTTGGACACTATGAGATGATTGGACACTTCCTATTCACGTGAGGGTAATGGGTCTGATCAGGGGATGATTGAATGATTTGTGCCACCCGACGTTACTAATAGAGGGTGCTGCACAGGGGGGAGGGATCGAACAAACAAACCTGTATGCCAGTGTGGACGGGTGAAAATAGGAGATCTTCTAGGCGCCAACCTTACGGTTAAAGACAAAGTTTTAACTTAAGTTTGAGCTGCAGCCAAGCATCGTGAACTGTCGAGCCCTGCGGAGAACGGAACGTGTCGTTGCAATGCCGTGGGGAATCGTCAGCTGGATTTGTGAATGAACCGCCGGTCGCTGAGAGGATTCATACGGAGCCGCGGGTGCTAATCTAAGGAGCTAATAGACAATCGCGGGACCGCGGACGGAAGTGGCCGTCTCGGACCTTGACGTGGGACTGTTTATTATAGGCTGTGTAAACGCGTAAGCGACTCCGTGGTGGCGTTCTGACTCACTGTGTTATTGTTTATTGTTTAAGTGTGAACTTGTGATTTGAGAGCCTGCAAAGGACTTGGGAATTGTTTGGTTTGGGAGGGGCAGCTTGGGAAATAATGATTGTTTGTTGAATTGTTTATTTATCTGTTGTGTATTAGGGAAAGAGATATGGACAGAAGTCAATTTAAAGCATAAAGTGCATTCTTTATTTACCTTTTGCTGTGTGAATTATTATTTTGTGGCTTTATTACATAAAGTAATTCAGTTTAAAACCTACCGATCCTGTTGTTTTCCTTTAGTTAATAATTTCCCTTTCAAAGCAAAGGGCCGATTGTTACAACTTAATCGATTATTTTGGATGGAAACAACAAATGGAACCAAAGTAGCCTAGTATACTTTAAGTAGCCTATATTACGTTACACTACATTATATTTAATTGAGAGTCCATTAGCAGGGTCTCAGGGCATGCATATAGTGGCACTCAAGCAGAGGTGTAAAGTAACTATGTGCATGTACTCAAGTACTGTACTTAAGTACAATTTTGAGGTATTTTTACTTCCTTCAGTATTTAATTTACCTTTTTTTTTCATATTCTGTCCAAACATCACGCAAATCAGTACACATATAGTCATGTGATCAAGACGGATGTGTCCGATATTTCATATTCCATCCTTAATTGGCTAACATTGGCTTCCAAAGTTTGCAAGATAGGTCAGTTTTGAACAAATTGCGATTTCTGTGAAATGTTGCACGCCCAGGAAGAAATGCCACCCTTTTAACATTGGCCTGTTATAGCGTCACCAGCAGGTCTAATTTAGCAAAACACATTGTTGGAACAAAATGCCTCAAATCATGAATACAGTGTCCGATTGCCGTGACAAACCTAAGAAGAAATTGCACCCTTTTCACATTGGCCTATTATAGCGCCACCAGGAGGCCACAATAACCTACCTGACCTGGTGGAGACCTGTGCTTCGAGGAGTACATTCACATGTATCACAATTCAATACAAAACTAACTTCAGGGTAGATAAACAGAGGTGTTGTACCGTACTGTGTGAATAATATGGTAAACAGATCATACTTGGGTCTGACAGAATGGCGTCCGTCTTGGGGACAAACTGGTCACAGCGCAGTCCATGGTATCCCTCCTTACACCTATAATGAAACAAACACATGCAGTACACATGTTAGATAAACTCCTTACACCTGCAGTACAGCAAGACACACATAGTACTGTATACATCATGACATCAAATGAAAGAGTTAGCATGCCTCCCACAGCAAACACGCACGCACACACGAACGCACACACGTCTTCCTTTACAGTATTATAGATACATAGAGAGAGATGGATGGATGTATGGAAGGATGTAAGGATGCACCGATATGAAAATTCTTGGCCAATACCGATGTTTAAAATAACAATTTAGCCGATAGCCGATACTGATATTTGTTTATTTAGTTTTTGGTAGTATTTCCCCCTCTTGTGCCAGGGAAACAAACACATATTCATTATAAGAAATAACTGTTCAGAATCTGCAGAAACACTCCTAACTCCTGTAACTTTAACCAGCAAAAAATAATCAAAACCCCCCAAAAAACGTTTATTTTTCAGGACGATACCGATGTTGACCGATAGTGGCAAATATCGTCCGATACCGATATGCGCACCCACCGGGAGGACATAGAGCTTACTCCTTCTCCTCCCCCCCAACACTCCCTGCTGACAGGTGCCGCCTCAGCCATGATGCACCACTAGAGTTCAAACTCTAGGTATGAACTATGAATACTAGTGTATGCAAAACTCATAACATTGTATGAACTAAATATAGAAATATCTGGGCTATGTATACTACTGTAGTGTATGAACTATGAACTATGTACAGTACGCTGGTGTATGAGCTGACACTAGCGGAGCTGCTCCATTGAGCTACAGCCACATGAAAGGAAACTGTAGTATATTTTTTTATTCTCATGAACACTAAATGATTTTTCTTTTGCCAGCCCTCGATCTCCTCTCACCTCTTCCCTTTTGAAAGACCCCCTGGAGACGATGCCATCCAGGCTATTATGAACAGGAAACTGTTGCCTGTAATATTTTCTATGCAGAAAAAAATAAATGGCCCTCTGGGTCTAGTGTCATCAATAACACAACACCGGTTTCCACCAGTTGCATAAGCAAACCAAGCAACATAGAATGCAATCACACCGTTTCACTGAGCAATCGAGAACAACGTGACCCGTTAGCAGACGTTCAAATTAGGTGCACAGCCAAGGCATATACAATGATGATGAAGGTTTATCAGCTGAAACGCATTTGTTGCTGTCCTGGTGAGGCTGAAAATAATACGTTTTTGGAAGGACTTATCAGTCTTCTTTCTCCTCAAAATATAAAACACAGAAATAATAAAATGAGAGATGAAGGGGTTGAAGTGATGGAGGGAGACAGTGAAATATTGTTGAGAAAAGAGGGTTGACAAGGAGAAGAGAAGAGAGGTGGTCTGGGGGGGTTGTATTGTGTATCAGTGTCTGCAGCCTCACTGATAGCACACGACTGACAGGAACTGCAGGTCCCAGTGGAACAGAGATTCACACTGGAATCAAATGAATGTCTGACTGCATCTCCCTCAGCGCTGGACATTTTCATCCAGGAAGAGGTTTTATTTTGTATTGCTGTAGTGGTTTAGTATGCAAGACCTACAGTAAAGATGTTTCAACAATGCAAGCACTCCTCACTCACACTGAATAATCTCACAATGTCCTATTCATTCCAGTGGTGGACAGTAACTAAGTACATTAAGGTAATTATTTTAGTTTCTCTTTACCTGATTAGATTTTTTTTTGGTGGTAGCATTTTCACTTTCACTCCACTACTAAATGAAAACAAACATTTTTTTAAATAAAATATAAAAATATTTTTTTTTTAGAAGGACTGTCAGTCACCAGAACCAAGGACGTGCGTTTTCAATGAATCTATGGATAAAATGGAGTTTGAGTTTGCTCACAAAACAACGCCAAACATGTTTGAAAGTGAAATATCCCTTTAACTGTTAGTTTGAACTCAAGTACAAACTTTACTAAGCAACTTTCACTTGTAGTGGAGTAATATTTGACCAGGAGTATCTAGTCTATACTTTGAGTCAAGTACCGGGGTTGAGTATTTTTACTGATTCAATCACAAATGTCATTGAACCACCAACCATCTCTGCTAATACCATATCAATTATCTGTAAACTAGCCCATACCCGGTCGACCCAAGACGGACACCAAGACGGACGGACAGACAGAGGTTACTCCAATTATATAGTAGGATGAGGATGATGATACTGATTGAGGTCACAGTTTGGGTTGGAACTGTAGAATAAAGCATGGCATGCTTCCTCACTAAACCTAACCAAATCACATGATAATTGAAGTGAAATATTATTAAACGTTGTGTTGGTATAGCCTTGAGACTGAACAAATGCCGCATGTGCTCTGTAGCTGTTAACTGTCTGATGACATTTAAACCATATCGTGTGATTCAGTCACTCTCTTAAAGATTATAATTATGAAACATAATGGTACATGTTATTGATAGTGCAGTTTATTAAGTGCACTGTGTTATTTGCTTCCTGTTAGCATAAAATCCAAGCAATTAGATGTAATTGCTTTAAAATGTTTCCAGCTGCTCTTAATGGAGCAGGTGCAGTTTGACATTCTGGGGTAAGAGTTGTTATTTTCTCCAGTAATGTATGAATGAATCCCCAGGTTCACAGCTGAACACAACAACATCTACACTGTTTCACAACTTCCTGATCAGTCGCATACAGTCTGTGGTGGAAAAAAGTACTCGGATATATTACTTAAGTAAAAGTAGCAATACCACAATGTAACAATTACCCTTGCATAAGGCAAGGGTAATTGTCAACCACATGCAGGGTTTAAATTGGTCAACGGTGGTTATATTTATTCATTTGTGTTATTATTGTGGTTAATTGTTATTTTTTCTTTGAAAATGCAGTGGAAATGTTTGGGTTGTGTATACAATTGTGATAATTATCAGTTAATAAAGTTTGTGTTGGCAAAAGGGAGGTAGGTGTTTATACGTTTTCACTTCATACTCCTTTTCAAACATTGTTGTTGGTATGCTTGTTTTTGTTCCGTTTCGTATTTTCTTTTTTAAATTAATGTTCTAAATAAACTCATTCATCCATTCACTGTTAAGCACTCCACACACTGTGCCTAAAAACAACCTTTATAGTTGTTCTAAAATCACTGTAAAAAATGGCCTCTGTAGCCTCCCCTTAAATTATCTAAACCCTTTCCTACATTAACGAGACCACCACCCTGGGTTAACGACCGTGACCGGAGGCACATGTAGATGCGCTGAACGTAAATGGAAGGCTTCCGAATGATGGTGCAAATTTATCTGCCATGAGAGACCTTGTAAAAGAGTTGAACAACATTGTAAAAGAAGTGAGATGAAAATATTTCTCACATCTCATTGCTGAAAACCCTCATAACACCACATTACTATTCATAACCATTAACTGGATTATCCGCCAGCCCTCCCAATTAAAATGGCGTTTCTATTGAGAGATGTGAGACATTCCGGTCGTTCTTTAGAGACAAAAGTCTGTAGCATCAGAGCCCTATCTCTGTGTGCTCTACCACACAGTTTTTATTGATTGATTGATTGATTGATTGATTGATTGATTACCTTATTAGACAGAAATACAAACAGCAAGAGTACAGTCATACACTAAAAAATAACACAAATACAATATCATCACACTATAAAACACTATGTACAGAGTGTGTGTGTGGGGGGGGGGTGTGTGTGTGTGTGTGTGTGTGTGGGGGGGGGTCATCTTTCTAAGGGAGAAGTGATATTTACTTCCCCCTTTGGCCTCCTGAAAGGTGGATTTTCAGGCCTGTTTTAAAGGAAGCCAGTGAACCACCTTTTTTAAGGGAAGAGGTCAGGGCATTCCACACTTGGGTGGCAGTGCTGTAGAAGGAGAATGTACCTTCAGTGATGTGAATAAATGTTTAATTATTTTAATTATTACATCAACTGGCAATAGTTATTTGAAATGTTTATTATTGGCGTTTAACCAAATGTGTGCCTCAGAATAGGGTCCCTATTGTCGCTATGGGGCGCACATTCAGTGAGAAAATAGCAGATCTAAACGCTCACAACACAAACAAAACTGCTTTCCCGTTTTGTTTTGTTTTGTTAAACATCATAACAAAATAACTCTTTCTGAGCCTAATGTACTGTATAGTTGTTTTCAGGTCCTTTAAGTGTTTTTAAAGCATGCGGAATGTGTTTAATAGATTGTTTTCCTACGCTGTATAAACAAAGATAAACAGCGGCGCACACAGAGAGCTCTTCAGGACAAAGCTGACTAATCTCAATTTCACCAATTTATTCCGGCTATGTCAACAAACATGCTAGCGCCGTGGCTTTCAGCGGGGCATAATTAGATTGGTTTTTCGCTCATTAAATACATTTGTCACTGCGGTAACACAATGGTTTATCTGTGAATAAATGCTGGGAATTGTTTTCTAAAAGCTTGTCCCTAGATCTGACAGTCGAGGTTGAATATTATCTAACCAGCACTAATTCTATTTAGTTGCTGGCCATGCACCAGGCATACGCGCACTGAATAAAACTAACACTGCAACCATCGATTATATTTTATATTATTTACAATATATTAGTGCATAATAATAATATACTTATTAATGTCATGCAAAAATAGTGAACATTTACTCGCAATGTGACACGTTGTGAGATGTATTGTCACAATTTGCCTATAATGACATGCCCAAAACAGGGATCAATTATGAATATTTGTACAGCACTTTGGTTGACCACTGGTCATTGTAAATGTGCTTTATAAATAAAGTTTGAGTTGAGTTGAATTAATCGATTATTTTATTATACACTGCTCAAAAAAATAAAGGGAACACTTTGATCCCTTAATTCTTTTGAGTTTTTTCGTTAGCAGTATGTACACAGTACACAAAATAATTAAGTTCCGTTTATTTTTTTGAGCAGTATATTATCGATTATTTTTTTTCTAATCGATTACATTGATTACAGTAGTTCCGTTAACTGTCACATCTCTATATTGATCAAAAAGTGCAAAAAAGTACAAAAGTACGCCCTCTGAATGTGTGTGTGTGTGTGTGTCAGTGGTGGAAAAAGTACTCAATTGTTTTTACTTAAAGTAAAGAAATTAAATCTTCATATAATTGGTCCTCACTAATGCTCATGATAAAATGGTACAATTTTTTTCCTACTCGTTCTGTGTCTCATAGGAGGACTGTGGGCACTTCAGAAACCTGTCTACCAGTGACCAGTGACCAGTGATCAAAATGGGTGAAGTTGTCCTTTAAGTAAAAGTATCAATAGTACATGTTTAGTATGCAACATTTACTTGTAGTAAAAGTACAAAGGTAATGGCATCAAGATATGTATTGAAAATAGCAGATCTACAAGCTCACAACATTGTGAGCTTGTAGATCGGCTATTTTCATATAGCCAAAGTATATACAGGGCTATAACAAGTAACTGCAGTGGAATAAAAAGTACAATGCTTGCCTCTGAGATGTAGTGGAGTAGAAGTAAAGGTATAGAACATTGGAAATACTCCAGTAAAGTAAAAGTACCTTAAAATTGTACTTAAGTACAGTACTTGAGTACCTACATGTACTTAGTTACTTTACACCACTGATGTGTGCGTGCGTGTGTGAGTGTGTGAGTGTGTGTGTGTGTGTGAGTGTGTGTGTGTGTGTGTGTGTGTGTGTGTGTGTGCGCGCGTGTGTGCGTGCGTGCGTGCGCGCGAGTGTGTGGATGGCTGATTATCCCGTCTGCATCCAGGCACAACATGTTGTGTAATCACACCTGGCTTTGAGTGCAATTACACTCTCAACAGAAGTAGGTGCTAAACAGCTCTAAATGTGGTTCTTTGGATGGTAATTATAGGGTCAGCCGGTCGCCCACAGCAACCAGCTGCATTTCAAAGGTGAGCTGTTTTAGCCCTGTATGGGGCTATGTCCACAGAAAACGTTTTTTATGAGCGGAGGAGCACTTTGGATATCATGTTCAGAGCTCTCACATGCAGCGTTTATTGATGCCCGCAACGTTCAAACCTATCAACCATTGCTGTGCTCAAACGTCCTGTCCCATCACGCAAATAGCCTCGCTGAAACAACGGTAAACATGGACCTGAAGAGGAGGACTTCCATCATGTGTCAAACAATAAACGGACAGGTCCGGTGCGTCTCAGTAGCAGGATACATACAGTCGTGGTACATTGATAGTGGCAGTGGTACCACCTGATTACTCCCGCGGTACCACCAGAGCACCACTAGTTACCTGTGTTACTGTAACAGACTGGTTCACAACCTCAGCCTGATGGCCTGAAAGTCTAATATCTCTCCCGAGCGATAGGGAATTCCCTTTGGCTTAGTGGTTAGGATGTTGGCTTTCCACACAGGAGACCAGGGTTTGAATCCCGGGCGTTACAATGGTGCTGTGACCCGGATCGGGTTTCCCACGGGGAGGGCTGAGGCTGAGGTTGTGAACCACTCTGAGTGTAACAGAGTGGTTCACAACCTCAGTAACATTACCAATGTTCACACTTTTAAAAAAGAAAGGTGTGAATGCATGGTAGTGTGGCCGATCGGCCACAAGGTTGCGCATGCGGCTGCATGAGTCCATGAACCCTATATTGTTTTGTAAACGTAGAAAACATCAGGAGAAAATACCCATGTATTTGCAAATAATCAATCAAACCTTTTAACATGTGTTGTAATATTTCACTGCAAATTAACAATTGGCTTATTTTTTAACACTTTAAAGATACTTAAACTGGTCAAAAAGACTGGATTTTCAGTCACCAATTAGAAGCGGTAGAAAAAAGGAACGAGGCACTGAGAGCATCTTGCTATATCGGGACTAACCTTCTGATGCCAAGACATCTGCACCAGAGTCTCTGATGAAGATGCTCCTGGCATCGAAGCGTCAGTCCTGATATAGCGCCTTACAAATACAAAAAGGGCATTTAATAGTCCATGATGCTCGCGTGCCTCAATGCTTTTGGTAAACATGGACCTTCTCATGGTTGTTGGTAATGATTCAACGTCTAGTCGTAAATTACCGGGTCGGCAGACACCATTAGGAGGATCAAATGGCCGCGGTGCTCCTCTCCAAAAGTTCAACTATTTTCAGCTTGAAGCGTTCTGGGCGCGCCGCCAAAAAAAGAAAGAAAAGAAAACGCTGGACGCAGAGAGCGCTGAAGCACGAAGCTCGGGAGCTGGGAAGAGGAGTGCTCCAGCACGTCTTTACCAGCGGTGGAAGAAGTACTCAGATATTTTACTTAAGTAGCAATACTACAATATAGAAATACTCTGTAAAAGGCCCGTGTTCAAAATGTTACTTGAGTAAAAGTACAAAAGTATTGGCATCAAAATATACTTGAAGTACCAAAAGTTAATGTACTAAAATGTTTGAAAATAGCACATCTACAAGCTCACAATGCGTCGCATCGCGACACATTGTGCGTTTGTAGATCGGCTATTTTCAAATAGCCTAGGCCTATGTATAAAATAGGGCTAAAGTGGTGACTGTATGTTTTATAATGTAGCCTACTAATGTATATCTGCAAAGTAACTAGTAACTAAAGTTTTCAAATAATTGTAGTGGAGTAAAAGTACAATATTTGCCTCTGAGATGTAGTGGAGTAGAAGTAAAAGTACTGAAAATTGGAAATACTCCATTAAAGTAATAATACCTCAACATTGTACTTAAGTACTGTAATTGAGTAAATGTACTTTACCACCACTGGTCTTTACCATAGATATGCATGGCAGAAAGGCTCTGGCAGCGCAAACATCCACCTTCAAATCCACCTTCCTCTTCTCTTCCAGAGTGAGGTGTGTGTGTGTGTGTGTGTGTGTGTGTGTGTGTGTGTGTGTGTGTGTGTGTGTGTGTGTGTGTGTGTGTGTGTGTGTGCGTGTGCGTGCGTGTGTGTGTGTGTGTGGAGATGTCTTGTTAGTTTTCTGCATCACAGCTCCAGAGGACAAAGGTCTTACTGGCTGTGTATTTTATTTTTGGGTATGATTTCTATTTGTCTGCACCTATCTCCCTTCACCTCTGCTCTGCCACAGTGAGAGGCACATCATTCAACTAGACACGGATAACGCTTTGAAACGTCTGAACAGTGGTGGAAAAAGTAGGCTACTCAAATTCTTTACTTAAGTAAAAGTATCAATACTGCAACACAGAAATACTCTGTAAGGGCGCGCTCCCACCAAGAGTTGGCTGGCCGCTGTTAAACGCAGGTTGTGCGCGGCCACAGTTTTTTGCAGCCAGCGGATTCTAAAAAACGGGAGTGTCGCGCCTGTCACTCACTTTCAGGAGCCTCCCCGTAACCCCCACCACCTGCGCCAGCTTTGGGAATGTGCTGCGTTTGTGTAGGGCTGGTTAAGTCCCGGGAAAGACGCACTGTGATTGGCCAGTAGTCACTTTGAGTGGCAGTTGGGGCACACCGCCTGCTGCCTTGAGCACCATGTTGCTTCCTGAGTCTTGAGACAGTCCGCCTTCGACTCACCCGATTGGACAGAGGGAGAAAATCAGCGCCTGCCTCCAGCAGTTTTATGCTTAGTCGCGGAGAGCAGATAAACGCAAGGTCTGCGCGACAAGCGGAAAAATCTGCTCTTGCATGAATCAACGCATTTGCATTGACAATGCATTGGCAGATTCTGCAAACAGCGGCCAGCCAACTCTTGGTGGGAGCGCGCCCTAAGGGCGCGCTCCCACCGCACTTTTATTTTACCTCTGGGGCAGAATCTGCCAATGCATTGTCAATGTAAATGCGTGGATTCACGCAAGAGCAGATTTTTCCGCTTGTCGCGCAGACCTTGCGTTTATCTGCTCTCCGCGACTAAGCATAAAACTGCTGGAGGCAGGAGCCGATTTTCTCCCTCTGTCCAATCGGGTGAGTTGAAGGCGGACCGTCCCAAGATTCAGGAAGCAACATGGTGCTCAAGGCAGCAGGCGGTGCGGGCTACGGGGACGGTCTTGAATGTGAGTGACAGGTGCGTCACAGCGTTTTTTTGAATCCGCTGGCTGCAAAAAACTGTGGCCGCGCACAACCTGCGTTTAACAGCGGCCAGCCAACTCTTGGTGGGAGCGCGCCCTTACAAGTAAAAGTCCAGAATTCTAAATTTACTTGAGTAAAAGTGCAAAAGTATTGGTATCAAAATGTACTTAAAGTACCAAAAGTAAAAGTACTCATTATGCAGAAATGTCTCATTTAAAGTTTTCAAAATGTACCCAAATTGAAATCCTTTGAAAATAGCAGATCTACAAGCTCACAATGTGTTGCATCGCGAGCTTGCAGATGTTTTCAAATCGTAATAATAATCTAAATCTGCTAAGTAACTGTAACTAAAATGTTCAAATAATTGTATTGGAGTAAAAAGTACAATATTTGGCTCTGAGAAGTAAAAGTATTGAAATGGGAAATACTCTAGTAAAGCGTATACTTAAGTACAGTACTTGAGTAATATGTACTTACTTTACACCACTGCTCAAACGTTGAACAATGTTAGATAACGACACATATGAGAAACAAGTGAGAACAAGAGTGTGTGTGTGTGTGTGTGTGTGTGTGTGTGTGTGTGTGTGTGTGTGTGTGTGTGTGTGTGTGTGTGTGTGTGTGCGTGCGTGCGTGCGTGCGTGCGTGCGTGCGTGCGTGCGTGCGTGCGTGCGTGCGTGCGTGCGTGCGTGCGTGCGTGTGTGCGTGCGTGCAGCATACACCATAGACGCACTGGGAGGCAAAACAGAGTCAGAAGTTCAATGGAATGCATTGACGTCAGTGAGAGCCGGGTGGATATTCATATGAACAAACAATAAAAAAAAAGAAAACAATTCTTGATTCTTTGTCTTAAGGCAACTCCGCACCAAACAGACTCGTCCAGACTATTGCAGACTACTCCAGACTGCAACAGACTGGTATTCGGTTGGCAAAAGTTACCATTTAAGTCTGTCAGCCGACTGGCCATTCATGTGCTAATTTGACTTTTAGCGTGCCAGCGTTGCCAGGTCTGCTTATTATAAGCGACTTTGGGCTTGTTTCCCTGCAAAGCCACTTAGGGATGTTCCCAGCGTTTTTTCTTCACTGACGTGCAGTGGTGTAAAGTAACTAGTACATTTACTCAAGTACTGTACTTAAGTACAATTTTGAGGTACTTTTACTTTACTGGAGTATTTCCAATTGTCTATACTTGTACTCCACAACAATTATTTGAAATGTTTAGTTACTAGTTACTTTGCAGATATAAATCATTATGAAACATACATTAACCACTTTAGCCCTATTTTGTACCTATAAGCTATTTGAAAATAGCAGATCTACAAGGTCACAACGTGTTGCGATGCACGCGTTCTGAGCTTGTAGATCTGCTATTTTCAAACATTTTTGTACTTTTACTTTTGGTACTTTAAGTACATTTTTATACCAATACTTTAGTACTTTTACTCAAGTAAATGTTGAATTCCGGACTTTTACTTGTAACAGACTCAGAGTACATCTATTGCATTCAAGCCTGGAATTTCGTCATTTTAGGGGCAAGGCCACTTGGCCTTTGGTGTTGTAATTTTTTGGAGGGCACAAAGGCCCTGCCCGGCCTTCCTGCCAGGGCAAAAAAATAATAACGATTTTTAAGTCCAAAAATGATTTTTAAGTCCACGGAAATAATGCATTTAACTTGAAGGTTAAGGATGATTGTATTTTAATATATTATAAGAATAGTATAACTATCTGTGAAATATTACCCATTTATTTCACAAAATAATGTGTTGGCAAATGACCAATATTTAGTTATATAGGTCTCAATATGTCACATTCAGCCCTGGACTTCACTGACTGAAGTAGGGGTCACATTAATCACATTAGATTCACAGAATGTATTTTACCCACAAGTTATTTTCATTCAAATGAAATGTGAATGAACTTGCACTAATAATGACTTTAGTTGATTTTTCACTCTTTAAAATATAGTATTTCTTAATTATTAATAATTACTGCATGTAGATTGGCTATTTTCACGATTTTAAATTGTTTTTAAATAATAATAAAAAAGGAACATACAAGATTTCCACCCGACAGCCATAATATATAGCCAATATATGGTTCTGTATCAGTATATGAGTCCGTTTTTGAAGATTTCATTCTAATTGGCTACTATGCCTGAATATGAATTTCATGAGCCTGGGTAGGTCACCCTGGCTTGGCGGAGATATGCCCTGTAGCACACTCCGCACAGCAGCAGCAGCAGCAGCAGGTGAAAGCAATTCACTTAATTGCTCGTTCTCTCTCCCTCTTTCCGTCTCCTCAATCTCTCGCTCGCTCTTTCTCAATCTTTCACTCTCCCTTTTTTCTCTCCCTCTCTCTGCCGCTTTTTACCTCCCTCTTTCTCCCTCCCTCCGTTTCTCTCTCCCTTTCTTTCTCCGTTCCTCTCGCTCCTCTCTCTCTCTCTCTCTCTCTCTCTCTCTCTCTCTCTCTCTCTCTCTCTCTCTCTCTCTCTCTCTCTCTCTCTCTCTCTCTCTCTCTCTCTCTCTCTCTCTCTCTCTCTCTCTCTCTCTCTCTCTCTCGCCTATTCATGCAATGCTTGAACTCCCACTCAGAAGGACATGTTTACATACTTGCGCATTACATATTTATACATAAACACGGATGCATGTGACTCCGTCACTGGACAAATTTACACACCTGCTCCCAATCACCACAGCGCAAAAGTAGGGCAAATCAATCAATCTCTCTCTCTCTGGGAGCAACAACAAGAAACAGTGAATGTAGGTTTTCATAGACATGGTCGCTTGTTTCTCTCACATAATCTGGCAACACCGACAGCCCTCTGTTGTCACTGCCACTGCGCTACCAGTCGGCTAAAAAGCTGAACATGTTCGGTCGGCTCTGGGTCGGCCGAAAAGGTCCCGACGGACCCCCCGACGGACCCCTAACCGACTGGCCGACGCTTCCCGAAGCCAATTCGGCCCAAAATCGGGCCGACTCAGATTGGTCTGGAGAGGGCTTTAAGGAACAGTACTTGAGTTAAGGTACTTAAAGTTCCACCACTGTCTCCACACAGCCACTCACGTGATGTCAATTCCCTCCCCCCATTGGCCCGTACCAGGGCATGACGTCACTGCAGCTAAAAGAAGGATTGTATCCTTTGTCGGCTAATCGTTTCAGGGAAATAGACAAAGACATCATGTGGCTTTCTGAGCTCCTGTCTTTTCCATGTACACACGCCAGTGGTGGGGAAAAAAAGTAATCATATTTTTTTAATTGAGTAGTATCAATACCGCAATGTAGCAATACACTGTTACAAGTAAAAGGCCTGTATTCAAAATGTTACTTGAGTAAAAGTACAAAAGTATTGGCATCAAAATATATTTAAAGTACCAAAAGTTAAAGTACTAAATTGTTTGAAAATAGCCTATGTATAAAATAGGGCTAAAGTGGTTAATGTATGTTTTATAATATAGTAATGTATATCTGCAAAGTAACTAGTAACTAAAGTTTTCAAATAATTGTAGTGGAGTAAAAGTACAATATTTGCGTTTGATATGTAATGGAGTAGGAGTAAAAGTATTGAAAATTGGAAATACTCCAGTAAAGTACAAATACCTCTAATTAGTACTTGAGTAAATGTAGTTACTTTACACCACTGTTGTCAGCTAATCATTTCAGGGAAATAGACAAAGACATATCATGTGGCTTTCTGAGCTCTTGTCTTTTTATGTGTACATACACACACACACACACACACACACACACACACACACACACACACACACACACACACACACACACACACACACACACACACACACACACACACACACACACACACACACACACACACACACACACACACACACACAATAATCTTAATGGTCTCTACAGATCACAGTGTATACGTCTCTAAACTGGGCGGTATATGGGCTGTCATCGTGAAGACTGGAGACTGTTAATTAGTGAGCCTGTCAACACCTGACGGGCTCATGATGACAGCCCATACCACCCAGACTGGAAGAAAGCTATGTTTATATCCTTCCTTTTCCTTATTTACATAGCCTTATGGTCCGCATAACAGTACAGTCACATCACGACTGTCAGAAGCATCGCAGCCCAGTGGTTCTCAAACGGGGGGAAAAAAACGGAAAACAATCCTAACTTCTTCCCAGTGGTGGAAAAAGTACTCAAATGTTTTACTTAAGTAAAAGTATCAATACTGCAATGTAGAAGTACTCTGTTACAAGTAAAAGTCCGGAATTCTAAATTTACTTGAGTAAAAGTACAAAAGTATTGGTATCAAAATATACTTAAAGTACCAAAAGTAAAAGTACTAAAATGTTTGAAAATAGCAGATCTACAAGCTCACAACGCTGTGAGCTTGTAGATCGGCTATTTTCAAATAGCCTATGTATAAAATAGGGCTAAAGTGGTTAATGTATGTTTTCTAATGTAATAATTTATATCTGCAAAGTAACTAGTAACTAAAGTTTTCAAATAATTGTAGTGGAGTAAAAGTACAATATTTGCCTCTGAGATGTAGTGGAGTAGACGTAAAAGTATGGGAAGTTGGAAATACTCAAGTACAAATACCTCAAAAGTGTACTTAAGTACAGTACTTGAGTACACCACTACTTCTTCCTATAGGTTGATGGAACACATTAGAATATGAATGACATATTCATATCAATGGTAATGTCTTTGTAGGGCACAGAGAGAGATGATAATCAAAAATCATGCCGGACAAGAGAGATGTTAGGGCAGCAGGAGCTATACTGTACATATAGCTTGATAACCAGAGGGTTGCCGGTTCAAGCCCAGCACGGGTAACATTACGGAGTGTGGAATGAGGTGCCAGTTCACCTCCCAGGCAGTGGTGGAAAGTAACTAAGTACATGTACTCAAGTACTGTACTTAAATGTTGAGATATTTGTAGCCTACTATACTTATTATTATTATTATTTCCAATACTTTTACTTCTACTCCACTACATCTCAGAGGCAAATATTGTACTTTTACTCCACTACAATTATTTGAAAACTTTAGTTACTAGTTACTTTGTAGATTTATTATTATTACACAACATACAGTAAGTATCAAGGACCCCAACGTAAACAAGTCCGCAAGGACTTTTTTGGTCGGACCTTTTAGACAAAAGTATTATAAATATAACAACATGTAATAATGTGTTGTTTTACATTATTTTGCCTAATACAAATTTCAATCAATCAATCAATCAATAACCACATCAGCCCTATATACATTTCGGCCATTTGACAATAGCCGATCTACAAGCTCACAATGCGTCGCGATGCGACGCATTGTGAGCTTGTATATCTGCTATTTTCAAACGATTTGTATACATTTGGAAACTTGTAATGGGACATTCTGCATAATTATTACTTTTACTTTTGGTACTTTAACACATTGACTGCCAGAGTTTATTCATAATGTACTAGCGATTTGCGGTTTTGTTTTGTTTTGTTATTTTGTAATTTTTAATTCAAATAGTTTGTCTGGCTGCGGTTTTAAACACATACGACAGATCTACCAGCAGAGAGCAGCAAATCGACACCTTGACCACTCGCTCACTCGCCCGACCCCCCCCCAAACAGGCCCAAACAGTCCATACGTCATAACGTGATGTGACGTTTTCGCAGATCGGCGATCGGCTTCAGTTCGATGTGATTCACGACCGTCGTCCAGACTAAAGAAAATAGAACTAGAGCTCTCCGTTAGTTTTTTATACCGTGTGAAAAACCGTGTTTATCCCTATTCTCGCCTAAAATGCCTAAAAAAGGCCTTCCGAGAACCGGAAACGGAATCTGCGTCATGAGTCCGGAACTCGGTGAGTGTGATGTAACCAGAAAACGAAACTGATGATGAAAAATTCACAGAACACCGCGATCACAGATTAAACAATGAAAATTCCAAAGAACGCATATATGCGATTTTCAGAATTGCGGCAATCAAGCGATGGATTTGAAAAACGCATATATGCGATCTAGGCAATCAATGTGTTAAGTACATTTTGATGCCAAGAGTATTTCTACATTGCCTTACATGTCTATAGGCCCTATGTGTGCATGTCTGCGTTTCAGCTCTATGTGTGTGTAGTAGATTAACTGAGCGAAAAGAAAAAACTGAATTCCCCCACATTACATGGATGAAAAAGATTCAATTATTTTCAATTATTTCATGACTTTATGACATCTATAGAGAGAGAAAACTCTTAGCGAGTCTGGTTTCCGTCATTTGGATAATATGTAATATTGTTCGAGCACAGTTGAATAGTGTCAAATGCAGCGTGTTAAATCCAAGTACAGCTTATAGAAAAGAGCTGATCATGACACATGCCGTCTACTTCATTTATTTCCATTCTGACCAGTCGGAGAAACCGGCTTGTACTCGCTATTAAGAAACGGCACAGTCGAGTGGATTCCCATTTCTTCTGAACAGATCTACTTTAAACCCACAAGAAGGGCTTCTTTAAGACAGCTCATATCTAGAACAGTACATTGTTCCTCTTTAGACAGTCCAGTGCGTAGGACAGTATTGCCGGCCATGTCCACAGAGAACGCCTTTTGAGCTGAAGAGCGCTTTGGATATATCCTGTTCATATAGCACTCGCGCACAGCGTGATGCCCACACTGTTCTAACCCAGTGGTTCTCAACCTGTGGGTCGGGACCCCCATGATAGTGAAGTGACAATTTAAGGACTTTTAAGACGTTTTCAATACCTCCAGAAAAAAAAAGAAAAAACCTGAGAAAAAGACCATTACTGCATCAAGAGTAATCAACAAACTATACTATAAAACATTTGCCAAATTGTCAAATATTGTTATTCTATGATAAGAAACTGCTCACAACGCCTTGTGAGCTAATCATGTGCCAGACAAACCTTTTATACATTTTGAACTTGTGAAATGGGATATTCTGCACAATGAGCACTTTTACTTTTGGTACTTTAAGTACATTTTGAATCCAGGACTACATTGCAGTATTGATACTTTTACATATGAGTACTTCTTCCATCACTGCAAAAACATGCATCAACTAAAAAAAAAAGATATAAAAGATAAAATACAACTAAAAACATCTAAGAGTACCACATTTGTACTCTAAATAAATAAGAATAGAAAACATGAACAGGATATATCCATTATTCGCCTTCTAAAATCCTGAAGTGAGATATGGTGATGGTCCAATTGGAGTTTTGCCTGCCTTGGTAAAACCAGCTCATCCTGCCTGCCTCAGTTCGAACAGCAGGTACGGCACAATGCAACCACTTCTGAGAACGTAAATTATAACTGTTCTACTGTTTCAACGGCCCAATGTCTAGAGAGGTAGACGTACGCCATTCAGCTGCTGATCTAAAAATCACTTTCTCTCACCGTCTACTCTTTACCATCGTGGGGGAAGTGAAATGTGTCTCGTTTGGTTTTTACCGGCAAAACAAATAAAGAGTCCCTGTGGTGTCACTTGCAGAAGTACCAATTTAAAAATAACTCTCTCTCTGTCTATCTCTCTGAATTGCTTTCTCTCGTACGCACACACACGGGTGCCTTCATTCAGTATCAGTGATCAGCGGCTGACACATGGTTCATTGTTATGGATGGACGGGGACGCGAGCTGGCGGTAATCTCCCTCTCGCACACAAAACAACATGAGACCCAAAATGCCTTTGATAGCGACACGCCTTTCCCGTTCTATCCCATCATAAACACTCATATCGGCCTCATGCAGCACCCAAATGATCGAGACGATTTATACCTGAAGAGACTTCGATGGACGGCCGCGGGGCGAGCTGCATGCATACAAGTGAGATAGTGAAAGAGGAGAGATATACAAGAGAGATGTGGTGTAGGCGACCATAGTATACAAGATGTGCCGGAGCATTGGTTCTCAAAGTGGGGTCCGGGGACCCTCAGGGGTCCTTCAGGGAGTTCCAGGGGGTCCCCAGCTAAATGATAGATAGTTAGGAACCAAATTGGCCCGTATGGGTCTATAACTATGAGAGTGTACAAATGTGCATTTGTACACTCTCAGAGTTAAATTAACATTGATTTTACAATATAAATTGGGGTCCCAGGGATAGAAATGCCATTAAATGGGGGTCCTTGAAATTAAAACGGTTGAGAATCACTGCCAGGGCCGTAAAAAATCTTCTCTTGTGGGGGTCCTTGGCATATCTTTTCAAATGGGGGTCCGCGGGCTAATGAGTGTCAATTTGGGGGTCCTTGACATGAAACAGTTTGATAACCACTGTGCTAGAGAATACAGCCTATAAGGAGAGATATACAAGAGAGATGTTCAGGTGTTTATCAGTTTAGGTGGAGACTATGAGAGTCTTTTGCCAAGCCGCCAGCTGTTTTCACTAACCTTTGGAAAATCATATCATATTTATTATATATAGCTCTGTAGAGTTTTATATTCAGTATCAGAGGTCTCCCTGTGACTGGTGACCAATCGATTGAAAACTAGAAAATGTGCTCCTCGGAGCACAGGTCTCCACCAGGACAGGTAGGTTATTGTGGACCAGCAATGTTCGGAATTCATTATAGAGGTGAGTGGAATTGCTGCGTTCATGATTTGAGGCATTCTATTCAAAGGGAACGACTCCTGCAAACTTAAGATGCCAATCTTAGCCAATCAGGATGGAATTTGAAAAATCGAGCATATCCGTCTTGACACATGATTATAGAGATAATGTGTACCGATTTGCGTGATGTTTGGACAAAATCCGTAGGAGTACTATAGAAAAATGGTTTAAAAAAAATCTTCCTCCTGGTGGTGCTATAACAGACCAATGTGAACATTTTGGGGCAGAGGTTGTGCTCTGGCAGGGAGTGTGTGTGCACATTTCACGTCAATCGGGCCAACGGTGCCGGAGATTATCTGTTCTGGTTATTCAGAGTACCTAACTGATTGAAACTCTTGTCACACGGTTTACAGTAGAATATTGTTTGATCCATTGTGGACAGGCTGGTGTCTCTTAAGACTATTTAAATGACCAAAACTCCTGTAACATTGTTTACAGAGGAAGGGTTTTTCACCAGAGTGGGTACTACGCAGGTGTGTCTTCAGATTACCTGGGATGCATCTGTGTGACTTTTTGATTTGAGCTAAAAAAAGCATTATTTTACACTTTGGCTATTAAAAAATAGCAGATATACAAGCTCATAGTGCGGTGCCGCGCTACGAGCTTGTAAATCTTCTATTTTTGAAAAATCGTGAAAATGTGTGCAAATCTTTGAATATACATTGTTTTAAAGCGAACATTTTTAACTCCAATCTTTGCTTCTGGGGGTCCCTGGAACTAAACATTTTGAGATGGGGGTCGGCGGCCAAATACATATAATTTTGGGGGTCCTTGACATGAAAAAGTTTGAGCACCACTGATATAGAAACATATGTTTTTCAGAAAACAGTTAGGATTTAGAAGACATTTGTATAATCGGCTTCAGGTCTGGGTTAAATGACTGAAACTCTTGACACATTGTTTACAGTGGTATGGTGTTTCTCCTTGCGTAAGTCATGGGATGTATCCTTTCTTCTCCTGGCTGGGTTAAAGTCCTGGTAACATCCTGGTTCATCCGTGTCATCACTTTTCTGGCTGACTACAGGGCTGGAGATTTGAATAGCCGCTCCTTCATGGTCACGGCTGCTGCTATCCATGGAATGACGTGGACAGAGATGAAGGTTCTCTTGGGGCCGGAAGATTTGTCCTTATATTCTCTCTCACCCTCAGACTCTACATCTGTAGTTATCTTTCTATATATTCGCTGTCTTTCTCTCACTCAGACTGTCACGGTAGATTCTACACAAATAGAAATTCTGCCTTGTGTGCAGACAAATTCAATGTCTAGAGACAGCTTCACATCTTAATAGAGCACCGAAGTCCTGACGTGACTCGTTCATCCCCAGGTTTGCGGAAGTAATTTCTCTATGGAGAATAACATTGGGTCATCTTAGAATCGTCTCATATAAGAATTGTGGTCCAAAAATAAACACCGCGTGTCGGCGTTATTGTCAGGGAGGGGGTTCTGTATCGTTTATGATAGTCAGTCACTTATATTTGATACAGTCTGTTTCTGGCGAAAATGTAACTAATTTGGCGGAAGTAACATTAGCGTTTTTTCACCGTCAGTTGATGCTTCATATCCATAAGAGTCAACACGCCGGGGTCATTTGTTTATTTTTGGAACACAGTTCTTATTTGACGCGATATTAAATACGTCTATGGGATTCAGAACGGGGGTGGAAAACTGCGAACCAGGTAGACAAACAAAGGATGTGTAAATGACGTCAGACTTCGGCGGTCTATAGGCTGACCAGAGTTCTGGTCTGATGTCACACTCAACACAAACTGTTGCCAAGCATTCCTAACAACGCTGATTAGCGCAGGCACGGTTGTAATGGTTGCATCAGTGTCCTTGCATTTGGCATTGAACGCTTGGACATTGGACGTTCCTATTTACACATTCTCCAAATAAATCAGTGATTCTCAACCTTTTGAATTTCAAGGACCCCCAATGCATTACCATATTGTATTACTGGGACCCCAATCTACACTGTAAAATCCTGTATATAAGATATGTTAATTTAACTGTGAAAGTGTACAAACGGAACTAAATTAACCCCAAAGGTATTAAAAAAAAAATATGTCCTCATAAACGGGACTCATAAACCCATTGTTTGGGAAACACGACTCTATCTGAAGTATTATCCCACTTTCTTTTTTTCCTTTCCTTTTTTGGGCCTTTCTTGTTTCGGAATCAACTAGAAAAAGTGCTCCTCGGAGCACAGGTCTCGACCAGGTCATGTAGGTTATTGTGGCCTCCTGGTGGCGCTATAACAGGCCAATGTTAAAAGGGTGGCATTTCTTCCTTGTGCAAAGTTTCACGCAGATCGGTGCAGTTATAGGTAAAAATGCGAATCGGCTTGTTATAGCGCCACCATGAGGCTGATTTGAACATTTTCAAGTGGCATTTCTTCCTTGGCCTATTAGGAATGTGAGTGCACAATTTCACGGAAATCGCATGTTGCGTCAATCCTGCAAACTTTAGAAGCCAATCTTAGCCAATCAGGATGGAATATGGAAAATCGGACAGATCCGTGTTGATCACATGACTATAGATATACTGTGTACCGATTTGCGTGATGTTTGGATACAATCTGCAGGAGTAATATCAACAAATGTGTTTTGCACAAATCAGCCTCCTGGTGGCGCTACAACAGGACCATGTGAAAAACTTGGGGCAGAGGTTCTGAATTGGCATCCAGGGAGTATGTGTGCACAGTTTCGCAGCGAGCGGGCCAACGGTGCCAGAGATTAGCTGGTCACAAACAGATGGACACACGTACACACGGACACACGGACACACGGACGGACGGACGGACGGAGAGGGTGCAAAACATACTCTCGCCATGCCTTTCGGCCTGGCGGAGACAAAAAGTCATTTTGGGGGTGAACTATCCCTTTAATTTACCAATGTGCCACCTGAGCACATCAATTTTATCCAATCAGGAGACGGAACCCATACACGGTTAAACAAGTTAAAATGGAAGTGATTAAAACTAATCAAGAGCAAAATATAGAACTAGAACACAAGCTGATATGTTATGTGTGGCGTTCTCTCTACAGATCGGCTGGAATTTGTAACCTACATGAAATTTTATTTTATGTTTGCTAAAGAACTGGAGACACTCGGAGACCCATGTTATTGAACAAACATTCTATAGCCAGATTAATATCAGAATATAGAGCTTAACTTTTTTGACAATAAACTTTGTTTAAAAAATATTATTCACAGCATCCACAACGATAGCTATCATTCTGTAAAAAAAACTACCCGCATATCAAATGATTTCTGTATGATTTATTTTGAGTTCTAGACAACATTTCTTAGAGTGAATATGTCTCCAATGTGTTTCATCTTTCACATAAACTCAAGCATTGATATTTAGTTACTCAGGTAGGCTATAAGACCATAAACGGATTAAACTGTTATCAGAAGAGGATACAACCGGTTCCTCAAAATAATATGCTTTTCAATCATTCAAGTACAATGTGTCTAGACATCTCATTCAGAACTAATACCACACTGGTACTCTGGTTTGAATGACTATTATTTTCACTTGGAGGGGTAAAATATGCAGGCACTGTTGCCTCTCACTCCTCCTTTGATACCAAGGGCATCAGCCAAAATCCTCTATTATACAATGGAGACTCAGGATAGTTCTTCAGTAGAGATTGTGGATAAAGACCTCCCCTGCTGGCCTAGATTCAAATCCCTTCAGGAGTTCTCTCCTGTGGTCCCCTCTCCTCTTGACAAACTATCTCACCAAAGAAATAAAAAGAGCAGACACTGCAGAATCTCACCGAAAGAAATACCTTTATTTAGTTATAGTTAGTGTTACTATAGATTCAAACAGTAGGTCACGATACATCTAATATAACTCATAATTAAATAATAACTAGACCATACCCGTCCGGGGATATGAGCACCCAAAGTATGTGCAGTGTGGGTTATGCGGTAGACAGTATATCAGGGATGGAAAGTGACACCTGCTCATAAACAGTTCCAACACGCAAACACAGCCGTCTCGGACACACACAGCCGTCTCGCAAGCGACCCGTCGCGGACACACACACACACACACACACACACACACACACACACACACACACACACACACACACACACACACACACACACACACACACACACACACACACACACACACACACACACACACACACACACACACACACACACACACACACACACTTGCTTAAGCCACTGAGTAGAACCAAGCAAGACTAATGACTTGATGACTGACTGACTGATGACTGACATTCCTAAAATTATATGTAGGATAATGCATAATACATCTACAGTAATCACATATATTAAGAAGTGATTTACCATCTAAATATGTGAATGCTAATGCTGTATGTGCCATCTACAACTTCACCAAACTGTGAATGTTTAATTGCCTTTGTTATATATTATGAAATGAAAGGTGATCTTAAGCGATTACATTTTTATTGAAGGGTTTTGTCTTTTGTATTTCATCGGAAAGCATCGTTTGATTCTGAGCCCAGATTAAATGGTTTTGAGGTGGCCAATTTTGTCAGAAGAGTGATTTTTTTTTAATGTAGTTTGAAGATTTGTTTTTGTGTTTGCAGTTCTGAGAAAATGGATGAAGGTTTCAAGAAATGTGTCTTGGCAATTGCAAGTAACTGTAATCTAACATTCGACACATTGAAATATGTTTTCATTTTTTTTGATCCAATCCTGTCACATATAGTCAGTGGTAGAAAAAATACTCAAATGTTTTACTTACAGTAAGTAAAAGTATCAATTCTGCAATGTAGAAATACTCTGTTGCAAGTATAAGTTCGGAATCCAAATGTACTTAAAGTACCAAAAGTAAAAGTACTCATTATGCAGAATGTCCCCTATTCCCCAAGTTTTCAAATAATATAATTTATGTATTCACATATTTTTGAAAATAGCAGATCTACAAGCTCACAATGTGTCGCATCGCGACGCATTGTGAGCTTGTAGATCGATTTCAAATGGCTGAAAAGTATATAGGGCTTAAGTGGTTAATGTATGTTTTGTAATAATCTAAATCTAATCTAATCTAATCTAAATCTGCAAAGTAACTAGTAACTTAAGTGTCCAAATAATTGTAGTGGAGTAAAAAAGTACAATATTAATCGTAGTGGAGTAGAAGTAAAAGTATTGAACATTGGAAATACTCCACTAAAGTAAAAAATACCTCTCAATTGTACTTTACACCACTGCATATAGTGCTGTTATTGAGAGCTCGCACGATGACGAGCAAAGTCCACTTCAGTTCAGTTCAACTGAGCAAAAACGAGACAAAGTTCAACGCCAGTTCAACCGAGCAACAACGAGACAAAGTGCCTGCCCTGTTGCGTCATCTTTTACAACGCCCCCAGTCCTCATCAATCTTTCAGTGGATGGAGACACAGTGGGTATATGCTGGGCTGTGTATCATGTTATTAAGGTCTCAGTGGATAAAGCACATACAGTACAGTGTTGAATATGACTGGTAGCGAACACTGTATCATGTTATTAAGCTCTCAGTGGAGAAAGTGGATAACGTATATAGAGTGTTAAATATTACCAGTAGCTACAGTAGCAGTGTGTATCACTACATCATGAGCACAAGCTGTGAGTGTAGAAGCAGGTGGTGTTTCAAAGGAACAGAGATAACAGGAATAAGGATGAGGGTGAGTGGGGTGGGGCGGGTGTATTCCCCTTTATGTTGGTCTCCGTCTGTCTGTCCGTCTGTCTGCATGCGTGCATCATGTTCAGTGGTGAAGTGATGGCTTGCTAGGTAAATGATAAAGGGTGCATTTATATAGCGCTTTTATCCAAAGCGCTTTACATAGATTGTGCATTACATTCACCCATTCACACACACACATTCATACACCGATGGCGGAGGAAACCATGCAAGGCACCAGCCTGCTCATGAACCTCATGGATCCCATCCGGCCTCTCTACCCCTGAGCCACTGCCGCTATATGTGATACACTATTAGACTACACTACAATATTCTAGCATACTACATACACAGAGCCAAGGACTGTCTCTAAATAGAAAGTATCACTTAGCGACTGTACACTTCAACTGTACAGTAAAAGCAACTTTAGCCTTGTTAAGCTTCCGTTCTATAATTTTCAAACCTAACTGCTTATCATTTAGTAGTGAAAATGTGGTGGGGTCAAATATAACCTGAGCATCTATGTTCAATGTTTTTGACACTGTTGTACAACAAAGTATGAAATAAGGCTTAAATTGTTCTAGGTTCGATTCCCGCCGGGGACGTTGTAGGCGCTGGGGGCGTGTTCTCTCCTCCGCGCCATCAGTGCCCATACCCTAGGTGGGGTTGGCAAAAGGGCCTTTCTGTGTGGAGTTTGCATGTTCTCCCCGTGTCCCCTAGGGTAGGTACCCTCACAAAAAACATCCTGGTCTCTATACTGCCTCCCCCTGGTCAGCCGGGGCACCTGATGGAGGGGAAAGGAACTGGTTGGAATAACGTGTTCCTTGCACACGCTACGTCCTACCGGGGAAACTCCCCCTGTCAGGTGATAAGAAGCGGCCTGCTCACTCCTCATGCATTGAAGGAAGCATGAGCTCAGTTCGGGGCTCTCCCTAGGCTGGCAGAGGGAGAGTAGCGCCCAGGATTACATAAGCAATTGGCACTGGGTGAAAAAATGGGATACACAATTGTGGGATAAAAATTTGATCAAGAGAATAACCGTTAAGAATATAATCAATAGTTGCAGCCCAACTCTGGAATATGGAACATTTTCTTTGTGCACATTAGTTACGTTATCATGTTGATCTTGTTGTGTGTCGATAGTCTAGGAAGTACATAAAGCCAGTTATTATGTGCACATGCAGGGTTC
Organism: Gymnoscopelus braueri; assembly: GCF_963280865.1. Classification (NCBI taxonomy): domain Eukaryota; kingdom Metazoa; phylum Chordata; class Actinopteri; order Myctophiformes; family Myctophidae; genus Gymnoscopelus; species Gymnoscopelus braueri. The sequence continues at coordinate 4,143,139 of NC_137617.1, read as the reverse complement.
AAATCTATCAGCTGTGTGAACATCAGGGATGTGAAGGTTGTTTGTCTCCTTGCTGCTTCTCCTGCCCTGACAACAAACATGGCTCTTCTCTCATTTATCTCCAGGATGCTTCTGCCCCGTGATGCAGAACGGAGAGCAAAACACACAGTGTAACGCAGCCCTGGAGCCCTGCTGCTGACACTGATCTGGAGGAATATACTACTGTAGCACTGGTGAAGGAATACTCTGGTTTTATTTTACTCACATCAGTAGGACATTGTCAAAATCTTTCAAAAATAGCAGATCTACAAGCATCGCAACTAGGGTTGGGACCCGTAACCGGTTATTTCTCCAACCCGGTTCCGAGAATGAAGAACCGGAGCCGGTTCCATCGGTTCCTGGAATTTCTCATCGGTCTTCATTTGGCTCAGGCGCTCAGCTGTGTGCATGCAAGCGACTGTGGTGACGTCACGCCGCCTACACGTGTGAGTGGGGTGGATACGCCCACTGATCTAGGATCAGAATACCAGTGTCACAGAGGTGTGTCTGAGTGAATATTGTCAGCACAGCAGCATAATTGAACACACACAAATCCTCACTGTGGTTGCACTTTACAAGAGAGGAAAATTTGCACTCAAAGTGCATGAAATGCAGTGCAATCCTTTACTTTACTTTACTTTATTTGTTTATTTAGACAGGACAGAGCATATTAATGAACGTCACATGAACGTAAATACACCGGATTTAGCAAAGATGCAAATTTTCATCCGCAGTCCTCACACAAAACATAAAATCAGAAAAACAATAACATCAGAAAACAGACAAACGGTGAAATACAATTACATAACATCACATAGCCTAAAAATGAACCTAAAATATGATCACAAATGGTTGCAGCTTTGGTTTTCAAGCAACCATCTTTTCACATTGAATTTAAAAGATGGAAATGTAGCACAATCCCTTATATGTAGAGGAAGGCCTTTCGTGCAAAGGTGGTAGCATGTCAACTTTAAGTAAATCGCTCCACCAGACACACATAAGGTTAATCTTATCTAGTCAATGTACCGTGTCGAGTGTCCGAAAATCTGTAGCAGTGAAGCCAACTCTGCGGCCGCTTCACTGTCTTCAGGCTAGTAGGAATACCAAACCGGTCGCCCGACTCGCCCCTAAACATGGTCGCCCCCGGATCGCAACGAACGGTCTCGGGTGAGCGATCTGCTCCTACAGAGGTGGAATCGGAACCGTTAAAATCCTAACGAGTCCCAACCCTAATCGCAACACGTTGTGAGATAGACTATTGTAGACTATTTTCAAATAGACAAAGTATAAAATAAGGCTTAATTGGGTAAGTTTGGTTATGTTTTGCAATAATAATCAAAATCTGCAAATTAACCAGCAACTAGAGTATTCAAATAATGGAGTAAACAAAGTACAATATTTGCCTCTGAGATGCAGTGGAGTAGAAGTAGCCAATAATGAAGTATAAATACATAAATAAATAAAGTAAAAGTACCTAAACATTTTACTCAAGAACAGTACTGATTTTCTAGAGCTGGTGGTTGTTTTTATGTGTATACATTGTATATTTTCTGGTTTGTTTAGATTGGAGAGTAGCAGAGACATGAAATCAAGGGCAGAGAGGGGTGGGAAGGACAAGCAACACAGGACTCCAGCCGGATTCAACCCCGGTTTGAACGATTTGTAGGGGCTTTTTTCTTAAATACTCTAAGTCACCTTAACTCTCTCTCTCTCTCTCTCTCTCTGAGCTTATGCTTTTATTTATTTTTCTCACAAGACTTCACTGGGTCAAGCTGGGACATTCTATCTGGCTTTTTGAAATGTGTTTTCTGTACACAAACTTGGTTTTGCTGACAGCATTTAGGACCCTGTAGATTTCTGACTCAGCGACCTTCATTCTGTCAGCTACTCTGAGGATGATTGAGCTAAAATCTTTGCAACGCTAATGACTTCCAATAGATACATGTGCGCACACACCAGTGGTGTAAAGTAACAAAGCACGTTTACTCAAGTACTGCACTTAAGTGCCACATGACGTCTAAGACGTCATGGCCGGAAGCGCCCTGAGCGCCACGTGACGTCTAAGACATCATGAAAAATAAATAAATAAATAAATATTATTTTTTTCCTTTTTTTTTTTGGAACTTTTTTTTTCAGAACCCAAGATATGATGATTTGAAGATTTGCTGCTCCATTCACTTCTTCTTTAACTTCTTACTGAAAAAGGCTGTATCTCGGCTCCTGAGCACTTTTCTTTTAAAATTAATTTTGGCTGTGGCACTCAGAACCAAACTGCCATAAATAAGATTGGCACTGAATAAGTACAATTTTGAGGTACTTTTACTTTACTGGAGTATTTCCAATTGTCTATATACTTTTACTTCTACTCCACTACATCTCAGAGGCAAATATTGTACTTTTACTCTACTGCGATTATTAGAAAACTTTAGTTACTAGTTACTTTGCAGATATACATTATTACGTAATAAAACATACATTAACCACTGTAGCCCTACGTTATACCTAGGCTATTTGAAAATAGCAGATCTACCAGCTCACTACACATCGCATCGCGACGCGTTGTGAGCTTGTAGATCTGCTGTTTTCAAACATTTGTGTACTTTTACTTTTGGTACTTTACTTTTATTTTTTTTTAACTTTTATTGTGTTAAATATGACTTGCAGTTTTTGTACTTTTATGCACTTTTAATTGTAACAGAGTACTTCTGCATTGCAGTATTGATACGTTTACTTAAGTAAAACATTTGAGTACTTTTTCCACCACTGGCACGCGCACAAGCACCTGACTATAAAAAATAGCCGATCAAGCTCACAACGTTCAAGTTTTAAATGATGTCAATACTTTTACTTTGGTACCAATACTTTTACTCAAGCAACATTTTGAATACAGGCCTTCTATTAGTAACAGAGTATTTTTATATTGTGGTATTGATACTTTTACTTGAGTAAAAAACACAAATCAGAGTACCTCTTCCACCATTGTAGCTTTGTCTCCATTAGATGTTCTAATACGTACGTACAGTACAGTACATTATACAGTAGATGTAGTGTAAATGTCTCCAATGCACAGTCTGCTGCTGAGCTCCAGCATATAACACCACATAAACAACACAGAGGCAATGAAAAAGGGCCTAATAAATATGGATATGAATGTATAAGAACATTATGTAGGGCACTGGCTTGTGCTAGAGAACATACATAAGAGGTAAGCGCAGCGCCAGAGTTATTTGTCTTGCAGGCACATCAGTGTGTGTGTGTGTGTGTGTGTGTGTGTGTGTGTGTGTGTGTGTGTGTGTGTGTGTGTGTGTGTGTGTGTGTGTGTGTGTGTGTGTGTGTGTGTGTGTGTGTGTGTGTGTGTGTGTGTGTGTGTGTGCGTGCGTGTGTGCGGTTGTTTGTGTGTGTGTGTGCGTGTGTGCGGTTGTTTGTGTGTGTGTGTGTGTGTGTGTGTGTGCGCGTGTGCCTGTGTGTGCGCGTGTGCCTGTGTGTGCCTGTGTGTGCGTGTGTGCCTGTGTGTGCCTGTGTGTGCCTGTGTGTGTGTGTGTGTGTGTGTGTGTGTGTGTGTGTGTGTGTGTGTGTGTGTGTGTGTGTGTGTATGTGTATGTGTGTGTGTGTGTGTGTGTGTGTGTGTGTGTGTGTGTGTGCGTGCATTTGTGTGTGTGTTCGAGAAAGAGAGAGAGAGAGAGAGAGAGAGAGAGAGAGAGAGAGAGAGAGAGAGAGAGAGAGAGAGTGTCTGCATTTCTTGTTACGAAATAAATTATACCTCAGAGACTCTTTACTTGTTTGGCAGAAAAAAAGAAGGAAAAAAAGAGGGAACACATTTCTCTACGCTGGTAAAAATAGACAACGGCAGAAAGCAATTCTTAGATCAGCAGCTGAATGACAGAGAGAGAGAGGGAGAGGGAGAGGGAGAGAGAGAGAGAGAGAGAGAGAGAGAGAGAGAGAGAGAGAGAGAGAGAGAGAGAGAGAGAGAGAGAGAGAGAGAGAGAGAGAGACTTTTGCACGAGAGACGTGAATGAACTCACGTTGAAAAGACTTCCACAAAGCTACCGGGTGTTCTATGTTCTTGTGACTGAGGCTGACATGTTTATGTACACAGCTGACTACAGGAGCTGAAGATTAGACAGACTTTGTTACAGATGACAGGAACAGCTCAGCGCATATTCCAGTTTCATCCAGACATACAACTCAGCATACTCTGGTTTGATCCAAACAAATATCAACGCGTAGCTCCGGTTTTATCCAAATAAAACTCAGGATACTTCAATTTTTATCCAAATAAAACTCAGGATACTTCAATTTTTATCCAAATACAACTCAGGATTCTTAAAATGTATCCAACTAGAACTCAGGATACTTCAATGTTATCCAAATGCAACTCAGAATACTTCAATTTTATCCAAATACAACTCAGGATACTTCAATTTTATCCAAATACAACTCAGGATACTTCAATTTTATCCAAATACAACTCAGGATACTTCAATTTTATCCAAATACAACTCAGGATACTTCAATTTTATCCAAATAAAACTCAGGATACTTCAATTTTATCCAAATACAACTCAGGATACTTCAATTCTATCCAAATACAACTCAGGATACTTCAATTGTATCCAAATGCAACTCAGAATACTTCAATGTTATCCAAATACAACTCAGGATACTTCAATTTTATCCAAATACAACTCAGGATACTTCAATGTTATCCAAATACAACTCAGGATACTTAAATGTTATCCAAATGAAACTCAGGATACTTAGATTTTATCAAAATACAACTCAAGATACCACAGTTTTGTCCAAACAAAACTCAGGATAGGCCTATTCTAGTTGTATAAAAAAAGAAAGAAAAACAAATATGTAGGATTCTCATCCAAACAAACGTGCATAGCCTATGTGCAGTGGTGTAAAGTAACTAAGTACATTTACTCAAGTACTGTACTTAAGTAAAATTTTGAGGTACTTTTACTTTACTGGAGTATTTCCAATTGTCTAGATACATTTACTTTTACTCCTCCTCTGAGGCAAATATTGTACTTTTACTCCATTACAATTATTTGAAAACCCTAGGTTACGTATGTAACCCAGGTTTTATTAATAGCGTAAGTAAGGTACTTACTATGGGATATCATCGCCCCTGGCGATCATACAGAGCACACAAAGACTCCCGAATTCAATTTCCTATTGGAGTAGTAGTGGTGGTGAGTAGTGGTGGTTTAAATACCACTGCGTCATATGAGCTCGTTCTCTGAAACCTTCCACTCTGCACACCACACTGCGCACAGAGGGGGTAAAGAACGTAAGTACCTTACTTACGCTATTAATAAAACCTGGGTTACATACGTAACCTAGGGTTATTATAGCATAGCTCCGTAAGGTACTTACTATGGGACACATAAACGTCCCCTGGGGAGCCCAACCCTACCCAAATACTTGCCCAAGGCCACAGGTCCCGCCCCCTGCAAGACCATGGCCCCCAGGCAACCGTGAAAGGATTTATGGCAAGACCTTGACAGACATAAGTCCTGTCCCTAGTCACCAGCCCGACCAGACCCCCGGTCTGACCGGCCCGTGACAGAGAAACCAAGGTCTCCTCCTCCCAGACCATGCCTAGCAGGTCTAGAGAGGGCTTGGAATGTCAGCCCGGCAGGGAAAGAGAAACATGCCCCCAAGCATGGCTTGCATTCCCCCTGCACCGGCTGCTGCCCACAAGTAGTAGGAAACCACATGCCACCAGGCATGTTTATGTTACCTAACCTTGAAGGCCGAAAAGGCCAGCCAGGCAGGGAAAGAGAACATGCCCCCAGGCATGCCCCGCATTCCCTGCCCTGAACCAGCTGTTGCTCACCAGTAGGAAGGAACCACATGCCGCCAGGCATGCCTGTGTCCACCTTACTTGAGCCAGCCGCTACACCCAAGATCGTGCGCGCCATCTCGGATGCCGCCACGTCCAGGCTGTAGAAAGATGCAAAGGTCAAGGGAGACGACCAGTTAGCTGCAGAGCATATTTCCTGCATCGACACCCCTTTGTAGAGGGCCCAAGATGCAGCAACACCCCGAGTAGAGTGGGCCCGCAGTCCCAACGGGACAGCGGCCCCGCTACTCACATATGCCAACCGAATCGCCTCCACGATCCATCTGGACAGAGTCGGTCTAGCCACCGCCTTCCTCTGACCCCGGCCAAAGGAGACGAAAAGCTGAGACGACTCATGGCCGACCGCCGTCCTCTGACAGTAGAGCCTTAATGCCCTTACTGGACAGAGACAGTGCAATCGTTCATCCTCTGCCGAAGTGAACGGCGGAGGATGGAAAGCCCCCAGTTCCACCGGGGCCCTGGCAACCGCGCCGGTTTTAGACACAAACGTCAGGTTAGGTTTCAACAAAACCCTCTTGCCGTCGTCTGAAAACCACATGCATTCCTCGCTCACAGAGAGCGCTTGCATGTCACCAACGCGTTTTGCCGTACAAAGGGGCACCAGGAGCACTGTTTTGAAACTCACGATCTTCAGATCCAACGTTTCAAGAGGCTCAAAGGGGGGCCGACACAGTGCATCCAGCACCACAGTCAGGTCCCACTTAGGAAACAAAGGTCTGTTCACTGGCCTAGCACGCCTGGCGCCGGTCATAAACCGTCGCACCAGCCAGTGCGCGCCCACCAACTGGCCATCGAATCTATCGTGGCAAGCGGAGATGGCTGCCAGGTACACCTTGATGGTAGAGAAAGCCAAACCCTGGTCCAACCTGTCCTGCAGGTAGACCAGAACGCTTCTCACAGGGGCCTGAAAAGCCACCACCGGAGGTGATTGCTCCAGGCACCATGTCTCAAACATATTCCACCTAACGTCGTATTGACGTCTGGTAGAATCCGCCCTAGCCCCCTGTATAGTGGCTACCACTGCAGGGGGCAGGCCTTGCGAGGTCAGACTCGACCTCTCACGGGGTAAACCCACAGATCCAGAGTCTGGGGGTGCTCGTGGTAAATCTCGTCTCTGCCTTGTCTCAGAAGGTCTCTGAACAGGGGGAGAGGCCACGGCTCGTCGTAGAGGAGGGGAGAGATCACCGTCCTCCACGTGCCCCATGCTGGTGCTACCAGCAGAACCCTCCCACCCTGGGTCCTGATCCTCTCCATTGTCGGACGGATCAGATCCAGGGGCGGAAAGGCAAAAAGTAGACCGCTCGGCCATTCGTGCGCCAGAGCGTCTACTCCCAAGGACTGGTCCTTGGCCCTGATCGAGAAGAACCGTGAACATTTCGCGTTCTCTCTGGACGCAAACAGATCGACCTGGGCCCGGCCGAACCGGGCCCAGATCAGATCCACGGCTCTCTGGCACAGCGACCAATCCTCTTACCGGAGCCCCCCTCTGGACAGCAGGTCCGCCCCGCTGTTCAGGTGGCCCGGCACGTGGACGGCGCGCAGCCGTGCCAAGCGTTGCACGCTCCAGAGCGTCAGCTCGCGTGCTAGCCTGTCCAACACAAGGGAACCCAAGCCTCCTTGTTTGTTGACATAACACATCGTTGTGGTATTGTCCGTTCTGACCAGGACATTGCACCCCACGATGTGGCTCTCGAAATGTTTGAGAGCGAGGAAGACCCCCAGCAACTCCAAGTAGTTGATGTGTGCTCTCCTCTGGGAGGAGTCCCACAACCCCCGGGCTTAGTAGCCTTCGTAGACAGCCCCCAACCGGAGAGGCTGGTGTCCGTGGTGATCACCTTCCAGGACACTACAGCGCCTATCTTGATCCCTTTGGACAAGAAAGTCGACTGTGTCCACGGTTGGAGTGACATTACACAGCGTGGTGACACTACCACCTTCCGAGAGCCCAAGGAATGCGGTATCCTCAGAGACCGCATCCATCTCTGGAAAGGTCTCATGTAGAATCTGCCCAGCTGGATCAGATGTATGGCCGAGACCATGAGACCCGCGGCTTGCATGCATGTTCTGTACGTGACCCTGCGCCCCAGGCGCATGGAGCAAGAAGCTCGCTATCCTGTCCTGGGACAGGCGCGCCACCATCGTGGTGGAATCCAAGGATATCCCCACAAAGGTGGCTTGTTGGGATGGAATCAAAACGCTCTTCTGAACGTTGATTGTGAACCCTAGGGACTGCAGGTGCGCAATGGCCATCTCCGTGTGCCGCGCTACCTGTCCCCTCGTTTCCGCTGTCAGCAGCCAATCGTCTATGTACGTCGCCAGACGCAGACCCTGCTGACGCAGCGGAGCTATCGCCGCCTCTGTGCATTTCACGAACACCCGGGAGCTCAGTGACATGCCAAAAGGGAGCACCGTGTATTCGTACACCTTCCCTTCGTAGCCAAAGCGCAGGAACTTGCGGTGCGGCGGGTAGATTGGGACGTGAAAATAGGCATCCTTGAGGTCTATACTCGTCCACCAATCTCCTTGTCGTATTGTTTGCAACAACGTCGCCGTTGTGAGCATACGAAAGTTGAAAACTTTTAGAAACCTGTTCAAACCCTTGAGGTTCAGAATAGGTCTTACCCCCCCCCCCTTCTTTTTCACCAGGAAGTACTCCGAATAAAAACCCATTCGGTTCTGATACGGAGATAATTCCCTGATTGCGCCCTTGCTCAGGAGAGCCAGAACCTCTTCCCTCAGTGTTATGGCCGCTTGGCCTGACGCACGGGAGAACATTACATTGGTTGTTAGTGGAGGTTTGCTCATGAATTGCAACCTGTATCCTTTTAGTACGGTACGTAGTACCCAAGGATTCGGTGCGCACGCTTTCCATTTGGAAAAACATTGAGCGAGGGGATTCAAGGGGAAGGTGGGGGCTGCTGACGTCATCTGCCCCGACGGGTTCTGACCGTTCGACAGCGGGGGAAGCCCGTGACGTAGACGGGGAATCCCACACACCGTCGGCATCCGCCCTGTAGCATTGCTCGCTAGCGCTATCTGGGCTAATGTCGGTGTCGTCACAGAGCGAGCGTCCGTTCCCATGGGAACGTGAGACGCTGTCGCTCTGCGTGACGTAACCTCGGAACCAAACCTCGTTGTTGTGTCTGCCCGGACCGCAACTCCCCTCGGGGAGTGCTGATGGAGTAACACCGATGGAGTAACACCGGTTGGGCAAGGAAAGCGCCAGTTATTTTGCTGATGGAGTGCTGATGGAGTAACACCGATGGAGTAACACCGGTTGGGCAAGGAAAGCGCCAGTTATTTTTCCCAAGTGGGAAGCTGACCCTGCATGATGCCGGCCAAGAGGCCGTGACGGGGTAATCAGCTGGGGGTGAGTGTCACTTCGGCTGCCTCCCCCTGCGACTAGGCCCGCTGTCCTTGCGTTGCGGTCTAGGCGAAGGTGTAGGAGGTGGAGCGCGTTTCTCATCCTTGCGCCTGACATCCTGAGCGCCGAAAGAGCCTTGAGGACGCTCCCAGGAGCTGGATGCCTTGGACGCGCCACGCTTGCGTCCAGAGGCGCGCTTGCCACCCGCAGCTCCCTGCTGTTGCGGCCTGGCCACAGTGGGGGCGGTGGGTAGTGAGAGGAGGCCTGCGGCTGTCTCCTCGAGCTGTTTCTCCGCTGCCTTGGTCCTGGTGATCAGGTCGGCTGCGGTGTCAAACAGGTTGCTGGCTTTGAGTGGTATGCCACAGAGACCCGTAGTCAGTATGGCCTTGCACCCAGCGGCTAGGTCGAGCCACTGGAGTCTCTCCAGGTCCGCCGTGAGAGCCATGGCTCGGCCCGTCCACATCAGCGAGTTGCAGGAACAGAGAATCGCGAGCTGGACTATCCTCGCGAGCTCCACTGCATCGTCGAGTGAGGCGGAGTGCACATCCGCCGCTGTGTCTGAGTCCAGCAGGGGCCGGGCTATCCGCTCTTTAAGCTTCGCCGCGGCCGAGCCCTGGAGCAGCGAACCCACATTCAAGGTCTTGACAGCCGTAGCAGAGGCCTTGTAGAGAGCGGCGTGTGTGGCGGTGATGGACCTCTTACCGTGGTCGATGAAGACGGGGCCACTCCCGTGGCTAAGTCTCACCGACCCCGTTTTGGCCCTCTCGATGGCAGTGGCGAGGTCTCTGTCCATCGGCGGGAGGCCCGCGACCCCCAGGTCGGCCCCAGTCAGGATGTCGGAGACAAACCCCAGTCTGTCTGGCTCTTTCCTGACCGCCCAGGAGAACTGCACCGCGTCCCTGACGCCGCAGGCTTCTGGAAGCAACTTGGACTCGATTGCTCGAGGGGGGCGGGGGGTCAAACCTTGGAACCCCGGTATAGGGACCCCGACGGACAGCTTCGTTGGCTCCATGGGCTGCACCAGGCCGCATCTGGCGATCGCCCGTTTGAGCACGACGGAGACGGCCTCCTCGGATATCCTCACCTGGCCAGGAATCTCTGGGGTCACCGCCGTCTCTCGTGCAGGCACTGGAGGAACCGGGCTGATCATCGTCATCTCCTGTGACTGCTGGTAGGATGTGAGGCCTACGTCCCCATCCTCGTCCGCCACCGCGACGAGGCCTTCGTCGTCCTCCTCGGCGCCGTCGAAGTCACTGCCGAAGTCCGGATTGGCTGTGTCTCCCCAGGCGGCGATGGAGGTGGTGGGGGAGAAGATGAGGAAGTCGCTGTCTTGAGACGGCCCGACGGCCTCGACAGCGGCGTCTGGGTCCGGGGTTGAGGAGGTGGTCCTTAAGGCCTCTTCATCCCGGACCTTGCTGATGGCTCCACTGGAACGTGGGGCCGAGTAGAGAGGAGGGCCCATGGCCCCCAGGCTAGTGCTAGCCGCCGGCGCCCTTGGTGTTTTGGCGGGCGGCGCCTCGGGGCTAACACAGCCGTTACCTGAGAGGCGGCGTCGCTCCAACTGGGCCTCAGAGAAGCTCCTGCAGGGGTCGCACCCGAGTTCGTCTCCGTCTCGGTTACGGGCGAGCCAGGCGTGGTTAGGCCCCAAGCAGGACAGGCAGAGGCGGTGGTCATCGTCCGCAGCTACAAGGTATTCACATCCTCGCATGGCGCATGGACGAGGCGCCTCCATTCTTTCCTTTCTCCGTCGAGCACGAGGCAAAAAAAAAAGGCTAGGCAGCTAGCCTAGCTGCTTGTTTATGACTTAGCGTAGCGTTAGCTTAGCTTTCGCCTCGTGGCGAGAAAACGGAGAGGATAGGAAAGAAAGTAATAATAAGAGTAAATAAATCGAAGGAACTCGGGAGAGTTATAGTAACTGAAAACTGATTTACGAAACACCCGTAGAGTAGCACGCCAATGCCCTCGCTTTGGGTTGTGTTGGAATTCGACAAGTTTTCTCCGTGCTAGTTCGGCTCGTGCGCAGTCGCGTAAGCAGAGTGGAAGAAGAGAACGAGCTCATATGACGCAGTGGTATTTATACCACCACCGGTCAACGGTGTTTTGCGTCACACAACCCTACTCCAATAGGAAATTGAATTCGGGAGTCTGTGTGTGCTCTGTATGATTGCCAGGGGGCGATGATATCCCATAGTAAGTACCTTACGGAGCTATGCTATAATAACTGTAGTTTCTGGTTACTTTGCAGATATAAATTATTTCATTATAAAACATACAATAACCACTTTAGCCCCATTTTATACATTGGATATTTGAACATAGCCGATCTACCAGCTCACAACGCGTTGCATCGCGACGCGTTGTGGGCTTGTAGATCTGCTATTTTCAATTATGTTAGTACTTTTCCTCTTGGTACTTTAAGTACATTTTGATACCAATAACTTTGGACTTTTACTCAAGTAAATGTTGAATTCCGGACTTTTACTTCAGATTACTTCTACAATGTATTATTGATACGTTTACTTAAGTAAAACGTTTGAGTACTTTTTCCACCACTGCCTATGTGTACAGTATGTCACTCTCCCTGGAATTACTCAATACACAAATCACAACACATCAGTTGGGAATGTATAGGTCACAGCAATGGATGAGTTCTTCGGCTACCGATAGATGGCGCTGTGCAGCTGTTGAAACACAGAATTACAGCCATTTCAAACAGCCGAAGAATAAATGAAACTGAGAGAAATGAAATGCTCGGAAGTGACTAAAACCCATCCGTCCTGAAAACTACACAGTACTTAAAGGACGACTTCACCCATTTTCAACCTATCTTGGTATAATTGATCCTCACTAACTCATGATAAATTGTACAATGGTCCAAACAAGATTTTTTATTTGTATTAACGCGAGAACAATAGCTTCCATTATACAGTAGCATGCTAACTTTCCAGGAATAGAAAGCCTGTAGTTTCTATTAGCTTGGATTCCCCATCGATGAATCAATCTTAGTCTCTGTTGAGGCAAGTTCAAAGTCAAAGTGAACACCGTGCAGGGATAGAAACCGTGTCCTAGATAAACATCCTAGTCATGTCACTGCTTTGACAACACAAATCCCAGCACTGTAATCCATGTGGAGCACAAAACAAATATAGTTCTTAAGGAAAGAAGAAACATTTAGGTAATGGATTCCACGTTTACAAATGAAAAATGAGGCAACAGACCAACGGTATACTGTAGGTGAGATGCTGATATAGAGAAAATTAGGCTGAAGAAATCCCTAAATCCCTTGCTGGGATGGTCAGTGATTTATGTCTCCTAGACACACTGTAAATTCAGCGAGTCACATTATGTGAATCCAAGGTAATTCAATCTTTGAACAGCAGTGAATTGCTATTGATTAAATAATTCAGTTCCTTTCGTTTTGGTCTTAATGGCCGTCCCTTTAATGTGAGTAGAAGTGAAGACAGAACGGCTCGCACGGTAAAAAGGAATTTCAAGGACAGAAATAAATTAACTTTGATCCGTAGCATAGAGATACGGCCTGTAATAGTATGCTTCACAAACTCCTTTCTGACTCATTTGTTGCCAAAATGCTCCCACAGGTTTATTATTAGTATAACAAAACTATGTGACACTTGAGGACAATGCCGAGGGCTGTTTTCAAAAGCATCAGAAATAGCCATTATGGTCTCATTAAAAATATGCTACAAATGCAAGGCAAACACACCTGCTGGACAGCTGAAAATGTGCTCAGAAAGTAACAGAAAATGCTATACACAGGGGAATCGGAAAGACCCACACACTATTTGTCTCACTATCCGAAAATAGACATAGAATAAACACAATCTCTCAAGGCATCCATCAAACCCCCAACAGTGATGCTGACAGCAGATATATGTTTACTTGTAGCCTGTGGTGAAATTCAACATGGCTACATCGATCTGTGTCCCATTTTACTATCACACATAAGAGGATAAAGACGATAAAGTGATGGATGAAAGAATTGGAGATGAATGCTGGGTGAGTCTCTGAATCTTAAAGAGAGACACGTCAAGGTGTGGAGCATCAGTTTCACTCAGCGCTCATCCCCAATGATGGCCAATAATGAGGTTTTTCCACACTCGCCAAATCATGCTGATGGGGAGCAAAATATTCTTGCAAGTGACTAAGCAGCTGACATGTACTGATAGTATTGTCAACACAACCAGTGGTGTTGCTGACTCACATGTGTTACTTGCTATATTTGCACTCATGTGTGTTTGGCTGACGTGGACTGAAAGGTGGGGAAATAAAGATAGAGAAAATATCCTGGATTTTAACCCTAGAACACTAACCATCGGTGAATTTCACCCGAACAATTGTAATTATGTGATTTTCATAATTATGCTGATGTCTGAGGTGGACGGGTCCTTGGGTACCTTCAGGATGCTCACTGACGTAGGTTTGCTTCCCATCCCTGTTTTTTTCTACAGGGTGGTCTTTGGTGAATTTCACCCATGGTTAGTGTTAGAGGGTAAAAAAAATCCCATACTCCCACAATGGTCAGCTGATGCAATCAGACTCTAACTTCACTGGACAAGGCTCACATGTCCCAGGAATGGGTGGACCAAAGGAACAGTTCCTATCTTCATTGTATTCTTTTAAGGAATATTTATTTTACAATAACCCCATTTTTCACAGATTTTGCTGCTTTTTTAAAGGGTTCTTCTCTATATATTGTTTTTTTGTGAAATTTCAAACAGGAGTACCTCAATTTGCCATGTATTGTTGTACTTTAATATATTTAGATGAAAAATAGTTTTTATGGAATTTATTATATCGGGGAATATAGGACCTAACCTAAACCTAACCCTAACCCTAACCTTAGTGGGGGAACATAGAACCCGGGGAACATAGGGATGACCCCACTATTTTCATGGTTAGTGTTCTAGGGTTAAAAAAGGTAGCACTTACAACATATATCTGGGTGGAGGATGTCATGTTCTTTGAAAGAATGGGTTGATAAGAAACTAAAAATATAAGAATTAAGATGGTGGTGTGATGAAACCTGCTGAAACACAGTGTATTGACGCTGACAGACTTTCCACATCATTATGTCTTACACTAGAGGATATTTGAACTGCTAAAGTCTGACAACCTGTCACATTTAACACCAATCTGTCATCAGTTGTGGGTTTTTAGTCCTAGAGGTACTAGGTACATCATAAGAATCTGTGAAGACTGGGAATTATGCAGCTTCACACATTATAAGACTCCAAAAGTATTGTGCAGCAGAAGTTTCACCATAGCCCCCTGCAACACTAAACACCATGTCCACATGGTTTTGTTACCAACATGTTGTTATCTAGTCGTATTTCATGTGACATTTAGCATCATGCTCTCCATTCCTTCACCTAATATGTGCGTCCTATGACGCATATTAATCATATATTATCATATATTATTGCCTGAAAGGTTGTAGTTGTAACTACTAATTGTTTATCATGCAATGGTGAGCAGCTTCGCCATCCTCCAGCCAAAGGCTCTTTGTGTGTGTGTGTGTGTGTGTGTGTGTGTGTGTGTGTGTGTGTGTGTGTGTGTGTGTGTGTGTGTGTGTGTGTGTGTGTGTGTGTGTGTGTGTGTGTGTGTGTGTGTGTGTGTGTGTGTGTGTGTGTGTGTGTGTGTGTGTCCTTTTGCCTGTAAAAACACCACAAACACATAAACAAAGGCAGAAGAAAAGCCACCCAGTCTGTGAAATTGAACTAGATAGTTGTGTAAACATAGCGTCTCACACAGTTGCTGCTTCACTAATTTCTACACCCGTCAGCTGTGTCGAATCGTCGCACAGAACAACGCTGAGCACAATGCAGATCTTGTCGCGGGCGAGCGTGTGCGTAAAAACGAGCACGAACACGCAGTGGTGAAAGAAGTATGCTCATATATTTGACTTGAGTAAATGTAGCAATACCACAATGTAGAAGTACTCTGTTACAAGTAAAAGGCCTGTGTTACCCAAAGTAAAAGTACTATAACGTTTGAAAATAGCATATCTACAAGCTCACAATGTATAAAATAGGGCTATAGTGGTTAATGCATGTTTTATAATACAATAATTCATATCTGCAAAGTAACTAGTAACTAAAGTTTTCAAATACTTGTAGTGGAGTAAAAGTACAATATTTGCCTCTGAGATAGTGGAGTAGAAGTAAAGGTATGGAAAATTGGACCGCATGGTTCCTGTCTAACCTCCCTGTTAGATTACAGTCTACTGCGAATAATAATCCTGATGGATTGAGCCAGAGGAAGACAAACACTTCTGTAAGAAAAAACAAATGAATGACTTGAAATATATCAAAGGTTTGGGTTCATTATCAGATGCAAACATTGTTGCAGTTTATGATTTCAGCTGAGTCACTGTGTGTGGAGCCTGTGCGCCCTACTCAGTGGTGGAAGAAATACTCAGATATTTTTACTTAAGTAAAAGTAGCAATACCACAATATAAAAATACTCTGTTACAAGTAAAAGGCTTGTGTTAAAAATGTTACTTGAGTAAAAATACAAAAGTATTGGCATCAAAATATACTTAAAGTACCAAAAGTAAAAGTACTCAAATGTTTGAAAATAGCAGATCTACAAGCTCTCAAATGTATAAAATAGGGCTAAAGTGGTTAATGTATGTTTTATAACATGATCATTTATATCTGCAAATTAACTAGTAACTCAAGTTTTCAAATAATTGTAGTGGAGTAAAAGTACAATATTTTCCTCTGAGATGGAGTAGAAGTAAACATATTGAACATTGGAAATACTAAAGTAAAGTAAAAGTACTGTAAAGTTTTTAGTCCTAGAGGTACTAGGTACATCAGAAGGTCTGTCAACACTAAACACCATGTCCACATGGTTTTGTTATTTACGACATAAATGCATTTTAAAATGCAGCGCTGGTCTTTAAAACAATAAAAGCAGCAATATCCTCCGCTGCAATTGAGCTCGATATCAAATGCACTACATTATGAACACCACATTTCAATGCCATTATTCAGCCATTATTCACGTGCCTTTATTTCTATGACTGGTACAAAGAAGAATTCAACTTCAGGATGAAGAGTTAACAGATCATCAGAGTTGGCCTACGCCTACAACTATATACTAAATGGGGCCTTTATCCCACTACATACCCTATATTTGAACCCTATATAGCTTGTAGATCTGTTATTTTCAAAGAATCTTGACTTTTAAACAACACAAATCTTGTATGGGGGGTCCCTGGCGCAACTCATTTCCAGATAGGGGTCAGAAGACAAATACATATTAATTTGGGGGTTCATTTTGAGAACCACTGGTTTAAACATTAGGAAAAAGCCCCGCAAAAAAATGCAACCACCAATATTTACAAGCGACTTGACAGAAGAACAAGCCCAAAGTCCCTTAGAATATGTGGACATGGCAACACTAAGATCATGGCTTGAATGCTGTGTTGATTTCGTCGACTAAAACGATGACGAAAAATGTTCGTCAACTACCTTTTTTCACAGACGAAAACTAAATAAAAACTAAGCTACGATGACTAAAGCGGAGACTAACATCAACAAATACTAAAATGTCAGGGAGGGACTAGTGTAGAAGAGATCCAGTAGAACTAAGACATAAGTCATTTTATGCTTGGTTGCGCACAGGTGTTGTGCTCTGAGAATAGCAGATCTACAAGCTCACAAGTCGTCAAGCTGCGACGCGTTGTGAGCCGCTTGTAGATCGACCAAGTATAAAATCAGCCATTACGACCTCATCAAGGCACCGCCAAAATACATTTTAGTCGACTAAATCAACTGTAGATTTAGTCGACTATAATCTTAGGATATTTAGTCGACTAAAACTAGACAAAACCTAAACATTTCAGATGACTAAAATATGACTAAAACTAAATCAAAATGTTCTGTCAAAATCAACACTTCTTGAATGGCTTGCTCATGGATACCTCGACCCCTCTCTACCCGACCCAATGGGTGTGTCAAGAGTTAAATTAACACTTTTACAGTGTGGATAGAGTGGGGCTCCAGAGGAGTGTGTGTGTGGTATAATCTAACGCATATCAAACAGGATGGGTCCTTGAAATTAAAAAAGGGCTGAGAATCAATATTCTAGTATCAATAAACCACACATGGGGAAATGGGAGTCTGCATGCCTCATGCATTCCAGATCAGAGTGTCCTTGCTCAAATGGAGCAGTGTGGTCTGGGCAGTATTCAGATATTTTTACTTGAGTAAAAGCAGCAATGCCACCATAATAAACATACTCTGTCACAAGTAAAAGGCCTGTTTCAAAAATGTACTTGAGTAAAGGTACACAAGTATTGACATCGAAATAAACTTAGTTACAAAATTACTAATTACTTATTAATACTATTAATTTTTCAAAATAGCCGATCTAAAAGCTCACAATTGTGCTGCATTGTGACAAGTTGTGGCTATTTTCAAATTGCCGAAGTATAAAATAGGGCCCAATTGGTTATAATGTTTGTTTTGTAATAATAAACTATAGTAACTTGTAACTAAAGCTGTCAAATAATTCCAGTGGAGTACAAAGTACAATATTTGACTCTGAGATGCAGTGTATGGAGCCAAAGTAAAAGAAGAAGTCAAATGAAATAAAATAAAAGTACCTCTAAATTGTACTTAAGTGCAGTACTTGAGTACATTTACTTTCCACGGCTGGCTGTGGTACAGGTCTAATTAACAGAATAATTAATGTGTAATGAATGGATTAAGGCTTTGAAAGCTGAAAGGACCTCCTGCTGGTGTGAATTCAAACAGCCAGCAATGATCTTATTATCTTATTAAGCCGACACATATGACTCATGACTCCAGTCAAGTTCAATGTCTCACCATTGACTTGTGTAAGATGTGTTAATGACTTTTATTTGAATTAAAATGGTGTTTTAATGTTTCTTTTATAGTAAATGATGCGTAGCTTGCGAGACTAGTTCAGGCAGAATACACTTGAGAGTTTACACACACATGCACATTACTATGTGGGTGTAACACAGTGTTATGCAAGACCCATACGTCATACGCTGCTGATGTGGCAATAAGCTGACCAATTGGGCGGGTTATTTAAGCTCACCTCAGTCCAGTGATGTAAAGTAACTAAGTGCATTTACTCAAGTACTGTACTTAAGTACAATTTTGAGGTATTTTTACTTCACTGGAGTATTTCCAATTTTCAATACATTAGAAAAATGATTTGAAAACTGTATTTACTAGTTACTTTACAGATATAGATTATTATATTATAAAACATACATTAACCACTTCAGCCCTATTTTATACATAGGCTACAATCTCACAACACGTTGTGAGCTTGTAGATCTGCTATTTTCAAACATTTTTGTACTTTAACTTTTGGCACAAAAATGTAGCAGAGCCTGAACGCCAAGAAAAATATTCAGTGGTGGAAAAAAGTACTTTTTTACTTAAGTAAAAGTATCAATACTGCAATGTAGAAATACTCTGTTACAAGTAAAAGTAAGGCATTCAAAATGTACCTGAGTAAAAGTACAAAAGTATTGGTATCAAAATGTACTTAAAGTACCAAAAGTAAAAGTACTCATTGTGTAGAATGTCCCATTTCACAAGTGCAAAATGTATAACAATGAATCTTTTGAAAATAGCAGATCTACAAGCTCACAATGTGTCGCGACGCATCGTGTGAGCTTGTAGATCGGCTAGTTTCAAATGGCCGAAATATGTATAGGGCTGAAGTGGTTAATGTATTTTTTGTAATAATAATCTAAATCTACAAAGTAACTATAGTAACTAAAGCTGTCAAATAATTGCAGTGGAGTAAAAGTACAATATTTGCCTCTGAGATGTAGTGGAGTAGAAGTAAAAGTATTGAAAATGGGAAATACTCCAGTAAAGTAAAAAATCTTCAAAAGTGTAAGTAAATGTACTTAGTTACTTTACACCACTGAACTGATCCAAATCCATAAGATGTTTTATCATTTAATACAATGGGTCTCAAAAGTGGGTTTCAAATGGACCCTTACAAGTATGAGAGGTATGGGGGTCCTTGAAAAAAAAAGAGAAAAGAGAAGCACTGATTTAATGCCTATTGAATCCAGTGATGTAAAGTAACTAAGTACATTTACTCAAGTACTGTACTTACGTTTACGTACAATTTTGAGGTACTTTTACTTTACTGGAGTATTTCCAATTGTCTATACTTTTACTTCTACTCCATTACATCTCAGAGGCAAATATTGTACTTTTACTCCATTACAATTATTTGAAAACTTTAGTTATTAGTTACTTAGCAGATATAAATGATTACATTATAAAACTTACATTAACCACTTTAGCCCTACGTTATACCTAGGCTATTTGAAAATAGCAGATCTACAAGCTCACAACGCGTCGCGATGTGAGCTTGTAGATCGGCTATTTTCAAACATTTTTGTACTTTTACTTTTGGTACTTCAAGTACATTTCAATAGCAATACTTTTCTTCTTTTACTCAAGTAAATTTTGAATTCCGGACTTTTACTTGTAGTATTGCTACTTTCAGTCAAATATTTCAGTCAAATATTTCAGTCAAATATTTGAGTACTTTTTCCACCACTGATTGAATCCATTTGTTATTCACAGCCACACGTTACATTATCGGTATAACTTGGATTAAATAAATCCTATCAAGGGATTTGATCAGGTCAGCCATGGGAGCGAGTGTGTCGCTAGAAATCAATATTATACGCCAGTGAGTGAAGATCAGCTTTATGTAAATGAGCAGCATTGGGTTTATAGGAGTGGCAACTGATCAGATTCATTGATCTTGGAGATCCCGGGGGTTAATAGTATAAAAAGGGAGGTGAAGAAATAATTATTCATGGGGTTAACTTAGCTTTGAGCAATGTAAACAATCCATCTCCAAACAATGGACTGAGAGGACCCATCGATGAGACGTGTAGAAGACGGTGTGTGTGTGTGTGTCTGTGTGTGTGTGTGTGTGTGTGTGTGTGTGTGTGTGTGTGTGTGTGTGTGTGTGTGTGTGTGTGTGTGTGTGTGTGTGTGTGTGTGTGTGTGTGTGTGTGTGTGTGTGTGTGTGTGTGTGTGTGTGTGTGTGTGTGTGTGTGTGTGTGTCTCTGTCCATCTGTGGCCAAGCCTCGCAACCACTACATTGATCAGGGTCCAGTGGGTCTCAAAGTGTGGTCCAGGGACCCTCATGGTTCCGTGAGGGGTTTCCAAATGGCCCCTTACGGGTGTGTGTAACTCTGAGAGTGTACAGAACCAAATGGTTCCAATCCTAACGGTTTTCTGAAAAAACGTATGATTCTATATGAGTGGTTTTCAAACTTTTTCATATCAAGGACCCCCAAAATTATATGTATTTGGCCGCCGACCCCCATCTCAAAATATTTTGTTCCAGGGACCCCCCAGAAGCAAAGATTTGAGTTAAAAAACAACATACAGTATATTCAAAGATTTGCACACATTTTCACGATTTTTCAAAAATAGCAGATCTACAAGCTCTCGGTGCCGCACTATGAGCTTGTAGATCTGCTATATTTGAATAGCCAAAGTGTAAAATAATGCTTTTTTTTTTGCTCAAATCAAAAAGTGACACAGATGCGTCCCAGGTCTTAATGGGTTAAAGGACGACTTCACCCATTTTCAACCTATCTTTAATAGGTCCTCACTAATGCTCATGATAAAATTATTTTAAAAAATCTACTTGGTCTGTGTCTCATAGGAGGGCTGTGGACAGTCCAGAAACCCGTCTACCAGTGACATCATCGTTAGGCAGGATTTTTTTCTTCCAAAAAGATTACAATTTTTTCATTCAGATTTGTATTAAGGCGAGAACAATGGGATCTATTATTGCATTGCAACTTTCCAGGAATACAAAGCCTGCAGTTTCTATTAGCTTGGATTCCCCATCGATGATGTCACTGGTAGACGGGTTTCTGAACTGTATACAGCCCTCCTCTGAGACACAGACTAATTAGAAAAAAATGGTACCATTATATCATGAGCATTGGTGAGGACCTATTATATGAAGACAGGTTGAAAATGGGTGAAGTCGTCCTTTAAGTACAGTACTTGAGTAAATGTACTTAGTTACTTTACACCACTGCTAATATGTGAGAGATGAGAGGAACGGTATCTTCATCCCAGTCATTAAGACATCATCAAATGAGTCATTTCATTGTCATTATGTCACTTACTGCTGTCAAGCTGATGATTAATAGAGCTACAGTACCCCCCCCCCCACACACACACACACACACACACACACACACACACACACACACACACACACACACACACACACACACACACACACACACACACACACACACACACACACACACACCCTTGTAACATTTGGCTCTTTTCCACTACAAGAACTAAGTGAACCGCATTGTTCCCATTTAACACATTTCACGGGTTGTGGGTTTGTTTCCATACGCTACCACTTGGTCTCAGGTGAGGTTGAATTTGGGCCCTGCTCAGGAGTAGTACATTACATTACAGTCATTTAGCAGACGCTTTTATCCAAAGCGACTTACTATAGTAGTAGTAGTACTAAACTTGAGTTCAGGGAGCCCAGATATGCGCTCAGTAGCCGTCCTGCACGTGCCAGTGCTGGAATAAGTACTCACTTAAGTAAAAGTATCAATACTGCAATGTAGACATACTCTGTTACAAGTAAAAGTCAGAAATTCAACATTTACTTGAGTCAAATTACAAAAGTATTGGTATCAAAATGTAAGTACCACAAGTAGAAAGCACTCGTTATGCAGAATGTCCCGTTTCACAAGTTTTTAAATGTATAAAATATTTTGAAAATAGCAGATCCACAAGCTCACAATGCGTTGCATCGCGAACGCATTGTGAGCTTGTAGATCGGCTATTTTCAAATGACCGACATGTATATGGGGCTGAAGTGGTTAATGTAGGTTTTACAATTTTTTTTAAATCTACAAAGTAGCTAGTAACTAAAGTTTTCAAATAATTGTAGTGGAGTAAAAGTACAATATTTGCCTCATTGCCTCGAGTAAAAGTAAAAGTACTGAAAATTGGAAATACTGCAGTGAAGTAAAAATACCTAAAAATTTTACAGTACAGTACTTCAGTACATGTACTTAGTAACTTTCCACCACTGTGCATGTGCACACGCATGCACACAGGCAGTACATCCACAGTGATTGTGTCCATATGGCGTCTGTCATATTACTAATCATTATCTATACCTCTGATCCTGAACCCTCCTTCATAACACTGCCTCCATCATTTACATCTCTGATAGACACACTGACACATCAATAACAACCCAGTTGTAACAATAGGCCCCTGGTATCTAGAGCAGGGGTCTTTAACAGGGGGTCCGGGACCCCTAGGGGGTCCTCAGAGTTACTACAGGGGGGGGCACCAAATATTTGGGTGATAGGATAATTTGTTTTACATTAACTGATTAACCCTAGCATCTGTATTATGAGGAGAACTTTAGCCAAAAATAGCAGATCTACAAGCTCACAGCGCCTCGCATCGGCTATTTTTTGGCACCGAGGTTTGGTGTAGAGGGAAAAATGAGTGATACTGTAGGTCAAGTTTACTAAGTATTGTACTTTTACTCCACTACAATTATTTATAAACTTTAGTTACTAGTTACTTTGCAGATGTACATTATTACATTCTAAAACATATTAACCACTTTAGCCCTATTCTATACATAGGCTATTTGAAAATAGCCGATCTACAAGCTCACAACATGTCGCATCGCGACGCGTTGTAGGCTTGTAGATCGGCTTTTTTCAAACATTTTTGTTTTTAATTCCGAACTATTACTTGTAACAGAGTAGCCTACTTCTGGCATTGCAGTATTCATATACTTTTACTTAAGTAAAACATTTGAGTACTTTTTCCACCACTGGGCTCCATGCAAAGTTCTGCAGAAACAAAACTTTTGGAATTCATCTTGCTTCGCCTAAGAAATAATTTGTCTTATACTTGCGGTGCCCCTTTCCACCTGTTATAAATAAGGACCAGGCTTTTACATTTCGACAGGGTGTGGTGATTTTTATGCCAGCTCTCTCATGCAGAAATGGTTGGCAGCAAAATAGCATTTATACCTGCTTCTGGCATGGTTCCTGTACACTCTGAATATCCCATTAATAACCAGAAAAGCGTCCGTGTCATTTTTAGATTTCTTTGGCTATAAAAAAAGAATGGCAGACCTACAAGCTCATAGCGTGGAACAGAGTACCGTGCTATGAACTTGTAGATCTGCTATTTTCTTTGAAATCGTGAAAATGTGTGCAACTCTTCGAATATATATTTATTTAAAGCGTATTTGGCCACGGAACCCCCCAATAATAAGATTTGAGTTACAAATGTTTTCAAAGAGAAATATTCAAAGATTTGCACAAATTTTCTAAATATTTCAAAAATAGCAGATCTGAACATATAGCAGCCAAGTGGTCAGATATGGTCGGGCCCTGATCCAGAAAAGGCTGGGAACCTCTCTGCTCTATGAGTCTCCAACTGTGCAAACAAGAATAAAATGAGAAATATGTGAGATTAATTTCACTCAATCAGTCTAGGAATTAGCTGAAAACACTGAGCATATAAATGATCAAATGCCATGCGTACATGACCTTTATTAGTTTAAATACCATTTTCTAGCTAATTACGCAAGAGCCAAAAAACGATACGTGATTACTACTCAGCATTCTGCTAATTGCTAATTATGGGGGGAAAAAAATCGAAGAATATGAGAACATCTGCTGCATGGATAATGATTCTGGAAGCTGCTCAACATTTTGCACTCCTTGTTATATTGAGCTCACATTTTTGGAAGACTTTCATGTCAAGTACATACACACACATAAACTCAATGTTAGTATTGCAGAAAAATACCCCAAATAATACAATTCAGCTTAGATGGATATAATTACTTCAGTCAGTCAGTCAGTCAGTCAGTCAGTCAGTCAGTCACCAATACGACTCCATGTAGTTACTAAGTACATTTACTCAAGTACTGTACTTACTTCAATAGATGTTGACAGTTTGTACACCAATATAAACACAGTGGCGGGGCTGAAGGCAATCAGAGATATCTTTATAAAGTACCCTGACAGGCAAAGACCAGACGCAGAACTATTAAAATTGCTAGAATTAAATTTGACCAAAAACGATTTCACATTTGATGGGAAAACCTTCCTTCAGATCAGTGGAACAGCCATGGGAAAGAAATTTGCACCATCTTATGCCAACATTTATTTGGCTTTGTGGGAAGAAACCGCACTCAAAAAGTGCAGATTCAAACCCACACATTATTTCAGGTTTCTAGATGATATTTTTGGAGTTTTTGAGCACTCCACAGAGGAATTTGAGCAGTTCATCCAAATCCTAAACACACATCATGCCTCAATAACAGTGAAATATGTCACTAACAAAGAACATATTGACTTCCTGGATGTGACAGTCTTCAAAGGAAAAGACTTCAATACCACCGGCAAACTGGATTTAAGGGTATTTTTTAAGGAGACTGATACACATGCATTGCTCCACAAAACTTCCTTCCACCCAACCCATTGTTTTGCAGGAATAGTCAAGTCACAGCTCCTACGTTTCAAGAGAATCTGCACACAAGCAGCAGATTTTGAAAAAGCCTACAAGACTCTGTTCACAGCATTAAGGAAACGTGGATATACAAGAACATTTCTCAGGAAAGCATACAACACGTTCCAGGAAGTGAAAATAAGGAATGAGAAACCCACACTAGCTTTAGTAACCACATTTTCTAGCCAAAGTTTACTGGCAAACAGAGCCATCAAAAGAAATTTTGAAAACAGGGGAGGGGACCTCTTACAGAACTTCAACATAATCTCGGCCTACAGGAGAAACAAAAACTTAAAAGACCACTTGGTCCACAGCAAATTGAAACCATGGAACCAGGTAATTAGGACAAGGCCTAACTACTTTAGCCCAAAACAAACTGTTAAAAACAGGACAAACAAAAATATAATTATCCTAAGACAGAACATCACATACAACACCAGAAATTGTGTTTATCTGATTACTTGCCAAGTATGTGGATTACAATATGTAGGAGAGACGAGCAACTCCATAGCAATTAGAATAAGCCAACATAAATATACCATTAATAATGAAAAGGATACCCATTTGTTAATTGTTCAACACTTTATGACACATGGAATTGAGGCTATAAAGGTATGTGGCTTGGAATACAATGACCGCTGGACAATTGGACAGAGAAGATTCCATGAAAAAGAATGGATCACAAGACTTAGCACAAAATATCCAGGTGGTTTAAACTTTTAAACTGCCCAACAGAACTGAAACCCTTCACAAATTCTCACTAAACTAAACAATGGAGTTGATCACCTACATCAAACCACATAGTTGAGTGGGAGATCTCATTGTTGAGTTAGTGAGAATATTAATGAAGACACATTGATACCAAGAGCCATCAGCAATTGGGCCATCAACAGGGAGCTCATTGTCTTCCAAAATGGAGGTGTGAACAGCAGAACTGTAGATATGCTAACTGGATTCCAAGCTTGTAACCTTTTAGCACCTATCCCTTAGTTATAAAATATAATGTAAACACATCTTTAACTGGAATTAAGAAAGAGTGGAAATAATTTTAAATCCGAGGGTCTGCGGTTACCATGACTCAGAGAATTGACGCCTCTGCCCTGCACAGTCAAACAGAAATCACAAACCTTTAAAACAGAAATAGTCTATGTAAGTTTAATTACACAGTCAGTGGGGCAAACGCAGTCCCCACCAATATTATTTACGATTCTGTGCTTATCGGTACATAACTCGGACGGCGCTGAGTCGACTAGCAGACCATCGGCCGGTCGTCGCGGGCACTCGCGCCTCGAGGCGCTCGGGCGCGACTCCTCGGCCTCAAGGTCTGCTGAGTCGGCGCGCCTCTGTCATGGTCAAACTTTATTTTAAATGGAACTCACAAAGCCTTAATAACATAAATAGTTTATGTAAGTTTAATTAATTGCAAAACATGACACCTCTTATTCAAAACAGATGGCGAATGCACCTTCTCTTTATAGGGCCTACACAGATAGTACCACAAACTACCTGTGAGGCCTCTTTGAATTGAATCTCATAGTCAGCAGTCAGTCAAGCTAGTACCTCTGATTTTGTGAGGGGAGTCATCTAAAGCAAACTTTAGTTATGCACATTTGCAAGCATGGAGGTATATTCATGCTTGCAAAATGTTTATAACATTTCCTAAAAACCTAACCATGTTTATACATATATATAAACAAAGATTCAACACAAAGAATAGACCATACATATGGAACAGAGAAACATGCCTGAACATGAACAGGCCTAAAACAGGCACATGAGTCATCAAAGGGCCCCAGCAGGATGGGCCATCAACAGCACCAACCAATGAGGACAGTGGCCACAGAGAAGCCACGCCCACAACAGAAACACATAAATACAGGAAAGAAGACACAGGAATTCATTCTCACCCGGAGAATCGCATCTGATGAAGTACAATAAACAGTACGAAAACGTTTATGCATTTGAGAATGAACCGACGGACCCATGGACAAGGACAGGCCTGGCGGGAAAGAGCCAGACCAGATGGAGAAACCAGGAACAACCACAATCCCAGGAGGGATATGGAACCAAACCAGGTAAGCCAGGTAGGTAGGCACAGACAAACCTACATACACACACCACATGGAGAGAGAAACAATGATTTTCACAAATCAATTAGAGGGATAAACAACTTGATTGTTGCACTACACCATTCACAGAATGTAAACATAGACAAATACCCAGAGAGTATTGCTAGAAAAGAACAAGAACTGATGGATTTTATAAAACCAGCAAAACCAACAGAGAGAACCTTACTGCTACTACAAGGAAGTGCAAAGAATTGGTCTTACACCACTTTGTTAATATTAATAGAACACTTTAACACATTGATTGAAAACACAAAAAAGGACCTATCCCAGTGCTTAACACGGGAATACGACAGGGCCTTCTCCATTGCCACTAAATGGGCAAGAAAAAATCTAGGAAGGCGCCTAACAGAGAAGACACTGGGCTTAGCCCGTACAGCAGTAACAGAATTATATAGCACAAAAGCACACACCACAACACACCCCACACCACAGGTCCCCCGTCCTCCCCCATCCCCGTCCTCCCCTCCTTCCTTTCCCTCTACAGGCAACCCAGGCACGGTAGAAACAAGAGAAGACCCAACTGGAGGAATGGGGACCGTAGCAGCAACAACACAGGGCCCAGTAGAACTAACACAGGAAGAGTTCCCAGACCTGCCTACAACAAGCAGCAGAACACCCGAGGAGCCATGGGCAGAGATTGGACCGAATGGAAACCAAAGGAAACAGAAGGTCACTAACAGAACAGAACAGAACCCAAGAAACACACCCAAACCACAGAGGGATAATCCCACCAGGGGGCAAACTACACCACCCAGAGACACACCCCAGAGGACAACCCAGGAGAGGAGGAACAGTGAAGGGAACCAGACAATACCAGAGGGACCTACCGAAGACACTAATACACAGAGGGAGGCCCCAGCACGAGAAGAAACCAACGAGACAGAACCAAGAAAACCACGCCACTGGAGAGGCTTAAATAAGGAAACCAAACACAAATGGAGATTAGTACCAAACCGAGACATCATCATAATTGGAGACTCCAACCTGTCTCGGATCCCGACAATCACAGATGACAGAGTCCAGATAGAATCCTACTCTGGAATGAACCTGGAATGGGCCGAAACAGTCCTGAGCAAGGCTGAGAAAAATGAGACGGCCACACACCTCATCATCTCGGTGGGAATTAACAACAAGAACCAAAGAACTAGAAAAACAAGCCACACAGCCTTGAAGAAACTCCGCACAACAGCCAAAAAACAATTCCCCTGCGCAGACAGACGCATAGCACTAATCAACTACTCAGAAAGCCTAGGAACTGACCCGAAGAATATTCTGATAAGCCTAAATGAAGAAATAAAGAAAGAGCCCCACCTCCCAAAATTGCCCGCAACCCACTTCAAAACAGGATCAGACAACGTCCACTGGGAAGAAGACACAGCCAAACTGATGCTACAGCACTGGCTCAACTCTTTAAACTAATACGGCCCGACAGCTCAAACCGGCAGGGCCTTATGGAGTCGGATATAATTAATCTGTCTCATTTTTTCCGACCAAACGAACACCAGAAAACACTTTTGGAAAAAGGTTTGTCATTCGTCCCCACCCTGGACATCTACAAACAACAATCACAAAGCTTGAGAATAGATGTGTCAAAATACCATCGCAGACTCAAATTAGCTACACATTTTGGAGTTGGAAACAACACGGAAATTCCGCGCTTCCACCTTCCATCATACTGGGAACCAGAGGAGGACAAAATACCGGACAACCTAAAACAATTGATCCAGATGGACAGAGCCACAGTACAAAATGTACCAGGACACCTGAGAGAAAAAAATAACATCACAACAGATCAGGTGAGAGCTCTAAGATCATTAGCTAACAACCAGGACATTGTGATTAAGCCTGCAGACAAAGGGAGCCGTATAGTCATTTTGGACAGACAACAATATGTTTTTGAGGGTTTAAGACAGTTGAATAACTCAAATCACTATGTGGAGTTGGAGGCACCCATTTTTAAACAAACAGCAATAGAAGTTGGGGGTGTCATCACCGAATTAAGAAAGAAAAAATTTATAGATCAGAAACAAGAAAAGTACCTACGGGGCGAAAATTCCCCAAGAGCTAGAATTCTCTACCTTTTACCCAAAATCCACAAGGATCCTAGTACATGGACTATTCCTTATGAAATTCCACCTGGTCGCCCAATTGTTTCGGATTGTAACTCAGAAACATATGCCACAGCAGAATTTATTGAATTCTACTTAAACCCACTATCTGTAAAACATCCAAGCTACATTAAGGATACATATGACTTTATTGATAAAATAAAAAACATCACAGTGCCTCAGGGGGCCATTTTGTTTTCAATAGATGTTGACAGTTTGTACACCAATATAAACACAGTGGCGGGGCTGAAGGCAATCAGAGATATCTTTATAAAGTACCCTGACAGGCAAAGACCAGACGCAGAACTATTAAAATTGCTAGAATTAAATTTGACCAAAAACGATTTCACATTTGATGGGAAAACCTTCCTTCAGATCAGTGGAACAGCCATGGGAAAGAAATTTGCACCATCTTATGCCAACATTTATTTGGCTTTGTGGGAAGAAACCGCACTCAAAAAGTGCAGATTCAAACCCACACATTATTTCAGGTTTCTAGATGATATTTTTGGAGTTTTTGAGCACTCCACAGAGGAATTTGAGCAGTTCATCCAAATCCTAAACACACATCATGCCTCAATAACAGTGAAATATGTCACTAACAAAGAACATATTGACTTCCTGGATGTGACAGTCTTCAAAGGAAAAGACTTCAATACCACCGGCAAACTGGATTTAAGGGTATTTTTTAAGGAGACTGATACACATGCATTGCTCCACAAAACTTCCTTCCACCCAACCCATTGTTTTGCAGGAATAGTCAAGTCACAGCTCCTACGTTTCAAGAGAATCTGCACACAAGCAGCAGATTTTGAAAAAGCCTACAAGACTCTGTTCACAGCATTAAGGAAACGTGGATATACAAGAACATTTCTCAGGAAAGCATACAACACGTTCCAGGAAGTGAAAATAAGGAATGAGAAACCCACACTAGCTTTAGTAACCACATTTTCTAGCCAAAGTTTACTGGCAAACAGAGCCATCAAAAGAAATTTTGAAAACAGGGGAGGGGACCTCTTACAGAACTTCAACATAATCTCGGCCTACAGGAGAAACAAAAACTTAAAAGACCACTTGGTCCACAGCAAATTGAAACCATGGAACCAGGTAATTAGGACAAGGCCTAACTACTTTAGCCCAAAACAAACTGTTAAAAACAGGACAAACAAAAATATAATTATCCTAAGACAGAACATCACATACAACACCAGAAATTGTGTTTATCTGATTACTTGCCAAGTATGTGGATTACAATATGTAGGAGAGACGAGCAACTCCATAGCAATTAGAATAAGCCAACATAAATATACCATTAATAATGAAAAGGATACCCATTTGTTAATTGTTCAACACTTTATGACACATGGAATTGAGGCTATAAAGGTATGTGGCTTGGAATACAATGACCGCTGGACAATTGGACAGAGAAGATTCCATGAAAAAGAATGGATCACAAGACTTAGCACAAAATATCCAGGTGGTTTAAACTTTTAAACTGCCCAACAGAACTGAAACCCTTCACAAATTCTCACTAAACTAAACAATGGAGTTGATCACCTACATCAAACCACATAGTTGAGTGGGAGATCTCATTGTTGAGTTAGTGAGAATATTAATGAAGACACATTGATACCAAGAGCCATCAGCAATTGGGCCATCAACAGGGAGCTCATTGTCTTCCAAAATGGAGGTGTGAACAGCAGAACTGTAGATATGCTAACTGGATTCCAAGCTTGTAACCTTTTAGCACCTATCCCTTAGTTATAAAATATAATGTAAACACATCTTTAACTGGAATTAAGAAAGAGTGGAAATAATTTTAAATCCGAGGGTCTGCGGTTACCATGACTCAGAGAATTGACGCCTCTGCCCTGCACAGTCAAACAGAAATCACAAACCTTTAAAACAGAAATAGTCTATGTAAGTTTAATTACACAGTCAGTGGGGCAAACGCAGTCCCCACCAATATTATTTACGATTCTGTGCTTATCGGTACATAACTCGGACGGCGCTGAGTCGACTAGCAGACCATCGGCCGGTCGTCGCGGGCACTCGCGCCTCGAGGCGCTCGGGCGCGACTCCTCGGCCTCAAGGTCTGCTGAGTCGGCGCGCCTCTGTCATGGTCAAACTTTATTTTAAATGGAACTCACAAAGCCTTAATAACATAAATAGTTTATGTAAGTTTAATTAATTGCAAAACATGACACCTCTTATTCAAAACAGATGGCGAATGCACCTTCTCTTTATAGGGCCTACACAGATAGTACCACAAACTACCTGTGAGGCCTCTTTGAATTGAATCTCATAGTCAGCAGTCAGTCAGTCAGTCACCAATACGACTCCATGTAGTTACTAAGTACATTTACTCAAGTACTGTACTTAAGTACAAATTGGAGGTATTTGTACTTTACTTGAGTATTTCCAATACTTTTACTTCTACTCCACTACATCTCAGAGGCAAATATTGTGTATATGTTGACTAGTTGGTCAGTCTCTTCAATGACCAGCCTGCTTTGCAAGCTGGTAAAAAATAAATACATGCAGTTTTAGAGCTGTTTTTTCTGGATCAATTTGAAGGTCAATCAGGTACTTCATATATTTACACTTCCTGATAGCAGATTCAAATAATCATCTCCCTCCTGACTTCAAATTAATGACCTCAGTCTAGCACACATCTCCGCCAGGCCGGGTGGAACTCCATAATTGGACAAGACTGATGTCATCAACATGACATCAGTTATTTTTCACCATTGTCTGTTTGTAAAATGTTGAGGTGGACTGTATGTCTGAAAGAAGGACCAAAACATTGGTCTAACGCTGCTGTTCCTGTGGAACTCAAGGTTTATCTCTTTGGAAGGTACAGAAACATGAATTACAATGATCCGATTGAAGCCATATCTTCAATACAGTGTCCTTATGCTGGAGGAAGTTGCTTCCAGTGATGACTGGAAGAGGAGGACATGACCTTGAGGTTCCCTGCGTGCACAGGGGCCACACAGCTGTTCTGGTAGAAGATATAATTTACTTCTGGGGGGGCTACCCATACTGCAACGTGCTTTATGCATTTGATGTCGACACCCACAGGTGGTCCGGGCCCAATATTTCTGGCTCCGTTCCAGAGGCGAGGCAACACCACTCAGCCTGTGTCTTGAGGAAGGTCATGTATATCTATGGCGGAAAGACCCAGCTGACTGGATGGACTAATGACATCTACAAGTTGGACACCACCACGATGGTCTGGTCTTTAATTAAAACCAGAGGATCTCCACCACCTGTTTCATCACACCACTCTGCGACCATCATCGGGACAAAGATGTTTGTATTTGGGGGCCATTTGGGGGGCCAAGAGCACTACTACAACAACTTCACAGTGTTTGACACTGGGACCAACTGCTGGCTGAACACACCTTCTGCACAGCTTCTTCCAGAAATACGCTGTGGTCATTCAGCCTTTGCCTACAATGGAGAGCTGTACATATTTGGTGGCAACAACCGGAACCAGACCTTCAATGATCTTTGGAAATTCAACCCAGGGACCTTCTCCTGGAATACGGTTGAGCCCAAGGGGAAAGGCCCGGATGGGATGACATCGATGTGCTGTTGCATGGTGGGAGATCATGCCTTCCTCTTTAGAGGATACCACACACCCGATGACCTGTTGGTCTTAGACTTGAGTCCTAGTCTCAAGACGCTATGCAAGCTGAAGTCATTCAGTACGGTCTGGAGCAGTCTGAACTACCACACGACATCAGGTGGGAACTGGCAGTCATGACTAAGAACAGCAACATGACACACTAACTAACATGTGTGTGCTCGCTCAGCGCATTCCAGTGGATGTTGAGATGTCAAAGACGAGATGAAGATGACTCTAAGGTTTTTGTCCGTTTTTAGCACGTCTTTCTGTGCATCTACCCGCTTATTTATACTGCACTTGAGTTCTTTGTCCACCACTGCAGATACTATATAGATACTCCTGCTCAAATATTACTAATTACTGGAGTACTAAGTTATCAAAAGTACAAATTACAAAGTGCATTTAATTTTTTTATATCAATACATTGCTTTATTGAAATGTTTCCTCTTGAAAATGTAATTGAAAACTAGAAAAAGTGCTCCTCGGAGCACAGGTCTCCGCCAGGTCAGGTAGGTTATTGTGGGCCAGCAATGTTCGGAATTCGCCAATCAGGATGGAATATGACAAATCGGACAGAACCGTCTTGATCACTTGACTATAGAGATAATGTGTACAGATTTGCATGATGTTTGGACAACATTTGTAGGGGTAAAACGTTTTGCAAAATTCGGCCTCCTGGTGGCGCTATAATAGGCCAATGTTAAAAGGGTGGCATTTGTTCCTCAACATAGTGTGAATGTGCAAGTTTCACCGGAATCGGACGCTGCGTTCATGATTTTCTTTCGTGAAATTTTGATAAAATCGGAAGGGTTAATATACAAAAAATGTTTTACACAAGTCGGCCTCCTGGTGGCGCTATAAATGGCAGATGTGAAAAATTCAGGGCAAAGGTTTTTCCTTGACCTCTAGGGAGTGTGCATACAAAGTTTTACACAGATCGGTGCAGTTATAGGTAAAAACACGAATCGGCCTGTCATAGCGCCACCATGAGGCTGATTTGAAAATGTTCAAGTGGCATTTCTTCCTCGGCCTAGTGGGAATGTGCATGCAAAATGTCACGCCGTGTTCATGATTTGAGGCATTTTGTTCAAAACGGAGTACGCCTGCAAACTTTGGAAGCCAATTCTAGCCAATCAGGAATATGAAAAATCTGAAAGACCCGTTTTGTTTAATGACTATAGAGATACTGTGTAGTGTGTATCGATTTACAAGGTTTTTGGACAAAATATGTAGGAGTACTGTCAAAAAATGTGTTTGCACAAATCTTCCTGCTGGTGGCGCTATAAAAGACCCATGTGGACATTTTGGGGCAGAGGTTCTGAATTGGCATCCAGGGAGTGTGTGTGCAAAGTTTCGCTGCGATCAAGCCAACTGTGCCGGAGATTAGCTGTCCACAGACATAATGACTCACAGACAGACGGACACACAGAAGGACGGACGGACAGGGTGCAAAACATACTCTCTCGCCATGCCTTTCGGCCTGGCGGAGACATAAATGGCCAGTAATTTGTTTACCAGAGAAACAGGGCATCAGTACTAGAATAACCTACTTCAGTAGTACTATGATTACACGTAAATATTGTCGTGTTGGAAAACACTGTTAAGTAAAAGTGAGTAGCTACCGTAAGTAAGTAAAATTGCAAAAATACATATTTGAAGACAAATATTTGTCTGTTACTTAGTTACATAATTATGGTCACATCCTGACTGTAACTAAATGATTTCAACATGAATGTCGTACCAACCAAATATTCACCATTTCACTACTGCTCTCCTAAGTGGTCAACATCTTTACTTTTTAAGAAAGATTTCTCAAAGAAAAGAGGTTCAAGGCAAACGTAAATGGAACCTCGTCCTGATTAAAACATAATAACAACATAACTGTAGGCTACTCTTTTAATGATTGCCTTTCCATCAGTCATACTGCATCAAAAGTCTACTTAAGTGGAAGCAGTACATGAAAGGAAATACATGAAAGAGGTTCTCAACTACAATAAGGAGCTACTTATAATTGGCTTCTTTCCACACCTGTAATTATGGACGACTGGACCCGTTCCACTAACTATCAGTGATGGAAAAAGTACTAACATGTTTTACTTAAGTAAAAGTAGCAATACTGCAATGTAGACATTATGCAGAATGTCCCGTTTCACACGTTTTCAAATGCATAACAAATCTTTTGAAAATAACCGATCTACAAGCTCACAATGCGTCTCATCGCAACACATTGTGAGCTTGTAGATCGGCTATTTTCAAATGGCCGAAATATATACGGCTGAAGTGGTTAATGTATTTTGTAATAATAATGAAAACCTACAAAGTAACTAGTAACTAAAGTTTTCAAATAATTGTAGTGGAGTAAAAGTATAATATTTGCCTCTGAGATGTACTGGAGTAGAAGTACAAGTACAGACAATTGAAAATACTCAAATGAAGTAAAATATCTTCAAAATTGTACTCAAGTACAGCACTTGAGTTAATGTACTTAGTTACTTTCCACCACTGTTAACTATTAACCATCTGCATCAGATGACCTCAGTTCCTTGATGAATAAATGCTGTTAAAAGAACCATAGAGAGCAATGGCCCAGCACACGTCTAGGATGTTCCAAGGCTCATGTAAGGGTGTAAAATATGACCCAGTAGATTATTAGCCACAGCAAACACTAACCTTGCTGTACGGTGCAGATTTATAGTGGGGAGCAAGGGGCTCTCAATGGCCCCTCCAAACACTGCTTGCTAGTATTGATCTGTAGCTAACGTAGCTAAGTAATGCAGGACACTAGTGCTAATGGCTGGTAATAAAGCACCCTGCAGACCCCAATAAAACACACGCATCTCTTCACTGTAGCCATTTAACCGTTGTGCAACCAATAGGCTATATGCACAGCAGCCATATTGGAAAGAAATTGGGCCTGTTCTTACTTGCTTCACAGGTGTTACCAATGATACTAATGAAGGCTCTGTTCCATTCTGGTCAAACAGAGTCAGGGTGCCGATATTGTGCATGTTGGCTCACTGGACACACTCTGCTACCCCAGTGGGTTTCAAAGTGTGGTCCAGGTACCCTCGTGGTTCCTTGAGGGGGTTCCAAATGGACCCTTACTGGTGTGTAACTCTGAGAGTGTACAAGTGTTACAAGTACAGTGGTTCCATTTGTACACTCTCAGAGTTATGGGGGTCCTTGAAATTAAAAGGTTTGAGAACCACTGTGCTACACTAAATGGAACAAAGCCTTCATTAGAATCATTGGTAACACATGTGAAGGATGTAAGGAAGAGGCCTAATTTATTTCCAATATGGCTGCTGTGCATAGAGCCTATAGAGCATCGCAGTTCCCGCCCCTTCCGGGTTCCACCGCAAAATACTCAATGCATTTTTCCCATTGACATTTCCAAAAAGATTTCTATCAATTAATTTAAGCCTAGAATCAAGCCATCCAGGGTCTTGGTGAATCATGACCATAAAACGTTTGATTCTGTGATTTTTTTTTTGTTGAAAACGGCAAAACAAAGGGTATTTATTAAATATAGTATATCATATAATTAAATATAAAATTAAAAAAATCCAGGACCCTGGATGGCTTGATTCTAGGCTTAAATTAATTGATATAAATATTTTTGGAAATGTCAATGGGAAAAATGCATTGAGTTTTTCCTTCCGGCACCAGGAAGTGGGCGGGAACTGCGATGCTCTATAGTGGTAGATGCAAGGGACAGAAGGGGCAAACACGATGCTGTATTATTTGTATTGATCAATTTGAGCATGTTTTTCAGAGGTGAAAATTACATTTACTCAAGTGCAATTTTGAGGTACTATGACTTTACTTGACTATGTCCATTGTTTGATACTTTATACTTCTACTCCACTACATATCAAAGTCAAATATTCTACTTTTAACTCCACTGCAATTATTTGACAGCTTTAGTAACTAGTTACTTTGAATTATGATTGGATTATTTATACAAAATATGCATT
Source organism: Gymnoscopelus braueri (assembly GCF_963280865.1). Taxonomy (NCBI): domain Eukaryota; kingdom Metazoa; phylum Chordata; class Actinopteri; order Myctophiformes; family Myctophidae; genus Gymnoscopelus; species Gymnoscopelus braueri. Next base: position 4,106,437 of record NC_137617.1, on the reverse strand, counting down.
AGGCACTTCAGTCCTATTTTATACTTCAGCTATTCGCAAATGGCCCGATCTACAAGCTCACAACGTGGTGCATTGCGATGGTTTGTGAGCTTGTAAAGTATATTTTGCCAATACTTCTGTATTTTTACTCAAATTGTGAATGCAGGCTTTTTAATTGTAACAGTATTTCTACAATGTTGAATTGATGGTTTTACTTAAGTAAAACAAATAATCTCCAAGTACTTCTTCCCCCACTTGGCACTGTATTATTTCTATAGACCAATATGAACACAAAGATGGGTTCGTGGTGAGAACAAACACACCAGTGTTTACACCACCGAGAGAAACGAATGGAATGCGAGCAATTTGGGTCTTTTGTGTTCTCGTGGGAATGAAAATGCAACACCGTGGCTGCTATTATCTTATAATAATAATAATATGCATGTGCCGACGACTTCTCGTTTGCTTTACCGCGTCTTTAGGGAATTGTTGCAAAATGGCTGAAGCAAGTTAATTGCCTTTTTTTTGTTGCTAATAACCTTTCAAATTTAGATGCGTGTTACCTTTTCCTATTACGCACTGAGCCTGGGGATATGTGACTGTTTTTTGCTTGTTTTTTTCCCCCTTCCCCATATTTCATCACCTGGTTCCCTAAAGCAGTGGGGTCCAGTGGCGTATGCTGAATTCTAACGTTGACCGGGCCAGAATCTTAACAACAACGGTTCGCACAACAACAGCTGATAAGTCTATTGAGAATTACCGAGCCATTCCGGGTGGAAAACGGAACGCTCGTCCCAAAACACACTGGCCCATTTTTTTTGCGGACGGAGGCCGCCGGTTTAGACGCGGGGCAGGGTGTTTCAGGACGACGGTTCTTCTTCTATTACATTTCTGAATGGAGAGGTGCTCGTCTCTGCGCAATGGAGAACCGGTTTGACGGCAAAACTGGTTTTCTAATGGCCACTCATTAACAATTCGGCCGAATGCAAATGAGCCCCATTTGAAAACAAAGGCGACTTAAAGGGTGAGGGGCTGCTAATGTTGTTATGTTGATTTTTTATCAACACAGGGGCAAGCAGGGTTCACACAGACCGGGCCATGGCCTCGTTTGCCCCAATGACCGTACGCCTCTGGTGGGGTTTGGGAACCCTCAAGGGCCCTTGATTGGGTTCCAGGGGGTCCCCAGCAGAAGAAAGAAAGAAAAAGCCTTAAGCCCTATTTAATATTTTGGCTATTCAAAAATATCTGATCTATAGGTTTAGTTTGCATATCTGCCATTTTTTACATTTGAACAATCTTGAAAAACCTTCTCTTATAGGGGTTCCTGGCATGCAAATCCTTTCAAAAGGGGGTCCTCTGCCTATTGTGTATCAATTTGGGGGTCCTTGACATGAAAATGTACAGAGAACTTCTATGTAGGTCTGAGTGTACACATATGGGAACATTCAACTCCAAACATCTTCAGCGTTAAAACTAAGATATTGTCACATTATGTCCATATTGTTTGTACTGTCTTCATGGCTGTCATTAATGTACTAGCCTATATAGGGTTAGGGTATATATGTGTCATGTATGTGTTTATGTGAATGAATGAATGCAAAAAATATGGCATTATTCAACATTGTGGCAATACTTTGTTTATGCATTATACGAAAACGCGAGAACGCAAAAGCGATGAGGTATTACTTGTTTAGACTGACTCAATGGTCACCTTATAGAATTAATGTGAAAAACATGTAAACAGAGAATTTCACATTGAAAGGAAAGAAATACAGTCATTCTCTTGTTCTATTCATGTGCTAATCTGTGGTCCAAAGCTTCCTAGACTGCATTGCATCTGAATGCTTCTAGGTGAAGAAGCAGCTCAAGGTCAGATATTAAAAAAAATGTATTCATATGTTCCAATGTTCAATGCCAAAAACAATGAAATTGTAAATTGCATTTTTTTGTAGGACAATTAATCTTCAAGTAAAATGTCATGATCGTGACAGCATTACATCTTTTACTACTGGAGTATTTTCCAACTTTTACTTCTACCCCACTACATCTCAGAGGCAAATATTGTACTTTTACTTTAATTATTTGAAAACTTTAGTTACAAATTACTTTGTAGATTTTTATTATTTTTTACAAAACATACTTAACCACTTCAGCCCTATATATTGTATATCTCCGCCATTTGGAAATAGCCGATCTACAAGCTCACAATGCGTCGCATCGCGACGCATTTTGAGCTTGTAGATCTGCTATTTTCAAACAATGTTTTAAAACATTTTGAACTTGTGAAATGGGACATTCTGCACAATTCTGCACAGTACTTTTACTTTTGGTACTTTAAGCACATATTGATACCGATATTTTTACTCAAGTACATTTTGAATTCCAAACTTGTACGAGTAGTTCTGCATTACAGTATTGATACTTTTACTTAAGTAAAAAATGCAGTGTTCCCTCCTCAATCTGACTGCATCAGTTAAGGAGCTGTCCAACACTGTGGTGCTGAATTATGGATGGTTGAAGGAAGTCGGTGCTATTTTACAATTTAGTAGAGTCTGCCAGTGGTTCCACAACCTTTTCTGGATCAGGGCCCACTTGAAAATCTCAAAAGCGTTCATGGCCCTCCCATCCGGGAGGGCCGCTTAAGGGCGCTTGGGCAGCAGGCTCTGTTGTGCAATCAGCACTTCCTGGATTTTTTTTAATGCGAGTAGAAGATGAAAGAAAATGGGCTATTTTTGCTGCTAAACTCTGTCACGTTAACAGGATTGTGTGGTTAATAAATTCTTCTTTGGACTTGGAAGGACAAACCAAAGGGAATAACATTATAACGCTTACTGGAAGTGCATCAAAGACATCATTTTACTGTGAGGAGCTGACTTGAAATGAAAAACAACCCTAGGAAGTTATCTGGAGGACCAACGGGAGGGGGAATTCTAAACGGCAAATCAATACTCGGCCATTATTGTCCAGAGACTCATTATACATGTTTGAAAAATAGACACACATATTTACATCTATTAATACTGACTGGAAACTGGTAGGGGAATTATTTCTGCAACATATACTACAGGGTATAATATGTATTTTGTGAGACAAATCCCTACACTGTCATACAAGAGTGTCGCCCCCAAAAGTAGCGCAGATAGCCGATCTACAAGCTCACAACGTGTCACGTCTGACCTTGTAGAAGAGAAAGTTGTTAAGTGTGTCTGTTGGTTTTATAAATATTGCACCAATGAAAAGTATTAAGGCCCAGACTGCCAAGCACGACTGTTTGTGTTTTCTTTAGTGTTTCCACTAGATGGCGCTCTTCACTAACACATGACTGTCCGTTTCAATTTCATTTCAAGCAGGAGATCACGTGATCCCAAGATTTACTGCTCCATTCACTTCCTTGTTAACGTATTTGGGTAATCGCCTGTATCTCGCCTCCTGTGTTTTACTATGTATTTTTGACGAGAAATGCTATTTTCAACGGCCTACAACAAGCGAACAGGGGGTCGCAATGACATTCTTTTTTCCTGAAACCCCCCGTGATTAGCAACGATCAGGGGATCGATCATGCTGGAGATAAATATTCTCTGACAACTTGAAAAGGTAAGAAAATCGAAAAATCGCTGGCAATGGTTGATTTATTTATGTATTTATTCTGACAGTGAATGAGTTGGTTTCCACACAACATTGACAATATCCATCGTCACTTCTTTGAAGCATGGTTAAGTTGTAGCCTCTGGGAACACAGTGTTCTGCACCCAACACTTCTTTATGTGAGACACTTGATACGTGCCTTGCAAACCACTTCATTTGCATGAGCGTGAAGTGGCCAGATGGCACCTGGTTCGGTAGCAGACAATGAAGGTACATCTTGTGACTACTTCCAAGTTATTGCTTAGGGGTTTGCTTGAGAACCATTAGATTTTCTCTGTGGACTTGTTTGCAGCTTTGTGTAGCTGACCCCAGTGGTGGAAAAAGTACTCAAATGTTTTACTTAAGTAAAATTATCAATACTGCAATATAGAAATACTATATTACAAGTCCAATTTTCAGTCCAGAATTCAAAATTCATTTGAGTAAAAGTAAAAAAGTATTGGTATCAAAATATACTTAAGATACCAAAAGTAGAAAGTACTCACAATGCAGAAAGTCCCATTTCAAGTTTTCAAATGCTAAAACATCTTTTGAAAATAGTAGATCTACAAGCTTGATGCGACGCATTGTGACCTTGTAGATCGACTCTTTTCAAATGGCAGAAATGTATATAGGGCTGAAGTGGTTAATGTATGTTTTGTAATAACAATCACAATTTTCAAAGTAACAAGTAACTAAAATGTTCAAATAATTGTAGTGGAGCAAGAGTACAATATTCGCCTCTGAGTAGTGTTGTGGAGTAGACACAAAAATATTGGAAATGGGAAACACTCAAGTAAAGTACAAATACCTCAAAATTCTATTTAACTAATTTCCCGCCATGGACACATAAAGTCGTTCTATTAAATAGTCCACTTGCCCGCCAAGACGCATAAAGTCGTTCTATTATCTATTTTTTTTTGGGGGGGGGGGGAAATTCCACAAGGGGCACCCTAACACAGCTTTGGGATGATCCATCGTCACTCAGAGAAGAAGTAGTCGGGTGTCATCTCATTCCAAAAAAACAGGAAGCCATCCACCCTGACTACAGGATTTTTTGAAAAACTCTCTTATCTCAGTTTCCTTTTTTTGCATTGAAAACCACCCATTTTCAACGAGCCATAGCCCCAAAATGGCCGATCGCGGGTGGAATGTTATTGTTCCAGCGTACACACCAAGCCCCCAGAACCCAGTGGTTTCATTGAAGCCAAATGGACATGCTGGCCATTTGAGGTATTGCAGGTGTGGCCAATGTATATGAACGAGCCCATGGGGCTCCTGTTCGTCACTGGAGCCCCAAATAAGCCGCGCCCATCACATTTTCCAATACGTTTCCAACCCGGAATAATGGGTGATTTCGGCCCATGCGCTGGGTGAGCAACTCAATGCAAGTGGATGGGAGGCGATATCCGGTGCCCTCTCTATTATTTTTAACTCTATGGTACACACAGATGCCTCCGCCTCCTCACATGAATTTTTTTTTTTTTTTTTGTACACAATGTGGCTTCCACAGCGTTTCAAAGATCGTCGGATTAAGGTAAGTACGCTGGCAAGGGCATAACAAACAATGTTTAATACCTTGGCAGGAGATGTGTTAAGTAGAGTACTTAAGTAAATGTACTTAGTTTACACCACTGGTAGCTGTGCGGACACACCTTGACTTCCATGTTTCTGTCCAATTAAGCCCACAGCCTCTATGTCATACTTCACACTACAAACAAGCTAGCAGTCCTTCCAACCCGCCTAGTTTTTTCTGTCTCCCCTCTCCTCCCCATGCCGTCAAATCCGTGTACTGCCTCTCTCTATCCTCCGACTACAATCACACATCCGTCCAACTCTCTCGTCTGCCTTTCAACAACCTCAATCATCTTTCAGCTATAGATCTCCGTCTGTCTCTGGGAAATCTTGGCCGACAAACCACTCCGGGCTTCAACAAAACAAGCCTTCTCAAACCTGGCGAGCCTGCTATAGCTTTGTCTGCCACGTCTGCTCACTTTGTCGGCCTCCCTTGTCTGTTTCAGCTGCAAAAACACAAGCTTCTTCGGTTCTAAAACCGCATATACCTCCAATTATCTCTCCGGCTAGCCTCCTGTTATGGTTGTTTTTTCCGCTTACAAGAACCAAGTGAGCCATGCCATTAAATGTGTTTCACTGGTTCTGGATTGGTATGTAAAGTGTCTTGAGACAACATGTTTTTTTGTCATTTGTCACTATAATAAAATTGAATCAGCAGTCCCGTCACCTGTCAGACGGGTGGAGACTGCCAACGCTTTCGAGATTTTCCAAGTGGGCCCTGATCCAGACGAGATTGAGAACCGCTGATCTACAATTCCCTCCCTAACTCCATTAACATCTCTCTCTCTCTCTCTCTCTCTCTCTCTCTCTCTCTCTCTCTCTCTCTCTCTCTCTCTCTCTCTCTCTCTCTCTCTCTCTCTCTCTCTCTCTCTGTACACTGTACACATCAGCAGTTCTGTGACCCGGAATTTTGATCACATCTATTTTTCCCTTCCCCTGCTACTGCTGCGTTTTGTTCTTTTCTCCTGACTGGGACCATCAACTCCTCCGTGACGTCAAGTCACCCGTCAGCTTCAAATCAACTTGAGCTTCTCCTCTTCGCAGGAAACCAACCCTCGACCAATTTAAATGGATCAAAAACAATTTAAAGGCATCAAAGAGCACCGTTTGGCATCGCTCCTCTCCTTCCTGTCTACACAAAAATAACTCTTCTCGAACGTTCTGGTCTCCAAGTACCAGTGGTGGAAAGTAACTAAGTACATGTACTCAAGTAAAGGGGATTTTGGACCACGGTTTTCTTACCTTTTCTATGATGTTATGATATCCTAGGATGAATGGTACACTAGACATTTTTCTACTGTACCATTCATCCTAGGATATCATATCATAGAAAAGGTAAGAAAACCGTGGTCCAAAATTCCCCTTTAAGTACATTGTTGAGGTATTTGTACTTTACTTGAGTATTTCCAATTTCCAATACTTTTACTTTTACTCAACTACATCTCAGAAGCAAATATTGTACTTTTACTCCACTACAATTATTTGAAAACTTTAGTTACTAGTTACTTTGTAGATTTAGATTTTGATTACAAAACATACATTAACCACTTCAGCCCTATACATTTCGGCCATTTGAAAATAGCCAATTTACAAGCTCACAATGCGTTGTGATGCGACACATTGTGAGCTTGTAGATCTGCTATTTTCAAAAGACATTTAGACATTTGAAAACTTGAAATGGGACATCCTGCATAACGAGTACTTTTACTTTTGGTACTTTTAAGTACATTTCAATACTTTTGTACTTTTACTTAAGTACATTTTTTAATACCGGACTTTTACTTGTAACAGAGTATTTCTACATTGTGGAATTGATACTTTTACTACAAGCAAAAGTACAAAATGTTAGTACTTCTTCCACCACTGCTAAGCACCCTAATTTATCAATCCTAAAGGACCATAGAAAATAAGACGGATTGTCTTTACAAAATACCATTCATCATGAGATGAATGCACATGATTATGTTTGTGTTATGTTGATATGGTTCAAAAGACTTGACTTGAAGTCCTTCCCAAATGACTAATTACTGTAGTAGTGTATACCAACACATTTAATTTTCATGTCTGATTTCCATTTGGGTCGAACCGTTCAGTGAGTTTCTATATGCAGGAGGTGTGCTTTCATGTGCATGTGATTACCACTTCAAACTACAAACTTAAAAGATTTCTCTCTCTCTCGCTCTCTCTCTTATAATATGTTACCTAGCTCTCTACTTTCGCAAACAACTATCCATTAGGGAGACTGAAGAGATCAATTGCAAGGTTTAACCTTGGTAGACTTAAGCAATTAAGCATATTTGTGTGTGCAGTGCATAGACTGTATAAAATAGATGGACAAAGTCACACCCCCAGACTCTACAGACCGTAAATGAAGCCTATTTTTCAACGATTTCAAATCCGCCATCTTTTATATACAAAAAAGCAACCGGAAATCAATCGCTAAATGAATGCTATTGGTTGGGTAGCTTGTCAATCAAGTGTGGGGGCGGGGAATGAATGCTATTGATTGTGTAGCTTGTCAATCAAATCATCCCGCCCCTCCTAGAGCATAACCTACTTTATCGTCAATTTTCAAATAAATGGGACCATAATTTACCAAAACGCATATCATGATGATTGAAAGACGACTTTAAACTAGCGACTGGAAGCATATAGTATTTATGACAATGTTTATTAAGGTAATAAAATCAAGTCTAAAGTTCGTCAAAAACCCACCCACTTGCATTGAGAGAAATTATTTCTGACACCAGCAGGGGTAAAGAGAGAGATAGAGAGAGAGAGAGAGAGAGAGAGAGAGAGAGAGAGAGAGAGAGAGAGAGAGAGAGAGAGAGAGAGAGAGAGAGAGAGAGAGAGAGAATATCAAACAACCTGGCTATAATTGTTATTTGGAATGCATCGAGCAGAGTGTCTGTCTGCTTGATTAACATGAGTGCAGGAGTTCATTAGAGTTGTATCATACAACTCTAATGAACTCCTGCAATCAGGTTCATTGCCATCACTAACGACTCACACATTCACACTCTTTTAAACTTCCGCTCAGTAATTCAACAGTGCTTTGAAATAATCAGCAGGCTTGAATGAACCAACATAAAAGTTAATGCATGTGGTTCTATGGTTGCGTGTTACACTAAGTAGTCCACTTCTCACTTCTTTTGTTAGTGTGTTGTGCGATAATTGTGAGAGTGACACAGTCACAATAACAGCATCTAAATCAAATGAATGAGACGTGCAAATGAAAGCGGTGGTGACAAGAGGGGAATTTGCAAACTCTGCATACAACCTCAGGGTCTTTTGTTTCCTTTCATCTACAGCAGTGGTTCTCAAACGTTTTCGTGCCTGTGTGATGCCCACTAAAGTGTGATCACATTAGTGTGATTGTTTTATGTGTCACAGTGTTTTGAGAAGTGTTTGTATTTTATTTTACCTTTCAAACCCAGGTTGTGTCATTATATAAGGTTTTCACCAAAACAACAATAACTTTGGTCAATAGGTGGCAGTGTAACACCATGGTATCAACCTGTTTTGCCTACTGAGATCGTCATTGAGGTCGTCTAGTGCGCATGCGCTGCTGGTCCTTCTCATAACTGAGAGAAGACTCGGTGGAAACAAGACCATAGTGATGTGCGGGTCAGGTTTTTTCATGACCCGCCCCGCCCCAACCCGCCACGGAACCCAACCCGCCTCAACCCGCGACCCGCGACCCCATATAAATCTATGGCTCAACCCGCCCCGCGACCCGCGGTGGGAATATAAATATATATTATATAGCGCTCTTTTAAGTACCCAAAGTCCCTTTAAATGTCTACAGTAGCACAACATTGTCATGGGCTGAATAAACAAGCATGTTGTTCAAAATAGGTTTTTTTTTTTTTTTGTGCGTGTGAGAGCGGCTGACCCGCTCACCCGTAGCCCGCATAATTTCCTCTGAAATCCTGACTCGACCCACCCGCGGGACCCGCGGGTTGACCCGCGGGTCCCGCGGGTTACGGGTCGACCCGCTCATCACTACAAGACCATGTTTCACTGTCTCTAATTCTTCCAAACCTTTAACCTGTTTTCCAGTTGGGTAATACTTCACAAAGCACACAGAAATGATTGTTGTTGTTTATGTCACGCCTGTAGTTTACTGTGTTTACTTTTGGGTCGAATTTAAGTGTAAAAGGAGTGATTGAAAAGTGTCTCATTGTTTGTAATGGCGTCCACCACGTTGCTCCGTTGTGTGCCACGTTAATTGTGTGTGTCTGGGTATCACATCTCCATTATTTGTGTTAGGTGTGTGATTTGATTTGTATACTGGCTGGCTCCATTTATTATTTAATGTGTATGTATATTAGTGTGAACAGTGTTAAAAACGGTTTTGGGTAAATGGTTTCAAACCAGGTACTGTAGCTGTGCAACATGCAGATGTAAATGTTCATTTAGTATTGTTACTGATATGCAAGTCCTAAATGGTGCTTAGAGCATCTTATATATAAAAATGCACTTAAGATGCAAGTTAACTAAATTACCAAAACGAATTTGGGAGTTGAATGCAAATAGTGAGTGACACAAGAGGTTACAGGATGTGTTGATTTTCAATGTATTGTATTGAATTGAATTGAAAATAATGTTTATTGTACTTGGTTGGATTTTGTTGTAATTGTGAAGGTTCTATGAACAAGTCAATGTGACTATATGTCTATAGACAGTGAAAAAGGCAGTATTGCTATGCTGAGTAAAATGTGCAGTATTAAATGCTGGGTAAATACTAAAGTAAAATGGACAAATGCAAGCAGTAGACAGTTAGGGTTTATTGTGTGAAATGTGCTATGTGAATAAATATAACTGAGAGAAGACTCGGTGGAAACAAGACCATGTTTCACTGTCTCTTATTCTTCTAAACAACTTTAACCTGTTTTCCAGGTAATATATATCCGCTACTAGGTGCCAGATCCTGGTACCTGTAACACCAAGGACCCCCAAATTGATATGTATGTGGCCGCGGACCCCCACCTGAAAGCATGTGGTGCCAGGGACCCCCAGAAGCAAAGATTTGTGTTAAAAATCTCATGGCGTGGCACTCATAGCTTGTATATCTGCTATTTTTGTATAGCCAAAGTATAAAAGGTTAAAGTGGTTGAAATGATTGTGACGCTACATTAACACATTTTGCTGGGGACCCCCTGGAACCCCCCCCCCCCCCCCCCCCCCCCCTGGGGGTCCCCGGACCCCACTTTGAGAACCAATGATCTACAGTGTCTCACTCAATATTGAATGGTGTCAGGCACCCAGAACTGGTAGTGAGACAAACTGACACTGTTTCCACAAGGATGAAGAATTTACCTTGGGAGTTTTATTGAAGATCATGACCATTACCAGCTCAGTGGCCTTGCCGTTAGAGTGTCCGCCCTGACACTGGGGTGGTTGGGGTTTGATCCAAGTCATACCAAAGACAAAAAACGGGATTAATGCCTCCCTGCTTGGCACTCATTATCAAGGGTTGGATTGGGGGTAAGTGCCTGTGACATACTAGCGTCATGTACAGGGGATGCACTTGAGCTGCCTCACACTACAGCAACAGGATATGGGCTCCTATGGCTTGGCAAGGCTTACTTACTTACTTATGGTCATTACAGCAGTGGTCGTCAAACTTTTTTTTGTCAAGGACCCCCAAAATGATGTTTTTTTTTTGCTGCGGACCCCCTGTCTCTGAAAAAAAAAATCTGCCATGAATTTTCAAAAATAGCAGATCTACAAGCTCATAGTGTGGCACTTGCTGCCGCGCTATGAGCTTGTATATCTGCTATTTTTGACCAAAGTATAAAATATGGTTAAAGTGGTTATAACGATTGTGACGCCAACTAGTTTTTCTGGGGACCCCCTGGTACTCCCCCAAGGACCCTTGGGGGTCCGCGGACCCCACTTTGACAACCAATGCATTACAGCATCAGAGCTAGCCCGCCTAGGTTGCTAAGCTAGACTGTCCGGCCCCCTCTCCAGCCCTCAGGGGCAGAAGTTCCCTGAGGTTTCCTGTGGGACACCACACAAATGTTTAATAGAAGTCTTCCATAGATGATACGTACAAAGACAGATTATGCTGACGGAGTGTAGGAGTAAAGCACGAACAAAAACGAGCACAGTCAGTCCTTTTAAATACAGTTTGCCAGGTGCACGACTCAAGAAGACTCACAATATGGAAAGAATAGCCTCCACTCCAAAGTCCTTCTGGTACTTTTTAATTAAGGCACGGGCATAATGCAACGTGTATGCCCATCAGCCCATGCCTTAATTAAAGGAGTACCAGAAGGACTTCGGGGTGGAGGCTATTATTTTCATATTGAGAGTGTAGGAGTAAGCCGTTAAAGCAGCACTATGTAACTTTCCTCTTCTACTAGGGTGACCATACGTCCTCTTTTACCGAGACATGTCCTCTTTTGGGGGGCTGGCCGGCCTGTCCGGGGGGGTTTTAAATGTTCAGGGTATTGAGAGTTTGGGTAGTGTACTGTGTGTATCAGTATGGGGGGTACGTAGCTTAGCAACAATGAAAGCACTAACTCTCATTGGTCGTGTCATGAGTAAATGAGCCAATGAGTTGTTGAGCAAACTTTCAGACGCCGTAATCTTAGTGTTGTCATGTCCGCTTATTTACCGCAAATAAGACAAGATTTGGCTTGTTTTTCTGGCTTGTTTTTGGATGTTTGGAGGTTTCCTTATTTCTCTCACGAGACTTGGCAACACTGCTGACAGGCTGCACACACACAGTGACAGCAATGACAGCAGTGTCCTCTTTTTGGGAATTCAGAATATGGTCACCCTACTTCTACCCTGCATGTGATCCTGGTTTCCTGCTCAAGTGCTGACATTGTTTTAGTATTTGTTTCTAAAATGGTGATGAAAACATGATTCTAGACACTGTGCATCCGTCTGCAACTTCTAGGTCAAACCTATGTGCATTGCTAGGTGAATGTTCATCCACAATTCACCCTTTTCTTACACTGTTTAATAGAGCTGGGTGATAGGACTTCAAATCAATATCACCAGTATTTCAATCTTTTGCCTCAATTATGATTAATGAACAATGTTTTTGCTATCTTTGAACGCCACCATTGCACAAAAAAGTATAACACAGGGTTAAGTGGTTAATCAGCTTAATCGATTTAGTTCAGAGGTCTTCACTCGCTGCGAGGCGCTGCATGCTTGTAGATCTGCTATTTTCGGCAAAGAGGTTTGGTGTTGGGGAAAAAAGAGCAGACTAAGTACAGAGTGAAAGGTCAGCTTTACTAGCCCAGGTTTAAGTGCATGGCTAAATGTCTGGAATTGCAGTCTATGAAGCTATCTATGAAAAAGTTGAATCTGCAATATCACTTTAACAATATGTAGTGGGGGGCCCCTGCTTCATCTCTCTTTCAGCTAAGGGCTCCTTGGCCTGAGAAGACCTACAGTATACAGACAAACGCCCGGGAGGAGAAACGGAGGATGAAATATGCAGAAGAGTAACAGAATACAGCCTGACAGAATGGACGTTGAAAGTAACAAAGTTAAGGATTACTGGCAGGTCATCGGACCATATCTTCATCTGGCTGTTGACGGGGGGGGGGGGGGGGGGGGGGGGGAAGCTGTATTATGCCACAAGCTCTTCATAAAAAAAGACACTGGAGAAACTCCACAACGGCCATTGGGAAATTTCTAAAAAAACTGAATCAAAGCCAAGACCACAGTCATAATGATTTGGCATCTCTCTTCAGATGGTGGAGACATCTGTGACATCCATTGGTGGAAAAGGTACTAAAATGTTTTACTTAAGTAAAAGTATCAGTACTGCGATGTAGAAGTCCGGAATTCAAAGTTTACTTGTGTAAAAGTACAAAAGTGTTGGTATCAAAATGTACTTAAAGTACCAAAAGTAAAAGTATTAAAATGTTTGAAAATAGCAGATCTACGAGCTCACAACTTGCTGCGATGCGACACGTTGCGAGTTTGTAGATCGGCTATTTTCAAATAGCCTAGATATAACATAGGGCTAAAGTGGTTAATGTGTGTTTTATAATGTAATAATCTATATCTGCGAAGTAACTAGTAACTAAATAATAATTGTAGTGGAGTAAAAGTGCAATATTTGCCTCTGAGATAATTGGAAATACTCCAGTAAAGTAAAAGTACCTCAATATTGTACTTAAGTACTAGTAAATGTATTTAGTTACTTTACACCACTGGTGACATCTGTCAACGGTCTTAAGGCAACGAGAAAAAGTCAGCACGCTGACACACACTATTGATTGGATGCAATCATGAAAACAAAAATGGACATTTCTATCTTCAGACCATCATGAACAATGCTGCCATGTTTTTGATATCGACTTTAAATAAGCAACCCTGCTTTTTAGTTGTAGCCAATGGGAACTGGCAGATCCTTGTTTTTTGTGCATAAAGAACTGGCCTAGTACAATGTACAAAAATGTGCATGCATAGTGCCTCCTCCTAGTAAAACACAGACTAAATATCTTGAGCAAATTACATTTACATGGGGAAAATGTTTTTCTTAATAATGAGAGTAGCAACTTGTTTTATGTAAACCTGGCAGTGCTTAACAAGTATCACCAATTTGTTTTATGTAAACTTTGGATCATTTCAGTTCTTATTGCTTTGATGAGAATACAATAAAATAAAATGAAATGAAATCCTGGGCTCATATCAGTGGTTAGGATGTATGCAAGTACTGTATGTAAACCAGATAATACTGTATTAGTAGTAGTAGTAGTAGTTGTAATAGTAGTAGTAGTAGTAGTAGTAGTAGTAGTAGTAGTAGTAGTAGTAGTAGTAGTAGTAGTAGCAGTAGTAGTAGTAGTAGTAGTAGTAGTAGTAGTAGTAGTAGTAGTAGTAGTAGTAGTAGTAGTAGTAGTAGTAGTAGTAGTAGTAGTAGTCAACCTGGCCTGGCATCGGCCGGACTGATGCCGTGGATTCACTCACAAACTGCCATGTGTGAGTGGATCCGCATTGTTGGTCTGGCTAGTGCCAGGCTAGCCATAACCCCTAATTAGCACTGTCTCTAACCCACAAGAGACAGTGGGGGCAGTAGCATGCCACTTGGACACAGGCAGTCTATCGATTATTTATCGCAAGAGGGAGTATCGCGATATATCGCAATATCGATATTTTGGCACACCCCTAATCTGTACCAGTCTCACCAGGCCTGTGACAGGAGAACTACTTGGCTGATCATTCTCCGGATAGTAGATAGGATAGAATGAGTGAGAACCTGGGTCCAAAAACAACTGAGGTTATACTGTTGGAGTTGTCCAACACGACACAGGCTTTCACAGGCTGTCACAAGCTCTCACTCGTCACAAGACAGAAACCGCTGTCTGCGACAAAGGGACCACCGTTCTTGTCGGAAACATTCACAGAATTTGCTAAAGAGACGTACGTGCAAATCTGCACGCGCCAGTCCCAGTCCACGGTACCCACACACTAAACGGGTAAGTGCAATGTACTGTTGAGACCATTACAAATCACACCCAGTGTGAAGTACGTAAACACTGCCCTTGATAGTCAGCTGGTCCAGGGACTCAGTTGTGGAAAAGTACTCACATGTGTTACTATTTGTTGTAAAAGTAGCAATACTGCAATATAGAAATACTCTGTTCCAAGTACAAGTCTGGAATTCAGAATCTACTTGAGTCAAAGTACAAAAAGTATTGGTATCAAAATGTACTTAAAGTACCAAAAGTAGAAAGTACTCATTATGCAGAATGTCCCATTTCACACGTTTTCAAATGTATACAAATCTTTTGAAAATAGCCGATCTACAAGCTCACAATGCGTCGCATTGTGAGCTTGTAGATCTTTTTTTTTTTCAAATGGCCGAAATGTATACAGGGCTGAAGTGGTTAATGTATGTTTTGTAATAATAATCCAAATCTACAAAGTAACTAGTAACTAAAGTTTTCAAATAATTGTAGTGGAGTAAAAGTGCAATATTTGCCTCTGAGATGTAGTGGAGTAGAAGTAAAAGTACTGAAAATTGGAAATACTCAAGTAAAGTAAATTTGTATTTAAGTACAGTACTTAGCGCCCCAGCCTGCGTCTTCCGTGAGGAAGCCCAACAAACCCAAGGTGAGGCCTTTAGGAGGGCCATTCAAGCAAACCGCAAGTGGAGCCTGCAGTACCACCACGGCCCAAGGAACCATCACGCCAGAAGGAAAAATTTGGATCAGGGTGGTGCATCTGATCTGGTGCAGCGCTCAGGTTCTGGACCTGGTGAGACGAAGGAGGAGCCCGGCCAGGAGGCCACCCACAGAGCCTAGTCCCTCCACGTGCCAGAGCCTCCCCGAGTTCCGGCAGAGTAGTTCCGGAGAAGCGGACTGAGTGGCCCTGTCTTTCCCTATAGAACTGACCGTGGGTAGCTACTGGAACGTAAGTCGGGGCTTGATTAACCCCGGCCGGGTCACCTGGGCGAGGGTGTATGTTGTTGCGAGACCCGAAACACCCTATGACCCTATGACCCCAGGCTACAACACTGATGATACGTGATACAGAACCCCAGACTTTGCCAAAGAGATTGCAAACATAGACATCATTGTTCTACAAGAGACATGGCACAGAGGGGACGGCCCCACTGGCTGTCCTACTGGCTACAGAGAACTTGTGGTACCATCTACAAAGCTGGCAGGAGTCACCCAGGGAAGGGACTCTCGAGGTATGCTAATATGGTACAAATCAGAACTAATCCACGCCATTAAGCTAGTCAAAACTGGAACTTCTTCCATCTGGCTAGAAATAAACAAGGAACTTACCACAACCGAAAAAAATGTCTACCTGTGTGCCACCTACATCCCCCCAATTGAATCCCCTTACTTTACAGAGGACTTTTTCCCCACACTAGAAGAGGATATCAGCCGTTTCCAGGCACACAGTCACATTGTAATTTGTGGAGACCTAAATGCCAGAACAGGACAAGGGCCTGACACCCTCAACACACAGGGAAACAAACACTTAGTGATCTTGGTACATAGAAATTGATCTATTGAAAATTCTGACTTTCAAATGTACATATTTTTTGTTTTGATTGTATTGCTGTATTGTTGTATTGTGCTTTCTGCTTTGGCAATGTAAACGTATGTTTTCTCATGCCAATAAAGCCCTTTGAATTGAATTGACTTGATACGTCCCAGGTGCATCCATGTGATGTTTTCTTTATACTTAAGTAAATGCACTTAGTTACTTCCCACCACTGATGTAAAGTGCTTTGGATAAAGGCGTTATATAAAATGCACCATTATAGTACAGTTTACTTAATAGCCATAGTTAATATGAGTTAACAATGGGTTCATGAATGAAGCGAAACATTACAGTTAATCAGCACTAATAGGACAAGTGTAAACAGTGATTACGTTGAAATAATCATTCTATTTCAAAACTAGTCTTTCCGAGCTAAAAGCAGGAGAAATGGTAAGAGGCTGTAGATCCCACAATGCAATGCATGTGACAGAAGGTTATTTATGTACAGTACATGGCGTCCTGGTTGATTGTCTAGTTTAGTCTCAATCTCTGTTAATGAACGCCACACAGCTCTAGTTAAGAAAAAACATAAAACTAAGTTATTTGTACCTAGCTCCAAATATCCAAACCAAAACGCAATAAGACAATAACATAATATTCAATAAGTATATATCTGTCTGTCTATCTCCTCTTTCCTTCTCTCTTCCACCGTCCGACACAGTCGAGGCAGATGGCTGCCCACCCTAGAGCCTGAGTATGCCTGTCATGTCTTCCAGTTCCAGTTGAGGGGGAGTTTTCCGTTGCCACCGTCGGAATAATCTGTGCTCCTCAGAGTGGGACAATGTTGGCTCTCTGCTCATGTAAAGTGTCCCGAGCAGTGGTGTAAAGTAACTAAGTACATTAAGTACAATTTTGAGGTATTTTTACTTTACTGGAATATTTCCAATTTTCAGTACTTTTACTTCTACTCCACTACATGTCAGAGACAAATATTGTAATTTTACTCAGCTACAATTCTTAAAAACCGTAGTTACTAGTTAGGATACTTTGTAGATTTTGATTATTATTACAAAACCACTTCAGACCTATATATATATACTTCGGCCATTTGAAAATAGTCGATCTACAAGCTCACAACGCGTCGCAAAGCGACGCGTTGTGAGCTTGTAGATCAGCTATTTTCAAAGGATTTTTATACATTTGAAAACTTGTGAATTGGGACCTTCTGCATAATCAGTACTTTTACTTTTGGTACTTTAACTACATTTTGAATACTTTTGTACTTTGTGCATTTTGAATTCCAGACTTTTACTTGTAACAGAGTATTTCTACATTGCAGTAATGATACTTTTACACTTAAGTAAAACAATTGAGTACTTTTTCCAACATTGTCTGACACAGTCGAGGCAGATGGCCACCCACCCTAGAGCCTGGGTCTGCCTGTCATGTCTTCCAGTTGAGGGGGAGTTTTCCGTTGCCACCGTCGGAATAATCTGTGCTCCTCAGAGTGGGACAATGTCGGCTCTCTGCTCATGTAAAGTGTACCGAGACAAACCAGTTGGCACTATAAATAAAATGGAATTGAATTGAGTAGCAACCATGAACTTGGGTTTGGGGGGACCAGTCACCCGTGAATACGCTCTCTATGAAAAATGTTTAATTGAAGACTGGACTGGCGTGTTCTGCTGTTACAATACATGTCACAGTCGCTCATTAAAAGTTGTGGCCAGAGAACCACATGGATCCTCTGCATATGGACATGTGTAGTCCGGTGACAAGCCGTCTCGATTTTAAAATAGGCTCGCTGACAGAACTGAAGCATGGAAGCAAAAATTAACACCACCTACTTTACTCAAGTACTGTAGGCTACTTAAGTACAATTTTGAGGTATTTATACTTTACTTGAGTATTTCTAATTTCCAATACTTCCTACTCCACTACATCTCAGAGGCAGTTATTGTACTTTTACTCTACTGCAATTATTTGAAAACTTTAGTTACTAGTTACTTTATAGATTTTTGATTATTATTACAAATCATACATTAACCACTTCAGCCCTATAGGCCATTTGAAAATAGCCGATCTACAGGCTCCCAAT
Organism: Gymnoscopelus braueri; assembly: GCF_963280865.1. Classification (NCBI taxonomy): domain Eukaryota; kingdom Metazoa; phylum Chordata; class Actinopteri; order Myctophiformes; family Myctophidae; genus Gymnoscopelus; species Gymnoscopelus braueri. Next base: position 4,088,184 of record NC_137617.1, on the reverse strand, counting down.
GTGTCGCATCGCGACGCATTGTGAGCTTGTAGATTTTCATAAGATTTTCATAAGATTTTTAAACATTTGAGAACTTGAAATGGGACATTCTGCATAATGAGCACTTTTACTTTTGGTACTTTATGTACATTTTGATGCCAATACTGTTGTACTTGTACTCAAGTACATTTTTATTTACGGACTTTTTATAGTATATATAGTATTTCTATATTGCAGTATTGATAGTTTTACCTAAGTAAAAAATGTGAGTACTTTTTCCACCACTGGAAATTAACACCACCAACCATATCTAAGCATAAATAAATGGAGGCTGGACTGTAGTGGCACAAAATGCACTGTGGGATGATCTGGCATGGAACTCGCCACTCTCACACTGAGGGAAACATTCACAGGTACCATCTGCTTGTTTTCTGGGCTACAACAATGAGGAGGTGACTTTGCATTTCGGGGTGATACTTATTGGTACATTGCTTCAAGGAACAGTCTGTCAACAGACAGTGATGTGGCATGGTACTGCACACTGTCTGAGGAAGAGCTACCAGGCTCGAAACATCACCTTGGTGCTTATCTAAATAAAGCAACACATTTGGAGCTTGACCCAGCGTGTAGACTACTAGACTCTGTTCTCTTTTACTGTACACAGTAACATGGTATAGAGCACACGTCTCCACAGGGCCGTGGGAAGACGTTTTTGGTTTCGGGTGCTGTATGCGCACGCATGCTGCCTAGCGTGTGCGAAAATGTGTGTTTCTTTACGGGGTTGTTGCTTTTTGGTTTTTTTTTTGTTACTTTAATTCGGTTCCAGAACACATATTGCACTAAATCCCCCCCAAATAACGACCAACAACAATAGGCACCTTATGCATGTGTTTTTGTATAATTATTTTAAATTTTTCATACATTATTTTTATGGGGTGGTTCAGCCCCCTCAGCACCCCTACTTCCCACGGCTATGAGTCTCCAGTAATGTCTGAGGTAAGTTGTGATGCCCAACATTGATCATTTTGTCTTTCATACAGCTGTAGGGCGGGGTAGTGAGACTGGTTTTAAGGATGTAGTGAAATGAAAAATATGTTTTTCACACTTTTAGAGCATACCCGCGGTCATAATGAGGACATCTCTATCAATAGATGCCAAAAAAAAGAGGTATTCTTATATCAAAAGTCCCTAAAATTCTATTTTTAATGACTTCCTGTAAATGCAAACGTACTGTGTGATGACATAGATAGACCTGTATGAATATAAATGCATCTAGATTACACTTCCACTCGCACCTGATTTTAATTAGGGAAACACTTAATTGGGCTGCTACGTTCTTTATCCAACTCAAGATGACGGCCAGACGGTGCATTACTCGTTTTAAACTCAAACAGTACATCAATATATGTATCTGAAAACATTGAGGTGAGAAAAATTTGCAGCGTAGTAGGCTACGTACTACTACAGCTAGCCCTGTTAGCTACTTACCTAACATAAACATGCTTCACACCAGAGTCCTGCGCGGGTCCAATTTTGACAACCCGCACCCGCACCCGCCCCCGCCCCGCCCGTCAATAATCAGATCCGTAGAAAATACAAACCAGACCCGCCCCGCCAGTCAAATAATGGACCGGTTGTCCGCCCCGTTACCCGTGATTACATGCAGCAAATAGCCTACAGACAGTCACTCAATTATAAAAGTGTGTTAAAATGCTTTTAACACAAGATAACAGCCTTCAACAATAGCTAGGTACATTCAGTGGTCAGGTTCGTTCAGAAATCTGCACGTCAAGTGGAGAACGGAGGAGCGAGCTTTCCATAGCCACACATGAGAACGCGCATACACGCAGTACGCACGTGTCGTTGTTTACATCGTCGGATGGTTTTAATTTGAAGGTTCAACATGATGTTCAATGTGTTTTTGTGAGTTAAGACAACTGACAAGCATGCTCTATGCCGGTGTGCTGTGTTAAGTTACACAAGTGACGTTGTTTGGGCGGAAACAGTGCTCTTTGATTTTCACAATAAAATGTTAACTACCCGGGTTTCGTTCAGTATCGACCGTCCCCCTACCCGTGAACTTATAAAAATACATTTTTCACCCATTTTCACCCTTCAAACCCGGGTACCCGTCGGGCATCCGCGGGTACCCGACCCGTTGCAGGACTCTGCCTCACGCTGCCCCTCTCTTTCTCCCTTGGGCTGCGTGAGCTAGCAGGCTACAAACATAGCCTCCTCTGGCTGATGCCTTTCCCATAACCCAAAGGGAACGAGACCTTCTGATTGGTTCAGAAACATACAGGCTACGGTTTCCGACTGAAACTTCAAAATAAAATGACTGAAAAATGCCATTTCACTCGGTCTTTAAGGCTGAAGAATGACTTCTCTATAGCAGCATGGATGAGCACTGGAGCGACACAGCTGTGGATTAGAGCAGCCTGTCACACACTGACAGCACAGTGACAATTTAATCGTACGACTGCATGGCTCCCTGCAGAAAGGAGGGAAATGTGAGGAGAAGGTTCAAAGACTGTGGCAGCTAATTGACGGGATTAATTCTGTCACATTGTCACATTCCCTTAATAGTACTGTCACCCTTGATCTTCTGGATTCAATGAACAAAACATACACAGGGTTGTGTTTACCTTTAAAAGTAGGATAAGTGATTTTTTTCGATTAAAACAACTTTCTTTTGGTGACAAGGTTAAAGCTCTGTATTCTGATCGTAATCCATTTACAATTTAGTCATTTAGCAGACGCTCTTTATCCAGAGTGATTTACATAATAGCAAGGTAAACACATCAAATGGCAAATAAATGGTGCATTTATATAGCGCTTTTTATCCAAAGCGCTTTACATACTGTAGATTGTGCATTACATTCACCCATTCACACACCCATTCACACACACATTCACACACCGATGGCGGAGGAAACCATGCAAGGCACCAACCTGCTCATCGGGAGCAACTAGGGGTTCAGCGTCTTGCTCAAGGACACGTCGACACTAACTCTGGGGGAGCCCGGGATTGAACTGGGAACCTCGTGGTCGCCATACGGCCGCTCTATACCGGCCGCTCTACCCCTGAGCCATTGCCTCCCCATCAAATGCAGAGAGACAGTGTAGTGCCTCAGTACTCTAGGATCATAGGTAAACCAAGAAACTAAACAATATAATATCAAAATAATAATAATCTGTACATTGAAAGTATAGAAACTATAGAATGCCAGGTAAACATATGAACCTAGCGTCTAAATCAGAGGTCTTCAACAGGGGGTCCGCGGAGGTACTGCAGGGGGTCCGCATAATTGTTGTTTGATTAAACAATATTTTTGTTTGAAAAAAATAATAATAATCCCCCCCAAAATGTCAAATTGTCTTTAAACATAACATGAATCCATAGCAAACAGATAAATGGAGGCACAATGCACAATAACATGGTATGTTTATACATATTTTGTAGAGAATTTTTATTTTGCACATCTACTGGGGCAGGTGCGTAGGAGCAGGCAATATAAAACACAATTGTATACATAAATATACAATATATGTGGTAGCCCCCCCTACCCTACGAGGTAGGGGGTTCCTGCTCCATCTCCCCATCAGTTTGGGGGTCCCTGGCCTGAAAAGGTTGAAGACCCCTGGTCTAAATGACATGCTAACTAAATGACCTTTTAACCTTTGCAATCTAAATGACCTTTTTAACCTTTGCATAAGACTGCATGGTCATCAAGTCTAGGTCAAGGCTCGGTAATCCACTGTTATAGAGTTTGTTCACTAACAGGGGTCTCCATCTTACCACATATTTAGTACACCCTTCACAGACATTACATTTCCAGATGCCAATTTCATCCAATCAGGAGAGAGTACCCATTGATCAGCTTCAGTATATTGTCCCAGTTTCAATCGTGTCTGCTCATTCATTTGCAGTGGTGGAAAGTAACTAAGTACATTTACTTAAGTATTGTACTTAAGTACAATTTTGAGGTATTTGTACTTTACTTGAGTATTTCCAATTTCCAATACTTTTACTTACTTTTACGCAAATATTGTACTTTTACTCCACTACAATTATTTGAAAACTTTAGTTACTAGTTACTTTTCAGATATAAATTATGATATAATGAAACATACATTAACCACTTTAACCCTATTTTATACGTAGGCTATTTGAAAATAGCCGATCGACAAGCTCACAACGCGTCGCATCGCGACGCGTTGTGAGCTTGTATCTGCTATTTTCAAATAGTACTTTTACTTTTGGTACTTTAAGTACATTTTGATGCCAATACATTCACAATACTTTTACTCAAGAGTAAATTTTGAATTCTTGGCTTTTACTTGTAACAGAGTATTTTTATATTGCAGTATTGGTACATTTACTTAAGTAAAGAATTTGAGTACTTTTTCCACCACTGTTCATTTGTTTCATCAATTCCTATTTCATTTGTTTATCCTGTATGAGTTCTCCCTCCTGATTGGATAAAATTGGTATCCCAACCTAAACATGCATGCTCTGTTCATTCAAGAGCTGGAGGAGACGGGGAGAACATGGTTACTGAACAAACACTCTACAGCAGTGTTTTTCAACCTTTTTCATGCTAAGGACCCCTCAAATTGATATACATTTGGCCGCGGACCCCCATCTGAAAATGTTTTGTGCCAGGGACCCCCAGAAGCAAATATTTGAGTTAAAAATGTTAGCTTTAAAAATATATATTTATTCAAAGATAAGCACACGTTTTCTCAATTTTTCTAAAATAGCAGATCTACAAGCTCATAGCGCGGCACTCAGTGCCGCACTATGAGCTTGTATATCTGCTATTTTTGAATAGCCAAAGCTAAGTTGTTAAAATGACGGTGAACTAATTTTGCTGGGGACCCCCTGGTACCCCCTCCAATGACCACTGGTGGTCCCCGGACCACTAGTTGAGAACCACTGCTCTACAGCAATAGATTCTGATATTTGAACAAAATAAATCCCTTACGGCATAAAATCTAATCCTAAAGCCTAGAATTGAAGTAATGTCCTTTAGACAGGGGTCAGAGAAATGCCCTCACAATGGTGAGTTCTCCATTTTGCCTACTTTGGAAAAAATACATTTTGTGTCCAGTCATGCTCAGTTAATTTTCCTGAGGATTAGATTAGCCCTGAGGCGTGTTGCCAAAAACGACTTTTTCTTTTTCTTTTTTGAGAGCATCCATCGATCTGCAAGTGTAGCAGAATTTGTTTTCCCTGACCGGTAAGAATTAGCCAAAACAGATTGATCTCAGGTCTTGTCTCCACTATCCTGACTCCAACCGCCAGCAGAAGTCGGTCCAAAGGTTTACCACTTGTGTCAAGTCTCTTATTCCTGCCCGCGAAGGAGATAGGAGTTAGTAATTAGCAGCGGTGTAAAGTAACTGAGTAAATGTACTCAATTACTGTACTTAAGTACAATTTTGAGGTATTTATTTTACTTTACTGGAGTATTTCCAATTTTCAGTACTTTTACTTCTATTCCACTACATCTCAGAGGCAAATATTATACTTTTTACTCCACTAAAATTGTTTTTAAACTTTAGTTATTAGTTACTTTGTAGATTTTGATTATTCTTACAAAACATACATTACCCACTTCAGCCCTATACAGTACATTTCAGCCATTTGAAAATAGCTGATCTACAAGCTCACAATGCGTAGTTCTGCTATTTTCAAAAAAATATATACATTTATACATTTGAAAACCTGTGAAATTAAATGAAACATTCTGCATATTAAATGAGTACCTTTTACTTTTGGTACTTTTGAGTACATTTTGATACCAATACATGTTTTGAATTCCAGACTTTTAATTGAATTTGCAGTATTTCTACAATGCAGTATTGATATTTTTACTTTAAGTACAAAATGTGAGTACTTTTCCCACCACTGGTAATTAGGAGGCATCACTGAGGAGGTAGGAGATAGCAAACAAAAGTGCATCCTACCAGGAAGACTTTCCAAACAGCATGACGGGCCTCCAGATGGCAATATAACACCCATACAAGGGGGGCGGGGGTGTCATCAGACATGGACGTCACTTTAACGTGACACTTCAGAGGAATTTACATCCCACTACTCTGAACAACATTTCTTTGTTTCCCACTCTCCTCATTTCTTTGTTTTCCACTTCGGGAGGGACTATAAAGACACAAGGAAAGGACGCAAGTGTAGGACACTATTATTCAAAGAGCTGAGACGCATGCATGCAGCGCTGGTCTGTGTGCTTCTGTTAGATTCATGCCGTTAATATTAGACCTCTAACCCAGTGGTTCTCAAACGTTTTCATGTCAACGACCCATAAATTGGCATCTATTTGGCTGCAGACCACCATCTGAAAAGGTTGTGTGCCCAAATATTTCATTTTAAAAATAATGTGAAGATATTTTTGAAAATAGCCTTATAGGGTTAAAGCGGCAAAACTGACATCGATGCTACATTACATTTTTTTTCTGGAGACCGCTGGAGCCCCCTCAAGGACCCCCTGGGGGTCCCCAGACCCCACTTTGAGAACCAATGCTCGACTTTGCTACCCAACAAAACTGCCATGGTAACAGTTAAGACAGGATCATTATAAATGCTAATTTAATTAGCCTTAATATCTTATGTCAACATGGCTTTAGATGAGCCAATTAAATGTGCATATAATATCCTCATGCATTATTTATGGCTACAGTGATTCATACCATTAAAAGTGAATTGCTGTAATGGAGCTAATCAATCACATGTACAGTAGGTTAAAGTTACACTAATTCAAAGCATGTGAAGACTTTAGAACAGCAGATACAATAGCAGGAGTCAACAAGCTTTTCATTTCTGCTGCATGACTAATGAGGAAAGAGGTTGCTATGGCAATGCTAAGGCGAGAGCAGCCCCTGAGCTTCACAAAGCCTTTTTCTATAAACGCACAAATGCACACACAGACACATGCACATGTTACGGATCCCATGCAGTGGTGTAAAGTAACCAAGCACATTTACTCAAGTACTGTAGGCTACTTAAGTACAATTTTGACTTTACTGGAGTATTTACAAATTTCGAATTTCAACGATCTTTTACTTCTACTCCACTACATCTCAGAGGCAAATATTGTACTTTTACTCGTTTAGTTACTAGTTACTTTGCAGATATAAATTATTACGTTATAAAACATGCATTAACCACTTTAGCCCTATTTTATACCTAGGCTATTTGAAAATAGCCGATCTACAAGCTCATAACGCGTCGCATCGCGACGCGTTATGAGCTTGTACATCTGCTATTTTCAAACATTTTAGTACTTTTACTTTTGGTACTTAAAGTATATTTTTATGCCAATACTTTTGTACTTTTAATCAAGTAACATTTTGAACACAGGCCTTTTACTTGTAAGGGCGCGCTCCCACCAAGAGTTGGCTGGCCGCTGTTAAACGCAGGTTGTGCGCGGCCACAGTTTTTTGCAGCCAGCGGATTCTAAAAAACGGGAGTGTCGCGCCTGTCACTCACTTTCAGGAGCCTCCCCGTAGCACCCACCGCCTGCGCCAGCTTTGGGAATGTGCTGCGTTTGTGTAGGGCTGGTTAAGTCCCGGGAAAGACGCACTGTGATTGGCCAGTAGTCACTTTGAGTGGCAGTTGGGGCACACCGCCTGCTGCCTTGAGCACCATGTTGCTTCCTGAGTCTTGAGACAGTCCGCCTTCGACTCACCCGATTGGACAGAGGGAGAAAATCAGCGCCTGCCTCCAGCAGTTTTATGCTTAGTCGCGGAGAGCAGATAAACGCAAGGTCTGCGTGACTAGCGGAAAAATCTGCTCTTGTGGGAGCGCGCCCTTAGGGCGCGCTCCCACCAAGAGTTGGCTGGCCGCTGTTTGCAGAATCTGCCAATGCATTGTCAATGCAAATGCGTTGATTCACGCAAGAGCAGATTTTTCCGCTAGTCGCGCAGACCTTGCGTTTATCTGCTCTCCGCGACTAAGCATAAAACTGCTGGAGGCAGGCGCTGATTTTCTCCCTCTGTCCAATCGGGTGAGTTGAAGGCGGACTGTCTCAAGACTCAGGAAGCAACATGGTGCTCAAGGCAGCAGGCAGTGCGGGCTAGGGGAGGGTCCTGAAAGTGAGTGACAGGCGCGACACTCCCGTTTTTTAGAATCCGCTGGCTGCAAAAAACTGTGGCCGCGCACAACCTGCGTTTAACAGCGGCCAGCCAACTCTTGGTGGGAGCGCGCCCTTACAGAGTATTTGTATATTGTGGTATTGCTACTTATACTTTTGTGGTATTGCTACTTATACTTAAGTAAAATATCTGAGTACTTCTTCCACCACTCAGTTACTTTACACCACTGCTTATTTGTCCAATACATCATCTCCGAGTAGGGTAGCTTGCTGCCAGTGCCATGATGTGCTTTAGCCAGCATCCTCCTTATAAGAGCAACACACTCTGCTTGTTTGTGAGTACTGTAGGCTAACTATCATATGTATGTGTTGTGTAGTTGTGTATCGGGTCGTGCAGTTATCAATTATTTTTACTCAAGGCTCCAGAACATGGAGGAATGTTTTTCAGTACAGCGTGTCCCGTTCTATTCAAGTACAGCATGCTTGCAGGGCATAATCACATTATCCTCAACACCTGTCCAACACCATTATTTAATATAATAGTAGTTTATAATATTCTGGTTCGCCAGCATCATGAATAGACTGGAAGCTGAACTGTCAGTCACAGTCAGAGAAGGACATTAGTTCTGCTTTGAAAGTGAAAAGCGTAATAAAAGCCATTTGTACATTTAGAGGAATTAGTCTTGTACCTTGAGAGCGGTTAATGTTCATCTGTGCAGTTGATGGGTTTGTAAGATGGACACACAGCAGCAGAAACCACACAGCTGGTGCTAATGGACTAAAAAGCAGTGGTGGAAAAAGTACTCAGATATTTTACTTACATAAAAGTATCAATACTGCAATGTAGAAGTACTCTGTTACGAGTAAAAGTCCGGAATTAAAAATGTACTTGAGTAAAAGTACAAAAGTATTGGTATCAACATTTACTTAAAGTAACACATGTCAAAAGTACTAAAATGTTTGAAAATAGCAGATCTACAAGCTCGCGACGCGTTGCGAGCTTGTAGATTGGCTACTTTCAAATAGCCTAGGTATAAAATAGGGCTGAAGTGGTTACTGTATGTTTTATAATGTAACAATGTATATCTGCAAAGTAACTAAAGTTTCCAAATAATTGTAGTGGAGTAAAAGGACAATATTTGCCTCTGAGATGTAGTGGAGTAGAGAAGTAAAAGTATGTGTTTGCTGGATAGAAATGGCGGTCATTAATCAAAATATATCAGAAATGTCACATCAACGGTTTGGTCTCTTGAGATGTTGTTATCGCCTGCATGGAACTCTGGGAAAAATCCTTATAGTCTGATTGAGGTCACTGCCCTCAATCTAGCAGCAGTATGATATTCATATGCATAATGTACATGAGAATTGTGTTATATTGTACTGTATAAGAGGAGGATAACAGGAGATCTCACATAATGATGCTAGTTTAACATGAAAGGTATGAAAATGTGACTCATTATGGAGAGTTATATTACTATGTGGAAGGTTTCAGCAGTGGTGTAAAGTAACTAATTACATTTACTCAAGTACTGTAGGCCTACTTAAGTACAATTTTGATGTATTTGTACTTTACTTGAGTATTTCCAATTTCTAATACTTTTACTTCAACTCCACTACATCTCAGAGGCAAATATTGTACTTTTACTCCACTACAATGATTTGAAAACTTACTAGTTACTTTGCAGATATACATTATTATATTATAAAACATACATTAACCATTTTAGTCCTATTTTATACACTCACAACGCGATGCGACACTCACAAGCTCATAACGCGATGTGACACTCACAAGCTCATAACGCGATGCGACGCGTTATGAGCTTGTAGATCTGCTATTTTCAAACATTCAGTACTTTTACTTTTGGTACTTTAAGTACATTTTGGTACCAATACTTTTGTACTTTTACTCAAGTAAATTTTGAACACCAGACTTTCGCTTGTAACAGAGTACTTCTACATTGCAGTATTGATACTTTGCCTTATAAGTATGTTCATGATGCGTTATACACATAGGATGCATAGCAAGTGCTACCGATACTTTTACTTAAGTAAAGCATTTGAGTTCTTTTTCCATCACTGAGGGTTTGTTTGGGGGCGGAGGGGGCCCTAAAGTTGAGCTTTGCATGGAGCCCCGTAATTGCTAAATCCGCCCCTGTTTCCGACAACAACGACATACTGTATAGTGGTTGAATGCACATGACAGCCTAATTATAAAATATAAGTGACATACTGTAGCTCTTTGTTTTTGTTTTTTAGAAACAACTTCACAGGAGAAATGTCATGGTACATAAAGGAGCACTGCACCAATTTTCCACCTTTTCCACCTATAATTGGTTCTCGCTAAAACTCATAAGCTGGCACCATTTCAGTCTATTCCCTCTGTGGGCAATGGATAGTTCAAATAAACTTTGAACATTGTACTTTGAAAGTACAATGGCTTCTATTTCAGTGTACTAACTTTCCAGGTAGAGAAAGGCCAATTAATTTTGAACAGGCGGCAAGGCCGCTCTGCTGGATTTGAAGTCCACTTCCTGAATCTCTTATGGGTGCAGTTCCCATTAATCGCCCAACAGATGTCGCTATTTAATTTCCTGCAGGCTGCAGAATACCTCAGGGGATGCATTTAATCTTGACCATCAGGTAATTTTTTTTGTCAGATTCTGTGTCTAGGTTAGACATGACCTTTGGTACGATCTAATAGAAGAGCAGGAGAAGAGCAAATACAACCGCCCCAATTGTTTTATCGTATTAACATACTCTACCATACAGATTGTATACGTTTTATTGTATTAACATACTCGACCATACAGATGATATAAGTTTTATTGTATCAACATACTCTACCCTACAGATTGTATAAGTTGTATTGTATTAACATACTCTACCCTACAGATTGTATAAGTTGTATTGTATTAACATACTCTACCATACAATACATATTGACAAATGCTCATTTTATTCATTTAAAAAAAGTTACGTGGTGAGGCTTTCATCCCTGATTGTTTTTAGACTCCCCTGTGTGTCAGATGGTTTCAAACTGTGCTGAATGATGAGAGGACATTCTGAACAAAGAGTTTGGTTGTTTTTACACTGTAAAGTACATACTAGAAGAAAATGAGGTTTGCATAACCTGTAGATATTAGATTTTCACCAGAGGGAAACCTGCTATGAACCATAGCTAATATCACCTAAAAGCAATTTTTTCAAATTAAATGTACTGAACCAGTGGGGGGTTCCAGTGGGTGTTCCAGTTTGTGTTCCAAATGATTGAATTGTGAGAATTAACCTATCGTCAGCATTGCTCAATTTGGTGATTACTTTGCTGTTGAAAAAACCTACCAGAGTTCAATCAGAGTTCAATCCAGTAACGTGCACATCATATTTTTTTCTTTTTGGTACAAATGGGTTAATAGCATAGAGTTAAAAATAATAGAGAGGGCACCCGAATTCTCCTCCCATCCACTTGCATTGAGTTGCTCACCCAGCGCATGGGCCTAATTGAACCCTTCTTCCGGGTTGGAAATTTGGTGGGCGAGGCCTATTTGGGGCTCCAAACGCGTCACTTCTGTGACGCGTTTTGCGTCGCTGACAGGATCGGTTTACAGCATTTAGATGCAGCTATAAAGATATATATAATGTGTATATAAGTTCTTTCTTTGATTGTATTCATTTAATTGAATATCCTACAATGTATTAATCCAATGTGTAATATGTCTGACAGTCCTTATCAGTTAGTAAGTTTCCACTCCTCTGTACTCCTCTGTCCCCTCCCCTTTTCTAATAAAGTGCTTGGCAGAGGGGAGGATGCGCCATTGTAAGTTGGGATCGTGTCCAGTGAGATACATGGTCGTTTACAATCCTCGTACGAGTAAAAGAGATCTCGTGTGTCACGTGTCTTCTTTATCTGTGTGTGATCAAACAGCAAGGGGGTTTAAGATAATGATCAAGAACCTATCATTTCACTGGTCCTTCGTGTCGGATTTCTACGTCGTTTTTGGAAGAGGAGAAGAGGACGCATCGCAAGTCTATCGATAGCCAGAGATCTGAGAGGGTCCTGCAAGCCCTGGGGTGTAAAGTCGCACCAGGCCGATGTTCACCAGTCCGAAATCTTCTCTTCGACGAACGACTGCCGAAATCTGAACGTGATCACACGCCTATAAGAAACATGTAAGTGTGGTCCTTGTGTGGACATATTGTTGTTATTACTTAGGTGTAATATTGACAAGTGTGGTCCTTGTGTGGACATATTGTTGTTATTACTAAGGTGTAATATTGACAAGTGCGTTGTAGTTGTGCATAGATAAGCAACTACAGTTATAGTTGTGTTGTAGTGACGAAAGCCACTGCATTTTATTAGCTGCAAGAGTATACTGGTACAAGTTGAGTGTGTGTTTGTCACGGTGGTTGAAAGCCAGTGGGTCTGACAGCCCCCTCCGGGGAAATCTAGTCGTGTAAACTGCTTTGTCTATATTTATTCTATATATCTAGTATAACCCCCATAACAATCTCAGGGGTGTACGGTGTATGGTTTGGATGTGATAAGTGAGTGATAAGTGCGTGATTCCCTGGGGCACGTCTACACGTGGTGGACGTGGTGAATTTGGGTGTGATACAGTTTTTGACCAGTATACAGCAGTGCCTAGAAACGTTGAAATACACTTAGTTAGGATAAGAACAAGATATTTACAGTGATTAAAATAATTTCTACACATTGAACAGAACATTATAATAACCACACATATTTAAGTTTTTCACCCACATAATAGTAATTGACTGCTAATATGGAGAAGGTAGGAGGCTGTGCGCATTAGAGCGACAGCGAGAGAGAGAGAGTTTTGTAGTAAGAAGAACATGTTTTGTTTTGTCTAAAAGATGTGTAAATGAGAGAGTGGATTGTGCATTTTTTTCGTGATCTGTATGAATTGCCCCACATAGATGAAGCAATCATTTAAACATTTCAACGTTCCATGTCGTGGTGCACAACGACATGGAGGGAGTGATGTTTAAATGGGAGTGAGTGTGTAAGTGTGTGTGTTTGGAGCATGTGGAATGACGTCACTTACGTTGGAGAGTGTCAGGTACTGTGTGTGTGAGAGGAGTGAGTGTGTCTGTCTGACTGTCTGCATGTGTGTGTGTGTTCACATGTGTGCGTGAGAGAGAGAGAGACAGAGAGACAGAGACTGAGTACTGGAGAGTGAGTGTGTGCGCGCGTGTGAGTATGTGTGTGTGTGCTCGCATGCATGAGTGAGAGAGAGAGAGAGAGAAAAAGAGAGTGAGAGCAATTCAGTGAGCCTGGCTCTGCATGTGTGTGCGTGTGCGTGTGCGTGTGCGTGTGCGTGTGCGTGTGTGTGTGTGTGTGTCAGTGAAGTCAAGCCAAGAAAGAGAGAAAAAGGAGAAAGCCAGAGGCAAACTACTCATTTAAAGTATTTTTACTCAGTTTGGGAACTTTAAAGTATCTGTACTCATTGTTTAAGTATTTCTACTCATTCAAGAGTTTGTTAATAGTCCAGCCATTTTCTCAAGGGAAATAGCAAAATGTTGAGGCCACGTTCTCAGTTACATCTCACGTTATCTCTTATGTTGATTTATTTGGGTAGCATCCCACACACGTGAGGTATGTGTGGGAACCACAGTAAGCTCTTAAAGCACTTGAAGGTCACGGGCAATAAAGTATCTAGCTTCCTAGGCCACTCACTCAGCATGCACAAAAGCCCAAGACTAGAAAGTTAGACATGATGCCAAGATGCATTTTCTACTTTGTTTATTTTTTTGCTGCACAGTAGACTAGCAGAGGCACTTTTACGCCTGGGAAACGTTTATGTAGATAAGATAGCAAAGGAACCTAGTCGCGCTTCAGATGGGAGTTTTTATTTGTTATGTCTGCCACCAGTGACACAGACCATTTCACACTTAGGATCTGAAGTTGAGTCATGACCATAGGTCATATCTCAAACAGGAGGGATGGTACACATATAATATATAATTAAGCAGCATTTTTCACACTTATAATTTTCAAAATTATGCTAAACAGTTTTGTACATGTTTTTAGACAATGAAAAGGTAACGAAAGGCCATATGTAAGACTATTATTTCCACTTATTGAAAAGTGATGATACTGTAAAACTAGATTGAAGTACAGATGTGTCAAAACGGCCATAGCCATAATGCATCACATTAGTGGAGCTTTACATGAAAATAGTCCAAAGTGCAAATTATCTGTCTAGTCTTTTCTCTCTCCCTACAGGGACTGAAGCACTGGTGATCTGCATGCCGTGATAAAGATCATCAAGCGACAGGACCAGGACCAACTCTGCGCTGAGAGGGTCCGTTCCGAGTCCTGGTCACCAACACAATTGCTGTGAAACGTGTTATTTGGATCCACAAAAGGCCACTGTAAATTGGTTCGAACATTATCAGACATTTAAGTAATAGGAGTGCTAAAGCCAGCAGCGGGTGGGGCCGAGCGGATAGAGCTCAGGTCAGACCCAAACCTGGAGAAGACTCCCATTAGAATATTCCCCATCCCCATTCCTATTACACCTAGAATTGCACCCCTGGTATTTTTTGTGAGTTTTATAATTTCTATGAGTGTATTATATATTTGTATTATTAAAGTTACTCGTAAATCGAGGAGTGTTGACGAAAATGTTTCTCACCGTCTAAATCTAAATATATATAGGTATATTTTTACGCTAATCAAATCGCTAAGACTAAAATGTGAATGTTTATGTTTGCACACATATAAATATCTGCTTCACACAACTGGTCATGAGAAGTGACATGCCTCGAAATCCAATATCGCTGGTGAGCCTTGGGAGAAAATGACTTTGAACTAACAGCAGCTATTTGCCGTGTAAACCGTACCATCAGTTGAAATACGCCCTAAATAGCACTGTTAAGCCTGTATGTCACTCGGAAGCCTAACCTTTGTTATGTCCACGCTGGCTCTGTGAAGAAGGGTCAGATCAACGAACACAATTGTCAACAGACATTAATGCTGACTCCCCCGTGTTTGTTTAGATCAACTAAGAATTGGAGGTTGTAAGAAAAATACAATCTCACTGGTAATCCCGTGCCAATAAGGTTGGTTTGTCTCTCTTTCCCCATCTTGGAGTGGGAAAGCTTATGTTACGTGTAGAGACAATTAACTATAGACGTAGCCTGTTCCTCAATGCTACAATGACCATGAAGAGGCCCAAAACCGTGAGTTTGAGTCAGCGTCGTTAATGGCCGTCCAGAATAGATGGACTCTTGACCTTTTGACTGCTGCGAGTGGAGGGGTCTGCGTTTCTGATAAAAAGGACATGTGGTGTTTTTTTTATTTCAGATGACATTAATTCCAAGAATGTTAGTGACGCAAAGCAAGACCATTAGTGTATGGTCAATGAGAAGGTCGTGCAGACATGCGGCGTTGTCTTAGACTGATGACGATATTTGTCCCAAGTGCTCCACTCCACACGAGAGTGTGTATTCCTTTCAAGCCCTATTTGAGAGTGACATAGAAAGTAGTCCCAAGGCCACTGGAAGCGAAGAGGCAGATGGTTGAGTTGTTGGTTTGATTAATAAAAATCCTGGTATGATATCCATTTTGAAAATGTGAAAGCAAGAAAAATGTGATTGATGTTTTTAGGAGTATTAATTAAATGAACAAAAGCAGGAAATGACAGGATCGGTTTACAGCATTTAGATGCAGCTATAAAGATATATATAATGTGTATATAAGTTCTTTCTTTGATTGTATTCATTTAATTGAATATCCTACAATGTATTAATCCAATGTGTAATATGTCTGACAGTCCTTATCAGTTAGTAAGTTTCCACTCCTCTGTACTCCTCTGTCCCCTCCCCTTTTCTAATAAAGTGCTTGGCAGAGGGGAGGATGCGCCATTGTAAGTTGGGATCGTGTCCAGTGAGATACATGGTCGTTTACAATCCTCGTACGAGTAAAAGAGATCTCGTGTGTCACGTGTCTTCTTTATCTGTGTGTGATCAAACAGCAAGGGGGTTTAAGATAATGATCAAGAACCTATCAGTCGCAGTGACGCGTTTTGCGTCACAGAAGCGCGCAGCCCCGTGCGCAAGCTCGTGCGCATGCTCGTGAGCATGCTCGTGAGTCGAGCCCATTGGTCGAAACTGTTTTCGCTCGTTCATGTAACGGTACTAAGCCGCAGTACCATGAATGGCCAGCATGTCCATTTGGCTTCAATGAAACCACTGGGTTCTGGGGGCTTGGTTAATAGTCCTTCTCACAGCTCGCCTGGGGTTTGCCCTCCTCTCTGTCTCCATGCCTTTTCCCGTGACTAAATAATAACTGGAGTCATTGGTACACAGGTGATTTTCTTTCCCCATCTCCTGAAAAGGAACATACAAGGTTTCCGCCCAACGGCGACAATATTATATCGTTGCTGTCGGGCAGAAATCTCATATCTCCATAGTCTACGTGGCCAGAAGCAATGTATTTTGAGCTTGTATGTATGAGCATGCATGGCAACAGCAGCAGCTACCGATTGCAACACAAAGATGCAACCAGTTACACTAATTAAACACAAACAGGGAGCCAGTGCAACACATGCACCACTTGAAGACATGCACACACACACAGGCTGGCTCAGACACACACACTTTAAAATGACTCTCCAAATCTCCAATTTGAATAAAAGTACTTTAAGTACTTAAAAAGTAACTAAAGTTACTTAAAAGTAAAGTAAATAAATTGAGTACAAATTGAGTATAAATACTTAAAAGTACTTAAAATAAGTAAAAAATACTTAAAAGTTGTTCAAATGAGTATCGTGAAAAGTAACAGTTTTTGGATATAATGACGTTTCCACCCGACAGACGATATGTCATCAATCAAACACTGGGTTTGAAGCAAATCTTTTTGTTTCCTCTAGTAAGCATAAGCCAGGCATGATGTATTCTACTGTAACTGCATGGGTCTTTTTTTTCTTCCTTTCTTTCAATGACATCAGCCTCAAACCTGTAATCAGCACTTCACATAACAGCCACTCAGCTGCCTGGCAGCCCCTCTAGGTTTAGCCTCACTTAGCAGCCTTTCTGTTTCATCATTACACTCCAGGTTAGACCATGCAGTACTCCTGTGTACAGCCGAAGATCCTCAACTAATTATATATAGGCCTGAATGCCTTACGTTTAAGTTGCTAGAAACCTTCAGGCTTTGAAGCCGGCACAAAATTACAGCGTTTCCTCGGGTGAGTGTTGCAGTCACTGTAAAAATAATAATAGCAATAATAATAGTAATAATAGGACTCAAGGCACAGCCTCGATATTTCGATTCCATCAATTACAGTAACTTCGCTCTGCTGAACCCCCAATTTGCTCTGTTCCAAAGGTAGCATACAGTGGATACAGAGGATTGTACGTGGTTTATTTCATACTGTAATGAGGGGATGATGACTAAAGTGCGGGCCATACTCCGTCCCGACCCTCCAAACTATACTTCGGAGAGGGATGTGTTATAACTACAAATTGACGTCATTCAGAGCTTCGGAAGGGCGGTCCCAGAACTTTCCCTCAGAACCTGTGCACCTCCAGATGTCCTGACTTTCCGAACTATAGAGCATTTTGTGGTTCCACAGATCTGAAATTATAATTTGTGCCAAGGACCCCCGTACCCGTTTTGTGTTGTTAAAATGTTTTAAAATATTCCACATTTTGCACTTTTCCCCCCTCAATATTATTTTGAAAATAGCAGCCGACGTATAGGTTTGAAGAAGTGCTCATGTGGCACATAGTCGCTTCTTTTGGGCTTGTTTTGATAGACCCGTTTGCTTTTTTCTCTCGCAAAATCTGGCAACACTGTTTGTCTCTCTTGGTACAGAGCTGGCAGCACTGTTTGACAAACGCCAAGTTGTAGCTGCTAAGCTAAATGTCAAGGCTATGTCACTCAGCCAACAACAACAGGGTTAGATGTTTAGCTAAATAACCAAGCGATCAATAACCAAGAGACTCACTAAAAGGTAGAGTCTGGCAGTTTCACTCTCATTACTCTGCTACTGTTCAAACAAAACAATTAAAATGTTTGGCCTGAACAACCGTAGTAGCCTACAGTATGGTAGATGCTCAGATAATATCGAGACATTACTGTTATTGCGATATCACGACAATGGCAATATTGTTACATCCTTAGTGAATATCAATTAATAATTATTAATAATAGTTAATACAAAACAATAGACTGAGGAACACTGTTTGAAGAACAATGATTAGTTGGAATCATATTCTTATAAAAAATGTAACTGCGATGGGTAGCTTGCTCTAAACAGTTTTTTACACCTGTGATGTGAAAATAAAGTGAAGTTGAGTTGAGTTTCTAATAGGTCATTTTGTGGTCGTGAACTGTTAATGATCTCATAATGTTTCAGAAGCAAAATTGCAATTGCGCAGGATAAGTTAGAAAATATCTAAAACTTCAAAAGCCTCTTTGGTTCATACTTGGACTAACAAAGCGGGTGCTGAATAAACTCCAGCTTATTCATAAATCATAAGCATTAACTAAAAACCAAAAGCTTTGAACACATCAGTGATCACTCCCGTTCTCTTCAATGACTCCCAGTGAGACAAAGAATTGATTTTAAAAGTGCTTCTCATTATTTTGAAATCTATAAATGGCTTAGCTCCTTCTTAGATTATTGATACAGTATGCTCACACAATACCCCAAACATCCCTTAGATCAGTGGTTCTCAAAGTGTGGTCCGGGTCCCCAGCTAAATTAGTTAATATAGCATCAAAATCATTTTAACCACGGAAACCAAATTTTATATTTGTTGATAAAAAAATAGCAGATTTACAAGCTGACAGCGCGTGATCTGCTGTGAGCTTGTAGATGCTATATTGTTTTTTAAATCCAGACAATTTATTTCTTTTTTTATTTTATCCCACAATTTTGTAACCCATTTTTTCACCCAGTGCCAAATGTAATCCTGGGCGCTACTCTCCCTCTGCCAGCCTGGGGAGAGCCCAGAACTGAGCTCATGCCTCCTTCAATGCGTGAGGAATGAGCAGGCCGCTTCTTATCACCTGACAGGGGGGAGTTTTCCCGGTTGGACGTAGCGCGTGGAAGGAACACGTTATTCAAAACAGTTCCTTTCCCCTCCATCAGGCGCCCCGGCTGACCAGGGGGAGGCAGTATAGAGACCAGGATTACTGCATGTTTTTTGTGAGGGTACCTACCCTAGGGGACACGGGGAGAACAGGCAAACTCCACACAGAAAGGCATTTCGCCAACCCCACCTAGGGTATGGCCACTGATGACGCGGAGGAGAGAACACGCGCCCACAGCGTCCCCGGCGGGAATCGAACCCAGGACCTTAGCTGTGAGGCGACAGCGCAACAGACTGCGCCACCGTGCCCCCAAATCTAGACAATTCCAGAAACTTTTTTAAAAACTTGGGGGTCCTTGACACGAAAAGGTTTGAGTACCACTGCCTTAGATCACCAGATAATGGTCTCATTAAATAGAATACATTCTAAATCAGGCTATGGTGCCTTCAGTTATTATGGGCCAACTCTCCGCAATTTTCTGCAACAGTGTCTTTTGGTAAAAGCAGACCAAACAAAAAATCCTCTTTTCACAGGCTTTTAGTTAACCCATTCAAACCGGGGACGCATCTGTGTAACCACTTTATCCATATTTTATACTTTGGGCTTATTCAAACATATGTTGAGTTGGGTTTGGGGGTCCTTGACATGAAAAAGTTTGAGCACCACTGATATTAAAGCAACATACGTTTTTTTCCGAAAACTGTTATTTAGAAGAAACAGCACACATTTGTAAATCAAATCTTTGCTTTTAAAAAAATTATATATATTCAAAGATTTGCACAAATTTTCACGATAAAAAAAATAATGCAGATCTACAAGCTCATAGCGCGGCACTCGCGCTATGAGCTTGTAGATCTGCTATTTTTTTAATATCCAAAGAAATCTAAAAATGACACAAATTCTTTCCCGGTCTAAATGGGTTAAGTTTTGGCACGTATGATCTTTGCCTCTTTTCTGCTTTTCATTTTGAAGCACATTGAGTCTAGGCCTGTCGTCGCATTGAAACTTGTTACATAAATAAACTTTGACTTATCCTCGCTTGCCTTGGATATAATGACTGCAGTGCTTGAAGCTAATGACTGGTGATAGTGAGTGATCACATTTAGAGCGTGTCCCAGACAGGCTCCAAGCCACTTGTCTGATCTTTTAATAACTTGTGAATCTGTTTGTAACCTGAGGTGGTACAAACAGAAAGTCTCTCCCTAGTTGTCTGTGATGGCTTTTAAAAGACTTTTGAAGACTAACTTTTCAGTTTTTTTTATAATTGATTATTATGTTATTGTGTTGAATTGTAGGCCTTTGCAGACAGGGTGCGATTAGTCAATCAGTTCTTACCGCATGCGAAAAGACGCACGAATCGAACTGGGTTCGATTGGAAAAAAAAACGCATCGCCGCATCGCATCGCCGCACGGTAAATTCGGAGTGCATGAGGTCATTGAGAACCATGTGTTCATTTAAAAAATGATATTGTCCGTTTTTTCCGTGCGAAAAATCGCACCCTGTCTGCAAAGGCCTTTACTGATGTTGTATTTGTATACTTATTATGTCAAGTGTATTATTATTATTATTATTATTATTACGTTTGAAACTATACTAGCAAGGCTCTGTAATGCTTTATCAATGACTCATAATACATATTATTAATTTTGGTATACTTTGGTTATTTAAAAAATGTCCTCTCCTTAGACATACATATCTTTTGCATTGCATTATTATGGGTTGGTTGGAGATCAGTTTATTACCCATCTATTCACGCCACCATTTTGCTAGCAGATCATTACGATCATAGTCAGTTGTCATTGTTTATTTTTTTATAATTCCCAATGTGAGGTCAGATGAATGATTCAAATCTGGGCCAGCATGATTTCAAACAAAATTAAACACCTTTATTCACACTAAAAGTTGTTTCTCTATGTGTAGAATCAGTTGTACATTTGTTTTTACATCATATTTGATGTGGCTGATTGACTTGCAGACATACTACAGTTTATTCTCTCATAACAAATGTTGGGTGTAATGTACAATACCATTCCTTTTTTATTGCATAATATCCAAAGCACGAGCTTGTAGATCTGCTATTTTCACTACTTTCATGCGACACTCTTATGTCACACTTACGTTACGTATGATGAAGTAGGACATACGGGGGAAAACACACCAAAAGTAAGTGGAAAAAAAAGTGAAATATGGAGAGATGAGATTTCAAATATGGAGCAAATATGGTAGATACTGTTCCTACACCCATGAGGGCCATTATGAATACAACAACATAATGTACATAATGTGATTGAGTGTTCCAACTACACATACTATATTCATATACTGTTTTGAACCGAATTAACCCATTAAGACCTGAGGCCTGATTCTACAAATAACAAATGTCTTCTAAATTTGTAACAGTTTTTTGAAGAAAAAAAAACGTATGTTGCTATAATGGTTCTCAAACTTTTTCATGTCAAGGACCACCCAAAATGGCATGTATTTGGGCCGAGGACCCCCCATCTCAAAAATGTTGTTCCAGGGACCCCGAGAAGCAAAGATTTGAGTTACAAAATGTTCGCTTTAAAAATATATATTATTCAAAGATTTGCAAAAAATCTTTGAAAATGCATTTTTTTTCAAAAATAGCAGATCTACAAGCTCATAGCGTGGCACTCGGTGCCGCGCTATGAGCTTGTATATCTGCTATTTTTTGAATAGCCCAAAGAAATCTAAAATGACACAGATGCGTTCCCGGTCTTAATGGGTTAAGAAATGGAACTATTCGTTTTTGAATCTACCATAATACATAGTGTATATGTATTACCTCCCTCGGGAATGCACTGTACGCTCTACCAGGGCCGTTCCTACGCATACTGTACATTGTCGAGAGGCAAGCGAGTCTTTTACAAATGTGAGCTGTCTTAGGAAGCAGAAAAGGGGGATAGGGGAGGGGGGGGGGGGTCCTATATATAAAATAACCATTTCCTTTATTCAACTTCAAACAACCGTAATATTCCCACCAGGGGCAATTAGTTTCCAGCGGCTTGTACGACTGCCTTGACAGAAATGTACGCTTAATGGCAGCCATTTAGAATGGATGTTCACACAGGTAATTTAAATACACACATACCACTTCTGTTGCGAGTCGACCTCCATGCAGTATAGCACAGAGACCGACTACGTTCCGTCTGCGCTTTTCCAAAATGGCTGCCTCTGCGGTATAGGCTACGCCGTGTCGTCTGTGTTTAGTGTGGTACCCAGTGGTGGAAAAAAGTACGACATTGTTTTAAGTAAAAGTATCAGTACTGCAATGTAGAAGTACAAGTCCGATATTTAAATTTACTTGAGTAAAAGTACAAAAGTATTGTTATCAAAATGTACTTAAAGTAGAAAGTACTCATTGTGCAGAATGTCCCATTTCACAAGTTTTCAAATGTATAAAATGTCAAAAAATCTTTTGAAAATAGCAGATCTACAAGCTCACAATGCGTCGCATCGCGACACGTTGTGAACTTGTAGACTGGGCTGAAGATAGGGCTGAAGTGGTTAATGTATGTTTTGTAATAATCAAAATCTACAAAGTAACTAGTAACTAAAGATTTCATATCTTATAATTTCATATTGTATAAGCACAATATGTAGTGGAGTAGAAGTAAAAGTACTGAAAATTGGAAATACTCTAGAAAAGTAAAAATACCTAAACATTTTGCTTAAGTACATTTCTTGAGTAAATGTACTTAGTTACTTTACACCACTGGTAGTACCCGACACCAGGGTCTACATTTCTCAAGGGAAGAGTAGGGGAGACCACCTCCCAAGCACTGCATATGTGCCTACAAATCATATTGTATTAACATGCTCTACCATACAGACTGGTTAAAATAACATTTTATACACTAACATATCATAGCTGCTGCTAGAAACCTCATTATGTCAAAAACCTGTTTCAGGATTCAAATGTAATACGAGCAAAGATAGCCAATAATGCACAAGCTCAAAACGCGGCGCGGCGCGTCGCGTTTTGAGCTTGTAGATCGGCTATTTTTGCAAATTTTGTGGGACACTGTAGTATGATGAACTAGAGCACTAAATTATGAAAAATACATCAAAAGTCAGAATATGAAGATGAGAGGTTTCTGCCTGACAACAACGCTATGTTTCCTGATTGCAGCTTTAATGAAATATAACAAATAAAAACAAAATCATGCCGAAGGAGTTTTGCACAATTACGACGAATTACAATTACGTGAAAACATCACTAGCAGTAAACGCAGCAACAGTACTTACTTCACACAGAGTCCAACCGAACTAGGATTTTTCGGACGGCCAAACCGGGAGAAAAGGTTCGGACAGACGAATGCTAAGACATACAGTACTGTCACCGAACTGGTGTTCTGAACACCAGACCCCGCCCACTCAGTAATCTGCCCAGCAACACCGTGGCTCGCTATGCCGCTCTCTGGAGCCACTGAAGCAATGTAGTGTGATGGTGTGACAGAGTGAGTAGATCACTATAGCAGTGTGACAGGGTGAATAGATCACTATAGCAGTGTGGCAGGGTGAATAGATCACTATAGCAGTGTGGCAGGGTGAATAGATCACTATAGCAGTGTGGCAGGGTGAGTAGATCATTTTGTGGTTGAAGTTCAGAGCAGTGGATCTGCAGGTCACGGACCGCACACCAAATATCCGCTCTAAAGACCCATGGGAACGTTTGTCCAGTTGGCATCCCATGGATAGCCACACTGCTCCGCCGGTTTTGCATGATGCACATCTCAGGAGTGAGAGATACATTCACGTAGCTTACTGTATGTTGACCAGGGATTAGTGGAAAAGAAAGGGGAGAGAGAGAGCGAGAGAGAGCGAGAGAGAGCGACACACACACACGCACGCATGCACGCACACACACACACACGCGCGCGATTAGTGGAAGGGGAAGGGGAGAGAGAGAGAGAGAGAGAGAGAGAGAGAGAGAGAGAGAGAGAGAGAGAGAGAGAGAGAGAGAGAGAGAGAGAGAGAGAGAGAGAGAGAGAGAGAGAGAGAGAGAGAGAGAGACACACACAGAGGTAAAAGAAAGCCTGAAGTGGAATAGTTTCACTGTGGGTGTACTTGACTAGGACATCCACCTGGTATAATAAGCAATGAAGTTCATGTCACCATCTAGTGTACGGAGGGTGAAATTGCATGACCTCTGTGGTTCCTGCACCACAAATACACTGCAGACAGATGAATGACTGATAGAGAGAGAGGGGGAGAGAGAGAGAGAGAGAGAGAGAGAGAGAGAGGCAGAGGACAGACAGACACTGTTTTGAAGAATGGAGACGGTGTTGTTTGTTTGGAAAACAAAAGGGGATCAATGCCACCAGGGTTATGGATCAGAGGTGTAACAGCGAGCAAAGAAACACACACACACACACACACGCGCGCGCTCGCTCACCTGCAGTGCCTGTGTACGCCAGCCACAGTCCGGATGATGGAGCACTCCCCTTCGTTGAGGCAGAAGGCCAGGTCCTTGTCTTCCACGCAGGGCTTGAAGACCTCAGATCCTCCTCGCAGGCTAGGAGACGTAGGGGCCACCGCTAATAGACAGCGACAGAGGACAGAGAGAGAGGGAAAGAAAGACCCCGGTTAGTGCTGCGATGCAACTAATACACAACTCATTCTGACCCGGTTATTAGTACTGCAGTGAACCAAACATGACTCATCCTGACTATGGGATGACTATGGCATCCGGAACCGGCCTCGGTTCCGTCACATTTGGAACCGTTTCTGGAGCAGTTTTATCACACTGTCAGAGCTGGTATGTGGAGTGGACTTCACGTCCTGCTATACAAGTACAATACCGGTGGTTCTCAAACTTTATGATTTCAAGGACCAACCATAACTCTGAGAGAGTACAAATGGAACCAAATGGACCCTTACGGGTCCATTTGGTTCCATTTGTACTCTCTCAGAGATAAGGGTCCATTTGGAACCCCCTATAGGAACTCTTTGCCTGCCACTGACGACAGACCCGGAACAAAAAAAAAACTGCTTGTTTACTTCCTGTCTATTTGTTATGGAAAAACAAGCCACATTCAACTGGCCACAACTAGGCAACCGTTTTTTCCCCCGATTCTACGAGACCCCTGTGTGTGTAATGAGGCGATCGCCGTGAGGACAGCGATCACGGAAAATATTACATGATTTTTCAAAGGTAGGTAAACACACTTGTTTTTCGCTGGCACTGGGGTGACGCTATTACACTTTTACTCTGGCAGTTAAAGAGTTAAAGGGAACCGTTAAGGAATCGGACCGTTAAGAGGGAATTGTTAAGGAACCGGAATCGTTAAAATACTAAAGGATCCCAACCCTAAATCCTGACCCGGTTACTACTGCACTGAAAAATAATACACGATTCATTCTGACCCGGTTACTTGAAAGAAAAAGAAGAAAAAAACACGTCTTGTTCATTCAAAACTGCATTTGAAACTAACTGAGGTACTCATGTGTTCTTTGACAGGAGGCGGAACTTGAGGTGGCAGAATTGAGGATGCTATTCACATTAGGAGTGACAAGGAGATAGCAATTATGACTACATTTAGAGGATCAGATAGATAGATACCTTTATTATCCCGCGGGGGAAATCAGTTGCCCAGAGGCAGCACAGCAGTTAAGGTTACAAAGTTACACGTAAAGGGTAAGAAAAAGAAAAAGTACTGTTGTGTACAGCAATACAAGGCAGAAGGAAAAAAACAAGAAGCATCAACAACACAGAGCAACGGTAAAAACAAATAAAGTGTCCGTTACAGTCAGTTCTTCATAAGTGTCTCGCTTTATCTCGTAAAAAAACGCAAATAATGGCCTGGCGTATCGTATCGGGTTCGAATCTCAATCCCGACGACCTTTGCTGCGTATCCTCCCCCCCCCCTCTCTCTCCCCATTTCCTGTCAGTCTACTGTATATCTATCAATAAAAGGCAGATGATCTGCTGGGGCCGACAGAAGGAGACGTGTTCTTTGAAGCGAGATGCAGCACAGAGTGGTTCTCAGGCATCAGTCAGCCTATAGCAAGTTGACAGACCAATCGTTCAAGGCTTCTAAAAATAGATGGTTGATGTTTTTTTCTCTCTCTCCCAACTTCATTAACTTTGAATGATGTTGCTCCATTATGAAAGAGGCCGTGCACAATTTCTAATGCAGCCTAATTGTAACTGAAACTATTTAATGATAACAATTATCATTGAATAATGTCAGAGATGACTTTTATTCCATTTTAAAGAGAGTGTTTTTTTATTATGATTATATACCAATTTGCTATTTTAGGCCTCCTATAAGTGTGGTGTGAAAAATGACTTCTTGGTGATTGTAGCTACTAGAACTGAGACACTCCATATGTTGAAGCCAGTATCTAAATGACCTTCATTGAACGGCTGGTCATTAAATATCCTTTGTTGAAACAACTGTAATAACTATATGCTGTAGTTAATGGCTGTTTAAAGGATTCATAAGTACTGCTGTTGAGTACTGTCATTTATTTTCTCTGGCCTTTGAGCACATGCTAATCCAATACTCCACGACTACCGACTCTACCTCACTATTTTCTGCTATGCATGTTCTAATAGTTTTTAATTGCTGCGTGTGTTTTTTTGTATAGTATTTTTGCATTGTATGTAATTGTAACATTGTTGTTTCTATTGCTGTGTTGTATAGCACTTTGGTTGGCTTCGGTCATTGTAATGTGCTCTATAAATAACAGTTGAGTTGAGGAAGCTGAATACTGAATTCACGATCCTCTAAAGACAAAGGCTTCAGGTTCAGATCAGGTGTAAAGTAACTAAGTACATTTACTCAAGTACTGTACCCAAGTACAATTTTGAGGTATTTTTACCTCCTTCAGTATTTCCAATTTTCAATACTTTTAATTCTACTCCACTACATTTCAGAGAAAAATATCGTACTTTTTACTCCACTACAATTATTTGACAGCTTTAGTTACTAGTTTGCATGATTTAGATTATTCTCACAAAATTTTGGTCATTTGAAAATAGCCGATCTACAAGCTCATGATGCGTCGCGATGTGACGCATTGTGAGCTTGTAGATTTGCTCTATTCAAAATATTTCAATACATTTTGAACTTTTGAAATGGACATTCTGCACAATGAGTTATTTTACTTTTGGTACTTTAAGTATATTTTGTTGCCAATCCTTTCGTACTTTTACTCAAGTACATTTTGAATACTGGAATTGTACTTGGAGTATTTCTACATTGCAGTATTGCTACTTTTACTTAAGTAAAACATGCGAGTACTTCTTCCATCACTGCAAAAATATGCGACCATATTACAAAGGCAAGGCTACTAAACATTCAGTTCAGGTCAGTTACTGAGCCACACACAAACACAATGATACAGCTCTCCAGGCCTCTAAGACGCTGGAGAAGAATTTAATCTTCTCATATCAATTCCACAAATCCCCAGGGTGTAACATTGAAAAGGTGATCTATTCCAATACGAGATGCAACGTCAATAACAGAAGATAGAGTCTCTCTGCTGCATGCACGTACATGTCCCTGACAATAATAGTCATTTTGTTTCAGGTCTTTCTTAGAGCCTAGTTAACACTGTATAAAACAGAGGTTCCAAAACGTGGGGTTTTAGAACCCCATTGGTTCTCAAAGTGTGGTCCGGGGACCCCCAGGGGTCCTTGAGGGAGTTCCAGGGTGTCCCAAGCTAAATGATAGATAGTTAGGAACCAAAATGGACCCTTATGGGTCTGTAACTCTGGGAGTCCATTTGGTTCCATTTGTACACTCTCAGAGTTAAATTAACATGGATTTTACTATATAAATTGGGGTCCCAGAGATAGAAATGCCATTAAATGGGGGTCCGTAGCCTAATGCATGTCAAACTGGGGGTCCTTGAAATTAAACATGGTTGAGAATCACTGCTAGAGCCGTAAATATCTTCTCTCATGGGGGTCCCTGGCATTACTTTTCAAATGGGGTCCGCAAGCTAACAAGTATCAATGTAGGGGTCCTTGAAATGAAAGAGTTTGAGAACCAGTCTATATTATTATTAGTAAATAACTTTTTTTTATGCCCAATGTATTTGTTTTTAAGTTCATAAAGTTAACATAAGTATAACTAAATGCATTTGAAATTAAATAAAAATGTTACTTTTCAGTATTCCAATGAAAAAAATAGCCCAAAAATATTCAGGATTCCAATTCCAAAATAGCAAAAATAGCTGATCTACGAGCTCAAAATGTGTCGCATCGCGACGCGTTTTGAGCTTGTAGATCAGCTAGTTTTGCAACCTTTGTGTGACATGCTACTAGTATGTGGAGAGGGCCACTAGGCCTATATTTCCACACTCACTCCAGGGGGCCACACATCTTATTTACATATTTTAACTTTTTTCCTAAATTAATGCCCTACTTAAGGCCTAGTATGATACTAGAATGACGAAGTAGGGCATTAATTTAAGAAAAAAGATAAAATATGGAGATAAGATGCGTGGCCACCTGGAGTGAGTGTGTAAATATAGTGGCCCTCTCCATCATCAAAGTATTCCACCCCTGGTGTAGATTGTGGTCTGTGATGGCCGTGACAACAGCCACACATTGAGATAAGACTCCATAAACGTACACAATGCTGCTACCATTTGCATTCACCCATGCCACTATGCCTTCGATTAATTAATTTGCGTTAGCAGTCATTTCTAAATACATGAAACACAACCAGTTTGTTTTGTTTGCACTGTTCCTTAAGAACAACGCGCAAGTTGTTTAAGTTGTAATAATGCATTTATCTTTGTTTGAGCAGTGGTGGAAAGTAACTAAGTACATGTACTTAAGTACACTTTTGAGGTACTTTTTACTTTACTTGAGTATTTCCAATTTTCAATACTTTTACTTCTACTCCACTACATCTCAGAGGCAAATATTTTACTTTTACTTTTTTTAAACTTTAGTTACTAGTTGCTTTGCATATATAAATTATTATATTATAAAACATACATTAACTACTTTAGCCCTATTTTATACCTAGGCTATTTGTAAATAGCCGATCTACAAGCTCACAATGTGTTGCATCGCGACACCTTGTGAGCTTGTAGATCTGCTATGTTTTACTGCTACTTTAAGTATATTTTTATGCCAATACTTTTGCACTTTTACTCAAGTAACATTTTGAACAAAGGCCTTTTTACTTGTAAAAGAGTATTTTTATATTGGGGTATTGCTACTTTTGCTTAAGTCAAATATCGGAGTACTTCTTCCACCACTGTATTGGAGTTACCTAAGCCTGTTTCCTGGAACAAATGCTGAGAATGAGGGTGGAGACAGTTTTTATGCTAAAGGCGGCGGAGCCAAGACCATACCAAGAGACTTGATTGAAAGGGGGGTTTGGTTGCTTTTCAGTTAGTTATATGCTGTCCTCCCCTGTGTGTATTTATTGGTTTGGCCCACTTCATGTTGTGTTAAACATTATTTTCAGTAGAGTTATGTGCTGTTGACCTCTTTTAAAGGGCCTATAACCTGTTCGTTGGACATTTTGTGAAACATTTGTTGTTGTTTTTTCTCTAATTAAACACACATTTGAGTTTGAAAACCTGCATGGCCTTATACTTTGTCTGCTTGGTCACAGGGTCCCAGAGATAAAAAATATATAATAAAATAATAAAAGTAACAAATGAGCAGTGGTGGAAAAAGTTACTCAAATGTTTTACTTAAGTAAAAGTATCAATACTGCAATGCAGAAATACTCTGTTACTATGTTACTCTGTTGTTAAGCATTCAAAATATACTTGCGTTAAAGTACAAAAGTATTGGCATCAAAATGTACTTAAGTACCAAAAGTAAAGTACTCAACATGTAGAATGTCCCATTTCACAAGTGTTCAAAATATATAAAAAACCTTTTGAAAATAGTAGATCTACAAGCAGATTTACAAGCTCACAACGCGTCTCTTGTAGATCTGCTATTATTAAATAGCCAAAGTACATAGAGATAAAGTGGGTAATGTATGTTTTGTAATAATAATCTAAATCTACAAAGTAACTACAGTAACTAAAGTTTTCAAATGATTGTAGTGGAGTAAAAGTACAATATTTGCCTCTGAGATGTAGTAGAAGTAAAAGTATAGACAATTGTAAATACTCCAGTAAAGTAAAAGTACCTCAAATTTGTACTTAAATACAGTACTTGAGTAAATGTACTTAGTTACTTTCCAGCACTGCAAATGAGGATCCCTGTGCTAAGCATGTCAAACTGGGCATCATTTACATTTAAAAGGCTGAGAATCACTGCTGTATGGCTGTATGCTGTTCTGGGCATTTGCACTCAATACATCGGTTCAATAGCAAGCACCCAGTATCCATGGTAACTGTGTGAAGCCTTTAGAAATGTCAGAAGTGGCTCACAGCCTGTAAGACGTTCCAAATTACTTATTTTATCAATGAGACAAAGCATGTCTCTCACAGGGGTTGTCCTACACAATATAAATGAGGCTTAACTCCTCTTCAGAAGCAAGCATTGACCAACATGTGGAACAACAGACAAACACACTGGAGACAGTAAAGCAACACTTAGATCTCACAGCTTCAGGCATGTGTGCGTGCAGTGAGTCCATGCTTGCGTTGCCAAAGCGGCCATTGATTTGACTCTGTAAGCGTAAACACTGATGTGCTTACAGGAGAGAAGCCAAGGTCATGGATGTTGGACTACATCAAAAGGTGCTTTTCACCCACAATGCAGCTGAACTGTGGTGTGAATCCACCATGTAGCTTATTCTATACTTTTTTCCAGAGGTAGAAAAAGTACCCTAATGTTTTACTTAAGTAAAAGTATTAATACTGCAATGTAGAAGTACTCTGTTACAAGCAAAAGTCTGAAATTCAAAATGTACTTGAGTAAAAGTACAAAAGTATTGGTATCAAAATGCACTTAAAGTACCAAAAGTTAAAGTACTAAAATGTTTGAAAATAGCACATCTATGCGACACGCTGTGAGCTTGTAGATCGGCTATTTTCAAATAGCCTAGGTATAAAATAGGGCTAAAGTGGTTAATGTATGTTTTAAAATGTAATAATTTATATCTGCAAAGTAACTAATACCTAAAGTTTTCAAATAATTGTAGTGGAGTAAAAGTACAATATTTGCCTCCGAGATGTAGTGGAGTAGAAGTAAAAGTATAGACAATTGGAAATACTTAAAAGTACCTCAAAATTGTACTTATAAGTACAGTACTTCAGTAAATGTACTTAGTTACTTTACACCACTGCCGCCATAGCTCATTCTATACTTTTTCACTAAAGCCTGAAGTTCAATCCGTATTCCAGTTGCATTGCTTTGTTTTTATTTAAATTCCTAAAAGTCTGCACTTTACCGACTGTAGAGAGACATTGTAATCTGAGACCTGTGTTATGTTTTTGTCAGCATCCCTTGGTGAGTCTTTAGGTCATCTTTCTTTTTTTCTTCTCCCATTATTTAACAGGGTTGTAATTAGCACCACACATAATACATGTTCTCCTGATGACATCACTGGGCGGACAATGTCAAATAAGTAAGATTATATTCACACAACAACATAGAGGATCAATAGTAAAGAGACAGAATGCAGTTATTAACATCTGAAATGCATTAAGTGTTGATTATTTATTCATGGCAGGGGTGTAATGTTCAGAGGGTTCCTTGGTTTGTGGATCGCAGCTCAATACTTTTGGTGAAGCACAAAGGAAAGAAGATGCAGAGAACATAAAATTGCCTATTATGTCCCTTTTCTTTCTTCTTTTGGGGAATTTATTTAGAGTATTCAATCATTTTTACCCCCTTTTTCTCCCCGATGTAGTCGTTATGCCAATTCATTCCTCCCCACACACATTTCTGTGTGGACACTGCTGTCCTACTGACTCACCTGCCAGTGAGGAGCCCCCACGGAGAGGACGTAGGGCCTTCGTCCTACTCCTCCCACCCAACACTCCCTGCTGACAGGAACCCACAACCTCCGTGGTGGTGGGCAGGGACTTTACCACTGCGCCAACCGAGCGCCTTTAAAACATTTTCCCCCTCTTTTTGGGGGATATTTTTGGGTTCTGACTTTATTGATAGTACACAGTGGAGAGGGAGACAGGGAAACAGGGAGATCGAGAGACACGCAGCAGAGGTCGTCAGGATCATTAGAGCCTATATGTGGTATGTGCCTGGACCGCTAGGGCAGCGGGCACCCGCCTTTCATTTCCTTTGATTATGTAAACAGTTGCAGAGACAAAACCACTGCTGAATAATGCTGATGCACAGACCAATCAAACCAAAGATGTTGTCATTACAACTTGCAAACAAGACACATTGTCAGTTCTTGTCGAAAACATCATCTAGCATCCTGACATTTCAGATTCACTAATAGGGCCCCAGCATTGGCCTTTGAAATTGAGTCAATATAGGAAGTGACAGTTCATATGAATGGCCTGTAGTTTTGCTGTTTTACCCCTGCTGGTGTCAGAAAGATGTTTTTCTCAATGCAAGGGGGTGGGTTTTTGACGAACTTTAGACTTGATTTTCTTACCTTAATACACATTGTCATAAATACTATTATGCTTCCAGTCGCTAGTTTAAAGTTTTCTTTCAATCACTGTGATATGAGTTTTCGTAAATTATGGTCCCATTTATTTTATGCTCTAGGAGGGGCGGGATGATTTGATTGTCAAGCTACACAACCAATAGCATTCATTTCCGGTTGCATCAGCTATGACGCGATATGACGCGATATAGAAAGATGGCGGATTTGAAATTCCTGAACAATCGGCTTCATTTATGGTCTGTAGAAACCAATGGTGTCGCTTTCTCCATTCATTTTTACAGTCTATGTACACATACTTGCAGGAGAATGTGTGTATGCTACTGACCAAAAGTCATCAGAACTGTGTACATCTTTGAGTACATAGAAAAGAGCTATATAAATATTATTCTTTTTTATTATTATTAATATTATTATTATTATTATTATTATTATTATTATTATTATTATTATTATTATTATTATCATTAGTAGTAGTATTATTATTATTATTAGTAGTAGTATTAGTATTATTATTATGTGGGCTGTCTGGCATTGAAGCCCTACCAATCTCTTCTGTCACCATCTCTAATACATACTTCTGAAACTTCTGAAACCAGTCGGCCGTCATCAAGTTCACATATTAAGATGAACAGTCATTCATAATAAATGGATGGATGGATTCATTGAAGCATTCAGTGAATTAATGAGGCTGACGATCGATGCACGGCGGAACACAGAGAGTGATGAGAAATCGACGCAATTCTCTGGGCCGACCGCTGACTAAATGTGTTATAGGTTGTAACGTGAGGTGTCCTCGTGAGAGGGCCTACCGGCCATGTCATTTATCATACTGCTAGGATCGGTTGTCGTTTTGTGCATAATTAGAAATAAACAAATACATGGAATCAGTGGTGGAAAGTAAACTTACTTAAGTACTGTATTTGAGTACAATTTTGAGGTATTTGTACTTTACTTGAGTATTTCCAATTTCCAATACTTTTACTTTTATTCCCCTACATCTCAGAGGCAAATATTGTACTATTACTCCACTACAATTATTTGACAACTTTAGTTACTAGTTGCCTCGTAGATTTTGATTATTATTACAAAACATACATTAACCACTTCCTAAAGCCTATACATTTCGATCTACCGCCTAGCCTATAGCCTATAGCCTATACATTTCGATCTTGAAAATAGCAGAAAATAGCAGATCTACAAGCCCACAATGCGTCGCGATGCGACACATTGTGGGCTTGTAGATCTGCTATTTTCAAAGGATTTTTATACATTTGAAAACAAGTACCTAAACATTAGAGTACTTTTTCCACCACTGTTGTATGTATACAGACAGACGGGCGGAAGGAAGGACAGACGGATAGAAAGAAGTGAATTGAGCTGAGATATTGTTTACCTAATTGACTTGAAAAAACATTTGCAACGATTGTAGTTTGCGTGTGTTCACACACTCGCGTGCACGCACACACGCGCACACACACACACACACACACACACACACACACACACACACACACACACACACACACACACACACACACACACACACACACACACACACAAACGCGCGCACACACACACACACACACACACACACACACACACACACACACACACACACACACACACACACACACACACACACACACACACACACACACACACACACACACACACACACACACACACACACACACACACACACACACGCACGCACACACTATACGCACACAGCAGATCAATAGCCCCCGGCATGTTATAGATTAGCACAGCCTGTGAGAGCAGTGGAGGTCTACACAGAAACATCTCCCACGGCTTCTCAAAGCTCTACAGAGAACCAGACGGCCAAATGCTTCTTTATGGAATCATGAGCTGTGGATGGGGAGTCCTGCCTCTGAAGATATTTGATTTACTAATGAAATGATAATAATCTCCATCTTACTAGCTAGCAGTTTCAATCCATGTAATGGAAACCCCAATAGTGCTGAAACTTGATTTTCAAATAACGTGCGTCTAAAGTCAGTTATTTTCATCATCATTCAAATAAAAGGCTTAATGTGAAACAGTAAAAGCTATAATGCAACATTGGCATATTATTTACATAACTAATCTGTAAATTCAGTCTTTATTTGCGGAATTCTGACTGCATATGATATTTCTGGGGAAAGCTCTTTTTTGGTGAAATGGATCTCTTCTAGACGTGATCAAGGCTTGTCTCGTAAGTTGTTTCATAGACTTAACGCCATGACTTACTTCATACTTTCGTTGCTATTATCTACTCATCTATTATGTTTGCAAAAAGCTACATCAACAGATCGACGAATTAATCTAGAAAAAGTGTGCTAAATCTCACAGTATGCCAACATGTTCCAGTAGTGGTGGAAAAAGTATTCAGATATTTGACTTAAATAAGTCATCAATACTGCAATGTAGAAGTACTCCGTTACAAGTAAAAGTCTGGAATTCAAAATGTACTTGAGTAAAAATACAAAAGTATTGGTATCAAAGTGTACTTAAAGTACCAAAAGTAAAAGTACTAAATGTTTGAAAATAGCAGATCTACAAGCTCACAACGTGTCACATCGCGATGCGTTGTGAGCTTGTAGATCGGTTATTTTCAAATGGCCTAGGTATAAAATAGGGATAAGTGGTTATTTTATGTTTTATAATGTCATCATTTATATCTTCAAAGTAACTAGTAACTAAATTTTTCAAATAATTGTGTAAAAGTACAATATTTGCCTTGAGATGTAGTGGAGTAGAAGTCAAAGTATTGGAAATTGGAAATACTCAAGTAAAGTACAAATACCTCACATTTTTACTTAAATACAATACTTTGATTACTTGATGTACTTAGTTACTTTCCACCACTGCAGATAAGAGATGAATCGTGCAATTCATTCATTGTAACATACAGTAGGTGTAATTTCTCAGTCCTTCATTTGTCATGCACCTGTTTGTAAGGTACTAATTTTTGTCTTCATCATTGATGTCTGTTTGAGTGAAATGCAACCAAAACAGCAGAACCTGGTTTAAACAGAGGTGTCAGTGAAAGTCAACCTGCTCTGGATCAGAACATTGACTAAACCACAAACCATGCACAGAGTGTGTGACATTGCTGTCATCGTCATTGGGGTGCAGCACAGCAGAGGTAAAATTACTATTACATCATAGTCAATATTATCTTCCCACCTTCTGATCAGTAATAACACAGAATCACAAGTTGCCAGAAAGTGACTCAGCCGACAGGGTATTTTAAGAAATGCAGTACAAGCCTGCAGACAGACTTGAACAGCAGTGGTGTAAAGTAACTAAGTACATGTACTCAAGTGCTGTACTTGAGTAAAATGTTGAGGTATTTTTTACTTTACTGGAGTATTTCCAATTTTCAGAACTTTTACTATACTCCAATACATCTCAGAGGCAAATATTGTACTTTTACTCCACTACAATTATTTGAAAACTTAACCTACTAGTTACTTTGCAGATATACATTATTACATTATAAAACATACATTAACCACTTTAGCCCTATTTTATACCTAGGCTATTTGAAGATAGCCGATCTACAAGCTCACAACGTGTCGCGACGCCGCGCGTTGTGAGCTTGTAGATGTGCTATTTTCAAACATTTTAGTAATTTTACTTTTGGTACTTTAAGTATATTTTGATACCAATACTTTTGCATTTTTACTCAAGTAAATTTTGAATTCCGGACTTTTACTTGTAACTGAGTACTTCTACATTGCAGTATTGATACTTTTACTTAAGTAAAACATTTGAGTACTTTTTCTACCACTGGTAATAACACAGAATCACAAGTTGCCAGAAAGTGACTGAGCCAACAGAGTATTTTAAGAAATGCATTACAAGCCTGTTTAGACGGACTAGAACAGTCAAATCACCCTACATCACAAAATATTCTCTGTGCATTCATGCCACCTATGTATCGGTTATTGTACTGTCGCACACGATCTGCAAGTCATTATTAAAAAAAAATTAACCTTGGCATTCATGCGTGCGCTGCAGTCTTTTGACAGCTAATCTTATCTCTTTTCTCTCGATCCACAATGATGTCCACAGGCAGACAGAGTTCAGATGGCTACTGGAGGGAGTTCACCTTTACAACTAACATGATGAGATGCCACCAAGTAATGATAACAAAAAATTGTGAAACTGAGGTTTTCTTTAGAAGGATTTTGCCGTAATTGGCATAGATATTGTTGCGTTCCTCACACAGATATTGTCACTGAGCCAAGCAAAAACTCCAAATTGGGTTCAGGAAAGGCAGCGCCGTTGGGCACTGGCCGCTAGAAAGCTGTGACAGCTTAAAACATAAACTATGATTTGCAAAGTAAAAGTCAAGAGAGTAAAGAATAAACTATTTAGCAGAGGGAGCGGTTTTGAGAGTTTAAACATGGTCATTGTGTTACAAATAAGGCCGCAGTGACCGGAGAGGAACTTATTTACTGGCTGATCAGACCCATACAGGTGTAACACATCATTGTTAACGAGGCTTCACTGACTGGACAAAGCAGCGACCAATGGGCATACAGAAAGCTCACTCATTCAAAACACTCAGCTCATAACAATAGCAAACATTACATCAGCGCTAACCATGTTTTATGGAAAATGAAAGGGAACGTTTCAATGACACACAACTAGAATTTGTCCTCTCCATTGAACCTAGCTCTGGTCCATAGTTCTCCTTAAGGCTATGGGACTTTCGAGCCAATGCGCTCGCACCACAGGCTGCACAGCCTCTCGTCTGCAGTAAAAAAATAAAAATACACTTCCGCTACTCACCAAAACAAACGCGGTTTTATGGAGTTGAAAGCCAACTCTACTAACTGGGAACACTCTGAGCCCCCCACCTCACGTCTAAAATACACTTTGTGGCCAAATTGTTAAATAATTTCACCGGAAGGACAAAACAAAATTGTTGAGGGCTGCGCAGCCTGTGGTGCGGGCGCATTGGCTCGAAAGTTCCATATAGCCTTAAGGAGAACTCCTTCAGGCTATGGACCAGAGCTACATTGAACCCATCCCTAACTATTAGGGAGCAACGTTCAGCAATTGAACAGCACCCAGGGAGGAGGTAGAAGTGTAATGTCTTGCTCAGGGACACTTCGACACGATGCCAGGAGGAGCCAGAATCAAACCGGGAACCTCCCAACGACCACTCCCACCTCCTGCCACCCCGGGGATTAATAGTACCATTGAAATGCATCAATACAACCTGGACAACTTTAGCACTTTTTTATACCTAGGCTATTTGAAAATACCAGATCTACAAGCTCACAACGCGTTGCATCGCTGCAATTTTCAAACATTTTAGTACTTTTACTTTTGGTACTTTAAGAACATTTAGATACCAATACTTTTGTACTTTTACTCAAGTAACTGTTTTATTCTGGACTTTCACTTGTAACAGAGTACTTCTACATTGCAGTATTGATACTTTTACTTAAGTAAAACATTTGAGTACTTTTTCCACCACTGTGATTCACCCACCATTTATTCACCACGATGAGCCTACTTTTAAATCATGTAACAGCACAAAGAATAGCCTCGATCTCCAGGCTTTTATTGTTTAGTTCAGCTAAAAAATACACAAAGAATAACGGCTCTCGATACTCAAATTGGGACACCAATTGGACAATAATACACACCCTTCTTTCACAGTTTAAGCTCCGATGCAGGTACTGATTGCACCTATTCTGCACGTGTTTTCTCTCTTATGGAATTCATCTAAACATTGCTGTCAACATCAATGTCATCATGTTGTCACAGCTTGTCACATCAAAATGTTCATGACAGTGTCAGTTACACACTGCAGACCATACCTTACACTTTGTCCATATATGCAGTGGTTTATACCTAGGCTATTTGAAAATACCAGATCTACAAGCTCACAACGCGTTGCATCGCTGCAATTTTCAAACATTTTAGTACTTTTACTTTTGGTACTTTAAGAACATTTAGATACCAATACTTTTGTACTTTTACTCAAGTAACTGTTTTATTCTGGACTTTCACTTGTAACAGAGTACTTCTACATTGCAGTATTGATACTTTTACTTAAGTAAAACATTTGAGTACTTTTTCCACCACTGTGATTCACCCACCATTTATTCACCACGATGAGCCTACTTTTAAATCATGTAACAGCACAAAGAATAGCCTCGATCTCCAGGCTTTTATTGTTTAGTTCAGCTAAAAAATACACAAAGAATAACGGCTCTCGATACTCAAATTGGGACACCAATTGGACAATAATACACACCCTTCTTTCACAGTTTAAGCTCCAATGCAGTTACTGATTGCACCTATTCTGCACGTGTTTTCTCTCTTATGGAATTCATCTAAACATTGCTGTCAACATCAATGTCATCATGTTGTCACAGCTTGTCACATCAAAATGTTCATGACAGTGTCAGTTACACACTGCAGACCATACCTTACACTTTGTCCATATATGCAGTGGTTTAAAGTAACTAAGTACATGTACTCGAGTACTGTACTTAAGTACAGTTTTGAGGTATTTGTAACTAACTTAAGTATTTCCAATTTCCAATACTTTTACTTCTACTCCACTACATCTCAAAGGCAAATATTGTACTTTTACTCCACTACAATTATTTGAAAACTTTAGTTACTAGTTACTATGTAGATTTGGATTATTATTACAAAACATACATTCAACCACTTCAGCCCCATAATGCATTTCGGCCATTTGAAAATAGACGATCTACAAGCTCACAATGTGTCGCATTGCGACGCATTGTGAGCTTGTAGATCGGCTATTTTCAAAAGATTGTATACATTTGAAAACTTGTGAAATGGGACATTCTGCATAATGAGTACTTTTACTTTTGTACTTTAAGTATATTTTGATACCAATACTTTTGCACTTTTACTCAAGTACATTTTGAATTCCGGACTTAGTATTTCAGAGTAGTAACAGAGTATTTCTACATTGCAGTATTGATACTTCTACTTAAGTACAAAATGTGAGTACTTTTTCCACCATTATTATATCATATATTATATGAAGAGAATGTATGTATGTATGTATGTATGTATGTATGTATGTATGTATGTATGTATGTATGTATGTATGTATGTATGTATGTATGTATGTATGTATGTATGTATGTATGTATGTATGTATGTATGTATGTATGTATTGTAGGTATTGTTGAAGCACATTTATAGTATTATATTATATTGCTTAATGCTTAGCATTGATTACTGTGTTGCTAGCTTGAGTTTGAGGGCTGGGAACATGGCCTAAAACACCAGTGGCTGATAAGGCCGGAAAAGGGAGTTCAGGTTTATGGCTGTGCAGAGGAGATATGTTTTAGCACTATAACAAGCTCAGGAGAATGTATTATTGTTTTCCTTCTAGACAATTATGAGCTGACTGTCAGGGAAGACTGTCAGTCTATCTTTGTGCCTTGCTGGAACAACATGTCTGTGTGAATGTTACAGCGCTGTAAATACATCTTTCTATTATACCATTTTATATTGCATCTGAGCCAAGGTTTATCTGAGCTTTTGAGAATTTCAATTCCGCTAGACTTAAAGACTGGAGTCCATACATTATAAGCAAGGATTTCCTATGTATGTATGTATGCATGTATGCATGTATGTATATATGTATGCATGCATAGTGTATGCATGTATATGTATGTCAAGTAGCTACACTACCGTATGTATATGTCCCCTCAAGTTATGCCCAAACATGGAGTTCCGCACAGCTTGAGACTGGCCTCCAAGTAGTGACGTTGCACAGGGAAGCTACACTGTTATGAAACCCAGTCTTTTTTTTCTCCCCTTTTTCTTTTTGTAAGAGTGACAGCGGCTTTGTTCTGCGCACGTCCACACACCACACACATATGCACATCAAGCAAAAAAGAGATTAATAGGAATAAAGCTGCTGAGGCGAATATATCTCCCCAGTGCGGACAACACAGCAGAAGACTCGATTTACATTTGTAGCGTTTCTCCTCAATGGCTACTCTGTAATGTGCTCATTAGCAATGTTGTGCTTGAGGCTGTTCTCCCCGCAGGAGACCGTGGTTGGTAGAGAACTGTCTGTGTTTACTGCAGCACACATCAAAGAAAGCTGAGCTCACAAGTGGAGCATCTTCACAGAATGGACTGATTGCCTGCCTATCGCTGGTGGAAAGTAACTAAGCCCATTTACTGCACTTAAAGGTATAGTAACAATATTCTCCATGTATCTCCAGCTCTTTATTAAGCAAAAAAAAAATCATTTTTAGGTCAGGATACCAATTTTATCCAATCAGTAGAGAGAACTCACACTTGGACCTAGAACACTAGAACATTGAATATTATATTATTATATATTATTGGATACTCTCTTCTGATTGGCTGAAATTGGCAACCCACCTGAAAATGTATTTTCTGTTTATTAGAGCTAGAGAGACGGGGAGACACCCGTTACTGAACAAACACTCTATGGCAATGATTACTATCACAATATAGTATTAACCTTCTAACAAAAACAAAAACGATTTTTAACCAATGTATCACTTACCCTACCTTTAAAGTAAAACTTTGTCAAATGTTATACTTTTTAATCCACTACAATTATTTGATAGCTTTAGTTATTTTTCAGATGTATATGATCAAAACATACATTACAGGACTTTTACTTGTAGCAGAGTAGTTCTATATTGTGGTATTGCTACTGTTACTTATTTAAATAAGACATCTGAGTACTTTTTACACCACTGCCAAGCATCATGCTCTGTGTGATGGAAAATATATACATGCTTCCCCCAGCTTCTGACAGCAAAGGGGGGGGGGGCCTTTGCTGTCAGAAGCTTTTGTCTAGTTAGTATAATCTCTTATCTGACGTAGTGGCTGAGCATGGCATTGTGTTAAGGCTACAGCGCAGGCCAAGGTCAAGACAATAACAATAAGCCTTATCGGCGTGCCTGGCATTGACGGGGTTATTGCGCTGACAACTTGAACTTCATCTAGTAGATTAGGATTAGGATCAGATTAGGATATCATCGCCCACAGGCGGAAACCTGTCAAAAACGGTTACTTATCATGAAATGCATAAGAAAAAGGACATGTGCTCCATAGGACCCGATAGGCTCTAAGCACAGCAGCCATATTGGAACGAATTTGGGCCTCTTCCTCACTTCCTTCACAGGTGTTACCAATGATACTAATTAAGGCTCTGTTAGTGTAGCACAGTTAGTGGTTCTCAAACCTTTTTAATTTCAAGGACCCCCTTAACTCTGAGAGTGTACAAATGGAACCAAATGGACCTGCAAGGTACCCCTTACATTTACACCCGTAAGGGGTACATTTGGAACCCCCTCACGGAACCACAATGTGAGACCCACTGGTGTAGCAGAGTGTTTCCAGTGAGCCAACATGCATAATATCAGCACCCTGACTCTGTTTGACCAGAATGGAACAGAGCCTTCATTAGTATCATTGGTAACACCTGTGAAGGAAGTAAGGGAGAGACCCAGTTTATTTCCAATGTGGCTGCTGTGCATAGAGTCTATTCCGATACATCTAGTCTGCCCAGTAGTAGACTGAAAGAGCGAGCCCAATCGATGGTCTTGAAGGGCGGATCCAAACCCAGGCGCTGGATTCCAGCGCAGCTTCCTGTTGCTTCACCAATCTATGTCCCCGCCTCCCCCTCCCCCCCGCCACTCCCCCCCCCCCCCCCGGCCTGTGTACGGAACACGCTGACGTCCCCAAATTTAGAGCGACGCCCCTCTGCACTCTGATTGGTTAGGAGATAACAACGTTTAGAGACCGCCGTTACTGCATGGTTCTCCCAGGCTTTTTTTCTTTTGAAAAAATTAAAAGGCATGGGTTTCCGAGGCTAGCCCAGTAGTGACAACATGTTGATGTTCATAGGCAGAAACCTTGCATCTACATATTTCAACTTGTGTATTTTTTGTTTGAATGCACCACTACATCATACAAGAGTGTGTGTGATGAAGAGCGTCGCGTTGTGATGCATTGTGACGCATTGTGAGCTTGTAGATTGCTATTTTCACTATTTTAATCAAGAATATATGATAATAATCAAAAAGGAGGATAACCGCTGGCTTGGATCTTTTCATAATTGACTGAACATGATGATTAACATCATCAGAAAAAAACAAATGGTTCCTTGATATTGGTGTTATTTGCTAAAATACACACACAGAAACACACAAACATGCAACGCACACGCACAAACATTCACACCGAAACGCAGAAACCTGCACACTAGCATATAGAGAAATGTCACGCGTAACACGTACACATACATGCATGTTCAGACACAAACATGCGCACACACACGCGCATAGCCTACATCAGCAAAAATGGAAATGCATGCAAATACCCCTCACACACACACACACACACACACACACACACACACACACACACACACACACGCACACGCACACGCACACGCACACGCACACACACACACACACACACACACACACACACACACACACACACGCACGTCCCGTTGATCACGAAGGTGACAGGTCATCCCTGACTGTGCCGTAGACAAATGACGGTTGACCTGAGGGAGAGACGTGTGAAGGTGACAGCTGCTAAGCGTGGTTAAAGACCGAAGAGCCGTGGTGACCATGACAGCTTGTTGACAGCTATTTGACACCTGTCACGTGCACCACAGCCTTGCTGTAGCCTTTCATTCCCTCTCAGTCTGGTGGAGACGTGGCCCTAGGGCCTCTTGTTTGAAGCAGACCAGCTGCTTCCAGACCACTATAGTCTTTTCACAAGAAAGTGACCACATACACACTCCAGCTGACCAACATACTTCAAGCCAAAGTGCAGTAAATCTACAAAGAATCAGACAGACTAAAACGATGAAAAAATATACAAAATGCTGTTTCAACTGGCCAGCCAAATGGGTTATCAGCATTTAAGTGATACTGCACTAATATGCTCTATGCACAGCAGCCATATTGGAAAGAGATTGGGCCTCGTCCTTACTTCCTTCACAGGTGTTACCAATCCTCCTATATTTTGACAAACCTCTGTGGTCGACGGTGGTGAGAGCAAAACTGTGTGCCCGGTTCTCCTCAGTGGCTGGAGCTATTGCTCTGCATTTGCACACAGCCATTGACCATTACCATCTGAACGCAACTGCGAAGGCCGTTTTTAAATTTCGCCAAATCTCAGCTGTTTATTAGCGTTTTTGTGTCAAACGATGTTATGGGACAAACTGCGCATGCGTTGAATCTGTGTTGCACTGTTGCACACACAGAACGTGCTTCGACCAACACAGCGTGTGTCTGTGTGTGTGTGTGGTGTGTGTGTGTGTGGGGGGGGGGGGTTTTGCGACGCGACAGGACGCGTGCCGGGGGGGAGGATCACGACGGGACTCATGCGTGCGGGGGGGGGGGGGGGGGGGTCTCGCGATGCGACGCATGCGGAGGGGGGGGAGGGGGAGGGTGACGCCATAATAATAACAACACAATAACGCTAATCTATTACACATGATGTCACGGAGTAAACAAGCTAATGAAATCAGCTCCTGGCCTTAAGGTGGACTGACTTAAGGTAGACCAGTAATTATTTTAACTGCGCACTTCACCGGGTAAGGACTAGTGATACTAATGAAGGCTCTGTTCCATTCTGGTCAAACAGAGTCAGGGTGCTGATATTGTGCATGTTGGCTCCCTGGACACACTCTGCTCCCAGTCAGTGGTTTTTAAAGTGTGGTCCAGGGACCCTCATTTCCTTGAGGGGGTTCCAAATGGCCCCTTACGAGGGAGTAACTCTGAGAGTGTACAAATACGGGTCCATTTGGTTCCATTTGTACACTCTCAGAGTTATGAGGTCCTTGAAATTAAAAAGGTTTGAGAACCCATGCTACATGAAATGGAAAAGAGCCTTCATTAGAATCATTGGTAACACCTGTGATTGCTGTGAAGGAAGGAAGGAAGAGGTCCAATTTCTTTCCAATATGGCTGCTGTTCATAGAGCCTATTGTGTTTATTGATTGATTGATTGATTGATTGATTGATTGATTGATTGATTTGTTGGGT
Organism: Gymnoscopelus braueri; assembly: GCF_963280865.1. Taxonomy (NCBI): domain Eukaryota; kingdom Metazoa; phylum Chordata; class Actinopteri; order Myctophiformes; family Myctophidae; genus Gymnoscopelus; species Gymnoscopelus braueri. The sequence continues at coordinate 4,043,410 of NC_137617.1, read as the reverse complement.
GATAAAAAGGAAATAACTACAGATTCACTCCCAATTTTCCACCGTAATCTGAAGTCCACCTTAGCCCGCAGCACTTGACCTAGCCTTGACGACCAATTATGCAAAGATTAAAATGTTATTTAGACAGATGCTAGGTTAATTGTTTACCCGGCGTCCTATAAGTTTCAATGTACAGATTTTTGTATTTATATTATATTGTTTAGACCGATGCTATGTTCTTGGTTTTACCCACGATCCTAGGTTACGGAGGCACTACACTGTATCTCTGCATTAGTATGTGTTAACCTTGCTTACTGTAAGTCGCTCTGGATAAATGCTAAATGCCTACAGCGTAAATTGTAAAAGGCACATCAGCGCTTCCAAAAACGACAGCAACGCACAACAATATCACAGATGCCCTAAGGTTTATTTCCACCATGGTCCTCTAGAGTATAGAATGACCTCACGGTTCATGAGGTAAATGTTGTTTATCCCCCAATATCATAAAAGCTGACTTGACCTTTGAGACGGGTAAATAAGTCAATGTCCCCAAAAATGTACTTACTCACGCACGCACGCACGCACGCACGCACGCACGCACGCACGCACGCACGCACGCACGCACGCACGCACGCACGCACGCACGCACGCACGCACGCACGCACGCACGCACACACACACGCACACACGCACACACGCACACACGCGCACACACACACACACACACACACACACACACACACACACACAGAGCCCCGGGATTCTAAATGTTCCAGTTCAGTTGAGGACGGCCTTTTTTTTCCTTTTTTTTGGAGGCCTGTAGCCGTCAACTCAGCCCAGAACTGAATCACTGCAAAAAATAGTCTCTCTCAGTCAAGTACGTGCCGGTTCTTAAGCTGGGCTATATTTTGCAGCACTTTATATCTATGTTATATACTTTATATCAGCAATTCCCACGTGTATGCCCCTGATGGTATTGTAAGCGGGTCCCCAAATAATTGACAAACATTAAGATTTCAATGATACCTTAAGCCTGAAAGACCCACAGTTGCAAATGTACAACATTTGTATTTTATCAAAAAATGGTATAAATCATTTGTTTTCCTGTTCTTTTTTCACCTAAACATCATCATTGGATCCTATTGTTTAGTCTTGCAATGCCATTGGCCAGTATATTTGCATATAAATACCCCCCACAGAGGCAGGAAATGTCACAACTTCAAAATCCTTGAAGGAAGAAAAAAGTAAGTAAAATGCCTGTAATATGTTTTTGGGTGATCATTAGAATGTCTAGAACATGTACATAATGTTATTATTGTGAAAGATATCCCCCAAATGTAAATTAGAGCATGCTTTATAGTTGTTGTTGTCTATATATATCCGTTCCACAATCGATTAACTGATCATTGCGACCTACCCATCTGACCCATCTGCTAAGTGGTTAGATGGGTGGGCCTCAGGATTTTCAAGTGGGCCCTGCATGACCCAGAAATGGTTGGGAAACCGCTGGTTTATATTATAATTTGCGTTAACATTTTTCTTATCCTTATTCAAGGCTTGCCTTAATAATATTCACATTCTCGGCACCCCTCCTCCACCCACCCTTCCCCTCCCACGGTGAGAACGCTACTCATCTCCCATCATGCAATGCTCCAACCTCCACGGGTGCCAAGCAGGTACATCAACACACGTGCACCTTCTCTCTCTATGGCATGGCACCTACCGCCACCATTCATCACACACTCATTACTCGCTGTCACCTGACACCAGTGGTGGGAAAAGTACTTTTGGTCCTCACTCAAGCTCATTATAAGATGGCACCATTTTTGTCTACACACTCTGGCCCCTTTTTCCACCGGGGTTGAACCGGTTCCGTTCTTTTTTCCAGCCTAATTTTTAACCAGTTCAGACTCAGAGTGTTTTCATTGACAATGAATTGGTTCAGAACCCTAAAAGTTGGTTCCGAACTGGAACCAAAAAAATAAACTTGAACTGCATGGAACCAAAGTGGGCGTGTCACTACACTACAGATTGGAAGTTGCAGATGTGATATAAACAATGGCAAAAGCAAGCGAGTAATCCTCATTTAAAAAAGAAAAGAAAGCTGTAATTGCCATTGACGATCACATTTGTCAATTTATTTTCGACCAGTCATATTCGACAAATTTCAGGCCAGGCCTGCATGGAACCAAAAACTGGGGACTCCCGCTCGGAGCAGGAGTCCCCAGTTGCCCCAGTTTTCACTGCTCCCCTGGTGGGCTCTCTAATTATTCAGATATGCCGCCCCCAATTACAATGGTTCTGCTTAAATCTGGTGGAAACACAAGCCGGTTCGCAGCCGGTTCCGTGAAAGCACCAAGGTTCCAAGAATCTAGAACGGAACCAGTTCTAGAACCAAAGTTATTTTGGTGCAAAAGGGCCTCTGTGTCTCAGCGGAGGAAGCCTGCCTACCAGTGACATCATCGATGGGGAATCCGAGCTAATAGAAACGGCAGGCTTTCTATTTCTGGAAAGTTAGCATGCTGAAATAACACATGAATGAAACAAATTTATATAATCTTGTTTGAAATGACAAAACCTTGTTTCTGAACTGTCTACAGCCCTCCTCTGAGACACAGAGAGAGTAGACAAAAGATAGTGCCATCTTATAATAAGCATTAGTGACGACCAATTATATGAAAATAGGTTGAAAATGGTTGAAGTGGTCCCTTAAGTATAAAAGTAGAAATACCACAATGAAGTACGCCGTTACGAGTGATGATATAGTCCTCTATCCAGAATTGTACTCGAGTAAAAGTATATATCCCGGGCAAACCTTTCGACGTTTGTCATACCTGTTTCCGAACGTGTCACGTCGCGACACACTGAGAGCTTGGCAGACACACGCCATACATCACATTCCTCGTTCCTTCATTGTCACATCCGTGTCATTATGTCATGTGGGGACAGTGGGGGGGGGGGGAGAGGGGGATTTTGGTCACAACCTTGAATTGTGATCAAGGTGGGAACACACCCCCAGCTGTGCCGGTGTCAAAGAGATGAAACATGCCGTTCCCCCAACACCATGCATCAACTCCCTTTGCTCTTTCGTTGCTGTCGGGCGGAAACCTCATTTGGTGGTGGAAAAAGTGCTACATTTTATGTACTTAAAAGTATCAATACTGCAATGTAGATGTACTGTCTTACACGTAGAAGTCCCGCATTCAAAATGTACTTGAGTAAAAGTGCAAAAGCATTGGCATCGAAATGTATATATATTTTTTTAAATAGCCGATCTACAAGCTCACAATGCGTCGCATCGCGACACATTGTGAGTCTGTAGATCTGCTATTTTCAAATGGCTAAGATGTATATCGTCGGTGTCCAGGACGAACCAGCTAACTCCATTTTCATATATATATTTTTTTTTCATAAATCAACGCTATTGAACACCCTTTACTTCTGTGTAAAAATCAAAACATTTGAACCAATGAAAAGTATTAAAAAGCGCCTCTGATGAAAACTCCCAACTCCATTGGATCCTCAAACTGTCTGTCAAAAACAAACAACTCCCCCCTCTCCTCTCCAGTGCTGCATTTCACAGCATGAGTAGTAGAGCGCGCTGCGCAGTGGAGGAGGAGGAACATGTAAACAAACTCCCCGTAGTCTGTTAAAACTATGCAGTGTACCTGTTTATCAAACTTAGCACTGACGCTAATGTTATGAAAACAAGTAATTATATTTCTAAAATCTATGAAGTGTTTAATGAGGAGAGCAATGGGACAAGAAGAAAGGCGTTCATAGCATTTCTGTCGCGCTGAAACCTCTCCCTCAGCAGCGAGTGGAGCTATTGTTTGGACAACAACTCCATTTCAGCTTGATTTCTGCTCGTCTGAAACTACTAACTCCACTCGCGCTGGGTAAAGTGTTGATTTACCCGCGATTTGGGTAAAGTGTTGATAATATAATGACACATGCAAGTATCTGACAATATATAAAGTCACTATACCAACTTTGATGAGGCAGTATTGCTTTGTTTTACAAATATAAGGTTTTCTTAATTTCCTGAAAAACTTATATTTAGTTTTTTCGTTTCCTGAACAATGAGCGTTTTGGAGTTAGCAGTTTCGCGCTGGACAGCAGAGATATAGGGCTGAAGTGGTTATTGTGTTTTGTAATAATAATCGAAATCTACAAAGTAACTAGTAACTAAAGTTTTCATATCATTGTAGTGGAGCAAAAGTACAATATTTTCCTCTGAGATGTAATGGAGTAGAAGTACAAGTATTGAAATGTGTAAATACCGAAGAAAGTAAAAATACCTTAACATTGTACTTAAGTACAGCACTTGAGTACATGTACTTAGTTACTTTACACCACTGGGAAATGGAACGGAAATTGTCAGGACATAGTGAAAATGGTCCATCTACAAGCTCACAACGTGTCGCGACGTGAGCTTGTAGATTGGCTATTTTCACTACTTTTGCGCAACAGCAATGACATGATTATTTAACCAAGCGAAGCTGACTAATGCTTAAAGGGCCATTTCACCCATTTTCAACCTATCATCATGTAATTGGTCCTCACTAATGCTCATTATAAGATGGTACCAAATAGAAACTTATGTTTCTATATCAGTGGTTCGCAAACTTGTTCATGTCAAGGAGAAAATATATATACCCGTATTTCCTCTAATTTGTTTCAACTGTAGTGGGTACCGGGCTTTTATTGAAAGGAGGCATGTATAAGAAAGAGGCCTATATTTCTATTTTTCAAGCAGATCAGAATGAATAAATCAATATTTTGTGTCAGTTACAGGTGGTCGCTGGGTCATTTTAACCTTTTCATTACTCACTGTTGGGTAAATTTTCTTCGCTTTGTTTTGTATTATTTTCCTTGACTGTTTTTGATCACTCAGCTGTATCCCCTCAAACCTAATTTACGAACATGTTGCGCGCTGAGAACGGCAGAGAACAGCAGACCTACAAGCTCACAGCGGTCGGATCTGCGACAAGATGTGAGCTTGTATGTCAGCTGTTCTCGCCGCACAATACCGTTACCGTAGTATATATGTCTCGCCTCTCGCTAGGAGCGTCTCACCAGCCAACAAACAAGTGGAGGTTGAATGAAAAGAAACCAGCGCTCCCCTAAACAGGTTTGGACCATGCAGTCTCAATGTTTGTAAACAAGAAACCCGTCTATAAGGAAGTATAAACTCAGGGGCGGGTAACTTATCCTCATATAACTCTATGGGTATCTTAGTAAAAAGCACCCTTTTGAGACTTAAAAAACAAAACAATAAAAGGACCGGCTTGTATTTGCTTTTTTCAACAACGTCCCCGGTCATTAATAGAGGCCCGTTTTTTAATTGAATAGAGGTCACTATTAGAGGATTTACGGTATTGAAAGATTTGCAATAATGTTCAAGATTTTTCAAACATAGCAGATCTACAAGCTCGTAGCACGGCACTCGGTGCCGCACTATGAGCTTGTAGATCTGCTATTTTTGAATAGCCAAAGTATAAAATAACTTTTACAGCTAAAATCTAAAATGACAGATGCGTTCCCGGATAGAATGGCTTAATCTAGCTGTTGTATGTGTGACAATAAGAAAGATTGCACAACTACATCTATTTTATGACTAAAACATATCGATCGTTTACCATCAAGCTGTCAAGAAAACACACAGAGAGCCTGTGTTTTTTCTCTTTCCTGGCCGGCAGCTGTACTGCTGGGGATGACTGAGCAGGACCTCCCGCTCAGCAAGATGTCACGTCAGGACTAAATAGAACACAGTGCGTTGACTAAAATACCAATTTGGGGGCTTGTTTAGTTTGCAGGCACATAAAACAGACAGGAAATGGACAAGGGGACCCCTCCACTATTCATTTGACCAGTGTCCATTTAACTCTCCCATTTGGCCTGGTCTTGGAGATACTACAACACCACCCAAAAACATCTCTTTTTATCCCACTAAGACCGGAAAAGCATGTGTCGTTTTAGATTTGAACCACTTTAACCATTATTTGATACTTTGGCTATTCATAAATAGCAGACATACAAGCTCGGTGCCGCGCTATGAAGTGTAGATCTGATTTCTTTTTTTGAAAAATCATGCAAATTTGTGCAAATCTTTGAATATATATTTTTTTAAAGGGAACATTTGTAACTCAAATCTTTGCTTCTGGGGATTCTACAAATGTCTTCTAAATCCTAACAGCTTTTTCAAAGCATTATCATGTCACCCCCACAATTATATGTATTTGGCCGTGGACCCCCATCTCCAAATATGTTGTTCCAGGGACCCCCCAGAAGCAAATATTTGAGTAAAAAATGTTCGCTTTAAATTATATATATATTCAAAGATTTGCACAAATGTTCACGATTTAAAAAAAAATAGCAGATCTAAAAGCTCAATATCTGCTATTTTTGAATAGCCGAAGTATAACATAATGGTTAAAGTGGTTACACAGATGAAGTATAAAATAATGGTTAAAGTGGTTACACAGATGAAGTATAAAATAATGGTTAAAGTGGTTACACAGATGCGTTCCCGGTTTTAATGGGTTAGGAGCCACCCACTCATTACCATTGGTGGAAAAATTACTCACATGTTTTACTATAAGTAAAAGTATCAATACTGCAATACTCTGTTACAAGTAAAAGTCCGTAATTCATGATGTACTTGAGTAAAGGTATAAAGGTATTGGCATCAAAATGTAGTTAATGTATCAAAAGTAAAAGTACTCATTATGCAGAATGTCCCATTTCAAGTTTTCAAATGTATAAAAACCTTTAAAAATAGCAGATCTACTTATATTATTGTTCCCTGTCACAAGCAACAGCTGTATATCTGTTAACATCTTTTAAAAATTGGTTTTCATAACCCTTTAAGGAACTGTAACAATTTGACTATCGTGGAATCGAGTACTCCTACTTCTTGCCATGATTGATGATGTCATTATGTCCTCCACTGTAATGACATAATATGGACATCCATGACATCCTATGACATATGACTTCCTCCCATCACGGGGAGCATAGTATAAAAGGAACGTGGAATATCTTTCACAGATCACATGAGCAATCGTTAAGACCGAGTATTGCTAACAGTTGTGAGCTGAAGCCCCTGACGTGAAGTTATCGTCGCAACACACGCCATTGATCTAAATCCATTCCATCGTACAGTGAGTGGCAGGTGTGGGAATGCTGCGCTGGACAGTTCATCTGAAAGGAGGACGGAAGACGGACCATGTTGCTGTTGCAGTGGAGCACAAGGTGTACTCATTTGGAGGCTGCTCCAACGTGTTCTACAAGTACCAGATGGAAGTGTACGTCTTCAACACTGTGTCGTTGGACTGGATGAAGTTAACCCCAGTGACATCTGGAAGAGGAAAACTTCCCCCTGAGGTTCCCTCCAGGCGTGTGGGCCACACAGCCGTGCTGGTAGAATATGTCATTTACATCTGGGGAGGGAATCCTTACCGCAACAGGCTTTATGCATTTGATGTGGACACCCACAGATGGTTGAACACCAAGGTTTATGGGACCGTTCCAAAGGGGAGGCGCAACCACTCAGCCTGCGTCTTGGGGAAGGTTGTGTACATCTATGGAGGCATCAGCCAGCAGCAGACTATCACTAATGACATCTACAAGCTGGACACCACCACAATGGTCTGGTCTTCAATTAACGCAAGGGGAATTCCACCACTTGCTTCAGTATGTCACTCTGCCAACATCATCGGGACAAAGATATTTGTATTTGTGGGCAAGATATTTGTATTCGTGGGCAGGAAACACAACAATATCAGTGTGTTTGACACAGAGACCAACTGCTGGCTGAGCACGTCTTCTACACAGCCTCATCCAGCAAAACGATGGCATCATTCAGCCTTTACCTACAATGCAGAGCTGTACATAGTTGGTGGCTTCAACGCTACCCAGACCGTCAATGATCTGTGGAAATTCGACCCAGCTACCCAGACCTTCAATGATCTGTGGAAATTCAACCCAGAGACCTTCTCCTGGAAGAAGGTTGAGCCCAAGGGGAAAGACCTGGGCCTTTGTGGGAGTATGTGCTGTTGCATGGTGGGACATCGTATCATCCTCTATGGAGGACACAAACCCATGACCAACACTACCTCTGATGACCTGTTGGTCTTAGACTTGAGTCCTAGTCTCAAGACGCTATGCAAGCTAGCAGTCATTCAGTACGGTCTGGAGCAGTTGGAACTCCCACACAACGTCAGGTGGGAACTGGCAACCAACAACAACAACCTGACAACATGACAACCAACAACAACAGACGAAAAAGTTCCAGACAAGAGAACAAAAGGTCCATGGACTAATGCATATCAAACTGGTTCTCCTTGAAATTAAAACGTGTGACAACCATTGCAATGAGTTGCGGGTATGTGTGTGCAACGCTATTCACTATCCTCACTCCTACAAGGTTATGTAAAGAAGGAAAGGACATCTATATTAGAAGGTTATTATAGTTAACGAAAACATGTGTTTACAAAACTAACTAAAACAAACAAAAACAAAAAAAATATATAGTCAAAATGCCCTTTGTTTTCATTTTTCTCTATACTTATAAGCCTTTTGGATTGAAATGAATTCGATTCATTTCCCCTACCAGTTTTATGGCAGTTGCAGGCACCGTGGGTCCTCTGACGTAGCTCGGCCCAAAACACAGTCGTGTGGGGTTGTGGTAACGGTTCAACATCGGGTCGTACATTACGAGGGTTGTCAGACGCAATCAAGACATCAAAAATCCTGGCGCTCCGCTCCAAAGATCTAACTGTTTCCAGCTTGTGCTGCACCAAAACATGTGACAAGAGACAGAGACAGATTTTAATCTGTCAACACCACAACCCTAAACATGTAGTGTTGTTGTCAGTAGGAATAAATAAGTCCCCGAGAGGAAGTGGACTAAGAAAGGGGAGGAGCCACACCCTAGTTCCTGTTTCTACACAAAAAAAAGTAGGTGGTGGCCCCAGAGGCAAAAAACTAAGGGAATGGGTTCCCAGATTGGGGTTGGGGTTAGTGTTTGTTTTCGGGGAACATAGGGCTGAGGGAACATAGGTTTACACTCCCCCAAAAAAACAGGGAGCACTGAAGCGCTATGCTCGGGCGCTTGGGAAGAGGAGCGCACCATTGCATCTTTACCAATCCAATCCAACTTTATTTATAGAGCACATTTAAAAACAACAGAGTTGACCAAAGTGCTTTACAGAAAATGTCAAAGAGACACAAATAAGAGTTCAAGACACACAATAAAGAGGAGAAACTAGGAATAAAAAAAGTAAAAAGAATAAAAACACAAATAACTCATAAAGCAGAAGCTCATGAAACACAAATAAAACTCATCAAATAAAAGTAAAACTCAAACTGGATTAAAAGTTTGGGAATAAAAAAAGTGTCTTTAAGGCCAGTCCACACCAATGCAACTCCTTCCAACTACTTGCAACCATTATCCCCAAATGGCAGTTGCAAGTAGTTGAATTGGTGTGGAATGGCCTTAAAGGCATAGTTCACCCCCAAATAACAATTACACACCCCATGAAGCCTTGAATTCAAAATGTATTTCAAGTACCAAATACCAAAGGTAGAAATTACTGATTTTGCAGAATGTTTACAAATGTAAAAAAAATATTAAAAATCTTGCTACGCATCGCGACGCATTGTGAGCTTGTAGATCTGCTATTTTCAAATGGCCGAAATGTATATAGGGCTGAAGTGGTTAATCAGTTAAAGTGCCACTACAAGGGCTTGTGTGGGTGTTGTCTTTCCCGTGTTGATGGTTTTCAGTCGATTGGAGCTGGATGAATCAAAGAGTCAAGTAGTCAACGGACCATCTTCAGGGTGGCGTAGTAGCATAACGTATCCTACACAGAACAACATCGACGCTGAATGGCTTATTGTCAAGATGCGAATGGTGAAGCGAACGTCGCAGCAGTCGGGACTCTGAAGCGCCAAAACGCTTAATTTGCGTTAGGCGACGTACCAATACAACTTGTTCTGTCCCGATACCGATTCCAATATACCCATAATATACAGACAACTTGCGTATTGGTCGATACAGAGAGCCGAACCGATACCTATGTGTAATTTAAACAAATCTAGGACAGTGGTTCTCAAAGTGGGGTCCGGGGACTATCTGGGTTCCTTGATGGAGGTTCCAGATGGACCCTTAAAAGGTCTGTAACTCTGAGAGTGTACAAATGGAACCACATTTGTATACTCTCAGAATAATGGGGGTCCTTGAAATTAAAAGGTTTGAGAACCACTGAAATTAAATCACTACCAAGGACGACCTTTTTACGACTTTTTTTGTTGGCGTTTCCACTAGATGGCTCTCTTCGTTATCACATCAGTGACCATTTCATCCCGATCACGTGATCCCAAGATGTACTGCTCCATACACTTCCTGGTTAACATATTTGGGAAATCGTCCGTACAGTTTCTCGCCTCCTGTGGTTTACTATGTATTTTTGACAAGACATGCTATTTTCAACAGCCTATAACAAGCAGCCTTTCACTGTGCTTCGCGGAAGCACAGTGAAACCCCCCGTGATTGGCAACCATCAGGGGATCGATCATACTGGATATAAATATTCTGTGACTACTTGAAAAGGTGAGAAAATCGATGGCAGTGCGTGATCCATTTATTCTGGCAGTGAAAGAGTTAATAACTGTTAACACATTGCATGCCAATCGGGTAGTTCTACGCAAACCTAAATAATTGCGCAGCGTGCCAGTCGCGTAGTACTACGCGAAGTGGTCTTTTTTTATTTTTTTTTCGCAGTGACACATTTCATTGTAGGCCTCCCTCGCAGTGACACATTTCATTGTAGCACACCGGAAACGGAAATGAATGTCAATCGAAGATTTTCGTTCCCATCCGCCGCAGCTCTAAAGCTTCCGCTAATCCGCCGTTATCTCGGTGTTGTTTTTCGCTGTTTAATAGAAACTGCGACTACTGGAAAATGGACGATCGCCGATTGAAAATGTCTTCTCTGGGCCACTCACACAGCTACCCTGTGTGTCTACAAACAGTTGAACGCGCGATCTTAAGGTATTTAGCGAGGTCTGTGGCGAGGTGAAAAAAACTAAAAAACAACAATAAATCGCTGGCACTGGTGAGTACATTATAATATTAAACTCTGGCATGGAATGTGTTAAAGTACAGCTACAAGATTGTTAAAGTACAGCTACAAGATTAGTAAAATAATAATGACAATAGTACAGTAAGAGCATAAAACGTGCAACATCAACTGAAGCATTCAAAATATGATAGTAAACTAGAAAAAGTGCTCCTCGGAGCAGGTCTCATCCAGGTCAGGTAGGTTAATGTGGGCCAGCAATGTTCGGAATTCACCAATCAGGCTGGAATGTGAAAAATCGGACGGATCACTTGACTAAAGAGATAATATGTCCCGATATGCGTGATGTTTGTACAACATTTGTAGGAGTAGTATGAAAAAAAATGTTTTACAAAAATCGTCTTCCTGGTGGCGCTATAATAGGGCAATGTTAAAAGGGTGGCATTTGTTCCTCAACGTTGTGCAAATATGCGTGCAAAGTTCCACCGCAATCGGATGCTGCGTGATTTGCGACATTTTTGTTCCAAACGGGCCGCTCCTGCAAACTTTTGTTGTCAATCTTAGCCAATCAGGATGGAATATGAAAAGTCAAACAGATCCGTCTTCATCACATGACTATAGAAATACTGTATACCGATTTGCGTAACGTTTGGATAAAATCTGTAGGAGTGCTATCAAAAAAATTGTTTTGCAAAAAGCGGCCTCCTGCTGGCGCTATAACAAGCCCATGTGAAAAAATTGGGGCAGAATTTCTGAAATGGCATCCAGGGAGTGTGTGTGCACAGTGTCGCTGCGATCAAGCGAACGGTGCCGGAGATTAGCTGATCACAGACGGACGGACACACACAAACACACGGACGGACGGTCTATATTCTGTGTCTCAGAGGAGGGCTGGGACAAAAGTGTTCCAACTAATCGCCTCTTGGCGAATGCTGTCAATAGATGGATACAGTACCGATTTCTAATAGCCTATCACAGTTTTAATCTAGCTGTTGTATGTGTGAAGATAAGAAAGATTGCACAACTACATCTATTTTATGACTAAAATATATCGATCGTTTACCATCAAGCTGTCAAAAACACACAGAGCCTGTGTTTTTTCTCTTTCCTGGCCGGCAAGTTGTACTGCTGGGGATGACTGACCAGGACCTCCCGCTCAGCAAGATGTCACGTCAGGACTAAATAGAACACAGTGTGTTGACTAAAATACCAATTTGGGGGCTTGTTTTGTTTGCAGGCACATAAAACAGACAGGAAATGGACACAGGGACCCCTCCAGCATTCATTTGACCAGTGTCCATTTAACTCTCCCATTTGTCCACTCTTGGAGATACAACACCACCCAAAAAAGGCTCTTTTTATCCCACTAAGACCGGGAAAGCAGTCGTTTTAGATTTTAACCACTTTAACCATTATCTGATACTTTGGCTATTCATAAATAGCAGATATACAAGCTCGGTGCCGCGCTGTGAGCTTGTAGATCTGAAAGTATTTTGATAAATTGTGAAAATTCGTGCACATCTTTGAATCTGGGGATTCTACAAATGTCTTCTAAACAGCTATTCAAGGATTATCATTTCAAGGACCCCCGAAATGATATGTATTTGGCCGCGGACCCCCATCTCCAAATATGTTTTCCAGGGACCCCCCAGAAGCAAAGATTGCAAAGATTTGAGTTAAAAATGTTCGCTTTAAATATATATATATTCAAATATTTGCACACATTTTTACGATTTTTCCGAAAAGATAGCAGATCTACAAGCTGCTATCTTTGAATAGTCAAAGTATAACATAATGGTTAAAGTGGTTACACAGATGCGTTCCCGGTTTTAATGGGTTAGGAGCCACCCACTCATTACCATTGGTGGTAATGAGTGCCGTGCTAGTAGAAGATGTCATCTACATTTGGGGAGGGTATCCTTACTGCAACAGGCTTTATGCATTTGATGTGGACACCCACAGATGGTTGAAGACCAAGGTTTATGGGACCGTTCCAAAGGGGAGGCGCAACCACTCAGCCTGCGTCTTGGGGAAGGCTGTGTACATCTATGGAGGCATCAGCCAGCAGCAGACTATCCCTAATGACATCTACAAGCTGGACACCACCACAATGGTCTGGTCTTCAATTAACGCCAGGGGAACTCCACCACCTGCTTCACTATATCACTCTGCCAACATCATCGGGACAAAGATGTTTGTATTTGGGGGCTGGGGGGGGGACAACAATATCAGTGTGTTTGACACAGACACCAACTGCTGGCTGAGCACGTCTTCTGCACAGCTACATTCAGGACAACGTCCTGCCTTTACCTACCATGGAGAGCTGTACTTATTTGGTGACTGGTACATTACCTTCAGTGATATGTGGAAATTCAACCCAGAGACCTTCTCCTGGAAGGAGGTTGAGCCCAAGGGGAAAAGCCTGTATGGGAGGGCTGGTATGTGTTGTTGCATGGTGGGAGATCGTATCATCCTCTATGGAGGATACAAAAACAGAGGCTCCACACACTCTGATGACCTGTTCGTCTTAGACTTGAGTCCTAGTCTCAAGACGCTATGCAAGCTAGCAGTCATTCAGTACGGTCTGGATCAGTCGGAACCGAGTGCCCGAACCGATACCAGTGTGTAATTTAAACAAATCTAGGACAGTGGTTCTCAAAGTGGGGACCAGGGACTATCTTGGTTCCTTGAGGGGGTTCCAAATGGACCCTTACAGGGTCTGTAACTCTCAGAGTGTACACATGGGTTCATTTGGTTCCATTTTGTACACTCTCACAGTTATGGGGGTCCTTGAAATTAAAACGTTTGAGAACCACTGACATTCCCTGTGACTTTTACGCTTTTTATTCCAAAGGCCCACACTGCCACGGACGATTTCCAATAGATGGCGCTCTTTGCTGTCACATGAGTGACCATTTCATCCCCAGATGCACGCAGAACCAGGAGATCACGTGATCCCAATATGTACTGCTCCATTCACTTCCTGGTTATTGTATTTGGGAAATCGTCTGTATCTCGCCTCCTGTGGTTTACTATGTATTTTTGACGAGACAAGCTATTTTCAACGGCCTATAACAAGCGGCCTTTCACTGTAAGGCCGCAGTGAAAGGCCAAAGCAACCATCAGGGGATCGATCATACTGGAGATAAATATTCTGTGACTACTTGAAAAGGTGAGAAAATAAAAAAACACAGTGGGTGATGAATTAATAAATTTATTCTGGCAGTGAAAGAGTTAACACATTGGGTGCCTGAATTTTTTAGTAACAACTTACCGTGGGTGCCAGCATTCTCCCCATTGACTGCGCTTTGCTGTTTAAAGCTCTAGACTCCACGACGAGCAAATCCACGTAAAAAAAAGCATCCATTCATGTAGCGCGATGACCCTGGCTACATCCTGGAACGATAACATTTCACTTGCGAGTTACAACGGGGGGGGGGGGATCGCGCATCGTGCATGACCGGTTTTCCCCACCGGAAACAGACGTTTTAAAGAAGGAAATAGACAGGAAGCGGATGGGGAGCCATGTTTTTTTTTTCGGTAATCCATTTGGCCTATCCTTCTCAGGATCACAATGGGTACTCCCAGAGCTCTAGCCCCTCCTGTGTGGAAAAAAACAAAAAGACACCAAAACCGTTTCTATACGCTTTTGGCACCCTATGTGTTAATAACTGTTAAAGTACAGCTACAAGATTGTTAAAGTACATCTACTTTAATCTAAGGGGGGCGGCCATAGCTGAGTGGTTAGTGAGCCCGCCTAGGGAGCCAGAGGCCCTGGTTGCCCCAGGTACGATTCCAGGCCACGCCAGCATATGTGTCGATTAAATGAAATTTGTCCCTGAGCAAGACTCTTAAAGGGATATTTCACTTTCAAAAAAACTTTATCGTCTACTCAGGCTTTAGTGAGCCCCCCAGACAGTTTATAAGTTGCTTGATTCATTATTTCGATATTTGATATTCATTTTATCAGACACGCCCCCTTCCTATACAAACCCATTATAACTTCAAACTTCATTTTTAACCCGTTAGATTCATCAAAAACACCCGTCCTTGGCTCTGGTGACTCACCCTGCCCTACTAATACGCGAGGGGGCCGTGTTTTTTCGATAACTTTTTTCATTTATTTTTAATATTTTTTTTGGAAAATGAAAAAAATTAAATACATTAAAAAAAAATTAATAAAATAAATGAAAAAAGTAATCGAAAAATCACGGCCCCCTCACGCATTAGGAGGGCAGGGTGAGTCAGCAGAACCAAGGACGGGTGTTTTTGATTAATCTAACGGGTTAAAATGGAGTTTGAAGTTATAATGGGTTTGTATAGGAAGGGGGCGTGTCTGATAAAATGAATATCAAATATCTAAATACTAAATCTAGCAACTTATAAACTGTCTGGGGGGCTCACAAAAGCCTGAATAGACGATAAAATGACCAAAAGTTTTTTTGAAAGTGAAATATCCCTTTAACCCCTAATTGCTCACAGGCCCTCATTGGAAACAAGCCTGCAAGGACTTTCATGGACGTCCTGTTAAAAGGAATGATCCTTATCCTTATCCTACAAGTTAGTCAAATAAGAATGTAAATAGTAAAGTAAGAGTATAAAAGAGTCGTGCAACTGTTTTATCAACTGAAGCATATTCAAAATATGCCTGTAAATGAAATATCATCATGAGATAAATGACGGGGTATTGGAATGGCATAGACTGACATACTCAGCGATACCGATACCAGCATTTTAAGCAGTATCGGCAGCTTTTCCGATACTGGTATCGGAACTCTAATTTACGTCGCTCGGTTCGCCTCGGTTTGCGACTTTGTATGTAGAACAAATATCTTTGCTAGTGTGAACACACCTGTAGCCCTAAAACGAATACATTATTAACCACTTAAACCGTATACTTATATGACTGGAGTCCCTCAAGAGTCTAGTATAGGGTCTTGAGTCAAGACCCTATACTAGGCCCGCCTCCTACACTAAATATCTTCGCCGAAAACAGCCGATCTACAAGCTCGCGTTTTGGAAAATGTTCGTCCCTAGAATAGGGACACTAAGATTCATGTGGTTAATGTCTGAAAATTTCACTGTGTTAATTGTGGTGAGAAGTGCACCAACTGCAGACTAAGATTAAAAGTCAAGTGAACATGAGTCATACTCAGGTTATTAGCTGAGCTGAAGACTCCCACTGTTTACTTTTCTGGATGAGCCCCGAGGAGAGACTTGTCTGGAAAATAACTCTCCTACTCACTGAGCTCATTTATCTATGACTCACTGGCTGTAATGAAGACCCACACATGATTAAACTGTGCAAATGGAGGTAAAAAGAAGAGACAGATGAAGACTTTCATGAACTCAACAATAGATTTTTTCCCCCACGACAGCCATATTGTCATAAATAGTATGGTAATGTTACATTCTGTACAGGTGCTGCTATTGTGCATGTTGACTCACAAAGACTCTGCTGCACTAAATGGAACAGAAAATATTATTATCATTGGTAACACTTGTACAGGATATAACATTACACTATGCCAATATGGATGCAATGAAAAGGTTCTATTAAAGCCACTTCAAGACCAACAGGAAATAATCATATGTTTCACACTTATATCTCATATCAGTGGGCATAATGGGGTTATAGTTCACAATAGATGGAAGAAAAACAAGACTGACATGAAATGTCATTTACAGCTTGGCTACCGATATAGAGAAAACAAGTGCATCTGTGTCTGCCTGTGTCCTTTTTGTGTTGTCTGTATTTGTGTGTGTGTGCGTGTGTGTGGTGTGTGTGTGTGTGTGTGTGTGTGTGTGTGTGTGTGTGTGTGTGTGTGTGTGTGTGTGTGTGTGTGTGTGTGTGTGTGTGTGTGTGTGTGTGTGAGAAAATAATGACTAGTTGCAGCGTAGACGTATTTATTGACATATTTTATATCCCACATTGGACAAAGTTAGGTAGGGAATTGCTCAGATATTGTCAAAATGCCATTAAAATGCCACCCAAAGGGCGGGAGAAATGCAGAAATAGGCATTGTAGGATGACAACCTTCTGTTTTATTTTAATATATAAACAAGACCAGGAGACCTGGTTCTGAAATCTGAATGGCTGGGTAGGAAAAGAGGGACAGACCGACAGACCGACAGACCGACCGACCGACCGACCGACAGACCGACCGACAAAGCCTCCTGTAGGCCGACCCCCTGGGTCTGGCAAAAAGATATTCCCCCTAGCCATCAAGATGTGCCCCCTCAGTCACTTCATCCTGGCATCAGGCCTGTTGCACATCTAGCATTGTAAAACTATTCCAATTAGGCTGTAATAAGCTCTATGCACTGCAGCCATATTATCACTTCCTTCACAGGTGTTACCAGTGATGCTAATGAAGGCTCTGTTCCATTTAGGCCACATCCACACAGAGACGGAGTCGTCACAGAGAAAAGTTTACCGTACACACGGAATCGTCTCAAGAAATGTGTGTGTCCACACGAAACCACTGAAAACACCACAAACTGAAAACGCTGTAGTATATATGCCTGGCATGTGGGTGGTGCTGTGGAGGAAAGTAACTAAGTACATTTACTCACGTACTGTACTTAGTACAATTGAGGTATTTTTCACTTTACTCGAGTATTTCCAATGTTCAATACTTTTACTTCTACTCCACATCTCAGAGGAAAATATTGTACTTTTACTCCACTACAATTATTTGAACGCTTTAGTTAATACTAGTGACTTTGCAGATATAATCATGACATTATAAAACATTTATATTTATTTATTTGCCCTATTTTACATAGACTATTTAAAAATAGCCAATCTACAAGCTCACAACGCGCATCGCGACGCATTGTGAGCTTGTAGATCAGCTATTTTCAAACATTTCAGTACTTCAAGTATATTTTGATGCCAATACTTTTGTACTTTTACTTTGATTGAACTCAAGTAACATTTTGAGCACAGGCCTTTTACTTGTAACAGAGTATTTTTATATTGTGGTATTGCTACTTTTACTTAAGTAAAATATCCGAATACTTCTTCCACCCAAATTAATTTGACCTACTGGTCGACTATAGTCGAGATGCTGCGCATCAGCTACGTTGCGACCGTTGTCACTATAGCGTCCTGGCTGAATTCAACCTGTTGTTTGTACTTTCTCTATTTACAACCCGTACATCTACATAAACGTTCAGATTTCAAATATAAAGTGCTTAACTCATGGCCATGGATGTTAAAATTCAGGGGGCGGGTTTAAGCGAGAGGTGGAGCTATATCGTCATCGGTTCAGGAAAGATGCGTATTGCCGTATTTGGTTGTACACACGGAGACGCAAGGGTGGCGTTTTCAGATTTATTCACTCTGGGACCCGTTTTCAAAAATAAGCGTATTGCGGACCTAAAACGCCGGCTCCGTGTGGCCAAAACGTGCAAACGATTAAAAACGTATGCGGTTTCACCTAAAATCGTCTCCGTGTGGATGTGGCCTTAGTGTAGCACAGTGGTTCTCAGATTTTTCAATTTCCACGACCCCTATAACTCTGAGAGTGTACAAATGGAACACAATGGACCCTTACGGGTCCATTTGGTTCCATTTGTACACTCTCAGAGTTACACACCCGTAAGGGGCCATTTGGAACCCCTTAAGGAACCATGAGGGTCCCTGGACCCCAATGTGAGACCCACTGGTGTAGCAGAGTGTTTCCAGTGAGCCAACGTGCACAATATCAGCACCCTGACTCTGTTTGACCAGAATGGAACAGAGCCTTAATTAGTATAAATATAAACGTGTGAATGTCTTCACACTATGGCTGCTGTGCATAGAGCCTATTTGTCCTTCTGTGCATACAGTGTGCATGCATGTCCATATTTGTCCCCCAGAGGGTGCAGAAGCGGCTCGAGTATGCACAGCTCTAATTTTCCTTGCTGGCAACCAAGAAGGAAAATGACCATATTGCCAATTGCCCTCTTTAAAAACATGTTGCTGAGTAGTCTGTCATAAAGTAACCTAAAGACCGTAATGTCTAACTGTGAGTTAACAAATTATGTTCAATTACAACTTTTGTATTGATCTTACACACTCCTGTATTTGACTTAGCAAACTCAAAGATGGATTATAAAGGAGCACGCCATCTGGTAGCTTTTAATTATGTGGCTTATTGGTGCAATCTTTCATCAGTTCGTGTTTAAACTATACTTTAGTTGCATAAACAGTCCATGAGGTGCTGCTTTGTCTCCCCAGTTGCATGAACTGCAGACCAACAAGGAAAATTAATCCAAGGCTCTCCGTCTTCTTTCTTCGAAAAATATATTTCAAGGCAACTGAAATGACAGACGCGTTTCGACACAAGGTCTTCAACAGGGTCTGAATTTTTGTTTAGTAATTAGCAGTGGTGGAAAAGGTACTCAAATGTTTTACTTAAGTAAAAGTATCAATACTGCATGTAGAAGTACTCTGTTACAAGTAAAAGTCCTGAATTAAAAATGTACTTGAGTAAAATTACAAAAGTATTGGCATCAAAATGTACTTAAAGTACCAAAAGTAAAAGTACTAAACTGTTTGAAAATACCAGATCTACTATTCGGCTATTTTCATATAGCCTAGGTATAAAATAGGGCTGAAGTGGTTAATGTATGTTTTATAATGTAATAATTAATATCTGCAAAGTAACTAGTAACTTAAGTAAAAGTACAACATTTGCCTCTGAGATGTAGTGGAGTAGAAGTAAAAGTATAGACAATTGGAAATACTCCAGTAAAGTAAAAATACCAAAAAAAATTGCTTAAGTACAGTACTTGAGTAAATGTACTTAGTTACTTTACACCACTGGTATTTAAGATTTTAGTTACAGACCATTGAGTACCATCATGAAGATGTCTGGGGCGTCATTTTGTACCGTTTGCTATTAGATTAATGTACAACCTCGTTCAAAGTATAACTCAGTCTTTGAAGTAGGGTACAAGAGTAGCGCTACAGTAAGTGCATTTATTACCAGGTGCAGCCTGGTCTAGGAAGAGACTGTATACTCGTTACTTTCTCGACACTTTTTCATCATTGGCTGTCCTTTAAGCCAATGGGGAGACTTCCCAGAGACTTCCCCATACTCTGAACGGCGGCCGTCCTCCCATGCTATGGGATCATAAGCCCCGGCCTCCCCTGTTTCTCTTCTCCCCCTCTCTCATTTTCACGCAGCTGGGGCAGCGGGGCTGAAGAGCGTGTATCATTGCTCGGCCGTCAACGCTGCTTAATGTCGCTTGTTAATTCATTTGCTCCAGGTGTGCAAGCACAGAAGCTCATTTAAGTGGGCATTGGGCAACAGTCTAACCTCCGCAACCGTTTTGGTTGTAGCCATGTTTGCTTGCTACAGACCATGCTAATGAGTGCTAAGTGCTAACAACAAATGAATGCTAACACACACACACACACACACACGCACACACGCTCACAGAGAGAAGCACCTGGTATAATATGACTTGTCATTTCTTGTTTAAACACGGGCAAAGCACTTCAAACTTCATCACATGCTTTACTGACACAAAGCTACTTGAGAATGACTAGTAAAGGAAGAGTTGAATATGGCAATGTGAGCTTTTATCACACTGGTAACTTTGAAATTACTTTTAATTCAAAGGCATATGATATAAAGGAATATGGGATACATATTTTGAATTAATGTTTCTTAAATGATGCACCAATTATGTTGTTTGAAGAAGTCCCATGTTAACCACATCACCAAAACTGCCTTCTTCCACCTCCGCAAAATTGCCCGCCTCCGTCCCAGCCTTTCACACACTGCTACTGAAACACTCATACACGCATTCATTACATCCCGCCTCGACTACTGCAACAGTCTACTCTATGGCATCACCACCAAGGTCCTCAATAAACTTCAGTACAAAATTCCAAAACCCCAACCCCTGCCCCTCCTTTTTGTTTTGCACTTTTCTTTTATAGTTTTAATCCTTTTAACTAGTCGATTCTAATAAAGTTGTTTTTATTCTGCTCTGTAAAGCGACTTTGAGTATTTAGAAAAGTGCTATATAAATTGTATGTATTATTATTATTATTATTATTATTATTATTATTATTATTATTAAGTTCAATGCGATTAATGATTCATTATTGTTTACAAAAAAAAACTGTCTACATACTATCTACAGTAAATAACCTTCTGTGCATGTGGTCAGGCCAAGATAGACAGACAGACAGACAGACAGACAGACAGAAGTTATTAGATGAAAATAAAGATATATATAATGAATCTAATTCCTTCTTCTAATCTAAAGATAATTACATTTCTAAAACTCATTCGGTGAAGATATCTGTTCTCTTATTGGTCCACGCTTCTCTGATAATGGTTCTGTTCTCCCATTGGTCCATTCTCCTCTGATAACAAACTCAAGTCCTTCAACCATCTGCCAATTACAATTGAGGGCTATATGCAGTATTTAAAACTATTACATGTTTAACTGTGTGTGCGTGTGCATGCGCGCGTGTGTGTGTGTGTGTGTGTGTGTGTGTGTGTGTGTGTGTGTGTGTGTGTGTGTGTGTGTGTGTGTGTGTGTGTGTGTGTGTGTGTGTTGACGTGATGTTCAACGTTCAGAACCTGTGACTCCCTCTGCCAGACGTGTGGATGATGTGTGATGGATGCTCTCATCATTCTGCACTTCCCTAAACCTCCTAGCTGAGAGAGAACATTATTTTTGAATTTCTGTGTGTGTGTGTGTGTGTGTGTGTGTGTGTGTGTGTGTGTGTGTGTGTGTGTGTGTGTGTGTGTGTGTGTGTGTGTGTGTGTGTGTGTGTGTGTGTGTGTGTGTGTGTGTGTGTGTGTGTGTGTGTGTGTGTGTGTGTGTGTGGGCTGTTCAGTTTCTCCCTGCCGTCTCTCTCTGTCACACTTTGAATTGGAAATGACTCCAGATGCTCCTTCCTGTAGCCTACATGTGTGTGTTTTGCACATAGAAACAGACCACAAAAGGAGAGGATAGTGGGTGACTTGATCTGCCTCGACCACGTAGCTTAAATCAAGGCCACAAAATTAATTTCCACAATGGCCAAGGGTACAGCATCCCCGCCGGTTTCATAATTACAGTTATGGAAATGTAATGTAGTCGTTTTAAGCTTATTACCGGTCATTATCGCTCTGTGTCTCTCTCTCTGGCTGGTCCACTATGACTAGAGCCATGATAGCTCACGCCTCCGAGGAGACCAGAGGGGAATAGAGAGATAACAGTGTGCCATTGTGAAGCCATAGCCTCTGTCTGCACACACCAGCAGAGAGAAAGAGAGAGAGAGAGAGATAGAGAGAGAGAGAGAGAGAGAGAGAGAGAGAGAGAGAGAGAGAGAGAGAGAGAGAGAGAGAGAGAGAGAGAGAGAGAGAGAGAGAGAGAGAGAGATCATTGCAGAGAGCAGGCATGTCTTGAATGAAATCATGTTGAAAGGACTCCACAAAGCGACTGGGTCGTCTATGTTCTTGTGACTGAGGCTGACATGTTGATGTTCACAGCTGACTACGGGAGCTGAACATGATTAGGCACACGTGTACTTTGTTACAGATGGCAGGAACAGCTCAGAGCAGACACAGTTTTATCCACCCCAAAAATAGAGAGAGAGACAGAAAGACAGAGAGAGAAGGAACCAGTGGTTGATTTCGTCGACTAAAACTATGATGAAAAATGTTCGTCGACTACCTTTTTTCACTGACGAAAACTAAATAAAAACTAAGCTATGATGACTAAAACTAAAACTATATATATTGACGATTTCGTCAACAAATAAAAACTAGACTAAATGTTAGTGAGGGACTAGTGGAGTAGATCCAGTAGAACTAAAAGACACGTCATTTTATGTTTGTTTGCACTCAGGTGTTGCACTCTGAAAATAGCCGATCTACAAGCTCACAACGCGTCGCGCTGCGGCGCGTTGTGAGCTTGTAGATATTTTCAGCATGCAACCAAGTGTAAAATCAGCCATTACGACGCCATCAAGGCACCGCCAAAATACATTTTAGTCCACTAAATCAACTGTGGATTGAGTCGACTATAATCAATATGATATTTAGTCAACTAAAACTAGACTAACAGTAAAACATTTCAGATGACTAAAATATAACTAAAACAAAATGGAATTTTATTCAAAAGACTATGACTAAAACTTAATCAAAATGTGCTGTCAAAATCAACACGAACCAGTAGAATGGTATGGTGTCAGCAGAGCTTGGTTAAAATTCCCAGGCTCTAGAAAGCAGGGTGTGATGTATGATGAGCAGGTGGCTCGGTCGGGGGTCTAACATGCATGAGTGGACGATGGGCAAAAAGCCTCCTGCATCTGCAGACTGGCAACCACCAAGCCTGCCTGCCCAGCTCCCCTGGCACCTATCCTGGCATATGATGTTATGAGGGCATGCAGGAGCCCTGCCAGTGAGCCCAATCTTAAGCACCCACTGACACACTGTATTCTAGTGTGACCACTGAGATAAACTGCTGGATGGCAAAGCCCATGGTCCTATGAAGCCGGAAGGTGCTTTGTGAGGCAATAACGATGCATCGAGCACGCAACGTGAAAACAATGTGATAACAGCACAATGGCGATGGGATAGAGATGCAATGACAATCAGTTGATTGTTCGCTATCGATGCGCTGATAATCAGTGGTGGAAAAAGTACTCAAATTATTTACTTAAATGATATTGTTTGGTATTTTTTTTTTTTTGTTAAAAAGGTTAAAGTACTATATTCTACTTATAAAAATAGTAATCATTGCTACAGAGCGTTTGTTCGGTCACAGGGGTCTCTCTAGCTCTTTAGCAAACAGAATATAGTACATTTTCTGGTAGGTGACAACATTTAAGCCAATCAGGAGAGAGCACTGAAAAATGCATTTTCTGTTTAATAAAGAGAGAGACATGGAGACTCCTTTTACTGAACACTCTATAGGAATGAGTACTATCAGAAAATAGAGCTGTATATTTACCAAAGTAAATCACTTACCCTACCTTTAAGTAAAAGTACCAATACTGCAATATAGACATAATCTGTTACAAGTAAAAGTCCAGAATTCAAAATTTACTTGAGTAAAAGTACAAAAGTATTGGCATCAAAATGTACTTAAAGTAACCAAAAGTAGAAGTACAAAAATATTTGAAAATAGCGGATCTACAAGTCACAAGCTCACAATGTGTCGCGATGCGACGTGTTGTGATCTTGTAAATGCTTGTAAATGTATGTTTTATAACATAATCATTTATATCTGCAAAGTAACTAGTAACTAAAGTTTTCAAATAATTGTAGTGGAGTAAAAGTACAATATTTGCCTCTGAGATGTTGTGGAGTAGAAGTAAAAGTATAGACAGTTGGAAGTACTCCAGTAAATTAAAAAAATCTAAATTGTACTTAAAGGGATTGTAGGCGATTCAGAGATAAACAAAGGGAAAAAATCCAGCAGTTCGTTTCCCCGACCACCAGGGGGTGACGCACGGAGGACTTCCATAGAGTAAGCAGACTTCTAAACCGTCCATGCCGAATATAGGTTACTTTATTGGGATACAATTCGCGGAACTGCCCGCCCCTGCCGGTTCTCCGAATTTTTATTTTTAAATAGGCTCTTTCATGACAAATTGACCACATATATGAAGTTAAACAACTAAATTCTATCCAAACGCTTTTTGAAAAGTAAATTATGTGCCTAAAAAACGAAGTTTGAGAGCATTTTAAAACCGAAAGTAAAAAGTTCACACGGACACGGACGCGCACGGATGCGCACATGCGTGCGTGAATTTACGCACCGGATACCCGGATGTGTAACCTAAATAGTAGGGAAAATACGGATTTCAGAAAGAGGAGTGTTTTTCAATGCAGGAAAACACCCCAGCATCATTATATAGTGGCTGATAGAGGGGAAAAAATGCAAAATATATTTATAGAGGTCTTTTTCAAATATAGGCTTAATGTTGCCTACTATACCTTTAAGTAAATGTACTTAGTTACTTTCCACCACTGCTGACAATGCACTAGCGACGCGATAGCAATACGATAGTATACACTGTGATGCGATAAGGAAATAACACGACACGATATGATATGATACAATACGATACCACGTTCTACGATAATGTTTCCACCCCATAAAAAGACCAGGCCCAAACATGTCTGTGCGTGTGCCCAGGTTGCCGAGCGGAAGGACGGGGCTCAATCCCAGCTCGGTGCACAAAATCGCTACAATACGATACGACGTGACGTGATACAATTCCATACCATAAATCGATAAGATGCAATACAATGGGACATGATTCCGCCGATCTTCGCGTTATCAGCCCATAGATTGGGCTCCAAATCCGCTCCAAAACATCCCCATACATTTGGGCCAGTTTGGCCCATCTACCCATCTAGTTGGGTCTATTTGGGTCTTATCAGCCCTTTCTTTTGGTGATTCAATATTAAGGCACGTGCTGTCACGTGACCTGTCCAAGTCCCGGAAAAGACGCGGTGTGATTGGCCTGAAAAGACGCACTGGGATTGGCCAATAGTCCCTTTGATTTAGCCTGCATGAGTATCAGACTGAAGCTGTGTGGAGCTTCAGTCTGACATTGGCTCCAGTGTAGGCGATTACAAGGGGGAGGGGATTAAAATTTCCCTAAACCAATCACAAGAGATCCACGGATCCACAAGACACCTGCCCCCAGAACCCAGTGGTTGCATTGAAGCGAAATGGACATGCTGGCCATTCGTAGGTACTGCAGCTTAAACGGACGGGGCCACTGCACAATGTACGAGCGAAAACGGTTTTGACCAATGGGCTCGACTCACGAGCTTGCGCACAAGCTTGCGCACGGGGCCGCGCACCTCTGTGACGAAAAACGCGTCACTTCTGTGACGCAGAACGTATCACAGTGGCCCCAAATAAGCTACGCCCATCACACTTTCTAACCCGGAAGAAGGGGTGAATTCGCTTCATGCGCTGGGTGAGCAACTCAATGCAAGTGGATGGGAGGGGATTTCGGGTGCCCTCTCTATTATTTTTAACTCTATGACTTCAACGCACAGCTTGTTTTAGCAGATATTCGCTGATTGGCCCACCCCCACCTCCGACTCTCATTGGACGGTACGTTTTGTACCGAATAAATCCTGGGTTCACATTACAACACCAGACCAAGAGGGGAAGTCCACTCAGAGAGTGGGCGGGGTCTATGGTCTGGAACCAGTTCGCTCGCCCCAAAATACGATTTACGATTCTTTCCCTATAGGTACATAACTCGTACAACGCTGAGTCGGCAGAATCGGACTTCGCGGTGCTCGGCACGGCGACTCGCTCGCCTGAGCTTATTTGGTGGTGCATCTCGTGGCTCAAGTCCGCTTCTGACGCCGCACCTCCGTTGCATGGTGCTGGAATGGGGTTCTGTGCTGTATTTCAATGTGACGAATCACCCAAAGGAAGGGTTGATATTGGGGCCGCACATGCGTTAACATCGAATCACCGAAACAAAAGGCTGATAACACCCAAATAGACCTAGTTCGGTCTATTTGGGTCTATATATAGTATGTGCTGATAATCAAGGTATTGGGTGCATGATTCAACAGGATGAGACACAATGCAATATAATATGATGCGATGAAGATACAATAAGGATACAATACAGTACAATATCATAAAGCTACTGTATAGGAGATAAGAAAACCATACTATCCTGTGAGATAAGATCCAATAATAATATAATACATTGAAGATATAATAACATGTGAGTTGGGTTAACTGGTATTAAGGCAGAAGGCGAGTGATAGGATATAGATAAACTAACAGAAGCAAGAAGCATCTTGTTGTTCTAGCAGGTTTAAGGTCAGACAGCTGTAAATAAGTGTTCCAGGGGAAGCTTGGATTTTAGACTCATTGTGAAGAGAGAAGTCTTAATCCCTCCACACTGGTTAATTTTTTTATATGGAAAATAACATTCAGACACTGTAACAATTATGGAAGAATTAGATATGAGTACAGTGGTAGCTTGCCCTCTTATTTCAACAGAATTTAAATATTTGACATCTGATTAAAAGTCATTTCAGTCATTACATAGTCACAACTTTGAATGACCTCTCTCTCATTTCTCTCGAGAATTAATGATAGCAAAGATCAGGTGGACTTGTATTTTACGCAGTGTCAAATATTACTCCATGAAAGATGGTTTCCCCAGTTATTTTACCGCTTCATGGAGCCACACAGCTGGGAACACATTGGTTTTTACAAGTACGAACTAAGCACAATCACTCAATAAGAATGTACAAATGGCAACTAACGATCTGATGAACTACAGACTGCAGTGGAAATATGTCTTAAAGAATCGACTCCACCATGACGAAGACGACAGACATTGACGTCATTTAAAAAAAGAAAAGCTCATTTACTTCCTGTTTGTTAGTCCTGGAAAATCGCTATATCTACATTCTTCTTGCTTTACGGCAAAAAACAAGCTGCATTCAAACGGCAGCAGCTGTGCAATCGATTACCCCGTGCAGGTATTTGCTTTCCCCCCCCTCTACTACGACAACCCTGTGCGTGTGATAAAGCGATGTCCGTGAGGACGGAGGTCATGGAGAATATTCCATGATTTTTCAAAGTTAGAGTAAAATTGCTCTTTTTCGCTGGCAGCAGTGGCACACTATTCACTATTACTCTGGCAGTTAAATAGTTAAAGGGATAGTTCACCCCAAAAAAAGTGTATTCTCTATCGATTACGCACCCCATGGAGACTTAAATTCATGGATATTTCGTTGTTTTTGTCGCATCCCTAAGCCAATAATTTGATGACGAGCAGTGGAGACACGCAGGAGACTCTTTGTGTCTCCTACCAGAACCCACTGCTCGTCTCCATGGGGTGAGTAATCGATAGGAAAAAAAAGTCATTTTAGGGGTGAACTATCCCTTTAAAGGAGGAGTTCACCCAAAAAATTATTTATTTTCTATCAATTGCACACCCCATGAAGCCTTGAATACATGGATTTATTTTGTTTTTTGTCGCATTCCTAAGCCAATAATTTGATGCCCGGGTATATTTCCGGTAGGAGACACAAAGAATCTACTTTGTGTCTCCTACCGGATACCTTCGCCGTTAGGAGACAGGAATCAAATTATTGGCTTAGGAATGCAACAAAAACACAAATAAATCCATGGATTCAAGGCTTCATGGGGTGTGCAATTGACAGAAAGTAAGTAATTTTTTGGGTGAACTACTCCTTTAAGTCTTGATTAAAGCTGCATTGTGAGCCCCTTTTGTCACGACAAGGTGTGAAAATAATAATGTAAGGGGTAATAAATGTTGGCGATTGTTGAGAAATAAGCCCTTCTTTGAAGTGATAACTCCAGGAGGGGACTGAGTCATCACCGCAAGTATCTGTGGGTCTCGTTTCACGAGTGAGGGGAGAGGACGGAGCGGGAGATCAGCCAGATAATCGGAGCGGTGGGACAGGTATTGTGTTCGCTGTACCGCAACCATTGTGTGACGAAAACAGAGCTGAGCCGCAAGGCAAAGCTCTCAACAGTGGTCTAAAAAGTACTCAAATGTTTTACTTAAGTAAAAGTATCAATACTGCAATGTAGAAGTACTCTGTTACAAGTACAAATTAAAAATGTACTTGAGTAAAAGTACAAAAGCATTGGTATCAAAATGTACTTAAAGTACCAAAAGTAAAAGTACGAAAATGTTTGAAAATAGCAGATTTACAAGATCTACAAGCTCACAATGCGTCGCAGCTTGTACAGTACTTCATTAAATGTACTTAGTTACTTTCCACCACTGGCTCTCAATCTACCGGCCAACCTTTATTCCCTCTCTCTCACCTGTGGGTCCCATGTGGGTCACGGCCCAAAGGAACATGATTGCAGACAGAGTGTTTTTTTCTCTGGAGGGTGGTTGGCATCTCCGTTAGGGATTGGGTAAGAAGAGACCGTGAGATATTCTCACCGTGACAGGCAGTGGTGGAAAGTAACTAAGTACGTTTACTCAAGCACTGTACTTGAGTACAATTTTGAGGTATTTGTACTTTACTTGAGTATTTCCAATTTCCAATACTTTTACTTCTACTCCACTACATCTCAGAGGCAAATATTGTACTTTTACTCCACTACAATTATTTGACAACTTTAGTTACTAGTTACTTTGCAGATATAAATTATTACATTATAAAACATACATTAACCACTTTAGCCCTATTTTATAGTCTATTTGAAAATAGCCGATCTATAAGCTCACAACGTGTCTCATCGCGCTTGTAGATCTGCTATTTTCAAATATTTTAGTACTTTTACTTTTGGTACTTTAAGTACATTTTGATACCAATAATTGTTTTACTTTTACTCAAGTAAATTTTGAATTCCGGACTTTTACTTGTAACGTAGTATTTCTATATTCCAGTATTGATACTTTTACTTAAGTAAAATATCGGAGTACTTTTACCACCACTGGTGACAGCAGTAGGGATGGGAAGATAATCGTTTATCGTGATAAAAAAAACGCTCACAATAATCGCAGTGAATTTAATTTATCGTGAAATTGTCCTCCGTCATACACTGGGATCAATTCATTAATTTTGCCAAAAATAGCCGATCTACAAGCTCAAAACGCGTTGCGTTGCGACGCGTTGTGAGCTTGTAGATCTGATTTTTTTGGCAAAATGTTCCACCCAAGACTATGGATACTGGAGTAAAATTGGTTATGACCTCAATTACACCCAAAAAAAATGAACTTTGAACATTCAGTGGATTTTCTGTGGTCTGGGGTTTTCTGAATATTTGGGCTAAAACAACTGCTGGGATTGGCCCCTGGACTTTGATGTCACAGTCCATTAATCCTGCCCCCTCTCATCCCCGCCCCTCCCTCCCCTATTCTTCTCCTTTGGGGGTGGGCGGAGCAGAGGCGATGATTGACAGGCAAAATCCCTCAACAAGCAACACCCGCAGGCAAATAGTTTTGTTTTCATTGCAGCTGAAAGGCTTCAGAACACAGAGAGAAAAAAAACCTGCATGGCTCACTGGAGTGGATTTTTCAGTTAAAACCTTTTAATACACGTTTGAAGGACCATGATGAAGACTTTTGATGTTTTGTAAATCTGAATGTCATGAAACCTTTAAGAGTTTTAAGCATATTTTGATGATCATAAATATCGTAAAATCACAATTACTTTGGTCACAATAATCGTGACATGAAATTTTCATATCGTCCCATCCCTACAGGAGCCTCAGCTCCTTTGTGCCGATAGGAGTCGCGGAGGTTCGGGCATCTACAAATGTCTCCAGGTCGCCTCCCCAGGGAGGTTTTCCAGGCCCGTCCAGCTGGGCAGAGGCCACAGGGTGAGACTGAGGACCAGGTGTGGGAGATTATATCTCCACGCTGACCTGGGAATGCCTCGGGATCCCCCCAGTCAGAACTGGCTAATGTGGCCATCGCTGACGGGCGGGGCGACGACTATCTCTGCGACCTGACTCCAGATAAGCAGATGAAGATGCATGGACGAATGGTGTTGCATGACCCCGACGACAAGATTGAACCACCCAAAGAGGTTTATTTCACAATGACCGCCTCGCCTTCATTATCCTGCATTTGAAGGCAGGGTAAGTGATTTTCTTTTTGTTAACATAAGCCGATCTACAAGCTCACATGAGATCTGCTATTTTCAAACATTGTAGTACTTTTGGTACGTTAAGTATATAATGTTACTTTTACTCAAGTAACATTTATTTGGTGCTTTATCAAGTATACAATGTTACTTTTACTCAAGTAACATTTTGAACACAGGCCTTTTACTTGTAACATAGTTTTTATATTGCGGTATTGCTACTTTTACTTAAGTAAAACATCTGAGTACTTCTTCCACCACTGTTCCCATCCAATGAGAGTACTACAAATCAGAGCCAGAATGACAGATAGCTGAGCGAGTGCGGGCGCCCGAGGGCCACGCAAACCACACCGTTGTACAAAGTACAACAAAGTGTGAATCAGGCTCAACAGGACGTGGTAGCCGGGGGGTCTCTGGAACATCTGTGGCAGTGTGGTCTGCACGCTGATTGGTTCAATTTGGTTGAGACACCAGGAAATGCCCCCCGACAAGACGGCTGTCATCCCAATGTGTAAACAAAATTAGCCAGCAATTAATCCCAATTATGGTATCCCACCCAACTGCATCCCACCGACAATCCATTACCCCCTCTCTCACATGTCTGTCCATCCAGTAACTAAGTACTTTTACTCAAGTACTGTACTTAAGTGCAATTTTGAGGTACTTTTACTTTATTGGAGTATTTCCAATTGTCTATCCACCTGTTTCCGTGGGAATCTACTGGGGGACATGTCCGGCGGAGGCACCGCATATGTATAGCCTACAACCGGAACTGACGCCCACCCTCCGCTGGAAACTTGTGGATACTTTTACTTCTACTCCACTACATCTCAGAGGCAAATATTGTACTTTTACTTCACTACAATTAATTGAAAACTTTAGTTAGTAATTACTTTGCAGATATACATTATGAAACATACATTAACCACTTAAGCCCTATTTTATACATAGGCTATTTGAAAATAGCCGATCTACAAGCTCACAACGCGTCACAACACATCGCATCGCGACGCGTTGTGAGCTTGTAGATCTGCTATTTTCAAACATTTTACTACATTTACTTTTGGTACTTTAAGTACATTTTGATACCAATACTTTTGGTCTGAAAATGTAGAAGTAGCCTACTTCTACATTTCAGTATTGATACTTTTACTAAAGTAAAACATTTGAGTACTTTTTCCTCTACTGTCCACATCCAACATGTCACTGACTCATTACACAGAAATGCAGTCACAGTAAATCCACACTGGCACCGGAACACAAACTTGGCCGTCAATGCAGACACAGGTAGAAACGCACACACGCGCACACACACACACGCACACGCACACGCGCACGCACACGTGCACACACACACACACACACACACACACACACACACACACACACACACACACACACACACACACACACACACACACACACACACACACACACACACACACACACACACACACACACACACACACACACACCAGCAGCAGCAGCAGCAGCAGCAGCAGCAGCCGTGGGGGCAGGATTACAGGATTGTCACACGCTGCCACTGTTGCTCCCAGCAGAAACACAAGCAGCTCTGATCCAATCAGAGAGACTCTCGCCGAAACAACACAAACATACTGTGACTCGTCCTCAATCAGGGGACGTGTTCACTGTTCAGGCTTTTCACTACACTGATATTACACTGATATGACTGCAGACAGTGCAGAGGGGGTCCCCTGAGGGCTGGGCCCCTTTCTAGAAGAAGAAAGGCTTTCTGACATTAACGCCTTTTGACAGAAATGGGGGCCACCCGCTTTCAACATTCAAAATCATTGATAGAAAAAGTACTCAAATGTTTTACTTAAGTAAAAGTATCAATACTGCAATGTGGAAGTACTACTCTGTTACAAGTAAAAGTCCGGAATTCAAAATGTACTTGCGTAAAAGTACAAAAGTATTGGTATCAAAATGTACTAAAAGTACCAAAGATAAAAGTACTAAAATCTTTGAAAATAGCAGATATACAAGCTCACAACGTGTTATATTATAATTATTAAATAGGGCTAAAGTGGATAATGTGTATGTTTTATAATGTAATCATTTATATCTGCAAAGTAACTAAAGTGTAATTATAGTGGAGTAAAAGTACAACATTTGCCTTAGTGGAGTAGAGTAAAAGTACTGAAAATTGGAAATACTCCAGTAAAGTAAAAGTCCCTCAACATTGTACTTAAGTAGAGTACTTGATTAAATGTACTTTACACCACTGGTGTTAAGACATTTAGTCCACATTCCCAAGATTAAGGGTTCAAATCCCTCTATAGGTGTTCTTTTTTTTTTTTTGGTCTCGACAGATATTACGTTAATATCAGGGAAAGGTTCGGTATAGTTTTTGTGAGGTTAAGGTTATAGGCAAAATAGGCACAGTCGCAAGAAAGCGCGAGGAAAAAGTTGGACACGAGGAAGAACAAGGAAGAACCTGTTCTACCAAGGCGACATTTCCCTGCTTTCTGCCAGGAAAACTTGGCCCACGTCACATGGGCTCCCTTGTGCGCTGTGTGTTGAGTTCTGAAGGGGGAAAAAATAAATGCCAAAGCCTTTCTTTATTCAAGCATTACAGAGAGACAAAAGGTGTTGTTGCTGTCGGGCAGAAACCAGCCAACTCCATTTTTCCGCTTTTGCATTTTTGAGAGTGTGTGTAACACTCTCTAAAAAACACCCTGTGAATTTGTGGGATGTGTTTAGACTGAATTGTGGGCGTGCACTTCTGTTCATATATGTATGGTGGGGGCGTGGCTGTGGAAAGGGGGAGTGTTTGGTAAAAATGGCTCTGCAACGCGTCATGATTGGCTGCCATGTCTGCTTATTGTAAGCGACATTGCCCTTGTTTTTCCGTGAAGGTGCTTGTAAAGACTGGTGGTTGCGGTTTGTCCCTGTTTCTAAAACGTTGATATTTGGTATGAGTTATTGATATATTTCACACACACTCTCACATTGGATGTTATCCAATGAATTCTTGTTTTTGCATAAATCAGTGCTATTGAACACCCTTTACGTATGTGTGTTGATTAAAGAAAAATATTGAACCAATGAAAAGTATTAAAATGCGCTTCTGACAAAACCAGCTAACTCCATTGGATCCTCAAACTTTCTGCTAAACCAGCTAACTCCACCAAAGGTGGGTGGAGTTAGCCTGTTTTGCTGACTCCAGGCTCCACCCCCTTTTGACCTCCAACCTCATCGTGAGCATGGAGATCCATTCAGCTGTTCTTATCAATGATGAACAAAACCTCCTAACTCCACTTTTTGTTTTGTTTAGGTCATTTCCTGAAAAATGAACATCTTGGAGTTAGCTGGTTTCTGCCCGACAGCGGAGATATGATATCCTGTTACACAACTGAGAAAACAATGTCTGCCTGTCTGTCTATCAGTCTCGTTTTCCCTCTCAATTTCATTCAATCTGAAAGTGCACATTGGCATCGAGCATTGGCATAGGCAGAGACTGACTCGTTTTCTCCATCTTCCCAAATTTAAGCTGTTCTATTTTATTTGTTGAGTTTTTGGCAGTGGTGGAAAGTAACTAAGTACATTTACTTAACTACTGTACATAAGTGAGATTGTGAGGTGTTCGTACTTTACTTGAGTATCTCCAATCTCCAATACTTTTACTTCTACTCCACTACATCTCAGAGGCAAATATTGTGCTTTTACTACAATAATTTGAAAACTTTAGTTACTAGTTACTTTGTAGATTTTGATTATTATTATAAAACCACTTCAGCCCTATATACATTTTGGCCATTTGAAAATAGCCGATCTACAAGCTCACAATGCGTCGCGATGCAACGCATTGTGAGCTTGTAGATCGGCTACGAATGGCCGAAATATAGGGCTGAAGTGGGTAATGTGTGTTTTGTAATAATGATCAAAATCTACAAAGTAACTAGTAACTAAAGTTTTCAAATAATTGTGATTGTAAAAGTATATTATTTGCCTCTGAGATGTAGTGGAGTAGAAGTAAAAGTATTGGAAATTGGAAATACTCAAGTAAAGTACAAATACCTCAAAATTGTACTTAAGTAAAATGTACTTAGTTACTTAACTCTTTGACTGCGGACGACGCGATAACGCGTCAAGTGCTACTTTGTCCAGTTGGCCGTCGACGCGCTCGACGCGCTGGACGCGCGTTCATTGTTTAATCTCTGATTGCGCTATGCTGCTTAATATTCAATGTTATTCTCGAGTTCCACTTACTTCACGGACATCTGCATCCGGTTTCATGACCTGGATTCCGTTTCCGGTTTTTGATTCTTTTCCCCAGTCATTTTCGTCCAAAATAGGTAAATAAACGGTCTTTCACACGGTATGACGGACAAACGGACAGTTTCTCTTCTATAATCTATGGTCTGGGTGACGATCAGTCATCGCCGTCGTATATCACAACGTAATTTTCGCCGATCAAAACAATGGGGGGGACGTCACATCCGTTTTCATGTTTTTCCTTGTCTAATCTATGAAGAAGGGTGAGAGAGACCCAACGACATGATCACGCTGTCATGTGCTCCCCTCTAGTGGCGGATTTGTGCTGGGTCTTTACATTATGTGTCCTTAAATTATTTTCATGAGAAAAATTCAAAATATAAAAATAAAAAAACACGAAAATTGCTGGCACTGGGGGAGTACTTTATGAAAATACTCTGGCAGTCAAAGAGTTAACACCACTGCCTGAAAGCCAACCTCCCATACCCCGATACGGTACTGCCATAACAATTTGCTCTGTATTTAGAAAACTATTTAAAATGTGTCCAGTGCCGGTAGATATACTATGCGTACTGTACAGTATGTTAGTTACTTGTTCACAATACGTTATTCAGAGACAGATAATGGATTTGATGTTTACCTGGTATCCTAGCTACTTGCTAGCACTTAATAGCTTCCTTTGCGCTCTATTTATGTGAACATATTACCCTGTCATTTGTTGACTATAGGGTTCATTACATTTACTGTGTTCTTGCAGTTTGCATGTCGCTCTGGTTGAGAGCGTCGGCTAAATGCCTGTAAGTTGTAAATTGTACAGATTGTGTGTGTGCATGTGAGTGGGCACTGTGTAGCACACATGCATGATTTAATTCTGACAAAGAATTGCTTGCCGGGCCTTGTTGCTACTCGAACCGGAACACCATCGTTTTGACTAGGGAGGGTAACCAAATGACTCTCAAAGTGGAGTCCAGGGACTCTAGGGGTTCCTTGACGGGGTTCTAAATTTACCATTACAAGTCCGCAACTCTGACAGTATACAAATGGAACCAAAGTTGAGGGGGATCCGTGAAATATATAAGAACCACAGACCTAGGCAGAGAGACAAGCACTGCACTGGCATCTGCTCTTGTATAAAACCGTACTTGGACTAGCCGGTGGTGGAAAAAGTACTCAAATGTTTTACTGAAGTAAAAGTAGCAATACCACACTAGAAAAATACTCTGTTTCAAGTAAAAGGTATGTGTTCAAAATGCTACTTGAGTAAAAGTACAAAAGTATTGGCATAAAAATATGCTTAAAGTACCAAAAGTAAAATTACTAAATATTTGAAAATAGTTGATCTACAAGCTCACAACGCGTCGCATTGCAACGCGTTGTGAGCTTGTAGATCGATTTTCAAATAGCCTATGTATAAAATATGGCTAAAGTGTTTAAAGTATGTTTATAATATAATAATTTATATCTGCAAAGTAACTAGTAACTAAAGTTTTCAAATAATTGTAGTGGAGTAAAAGTGCAATATTTGCCTCTGAGATGTAGTGGAGTAGAAGTAAAAGTACTGAAAATTGGAAATACTCCAGTAAAATAAAAATACCTCAAAATTGTACTTAAGTACAGTACTTGAGTACATGTACTTAAATACTTTACACCACTGCCTCAAAGTGGGTCCTTGATGGGGTTCTAAATTGACCCTTACAAGTGTGCAACTCTGACAGTATACAAATGGAGCCACTCTCAAGAATAAAAGCACACATCAGTCAACTTTTTACTTGCACTTAAACAATAAAAGCCTTAAATAGTCCGTGTTGCTCCAGTGTTCATCTCTTCTGAACAATCAGGAACATCGGACAGACTCAGAATCAACTTTTCTGTGCACATCACAGGTTTACAGGCGTAAGTGGGTGACATTTGTATGTGCGCAAGCTAAAATAAATCAAACAGTAAAGAGAAACACGTAAAGGATAAGCAAGAATCTAAGATATCTACGTACACACAGCATAATCCAGCAGACCAGCCTGGTCAAACACCTCAATACGTGTCTTTCTGTGTGTTCTGTGTGTGTGTGTGTGTGTGTGTGTGTGTGTGTGTGTGTGTGTGTGTGTGTGTGTGTGTGTGTGTGTGTGTGTGTGTGTGTGTGTGTGTGTGTGTGTGTGTGATGCGCGTGACACGCAGTCATTATCACTTTATTATGTCATTATGGGAAAGATTATCAGCAAAATGCCTGAAATGTCAAATGAAAAGGTAATTCCATTTGTCTTCCTCATAATGCCATCTGTTCATTTATCATAGCAGTGTCAGTTAAACACACACACAAGCACGCGCGCACACACACGCGCACACACACACAGTTGATTTAACCTAATCTAAAGCGGTTTTATTACAGCTTCACTGCGTTGTGCATTGATAATAACATGGATATTAGCTCTGTGTTATTTTGCAGTAAAAAATAGACTCAGAGATTCATTGTAATGAACGATGGTTACCATTACCACCATTGCCGTATAGTTCAAAAGTATAATTTATTTAATTTTGATGGCTTTAAACATTTTGCAGATGCTTGTCTCATTTTTAAGGTTTTAAATGGGCTTGCACCTCCACCACTAAAACAGTTCATAGAGCGAAGAGAAAGTGGTGACAGAACAACAAGGGCAACTACCAGAGGAGACTGTGAGGTACCATTCAGACAGAGTGTGTTTGGTAAAACAGTCTTCTCTGTTAGAGCCTCCCATCACTGGAACAGTCTTCCTACCGAAGTAAGAGAGACCACCAACTATCTAACTTTCAAATTCAACCTCAAAAGATGGCTTAAAGCTAACCAAATTTGTAATCATGAGTAAATTTAGGACCCATTAATCACTGTCTTCTCATATTTTACTGTATTGTTTTGTCTGTACTACGTCTGCTTGTTTGTATTGTTGACAATGTCTCTTTTTGTATCGATAATTATACCACTTTTTTAACAGCCTGCTCAGGGACTACAGATGAAAATTAGCCAACTCTGGCTAACTCTGGCTCATTTACATGGACGTGAATAACTGACATGTTGATTAATGTGCATTGTCCCTGTTAAATAAATAAATAAATAAATAAAAATGGTATGTGCTCATTAACATGATGATGTCACCTGTCACATCCAGGTCATTAACAACCCAGGAAAATGTGTCACTTCTAAAAAAAAATGTTCTCTAAATTGTCCTCAATGGAGACTTTCACAGGATGGCAAACACAATCTGACAGACAAAAACATTCATGAAAGATGGTCGTTTCCAGAAATGACTGCTCTCCAGCACAGAGCATTTCACAACAGAGGTATTAATCAAAGGGAGTTCTGTTTATGTGCATTTGGTGATGAACACAATGCAAGCTCCCTCATTCACATGCACGTATTCACTAGGTCTAGGATGTGTAAGGAATGCAATATTGGATACTTTACTGGAAAATATGCTCTCTTGGAAAACAGAGGTACAATGTTTGACGTTGATGAAAAACATTTCTTTTATTAGCAGTGGTGGAAAAAGTACTCAATTGTTTTACTTCAGTAAAAGTATCAATACTGCAATATAAAAATGCTATACAAGTAAAAGTCCGGAATTCAAAATGTACTTGAGTAAAAGTACACAAGTATTGGCACCAAAGTACTCATAATGCACAATGTCCAATTTCAAGTTCTCAAATGTATAAAAATCTTTTGAAAATAGCAGATCTAATAGCTCACAATGCGTCGCATTGTTTCCGACTCCGGAAAAAACTGAGCCATCAGATGAAGTGGTTTGAATTGAAACAAATACAAAAAGGTTTCAATGCTGAAGGTGTTGCAAATCAACAACAAACTGCTCTCGTGTCAGTTGACAAGAAATCCCCGATTTTACAATCTAAAAATATGAACATGAAATAAACATCTATCTTGAAATAAACGCTGTTGTAGAAAATGAGACATGAGCAAGTTGCATGACAGGCTGGCTGGCAGAGGTGTAAAGTAACTAAATACATTTACTGAAGTACTGTATTTAAGTACATTTTTTGAGGTATTTGTACTAGTATTTCCAATTTCCAATACTTTTACTTCTACTCCACTACATTTCGGATCCAAATATTGTACTTTTACTCCATGTATTTGAAAACTTAAAGTACTAGTTACTTTGAATATTTTGATTATTATTACAAAACATACATTAACCACTTCAGCCCTATAATACATTTCGCCATTTGAAAATAGCAGACCTACAAGCTCACAATGCGTCGCTTCGTGACGCATTGTGAGCTTGTACATCTGCTATTTTTTTTACATTTTCAAAAGGTTTTCATACATTTGAAAACTTGAAATGGGACATTCTGCATTACTTTTACTTTTGGTACTTTAAGTACATTTTGACACCAACACTTTTCTACTTTTACTTGTAACAGAGTATTTACACATTGCAGTATCGATACTTTTACTTAAGTAAAACATTTTAGTACTTTTTCCACCATCTTGAAAAAAACACGATTGTAGAAAATGAGACATGAACAAGATGCGTGACAGGCTGTGCTGGGTATTCTATCATCATCTATTTCCTGTTCCACTCCCCATGACAGCATGATTTATACCCGCAGACTGCGATAACCCATTCAGCATTGTTCATAAAGTGAATGATAATATCACGGTTATCATCAGCAGACGACTGGCTCATTATTTAACCACTGGCCACATGGTCTCTGGAAGGCTCTTAGTAATTAGCGTTTGGACGCTAGCCAGCGCCACATGGCCATGACAGCAACACAGCTACATCCTACTATACCATAGATCAGTGTAAAGTAACTAAGTACATTTACTCAAGTACTGTACTTTACTGGAGTATTTCCAATGTTCAATACTTTTACTTCTACTCCACTACATCTCAGAGGCAAATATTGTACTTACTCCACTACAATTATTTGAAAACTGTAGTTACTAGTTACTTTGCAGATATTAATTATTACATTTTAAACATACATTAACCACTTTAGCCCTATTTTATACCTAGGCTATTTGAAAATAGCC
Source organism: Gymnoscopelus braueri (assembly GCF_963280865.1). Classification (NCBI taxonomy): domain Eukaryota; kingdom Metazoa; phylum Chordata; class Actinopteri; order Myctophiformes; family Myctophidae; genus Gymnoscopelus; species Gymnoscopelus braueri. The sequence goes on along the minus strand of NC_137617.1, from coordinate 4,003,505 downwards.
GATCTACAAGCTCAAAATGCATTGTATCGTGAGTCTTTGTCACGTGTTGTGAGCTTGTAGATTGGCTATTTTGAAACATTTTTGTACTTTTACTTTTGGTGCTATTTGGTACTTTTGGTAATATTTTGACACCAATACTTTTGTACTTTTACTCAAGTAACATTTTCAACACAGGCCTTTTACTTGCACACATGGTCTCTGGAAAGCTCTTAGTAATTAGCGTTTGGACGCTAGCCAGCGCCACATGGCCATGAGAGTAACACACCATAGATACAACCATGCTAGTCTGGCCTATACAGAGAGACATCGTTGCTGTCGGCCAGAAACCTCTTATCGTCATATTTTAACACTTTGTGTGTTTTTTTTTCCGTAAATTAACGACCTACTTGATCATACTACAGCAACACTGTCTCACTCCTCAAAAGGCATATTGTGAATTAGTGACCATACATGTGCCTTGAAGGCAGTGTTGCCAGATTCTGTGACAGAAACAAGCAACCAGTCTCAAGCAGACTTGAGCCACGGGAAGCACCGCCGAGCGAGCTTAGGCGAACGAGTCGCCGCGCCGAGCGCTGCGAAGTCCGCTTTGAGCCGACTCAGCGCCGTCCGAGTTATGTCCCGCTAGACACAGAATCTTAAATCATATATTCCCCGAAACTCATATTGTGCCCCCCCCCCCCCCCCCCCTTCAAGGCACATGTTGACGTTTGGTCAGAATTGTCCCAAAAGGTCAAAATAAGATTTTTTTTTTGTGAGAGAGCACTGACTGCAGCAACACCCACAAGCATCAAAAGTAGCAGATCTGCAAGCTTGAAGACGAAGCATGAAGCTTGAGCTTGTCGACCTGCTACTTTTGCAGTTTTTGCAATTGAATCCTGAATGGTCACAGTTTTGAACTTGTGAGGTTTCCACACCCGACAGAGGCGATATATCGTACAGCCCTCTGATTGGTCCAGACCCACATCCAGACAGATATAATCACATCCGTTGTGTCCACCATGCAGGTTGGGTAATGGCCTCTAGCAGACCTTACTCCAGTGCTGGTACAGCACTACCACAGTAATGAAGTGTAGATCTACAGAGACTACAGTAGCACAATGCCAGCGTGGCAGAAAGGTAAACCTTTGAGGGAGGATCACATTGTACAACACTGTGTAGCTGATACTGCTACAAATAGTCTCTGTGGACGTACAGAGCCACCCACAGGACACAATTACACCCAGAGACACTGGACAACGACACTGCTAGATTCCAATGATCAAACCTCTCATCGTTACTGACAAGTATAAGCAGCTGTGTTTATGATTCTACAAACTGCACAGTGTTTCTTCAACTAACCACACTCATGTAAATATACCATAGACTGTTTAAAAGAGATGGACAAAGTGACACCCATAGACTCTACAGACCGTAAATGAAGCCTATTTTTCAGCAATTTCAAATCCGCCATCTTTCTATATCGCGTCTGTTAAAACGACAGGGCACAAAATCAGTAGAGCTAACTTTGGAAAAGTAGTCACGCACATATTTGCGTGCTGCATTAGTTGGCCCTGTACTTGGACCACTTTTTTCCGTATACACCAAATCTCGTGGCCCAAAAATAGCTGATCTACAAGCTCGCCAGGCATCGCGACGCATCGTGAGCTTGTTAGATTGGCTGTTTTTGGCTTATGTTCCCCACTGAATAATGGATACCGGGGTTCAAGTGGTTATTTGTTGATGCAGAATGTCTGACGTGACAGCTTCTGTTTGACACCCAACCCAGCTCTCATTCTGTCAACAGACAACGCCCACGTCTGTCATCAAGTTGTACGGGATATTTTTTCATCAGGGGTCCGACTCTGACACCTGTCAATCAGCGCTTTGATTGACGCTTTGGAATTGCCGTTTGAATGACATCTTGAAAGCCGTTGCCCAAAAATGTTTTGATTAAATCTAGTTCTTACTGGACTGTCTATCTATTATTCATGATTGGTTGAACATAACAACTTGCATAACCTCCTTCAGGGTTGGGACAAAAAACTAAAACATTATTTTTCAAAGGCCTGCATTCTCGTTGCAAGTGGGCTGAGCAGAGAATGCCAGAAATTGAATGATTTCTCCGCCAGGCCGAAGGCGTGGGAGTTCGAATCCCGTCGAATCACGCGATCCCGACGACCTGTGCTGCGTGCAGTGGTGGAAAAAGTACTCACATGTGTTACTTAAGTAAAAGTATCAATACTGTAATGTAGACATACTCTGTTACAAGTAAGAGTCCAGAATTCAAGTACTTGAGTAAAAGTACAAAAGTATTGGCATCAAAAGTTACTTAAAGCACCAAAAGTAAAAGTACTCATTAAGCTTGTAGATCTGCTATGTTCGAATGGCCGTAATGTATAGGGCTGAAGTGGTTAATGTCTGTTTTGTAATAATAATCAAAATGTACAAAGTAACTAGTAATTAAAGTTTTCAAATAATTGTAGTGGAGTAAAAGTACATTATTTGACTCTGAGATGTAGTGGAGTAGGCCTCGAAGTAAAAGTATTAGATATTGGAAATACTACACAGTACAAATACCTCAAAATTGTACGTAAGTACAGTACTTGAGTAAATGTACTAAGTTACTTTCGACCACCGGCTGCTCCCCGTCTCTCTCTCCCTGTTCCCTGTCTATCTCCACATGTATACTATCAATAAAGGCAGGAAAGCCCCCAAAAATATCAACAAAAAAAAACTAAACATAAAGGAGTGTTTGAGGATTGGAGTCTGGAACCTTCCAATACCCAAGCAGCTGCTCTAGCTCCTGAGCAACTGCCGCCCACGTACAGAATGCTAATGCACGTTATCCTTGAAAACAGGATCAAACACACAGACACACACACACACACACACACACACACACACACACACACACACACACACACACACACACACACACACACACACACACACACACACACACACACACACACACACACACACACACACACACACACACACACACACACAGGGTGGTGGATAGAAGGCAGTGGTGGAAAGTATCTAAGTACATTTACTCAAGTACTGTACTTAAGTACAATTTTGAGGTATTTTTTACTTTACTTGAGTATTTCAAAATTTACTTTTACTTACTCATTGAGCCAATGAAAAGTGTAGAGCTTGTGACTAGATAATAACTACCTTGGATCCATGCAAACACATGTAATTGTTTCCCATGTCGTGAACAGTAATGGTTTTGGACGTACGAGGTATCCCACCAATATGTGTGCCCTGCTATTGAGATGGACTTGAACTCCCAGCCGGAGCTTTACACTGCTGACGGCCTAATTGTATGGATTGGCTGCAGTAGAGCGTGGCGTTGCTGTCGGGCAAGAAAGCTTGCATTTCCATATTTCAACTTGTTATGTTTTGTTTAGTTTTTTCCGTAAATGAATGCCCTACTTCATCGCACAAGAGAAAATAGGAGAAAATAGCAGATCTGCAAGCTCATCGCGAGGCATTGAGACCTTGTAGATCGGCTGTTTTCACCATTTTAAATCGTCTTTTAAGTAACCCATCAAGGCCGGGACTGTCTCATTTTAGATTTTTAGCTATTATGTTATACTTTATTTTATATTTTATCTACAAGCTCGAGCGTATAGATCTGCTATTTTTTTTTAAAATCTTGAACATTTTGTGCAAATCTTTGATACATTTTAACTCAAATCTTTGCTTCTGGAGGTCCCTGGAACAACATATTTTACAAATGTTCGCTTTAAAAAATATCGATTCAAAGATTTGCACACATTTTCACGATTTTTCAAAAAATAGCAGATCTACAAGTTCACTATGAACTTGTATATCTGCTATTTTTGATTAGCCAAAGAAATCTGAAAATGACACAGGAACGGCTTTGGGACATACGAGGTTATCTGCCCGGCGACTAAGATAGCCTATCAGCTCGGGGGAGAAATTAGTTGTGGTGCAGAGGAGGACAGGAAGAGAGAGAGAGAGAGAGGCTGCAGTCAACTCCCATCGCTGTGAATTGATGGCTGCAGTGTGTTTGTGTGTGCGTGTGCGTGTGCGTGTGCGTGTGCGTGTGTGTGTGCGTGTGCGTGTGCGCGTGCGTGTGCGTGTGTGTGTGTGTGTGTGTGTGTGTGTGTGTGTGTGTGTGTGTGTGTGTGTGTCGTGTCTGCATTTAAAGCTACAGTAACAGCTGCAGTGTTTACTCCCCCAGCACACTTACTACCGTTGTGTGTCGTACTTGACATTGTGTGTCTGTCTTGACATTGAAATGTACTGTATTGTATTCCAGTAGGACATAGCCACCATGACGAGGACCTCACACCTATACCTACCTTCTATCAGTGGTGGGAAAAGTACTCACAATGGTTACTTAAGCAAAAGTATCAATACTGCAATGTAGAAATGCTCTGTTACAAGTTAAAGTCCGGAATTAAAAATGCACTTGAGTAAAAGTACACAAGTATTGGCATCAAAATGTACTTAAAGTGCCAAAAGTAAAATAACTCATTATGCAGAATGTCCCATTTCAAGTTTTCAAATGGATAACAATATTTTGAAAATAGCAGATCTGCAAGCTCACAATGCACTGATAGCTTGTAGAGCGGCTATTTTCAAATGGCCAAAATGTATATAGGGCTGGTAATGTATGTTTTGTAATAATAATCAAAATCTATAAAGTAACTAGTAACTAAAGTTTTCATATAATTGTAGTGGAGTAAAAGTACAATATTCGAATCCGAGATGTAGTGGAGTAGAAGTAAAAGTATTGGAAATTGGAAATACTCAAGAAAAGTACAAATACCTCAAAATTGTACTTAAAGGCATACTAGGTAACGTTTTCAACAAAACTAAAGTTAAATTGTATATCTTTTGTGAGTGGCAAAAGTTTCACAACACCCACTCCATGAATTTCACCCCCGGAAGCCTTTTATTTATATATTTTATATTGAACTGGGGGGACTTTCCCGGGGAAATGACGTCATCTGGCCGGAAAACGGAGGTGGAAATGCACTGGTTTCCTGTTTGGCCAGGAACTACCGCAACGGTTTCCTGTTTGGCCAGGAACTATCGCGCTAATAACAAATAGGAACCTCACGCTGAATTTAAGAGAATGTAGGATTAGAAGATCGAAAAAGAACAGAAAAAGAAAGCACAGCTCATGGTAACTAATGCTCCACTGGCTAAGAGAAACGATCCGTAGATAGTATAAAACAATTAAAAGATCGCTTTTTGAAACGCTTCCGGCTTCCGGTGAAAACGAATGGAATTCTGGGTAATCGAGGACCACGGAAATTGTATGCAGTGACGGTAGTGACCAGCAGAGGTTGCTAAAAATCGTTAGTTGTGAATTTGCATTGTACAACTTTAAGTAAAACTACTTAAGTTACTTTCCACCACTGTTAATTTATGAGAAAAACGTAAAAAAGTTGAAATATGGAGATACAAGTTTTCCGCCTGACAGCAACGACATGCATGGTAATAGCTTCATCAAAATGGGAGCTTTTCCTGCTATGATGAATGGGACCTTGCTGTTCCTCTCCGTGGGCTTATCGCTACATACAACTGGCTAATGGTTCCAATCTATTAAAATGAGCCCTTCTTTCACCAGCGGGGGGCCAGAGCTACATACACAACAGCATGTCCTCCCCTCTTGGGTTTTACAATGCATTTTTGCTTCGCTTTACTAATGAATGGCTTTAACCCATTTAGACCCGGAAAGGATCTGTCATTTTAACATGTCTTTGGGCTATTCAAAAATAGCAGATCTACAAGCTCATAGCACGGCACCGAGAGCTTGTAGATCTGCTATTTTTGAAAAATAATCGTGACAATGTGTCAAATCTTTGAATATACTATATCTTTTTTAAAGTGTTTTTTTTTTACTCAAATGCTTCTGGGGGTCCGTGGAACAACATATTTTGAGATGGGGTCCGCGGCCGAATACATATCATTTTGGGGGTTCCTGAGAACCAGTGATGTAGAAACTTTGGAAGATATTAAAATCCCCAGGCAATCATTTGAGTTACAAATGTTTGCTTTAAAAAATTCAAAGATTTGCACAACTTTTCAAGATTTTTCAAAAATAGCAGATCTACAAGCTCATAGCGCGGCACTATGAGCCTGTATATCTGCTATTTTTGAATAGCCAAAGAAATCTAAAAATGACACAGAATCTTTCCCGGTCTAAATGGGTTAATGGTCATTTAATTACTGTCTGGTGTTGATGAAAGAAAGGCCCTTTCTTTCATTCTTACGTAACTATTGAGCTCCGCAGTGACCGCCATGTTTATGACCGGTGCAGGTTCCGGAGGTAGAAACCCCATTAATTTCTCCGTGGACTTTTAATAAAATCCTTCTATTGGGAGTTTTAAGCCTGGAACCAAGCCAACTAATACTCCTGATGAATCATGACCATAAAACATTTGATTCTGTGCATTCAAAATAATTGGAAAACACACACAAAACAAGACTGTGTACATACTTTAAAGGGATAGTTCACCCCCAAAATGACTTTTTCTTTATCAATTACACACCCCATGGAGCCTTGAATTCATGGAGATGTTTTTGTTTTTGTCGCATTCCTAAGCCAATAATTTGATGACCGGCGTCTCCATTGGTCATCACATTATTGGCTTAGGAATGTGACAAAAAAACAACTCCATGAATTCAAGGCTTCATGGGGTGTGTAATTGATTAGATTCATCAAAAACACCCGTCCTTGGTTCTGGTGAAATATCCCTTTAAGTATAAATATCAACACTGCAATGTAGAAATACTCAAGACGAAGTAAAAATTCAAGTAAAAGTCAGAAATTCAAAATTTACTTGAGTAAAAGTACAAAAGTATTGGCATCAAAATGTCCTTAAAGTACCACAAGTAAAAGTACTCATTATGCAGAATGTCCCATTTAAAATTTTCAAAATGTATGAACATCTTTTGAAAATAGCCAGAAATATATATAGAGCTTAAAGGGATATTTCACTTTCAAAAAAACTTTTGGTCATTTTATCATCTACTCAGGCCTTTGAGAACCCCCCCAGACAGTTTTTAAGTTGCTTGATTTATTATTTAAATATTTGATATTAATTTTATCAGACACGCCCCCTTCCTATACAAACCCATTGTAACTTCAAACTCCATTTTAACCAATCCATTTTAAATGTTAGATTCATCAAAAACACCCGTCCTTGGTTCTGGTGACTCACCCTGCCCTCCTAATGCGTGAGGGGGCCGTGTTTTTCCGATTACTTTTTTCATTTATTTTATTTAAATGTTGTATTGTATTTTATTTTTTTCATTTTCCAAAAAGAATATTAAAAATAAATGAAAAAAGTAATTGAAAAAACACGGCCCCCTCACGCATTAGGAGGGCAGGATGAGTCACCAGAACCTAGGACGGGTGTTTTTGATGAATGTCTGGCGTGTCTGATAAAATGAATATCAAATATCTAAATAATGAATATATAATGCATCTTAAAAACTGTCTGGGGCATTCACAAAGGCCTGAGTAGATGATAAAATGACCAAAAGTTTTTTTGAAAGTGAAATATCCCTTTAAGCGGTTAATGTATGTTTAGTAATACAAATCGAAATCTAAAAAGTAACTAGTAACTGTATTAACAAATGATTGTAGTGGAGTAAAAGTACAATATTTTCTTCTGAGATGTAGTGGAGTAGACGTATTGAAAATTGGAAATACTCCACTAAAGTAAAAATACCTCAACATTGCACATAAGTAAAGTACTTAAGTAAATGTACTTAGTTACTTTACACCACTGGTGTGAGGCGGCTTGATGTACAAGTAAATAAATATATGGTATTAATGGTGCATTTTAATAGCGCTATTATCCAAGGCGCTTTACAATGATCGTGCATTACATTCACCCATTCACTCACACCGAGGGTGGAGGAAACCATGACGCAAGGCACCAACCTGCTCATGGGGAGCAATTAGGGGTTCAGCGTACTTGCTCAAGGACACTTCGACACCAACTCTGGGGGAGCCCGGGATCACAGGGAGGCATTCGGTCCCATTTTTATATTCTTTGGCGTGACCCGGCCCGGGGAATCGAACCGCGACCTCCCCTCTCCCAATCGCAAGGGCACACACAGTTTCATGACAGCGTTTTCTGCCATCTCTCTATTGAAACGAGTGAGGTGTGAGCAGGGACTGGCGGGGGTCCGTAACGACTGCTTCGGCACAGGATGGATGGGATGTGTGTTTTGGGGGCGGGGGGGGGGGGGGGGGGGGACTAACGGAGATCAGGCGGGGTCAACAAGCAGAGAAAGGAAAGATTAGCCAGAGAAAACAAAAAGTCAATGAGACGTGAAGGAAGGGGAGGCTGTCCCGTCCTCTCCTGTGATTGGTTCAGAGACACATCCCCCCTTTTCTCATTGACTTGTTCCTGTGTGTGTGTGTATGGGGGGGGGGGCATGACAGCCTGTATGGGAGCTTAGTAGAGACACGCATCAGATTGCGGATGCAACATTGTATGTTTGCTTTGTTGACTGAAGCGGCACGCAGGGGCCAAAACAATTTTCTGCTGGTAAACGCATAATGCCACACGCACGCACGCACGCACGCACGCACGCACGCACGCACGCACGCACGCACGCACGCACGCACGCACGCACGCACGCACGCACGCACGCACGCGCACGCGCACGCGCACACACACACACACACACACACACACACACACACACACCTCTGCTGAAACACTACACCAATCCCTATTTTTAATAATAATATAATAATAATAATAATAATGTAAAACCCTCATTACTGATTTAACTTTGAGAGCGTACAAATGGAACCAAAAGGTCAATTTTGCACCTCTAGACGACCATGGTGGACCAAAGAAGACCCCGACATTGAGAAACGGCGCCCTATTAGATCAGTGGTTCTCGACCTTTTTCTGGATCAAGGGCCCGACTTGAAAATCTCGAAAGCGTTCGCGGTCCTACCCATGTGACCACTTAACACGGCAGCCGTTTGGCTGCCGTGTTAAGTGGTCAGGTGGGTGGGCCCACGTGTGTTTTCAGAGCATCGGCGTGTTTATTGTAACGATCAATCCATCGATTGTGTTTCGGTCTTGGATCAAAGGAACTGACGTAGAGTACTTTTAAGTTCATATTTATTGGTATCACTTTTTAATATGTTACAGATGACATGTTTAATAGGTTATATTATCACCGCAATCTCAGTGTTTTGGCAATTATTTGAGTGTAAAAAATTATTGATTTAAACCCCATTGACGCCTTAGTGAAGTGCATTTCTGAGATAAATGCATGGGGCGTCGTCCAGCTGAATGAAGATAAAACGATATATTTGAGTTATTGATGCAGAGGTTCAGAGAGAGGAAAACGTCTAAAATTAACTTCCACTCAACAGCGAGGAGTAGGTCAAAAACATTCTATCTATTTAGGACATATTGCCACGAGTTCCTCTCTCCGGCTGATGCTGAAAAATGAATGCATGGATTTATGACTAATACACTACTGTAATGTTCTCTCAAAATAGAATTTGGGTCGGCGCAGAAGGCAGCAGCATGCCAGGGGGCAAACCGCTGACCTTTCTGATTACTAGAAAGCCGCTCTACCCACCAGCAGGCATGCACACTGGGTAGGGGAGGAAAGGTTGAAAGATTTGGCACGCAAGGTTTGGCATGCTAAAAGATTTGGCATACTACGCATGTGGATTCGTTTTTTTGGGGGGGGGGGGGAATATGTAGGTGCTGCAGTACTCTTCAGATTTTTTTTAAAGCTCCTTCTGACTGGAACAATCTACCTGTTCATATTCGTTCAATAACATCTTTTCAATTGTTTAAAACTGCGCTGTCCTCTCACCTTTCGAAACCTGTTCATGTTTCGACTAATCATCATTATAACTGATCTATGATGCAATGATTCATATACGTGTGTACTGTTGTTGTAGTTGTTGTTGTGTTATCGTTGTATGTTTTTTTTGTCTTGTTTCGTTTGTTTTGTCTGGTTGTTGTTGTCAGATTTGTCTGTAAAAATATATTTTGTCTTAATGTATGAAGTGTATTTTGTAATTTGAGGACCCCTTCGAAAACGAGATGATTCATCTCGAGGGGTTACTCCTAATAAAGAAATGTCAGACTGTATTTTTATAATGACAAGCACATAATAGACCAGATAAGTTAACACTTGATTAGAGCAGAATATGTTTTGATTTTAAAAATTAAAAAAAGTAAAGTGATCATCTTATCTTGATGAGCAGGTTGGTGAGTGTGTGTGTGTGTGTGTGTGTGTGTGTGTGTGTGTGTGTGTGTGTGTGTGTGTGTGTGTGTGTGTGTGTGTGTGTGTGTGTGTGTGTGTGTGTGTGTGTGTGTGTGTGGATGAATTTAACACACATTATAAAGCACTTTGGATAAACCCACCATAACAATGTAAACCACATTTCTCATTACTTATTGTAGACATACCACTGTTTGAGCCATTCTGTCTGTGGCAATAAGTACATGAGCACATTTTTCAATTTAGAACAAAGTAATTTGGGATTAACAAAAACAAAAGGAAAATAATTACCTCCTATCTTTAAGGACTAGCAGTGTTTTCCAGCACCTAGAGAGTGAGCTCTAGACTATAGACACAGAACACATTGTGAAGTGTTCTCCTCACATTAGAATCACACAATTTAGCTTGAAAACTGGTGAAGTTCACTCTCAATTATCTTTTAGCTGCATAACATGGTTATTTTAGGTTATTTTATAACCAATTAACCAGTGGGCATATTTAAATGGATTCACATTTGAGCCATTTAGCAGATGCTCCAAACAATAAATGAGTCCATGGTCCATCTTTAACAGAGGAATATTGTGCCAATGGACTTACTGGTTACTGACAGCATAAAAGTCAACATAAAAGGGAGTTCCCAGAATGAAACCAGTTGAGAAACACTGTATTAAATTAATATTAATATGAAGTATTATTAAACTGATATGAAAGCAAAGCTATGGCCATTACAGTACATTTTGTATTTTAATGAAGAGTAAATATAGCCTACAACAACAACAACAACAATCTTCTATCCTGGCTGCTGCTGTGTATGTAGATAAATTGCATGTCAAGCAGAGGCTCAATTAACATTAGCTACTGTAGGCATTAATTAATCTCTGCCAGGCTATTCGCACCCTCTGTGTGTGTGTGTGTGTGTGTGTGTGTGTGTGTGTGTGTGTGTGTGTGTGTGTGTGTGTGTGTGTGTGTGTGTGTGTGTGTGTGTGTGTGTGTGTGTGTGTGCGTGTGTGCGTGTGTGTGTGTGTGCGTGTGTGTGTGTGTGTGTGTGTGTGTGTGTGTGTGTGTGTAATATGTCTTGGTCATGATGTGATGCAAATGACAAGGAAGGAGGGGAAGTCCATCAACTCCATGATGCATGACCTCAATCATGTGGTGATTATCATTACTAGACCGGCGTGCCTGTAGGGTCACCAGCCTATGGAATGATGCGAGGCGTTGTGAGCTTGTATCGGCTATTTTCACAATATGTAACTGTGGAACCGAGTACCTTATCAGGGTGGGGGGTCCCCAGTTCAAATATAATTATTTTGGGGGGTCACGTCAAGTATTGTTTCCGGACGGACGGTTCTTGTGATGCGTGAACCAACGCACGGACAGATGCAGACGCACACAGATTTTTTTTTTCTCTTACATTTTTATCCCACGATTTTTGTAACCCATTTTTTTCACCCAGTGCCAATTGCCTATGTAATCCTGGGCGCTACTCTCCCTCTGCCAGCCTAGGGAGAGCCCAGAACTGAGCTCATGCCTCCTTCAATGCATGAGGAGCTAGCAAGCCGCTTCTTATCACCTGACAGGGGGGGACGTCCCCGGTTGGACGTAGCGCGTGGAAGAAACACGTTATTCCAACCAGTTCCATTCCCCTCCATCAGGCGCCACGGCTGACCAGGGGGAGGCAGTATAGAGAGCAGGATTACCACATGTTTTTTTTGTGAGGGTACCTACCCTAGGAGACACGGGGAGAACATGCAAACTCCACACAGAAAGGCCTTTTCGCCAACCCCACCTAGGGTATGGGCACTGATGACGCGGAGGAGAAGACACAAACCCAGGACCTTCTAGCTCTGAGGCGACAGCGCTATCGACTGCGTCACTGTGCCCCCCTATCACACAGAGATGATGCATCATTTAAACTGCAGGAGGATGCTTTCTACTGTTGCGTTCCACTACAATCATATATCAGACTAATTGTCCATACCTTAGATGCATCAATAATTACAATCAAGCACATGCAAAATAGACTCAACAGGAGATCACTGAGAATATGAAACAAAATCACGGAGCAAGTTCAACTCCTTCCTCATCATCATTACTGTGTTGATGATGACTGTAACCTTTAGAGGAAAGAGAGGAGAGGAGGAGGCTTTAATTGCATCTACAGGGAGCTCAGTCTGAACTCTGATGATGACTTTTATGACTCTACAAAGTACCAAGGTGGAAGAAGGGCGCTCATTACTTCTATGTTCTATACATAGACTGTAAAAAAGAATGGACAGCGTTACGCCCATAGACTCTACGGACCGCAAATGAAGCCTATTTTTCAGCCATTTCAAATCCGCCATCTTTCTATATCGCGTCATATCCTATGCAACCGGAAATTAATGCTATTGGTTGGTTAGCTTGTCAATCAAGAGCGGGGGCGGGGAATGAATGCTATTGAATGAATGCTATTGGTTGTGTAGCTTGTCAGTCAAATCATCCCGCCCCTCCTAGAGCATATCCTACTTTATCATCAATTTTAAAATATATGGGACCATAATTTACCAAAACGCATAATGATGATTGAAAGAAGACTTTAAACTAGCGACTGGAAGCATATAGTATTTATGACAATGTTTATTAAGGTCATAGGCCTACAGTGAAGTCTAAAGTTTGGCAAAAACCCACCTACTTGCATTGAGAGTTATTTCTTCTGACACCAGTAGGGGTAAAACAGCAAAACTACAGGCCATTCATATGAACCGTCACTTCTTATAGACTCAATTTCAAAGCAGGATGCTGAGCCCTTGGTTCTATATAGCGCCGGTTCTCAAAAAAAAAATTATACCAAAGTTTACTATGCGTTAGCCCCCGGACCCCCGTAACTCTGAGAGCGGAACCAAAATGTTTACGGGTCCATTTTGTTCCATTTGTACACTCTCTGATGTACCAATCATTTGGCTGGGGACCCACAGGGGGCCCGTGTTCGGGGGAGGGAAGCCAGTTAGAGAGGGTGATATCACTGCACGTAATCCTATGGGCTGGGACGACACCTGTCAGAGTAGGACAAAAGGCTCTACGTCCTCCCGGTGGGGGCTCCTCACTGGCAGGTGAGTCAGTAGTATACAACAGCGGTGACAACCCACGAATGTGTGTTTGGAGGAATTCATTGACATAACGACTAAATTGGACAGAAAAGGGGGCAAAAAGGAAAACAAGACTTTTGGGTTTCTCAAGTTTACTTTCACAAACCCTTGCTGAGTCAGTGAATAGCTCATCACAGGCCTTTTCTCAACTGTCACCTGTCGACTAGTATGAAGTGACCATCCAAAGAACTGCCCGACTACTCCTGTTGACTCCCACAAGGGATAAAAGAGGCTGTGGAAATGTGTACTACTAATACTCAAATGTTTTACTTAAGTAAACATATCAATACTGCAATGTAGAACTTACTGCAATGTACTCTGTTACAAGTAAAAGTCCATAATTCTACATTTACTTGAGTAAAGGTACAAACGTATTGGTATCAAAATGTACTTAAAGTACCAAAAAAATAAGTAATAAAATGTTTGAAAATAGCAGATCTACAAGCTCACAACGTTGTGAGCTTGCATGCGCTGTGAGCTTGTAGATCGGCTATTTTCCTAGGTATAAAATAGAGCTGAAGTGGTTAATGTATGTTTTATAATGTATTAATTTATATCTGCAAAGTAACTAAAGTTTTCAAATAATTGTAGTGGAGTAAAAGTACAATATGTGCCTCCTAGATGTAGTGGGGTAGAAGTAAAAGTATAGACAATTGGAAATATTCCAGTAAAGTAAAACTACCTCAAAATTGTACTTAAGTACAGTTACTTTACTCCACTGCCTGTCATGATGTTAAGACCGACTGTCTGATGAGAAGCACCTATTCAAATGGCCGATTGATTGATTCAGATGCCCTGGTCTGACATCTGAGTAACTCTGAATGTTCCCGTAATATTCACATTGATATTTAATATTGTCTTTACCTAGGGAGGCCTGGACTGCCTGGCCAAGCAGTGGCCGTCTTAACAACCATAACAAACCAAAGGCCAAACATAAAAGCTTCAGACAGAGCAAATAGAACCACTGCAGTAGTTCAAATACATAAAACCACTGCACATGTAGTTCAAATAAATAAAACCACTCACTGCACGTGTACTTCAAATAAATAAAACCACTCACTGCACATGTAGTTCAAATAAATAAAACCACTCACTGCACGTGTAGTTCAAATAAATAAAACCACTCACTGCAGGTGTAGTTCAAATAAATAAAACCACTCACTGCACGTGTAGTTCAAATAAATAAAACCACTGCACGTGTAGTTCAAATAAATGAATCCACTCACTGCAGGTGTAGTTCAAATAAATAAAACCACTCACTGCACATGTAGTTCAAATAGATAAAACCACTGCATGTGTAGTTAAAATAAATAAAACCACTCACTTGCACGTGTAGTTCAAATAAATAAAACCACTCACTGCACGTGTAGTTCAAATACATAAAACCACTCACTTGCGCGTGTAGTTCAAATAAATAAAACCACTCACTGCAGGTGTAGTTCAAATAAATAAAATACTCACTGCACATGTAGTTCAAATAAATAAAACCACTCACTGCACGTGTAGTTCAAATAAATAAAACCACTGCACATGTAGTTAAATAAATAAAACCACTCACTGCACGTGTAGTTAACATAAATAAAAACACTCACTGCACGTGTAGTTCAAATAAATAAAACCACTCACTGCACATGTAGTTCAAATAAATAAAACCACTGCACGTGTTGTTCAAATAAATAAAACCACTGCACGTGTTGTTCAAATAAATAAAACCACTGCACGTGTAGTTCAAATAAATAAAACCACTGCACGTGTAGTTCAATTAATGAAACCACTCACTGCACATGCAGTTCAAATACATAAAACCACTCACTGCATGTGTAGTTCAAAAGAGTAAACCACCGCACATGTAGTTCAAATAAATAAAATCACTGCACATGTAGTTCAAATTTAAAAAATCACTGCACGTGTAGTTCAAATAAATAAGAACACTGCACACGTACCTCAAATAAATAAAAAACAAAAGGCATAGAAACGAGTGGTCCCAGCAGACAGAACAGCCCACATGAAGGCTCTTTTACATAATATTCAGTTCAGGCCTTGGAGGCGTCAAGCAGAACAAATCCTGTAAATGAAGACTAGAGCTTCCATCTCATTTCTGACAAATACAATAATAGATAGAAGGGAAGGTACCCTATACAATTCTGAGTGTGAATTTAACTCTGAGAGGGTACAAATGGAACCAATGGACCTCTACGTTAAACTACGGTAACACTAAGGATTTCAGTGTAGCCAAGAGTCGTAAATTGATTGATTTTTGTATTGAATGGAAAATGCATATACATAAACATATCTGTCAAAATGATAAATCACTGAAGGTGTTGTATAGGGTAGCGCATAGCACAGACGTACAAAAAAAGAAACGCAATAGTAAATAAATACAAACAATTTCCTATGTACAGGACCAGTGGTTCTCAAAGTGGTGTCCGGGGACCCGCAGGGGTCCTTGAAGGGGTCCCAGGGGGTCCTCAGCTAAATGATTGATAGATAGGAACCAAATGGACCATTAACTCTGAGAGTGTACAGATGGAACCAATTGGGGTCCGTGGCCTTAAAGGGCAAGACTACTTTGGTAGAGGTTTGGGTTGTGTAGTTACCTTGCCATGATGTAACTCAAGAAATCAAGAATAAATGCTCCAGTGATTAGAAATTGATCATTCTAAATATGCTCCTTCCATTGACTTACATTTTACTGTATATGGTAAATGAGCTCTCAAAGTCACTCTTTTAGCACTAAAACGACCGCAAACAAAGTTGTTTCAGACAATATAGAACATCACCAAAACCATGTTTTTTTTTTCCTGTTGATTTTGCCATTTTTATTATGAAGAAACCCCAGACTGGATCCGTGGATCTGGATCTTCAAATAGTAAAATCAACAGGAAGTTAACATTTGTATTTAAAAAATAAACAGTACTGGGGTTTGGTGATGTTCTATTTTGTCTGAATCAACTTTGTTTGCGTTCGCTTATGTGCTAAAAGAGTGACTTTGAGAGCCGTTTCAGTGTACAATGTAAGTCAATGAGGAGCATAATTTTGAATGATCTATTTCAATTATTTTTTTATTTCTTGGAGTTACATCATGGCAAGGTAACTACACAACCCAAACCTCTACCAAAGTGGTCTAGCCCTTTAATGCATAACACACCGGGGGTCCATGAAATGAAGAAGTTTGAGAACCGCTGTACAAGTCAACTCATCTACATTGTAACTTGTAATTAAGGTCCAGATGCTATTCAGCCGACTCCGGAGGACTTGACGTTAACAATGGGAGTTAATCGACTTAAAGGCTTTAGGGCTTAAATAAACCTACACCAATGTCTTGAGCTCTGATTCATAACCGTGTCGCATGAGGAGAGCGACTGGAAAATGGGTCAGCAGAAAATCCATAATTTTTTGTGTAGAATTAAAAAGTCTAAAATTAACCCATTTAGACCGGGGAACGCATCTGTGTCATTTTTTAGATTTCTTTGGGCTATTTAAAAATAGCAGATATACAAGCTCATGGCGCGGCACCGAGTGCCGCGCTATGAGCTTGTAGATCTGCTTTTTTTTTTATTCATGCAAATCTTTGAATATATATATATATATTTTTAAGCGAACATTTGTAACTCAAATCTTTGCTTCTGGGGGATTCTACTTTTTTTGAAAAATAAAATAAAAAATGCTACAGTGGTTCTCAAACGTTTTCATGTCAAGGACCCCCCAAAATGAGCAGTGAGTAGTGAGTTAAAAATGTATACATATATATTCAAAGATTTACACACATTTTCACGATTTTCTTCCCCACAAATTGCAGACCTACAAGCTCATAGCACGGCACTCAGTGCCGCGCTATTAGCTTGTAGATCTGCTATTTATTGAATAGCCAAAGAAATCTAAATGCGTTCCCGGTCTTAATGGGTTAAAAGTATAGTGTGTAATCCAATAGAGAGGACAGTGGGTGTGATGTACAGCCGGAACCTAAAATGAACTCAAATACCTGGAATGAACCGCAAACGACTCTGTAAAAAGATATGGCCGCGGTTGTAACTGAGTGAGATTTTTCATTTAATTGCAATTGCTACCCAACAAATATGTTATGTTTTTGCAACTTGCCAGCTTTAAAAATAACGGCGTGGCTCTCACCAATTCAATTCATTTCAAAGCAGCTTTACTGGCATGATAAAAAACACATTTACATTGCCAAAGCAAATGCACTCCCTCTCCCTCGATGCAATTCGGAAGTTTAACCAAATGAAGTTTGAGTGAACTTTTTTGCTTTGGACTCTGCAGAAACATGAATAAACATGTATCATCCTCTGATCCGTGACCAGTCCAGCCCTTCATACTGTATAAGCGAGGCGGTGTGAACATACCACAGCGCTCCTACAAGCTGTGCACTGAAGTGGGACATTTCATTTAAGCATCCAAGGTAAACACACTGTGTCAGTCATCGTGTGCCCGGGGTGAAGCCATGAACGAGTCTCTCTGGTCCGCGTCTAAAGGGCTTAGACTTCACCAGCTTCAACAGAGACTCACACACGCCTCGGGTCAACGCCACGGCCATGCCAAGCAGTGACCTTTGATCAGTTAGAGGGGCGCTAACGTCTAGCCCGAGGTCCCACCAGGGAGATGTTCAGACAAGCAGAAAGGCAGGAACGAGCGACTGACAGTAGCCTTGAACCATTCGGGCATGACTCCTTTTCCTCACAACACTGACAGCATGCTGCGTCAGCATCGGTTTGGACAAACACTAACAATTGCAAACTTTCTGACAGGAGACGGCAGGTCATGTCAGGCCGCGGAAATGCAGTGAATCAGAATTATGATTTTTTTTGACACCATATCATGAACAGTAAATGGTCAGTACTGACACGTACGCGCGTGCGTGCGTGCGTGCGTGCGTGCGTGCGTGCGTGCGTGCGTGCGTGCGTGCGTGCGTGCGTGCGTGCGTGCGTGCGTGTCTGTCTTGCAATGACTCATTGATCAGTCAAAGCTTGGCTGCGTAACTGTCCAGTTGTTTCCTTTCAGCACTGGACAGCTCCGTACATTTCAGCACCTCAGCCCATTGAACAGTTCCTCTGGATTACTGACAAGCAGCGCACACACACAAGTAGACAGTAAAGGATGCATTTCTAAAGCAACTTTATCCAAAGCGCTTTACAATGTGCATCACATTCACCCATTCGCACACACACTAGGCTGCACTAGCCTTCCTGCTTTCGTGTATAGAGGGGCGGGTTTAAAATCAGCATGGAGAGAATGCGCCTGATCCCATTGGTTCACCGATCTGTCCGTCAGCCCCCGCCCCGCCAACACAACATTACGAGCGACGCCCAATGCACTCTGGTTGGTTGGGGAAATGAAACACTTCCTATACCGGGTACACCGACGCGCTGGTCCAGGCTTTTATTTTTTAGCAAAACTAAACAATAAAAGCCTGGAGATCGAGGCTACACACACACTGACACACCGACGGATGAGGAAACCATGCAAGGCACCAAACCTGTTCATCAGAAGCAGTTAGGGGTTCAGTGTCCTTTGGTGTTCTCAAGGACACTTTTACAGAAAGCAAGGAGAAGCCATGGATGACCGCCTAGAGACGGCCACTCTACCACCTGAGACACTGTCGCCTCAAGCAGTGTAGGAATTGGACTTCTAAAAAGCAGTGGTGTAAAGTAACTAAGTACATGTACTCAAGTACTGTACTTAAGTACGCTTTTGAGGAGTTTTTTACTTTACTGGAGTACTTTCCCATTTTCTGTACTTTTACTTCTGCTCCACTACATCTCAGAGGCAAATATTGTACTTTTACTCCACTAGAATTATTTGAAACTTAAGTTAAAGGTTACTTTTCAGATATAAATTATGATATCATGAAACGTACATTAACCACTTAAGCCCTATCTTCTACATAGGCTATTTGAAAATAGACGATCTACAAGCTCACAACGCGTCACATCGCGACGCGTTGTGAGCTTGCAGATCTGCTATTTTCAAACATTTTAGTACTTATACTTTTGGTACTTTAAGTACATTTTGAATTCCGGACTTTTACTTGTAACAGAGTATACTTCTACATTGCAGTATTGATACTTTTACTTAAGCAAAAGATTTGAGTACTTTTTTCCACCACCGCTAAAAAGGCATCAGCTCTCTCCAACTGGGGTTCCCAAAAATTGTCATTTCGAGGATTCCCAACTTGGCTGCGGACCCCCATCTGAAAACATGTTGTGCCAGGGACCCTGCGTCTACCACATAGGTAGAACATTGCCCTGACTATACGCATCAACTCCGTGTTTTTTTTTTGCACCATCACTTTGCCCACAGTCCCCTATCACAGTCCAATCGCATCCTATATTTATATCAATGTTATTGCACACCCCGCTCTTCCGATAGCCTCGCAGCGAGCGTGCGCGGTACGTTAAAAGAGATGGAAAGCGATACATCAACGCCAAGATTACGCCGCCTCGGGTGAAGATAACACTCGGGCGTGATTGAATTTCTTTTTTAAAAACAGACATAACCGTGTTTGTTATGGTCCCCTGGCCCCCACACGCTTGAGTTTGAATTGTGCCCGGCTGAAAACATTGGCTACCGCTGTCGGGGCGTCCGGTAGGAAATAGACTGGTGTTGATTTCACCTCAGATGCTGTTTTAACCCATTTAGACCGGGAACGCATCTGTGTCACTTTTTTTTATTTCTGTCTACTCAAAAATAGCAGAACTACAAGCTTGTAAGCGCGGCACCGACGAGTGCCGCGCTACGAGCTGGTAGATCTGCTTTTTTTTTTTTATTGTGAAAATTTGTGCAAATATTTGAATGTGTATTTTTTAAAGGGAACATTTTTGACTCCAATCTTTGGGGTCCCTGTTATGTTGTGTTGTTGTGTTATGTTATGTTGTTTAAGATGGGGGTCCGCGGCCAAATACATATAATTTTGGGGGGGTCCTTGACCTGAACAAGTTTGAGAACCACTGATATTATAGCAACATACGTTTTTCAGAAAAACTGTTTAGAAGACATCTGTAGAATCCCCCAGAGGCAAAGATTTGAGTTAAAGAATATATATATATATATTCAAAGATTTGCACACATTTTAACGATTTTTCAAAAATAGCAGATCTACAAGCTAGTAGCGCGGCACTCGGTGCCGCGCTACTAGCTTGTAGATCTGCTATTTTTGAATAGCCAAAGAAATCTAAAAATGACAGATGCTTTCCCTAATGTCCGGTCTTAATGGGTTAAATCCCACAGCACAACCATCAGGCTGGATAATATTCCTTCTTCTGCATCCAAGCAGGATGTCTGAGGCAGCTCCACGAGCAACGCTTTGGAGAAGTACAGTGGTTCGTCTGAAGTATGGTACATTTCATGGTTTCATTTCATCTTTGTTTATTCCGGGAAAGCAATTTTTTTTCAGTGACGCCCTGATTAACCCTTTAAGACCTGGAACGCATCTGTGTCACTTCTTCATTTGAGCTAAAAAAGCATTATTTTACACTTTGGCTATTCAAAAATAGCAGATATACAAGCTCATACAAGCTTGTAGATCTGCTATTTTTGAAAAATCGTGAAAATGTGTGCAGATCTTTGAATATATATTGTTTTAAAGCGAACATTTTTAACTCCGATCTTTGCTTCTGGGGGGAACCTGGAACAGAACCACTGATATAGAAACATAAGTTTTTCAGAAAACTGTTGGGACATTTGTAGAATCGGCTTCAGGTCTTAATGGGTTAAAGGACCAACAATCATAGCAGCGAAATTGATACATACTGTACACGATTACAAAAGATGACAGACACAAGAACATTCATAGGACACCGGGGTTTGCATTGCTCATGCGACGGCCTTGCACGCCGTGCAGGAATCTATTTGAACAGGGGCACACGCACGCACATGCATAGATTTAAAACAACTTTTAATTCACACCTCAACAAAGTTAAAAAGGCTGGCGACTGCCGGTTGTCACACCAGCATGAATTAACATAGGATTAACATAGGAATGAGCCTAGATGCATCAATTGTCCATTGTGTGACCTGTAGTGTATAGGTGTTAAGCGACGTGCGCGTTACGTCATTAAATTAGAGTGCAACCACGTACCAAATCAGCAATGCAACACTGTAGGACTCACAGACAGATTTCAGAGTGCTATTCACAAGCTGTTTGATGCGATCAAGTGAAATAAAAGTATCCGTTTTCTATTGTACGTGTGTGTGTACTGCGTTAACAGTCCAATGTCGGATTTTCACCATAGATTGTAAAAAATAAATGGACAAAGTTACGCCCCCAGACCGTAAACGAAGCCTATTTTTCAGCAATTTCAAATCCGCCATCTTTCTATATCGCATCATATCCTATGAGCATGGAAATTAATGCTATTGTTTGGGACCAGAGCGGGGGTGGGGAATGAATGCTATTGGTTGTGTTGCTTGTCAATCAAATCATCACATGGTAGCCACGCCCCTCCTACAGCATACCCTACTTTATCATCAATAATTTTAAAATAAGTGGGACCATAATTTGCCAAAATGCATATCATGGTGATTGAGAGAATACTTTAAATTAGCGTCTGGAAGCATATAGTATTTATGACAATGTTTATTAAGGTAATAAAATCAACTCTAAAGTTCGTCAAAAACCCATCCACTTGAATGGAGAAAAAATCGTTCTGACACCAGCAGGGGTAAAACAGCGAAACTACAGGCCACTCATATGAACTTCCTGCGTGACAGGATAGGACACAATGTACTGCATAACATTACAGAGAGAAAGTCGCATCGAAATTGGCCTCTAAAGCCAGACAACTATTCTACAATCTTTAAATGTTATATAGAGTCTATAACAATGCCTTCTGAAAGTCGCGAACGGAAGTTATCATAGGTAGGTAAGCTTGCTTCCATTGTGGTGCACCATAAGACATACAACACCCAACAGACTATACAAACAACCATAAAAACACAAAAAAATACGCCTATCTAAACACATCTTCAAAATACATTTTTGAATTTCCATTTCTGCTAAGCAGCGAGCTAAAATCAGTGGTGGAAAGTAACTAAGTACATTTACTTAAGTGCAATTTTGAGGTAGTTGTACTTTACTTGAGTATTTCCAATTTCCAAATACGCTCACTTCTACTCCACTACATCTCGGATCGAAATATTGTACTTTTACTCCACTACATTTATTTGAAAAGTTTAGTTACTAGTTACTTTGTAGATTTTGATTATTATCACAAAACGTACATTAACCACTTCAGCCCTATATACATTTCGGCTGTTTGTAAATAGCCGATCTACAAGCTCACAATGTGTCGCGATGCAACGCATTGTGCTGCTATCTACTATTTTCAAAAGCTTTGTATACATTTGAAAACTTGAAATGGGACATTCTGCACATATGGTACTTTAAGTGCATTTTGATGCCAATACTTTCGTACTTTTACTCAAGTACATTTTGAATTCCGGACTTTTACTTGCAACAGAATATTTCTATATATTGCAGTATTGATACTTTCACTTAGTAAAAAAGTGAGTACTTTTTCCACCACTGGCTAAAACACATCGACTAATTAGATTCACAGCAGGACAAAATTGTATGCGACTGCAAAGACCAAACAGAAGTGGGGTGGGAGGCAGACAGACATCCGCCGTTGTGTTTCTTTCGCGTCGTCAGCGCTTTCGACTAATATGACGGAAGCATTTGAAACTTGTGAGAGTCAACAGTCTGTCTCTCCAGAGACATACGTCTGAATGGATGGCTGGGTGATGTGTCCTTTGAAGTAGAGGCTTACGACATCACCCTACTTTCAGCCTACGTAGGCTGCTAGCTAGCGCAAGAGCCTGCAGCTACAATATAATGATCCGTCTTAACCCTTTACGACCGGGAACGCATCTGTGTGTCATTTTTAGATTTTCTTTGGTTATTCAAAAATAGCAGATCTACAAGCTCATAGCGCGGCACAAGCTTGTAGATCTGCTATTTTTGCAGAAATCGTGAAAATGTGTGCAAATCTTTGGAATAAACATCATTTTTAAAAGTGAACATTTTTAACTGAAATCTTCTTGCGGATTCTACAAATGTCTTTTAATCCTACAGTTTAAAAAAAAAAACATTTTTCTATATCAGTCGTTCAAACTTTTTCATGTCAATGATTCCCATAAAGAATATTTGGCTGCGGACCCCCATCTTAAAACATTTTGAAATAGGGATCCCCAGAAGCAAACATTTGTCAAAATATATATTCAAATATTTGCACAACTTTTCACAATTTAAAGAAAATAGCAGATCTACAAGCTCATAGCCGCGCTATGAGCTTGTAGATCTGCTATTTTTGAATAGCCCAAAGAAATACAAAAAAAATAACACAGATGCGTTCCCGGCTTTAATGTGTTAAAACACAAATTCACAGAGCAGTGCCTTGGGGGGGCAGTGGGTATGCATTGTGTAGAGAAATATATTAATAACTATACTGTTATGGTTCCTGATTTGTCAGCGCTGTGCTTTGGCTTGACAACATGACAGATTGTCTTGTGAACTGTTATTTTATTGTGCAGCCGAGCGAGGTGAAAGGATAATACAGTTGAACTGGATTGAACCCCCCCGCATGCACACTGCTGCTTTGAAAAAAGAAAAATTACATTTAGTCACGGGCTCCTGATCTAGAATGCAATTTCCTTATACGAACTCTGAATCTGGGAGCTTGAGGTCAAGCTGACCGCTGGCTAACCCTTCAGTTAGTTTTTATTTTATTTTTTCGGATAATGGACACATAACATAAGTAGTGAAGTACATTTCACAAATCGGCACTATTTTCCCAGCAGTGTCCAGGAGGGCCGAAAAAGGGCTAGGGAGAAGCACTTTTTTTTTGGCTACTACTTTTTTGGGGTACTTACATATATACATACGTATATATTATTACACAATATACACACATACATGCACCCACACATACACACAGGGACGGATTAACCCCCGCACGGGCCCCTGGGCCGCCAATTGTTTAGGGCCCCCCCTAAAAAAAAAAAACTTAATCATATTCAAGCATATATGGAAGGGCCCCAGGAGCCCTTGGAGCCCCGGAGCCCTTGAAGGGCCCCAGGAGCCCTTGTCAGGGCCTCAAACCCAGCGAGAATCACTGCTGTAAATATAGAGGAGGGGCCCACACATTTGATATTTGATTAACCTATACATTTCATTTTAGAAAATTGTCGATGGCCGCGCGGCCCAGTTCCCCCGAAGGGCTCCTGAGAGCCAAGGGCCCCTGGGCCACGGCGGCCCAATGGCTAATACAGCCCTGCATACACACCTACCCATATTCATACAGGTATGTTTATAGTATTGCTCTGTATATATATACACATACATACACACCACCACCCACATACATATATACTCCTACACACCATCCTATAATAATCCATACAGCATTGACTATAGCATGTGGCAAAGAGCATCCCATAGTTGGTGGTATATGTATATTTAGTATTTATAATATGATACAGTATTTGTGGGATAGTAAATAAGATGATTCACACATTATAGTGTATTATGGCATGTATATAATGTGACATACAACACGATAGTACCCTTCCAGATCCTTTGACCACCAGTGTTGCCAGATTCTGCAAGAGAAATAAGCAACTAGGTCTCGAGCCCAAAATAAGTGACTTAGGCAAATGCAATGTGTTGTGAGATTGTAAATCGGCAA